>NW_028273643.1:600000-1200000 GCF_024610735.1 Ursus americanus | reverse complement strand
ACCCTTGGTCGGCCCCCTAGAGCCCTTCCAAAGGGGCCTGGCGCCCCAACGCCGAGGATTGGGGACCCCCAAGCCCCAGCGCCCAAGTCACCCTAACACCCCTCCTCCACCCGGGCCGCTAGGGGAGCCGCCGGTCATTCAGGGCAGAAGAACGTACAGGGCCCTCCAAGCCCCCAGCGACTTTCGAAGGACCCCCGCGCCAAAACGCCTGAGCCCACGCTCCCGCTCGCCAGCGGCCTCACCTCCGCCGGCCTCTCCGCTTGCCGCAGAGTTGGCGGATCGGGCTTCCGGCCTCCTGGGGGCTAAATCTAACCATAGGTCGGTCCCCTAGGGGCCCCAGCAAGGGGCCTAGAGCCGCAACACCGGGGATTGGAGAACCCCGAGCTCCAGCGCTGGACACAACCGGCTGCCCCGCTGCCACATGGGCCACTAGGGGCGCTGCCGGTCATTCAGGGCGGGACAAGGGGCAGGGCCCTCAGAGCCTCTGGCGACATTCGAAGGCCCCCCGCGCCAAAACGCTTGGGCTCACGCTCCCGCTCGCCAGCGCCCTCACCTCGCCCCGCCCCTCCGTTCTCTGCACAGCCGGCGGATCGGGCCCCGGCCTCCTTTGGGCTAACCTCAACCCTAGGTCGGCCCCCGAGGGACCCCTCCCAAGGGGCCAGGCACCGCCTCGCCAGGGCATTTGGACCCCTGAGCCCTACTCCAGACTCACCCTGCCGCCCCGCCGCCACCCGGGACTCTAGGGGCGCCACCGGTCATTCAGGGAGGGAGTACTGGCAGGGCCCTCCGAGCCCCCGATGACCTTCGAAGGCCCCCCGCACCAAAACGCTTGGGCCTAAGCTCCCGCTCGCCAGCGCCCTCACCTCGGCTCACCCCTCCCCTCGCCGCACAGCCGGCCAATCGGGCCTGCTGGCCTCCTTTGGGCTAACGATAACCCTAGCTCGGCCCCCGAGGGACCCCTCCCAAGCGGCCTGGCAATGCCATGCCGGGTATTGGGGACCCCCGAGCCCGAGCTCCGGACTCACCCTGCCTCCCCGCCGCCACCCTGGCCGCTAGGGAGCCGCCGGGCATTCAGGGCGGGAGAACTTGCTGGGCCCTCCGAGCCCCCGGTGAGCTTCGAAGGCCCCCCATGCCAAAACGCTTGGGCCCACGCTCCCGCTTGCCAGCGCATTAACGTCGGCCCACCCCTCCGCTCGCTGCACAGCTGGCGGATTGGGCCCGCCGGCCTCCTTTGGGCTAACACTCACCATATGTCGGCCCCTGAGGGACCCCTCCCAAGTGCCTGGAGCCACCGCGCCGGGGATCGGGGACCACTGAGCCCCAGCTCCAGACTCATCCTGCCGACACGCCGCCACCCTGGCCGACAGGGGCGCCACCGGTCATTTAGTGTGTGAGAATGGGCAGGGCCCTCCAAGCCCCCAGTGACAATCCAAGGCCCCCTGTGCCAAAACCCTGGGCCCACGCTCCCCCTCGCCAGCGCCCTCACCTCAGCCCGCCCCTCTGCTCGCCGCACAGCCGGCGGTTCGGGCCTGCCGGCCTCCTTTGGGCTAACCCTAAACCTAGGTCGGCCCCAGCGGAGCCCCTCCCAAGGGGCCTGGCGCCGCCACGCTGGGGATTGGGGACACCCGAACCCCACCACCGGACGCACTCTGCCGCTCCTCACCACCCGGCCCGCTAGGGGCGCCGTCCTCATTCAGGGCGTTAGAACGGGCAGGGCCCCCCGGGCCCCCGGCGACCTTCGAAGGTCCCCCGCGACAAAACGCTTGGGGCCATGCTCCCGCTCGCCAGCGCCCTCACCTCGGCTAGCCCCTCCGCATGTGGCAGAGCCGGCGGATAGGGCCTGCCAGCCTCCTGGGGGCTAACCCGAACCCTAGGTCGGCCCCCAAGGGGCCCCTCCCAAGGGGCCTATCGCTGCAATGCCTGGGATTGGTGACCCCCGAGTCCCAGCGCCGGACGCACTGTGCCGCCCCGCCGCCACCCGGGCCGGTAGGAGAGCTGTCGGTCATTCAGGGCAGAACAACGGACAGGGCCCTCGGAGCCCCCAGCGCCGTTTGAAGGCCCTCCGCGCCAAAACCCTTGGGCCCACGCTCCCGCTCGCCAGCACCATCACTTCAGCCCACCCTCCGCTCCCTGCACAACCGGCGGATTGGGCCTGACGGTCCCCTGGGGGCTAAACCTAACCCTAGCTCGATCCCTCGAGGGGCCCCTCCCAAGGGGCCTGGTGCCGCAATGCCCGGGATTCCGGACCCACAAGCCCCAGCGCCAGACTCACCCTCCCGCCCCGCTGCCACCCGGGCCTCTAGGGGCACCGCCGGTCATCCAGGGCGGGAGAACGGGCAGGGTCCTCCGAGCCCCTGGTGACCTTCAAAGGCCCCCCGCGCCAAAACTCATGGGCCTACGCTACCGCTCGCCAGCGCCCTCACCTCGGCCCTCCCCTCTGCTCACCGCACAGCCGGTGGATTGGGCCTGCGGCCTCCTGGGGGCTAACCATAACCCTAGGTCAGCCTCCGAGGGGCCCCTGCAAAGGGGCCTGGTGCCGCAAAACCGGGGATTGGGAACCCCCCAACCCCAGCGATGGACTCACCCTGTAGCCCTGCCGCCACCCAGGCCCCAGGGGCGCCGCAGGTCATTCAGGGCGGGAGAACGGGCAGGGTCCTCCGAGCCCCTGGTGACCTTCAAAGGCCCCCGCACCAAAACGCTTGGGCCCTGCTCCTGCTCTTCAGCGCCCTCACCTCGGCCTGCCCCTCCGCTCGCCACACAGCTGGCAGATTGGGCCTGCCGGCCTCCTGGGGGCTAACCCTAACCCTAGCTCACCCTCGGAGGGGCTCATCCCAAGGTGCCTGGAGCGGCAATGCCGGGCATTGGAGACCCACGAGCCACAGTGCTGGACTCACCGTGCTGCCCCGCCGCCACACAGGCCGCTAGTGGCACCACCGGTCATTCAGGGCGGGAGAACGGGAAGGGCCCTTGGAGCCCCCGGCCTCTTTCGAAGGCCCCCCGCGCCAGAAAGCTTGCGCCCACTCTCCCGGTAGCCAGTGCCCTCACCTCGGCCCGCCCCTCCGCTCGCCGCACAGCCGGCGGATAGGGCCCGCCAGCCTCCTGGGGGCTAACCCTATCCCTTCGTCGGCCCCCGAGAGGCCCCTCCCAACGGGCCTGGCACCGCAACACCTGGGTTTGCGGACCGCTAGCCCCAGCATCCGACTCACCATGCTCCCCCGCCGGCAACTGAGCCGCTAGGGGCACCGCCTGACATTCAGTGCGGGAGAACGTGCAGGGCTTCTTGAGCCCCGGCGACCTTCGAAGGCCCCCCGCGCCAAAACTCATGGGCCTACGCTACCGCTCGCCAGCGCCCTCACCTCGGCCCTCCCCTCTGCTCACCGCACAGCCGGTGGATTGGGCCTGCGGCCTCCTGGGGGCTAACCATAACCCTAGGTCAGCCTCCGAGGGGCCCCTGCAAAGGGGCCTGGTGCCGCAACACCGGGGATTGGGAACCCCCCAACCCCAGCGACGGACTCACCCTGTCGCCCTGCCGCCACCCGGGCCCCAGGGGCGCCGCAGGTCATTCAGGGCGGGAAAACGGGCAGGGTCCTCCGATCCCCCGGCGACCTTCGAAGGCTTCCCGCGCCAAAACGCTTCGGCCTAGCTCCCGCTCGCCCGCGCCCTCACCTCGGCCCTCCCCTCCGCTCGCCGCACAGCTGGCACATCGGGCCTGCCGGCCTCCTGGGGGCTAACTGTAACCTTAGGTCGGCCCCCGAGGGGCCACTACCAAGGGTCTGCCCCCGCAACGCCGGGGATTGGGGACCCCCAAGCCCCAGTGCTGGGCTCACCCTGCCGCTCCGCCCCCCCGGGCCGCTAGTAGCGCCGCTGGTCATTCAGGGCAGGAGGACGGGTTGGGCCCTCCGAACCCCCGATGACCTTCGAAGGCCCCCCGTGCCAAAACGCTTGGGTCCACATTCTTGCTCTCAAGCGCCCTCACCTGGGTCCACCCCTCCGCTCGCCTCACAGCCGGCGGATCTGGCCTGCTGGCCCCCTGGGGGCTAACAATAACCCTTGGTCGGCCCCCTAGAGCCCTTCCAAAGGGGCCTGGCGCCCCAACGCCGAGGATTGGGGACCCCCAAGCCCCAGCGCCCAAGTCACCCTAACACCCCTCCTCCACCCGGGCCGCTAGGGGAGCCACCGGTCATTCAGGGCAGAAGAACGTACAGGGCCCTCCAAGCCCCCAGCGACTTTCGAAGGACCCCCGCGCCAAAACGCCTGAGCCCACGCTCCCGCTCGCCAGCGGCCTCACCTCCGCCGGCCTCTCCGCTTGCCGCAGAGTTGGCGGATCGGGCTTCCGGCCTCCTGGGGGCTAAATCTAACCATAGGTCGGTCCCCTAGGGGCCCCAGCAAGGGGCCTAGAGCCGCAACACCGGGGATTGGAGAACCCCGAGCTCCAGCGCTGGACACAACCGGCTGCCCCGCTGCCACATGGGCCACTAGGGGCGCTGCCGGTCATTCAGGGCGGGACAAGGGGCAGGGCCCTCAGAGCCTCTGGCGACATTCGAAGGCCCCCCGCGCCAAAACGCTTGGGCTCACGCTCCCGCTCGCCAGCGCCCTCACCTCGCCCCGCCCCTCCGTTCTCTGCACAGCCGGCGGATCGGGCCCCGGCCTCCTTTGGGCTAACCTCAACCCTAGGTCGGCCCCCGAGGGACCCCTCCCAAGGGGCCAGGCGCCGCCTCGCCGGGGCATTTGGACCCCTGAGCCCTACTCCAGACTCACCCTGCCGCCCCGCCGCCACCCGGGACGCTAGGGGCGCCACCGGTCATTCAGGGAGGGAGTACTGGCAGGGCCCTCCGAGCCCCCGATGACCTTCGAAGGCCCCCCGCACCAAAACGCTTGGGCCTAAGCTCCCGCTCGCCAGCGCCCTCACCTCGGCTCACCCCTCCCCTCGCCGCACAGCCGGCCAATCGGGCCTGCTGGCCTCCTTTGGGCTAACGATAACCCTAGCTCGGCCCCCGAGGGACCCCTCCCAAGCGGCCTGGCAATGCCATGCCGGGTATTGGGGACCCCCGAGCCCGAGCTCCGGACTCACCCTGCCTCCCCGCCGCCACCCTGGCCGCTAGGGAGCCGCCGGGCATTCAGGGCGGGAGAACTTGCTGGGCCCTCCGAGCCCCCGGTGAGCTTCGAAGGCCCCCCATGCCAAAACGCTTGGGCCCACGCTCCCGCTTGCCAGCGCATTAACGTCGGCCCACCCCTCCGCTCGCTGCACAGCCGGCGGATTGGGCCCGCCGGCCTCCTTTGGGCTAACACTCACCATATGTCGGCCCCCGAGGGACCCCTCCCAAGTGCCTGGAGCCACCGCGCCGGGGATCGGGGACCACTGAGCCCCAGCTCCAGACTCATCCTGCCGACACGCCGCCACCCTGGCCGACAGGGGCGCCACCGGTCATTTAGTGTGTGAGAATGGGCAGGGCCCGGGGCGCCTGGGTGGCACAGCGGTTAAAGCGTCTGCCTTCGGCTCAGGGCGTGATCCCGGCGTTATGGGATCGAGCCCCACATCAGGCTCCTCCGCTATGAGCCTGCTTCTTCCTCTCCCACACCCCCTGCTTGTGTTCCCTCTCTCGCTGGCTGTCTCTATCTCTGTCAAATAAATAAATAAAATCTTTAAAAATAAAAAAAAAAAAATAAAAAAAAAAAAAAAAAAAAAAGAATGGGCAGGGCCCTCCAAGCCCCCAGTGACAATCCAAGGCCCCCTGTGCCAAAACCCTGGGCCCACGCTCCCCCTCGCCAGCGCCCTCACCTCGGCCCGCCCCTCTGCTCGCCGCACAGCCGGCGGTTCGGGCCTGCCGGCCTCCTTTGGGCTAACCCTAAACCTAGGTCGGCCCCAGAGGAGCCCCTCCCAAGGGGCCTGGCGCCGCCACGCTGGGGATTGGGGACACCCGAACCCCACCGCCGGACGCACTCTGCCGCTCCTCACCACCCGGCCCGCTAGGGGCGCCGTCCTCATTCAGGGCGTTAGAACGGGCAGGGCCCCCCGGGCCCCGGCGACCTTCGAAGGTCCCCCGCGACAAAACGCTTGGGGCCATGCTCCCGCTCGCCAGCGCCCTCACCTCGGCTAGCCCCTCCGCATGTGGCAGAGCCGGCGGATAGGGCCTGCCAGCCTCCTGGGGGCTAACCCGAACCCTAGGTCGGCCCCCAAGGGGCCCCTCCCAAGGGGCCTATCGCTGCAATGCCTGGGATTGGTGACCCCCGAGTCCCAGCGCCGGACGCACTGTGCCGCCCCGCCGCCACCCGGGCCGGTAGGAGAGCTGTCGGTCATTCAGGGCAGAACAACGGACAGGGCCCTCGGAGCCCCCAGCGCCGTTTGAAGGCCCTCCGTGCCAAAACCCTTGGGCCCACGCTCCCGCTCGCCAGCACCATCACTTCAGCCCACCCTCCGCTCCCTGCACAACCGGCGGATTGTGCCTGACGGTCCCCTGGGGGCTAAACCTAACCCTAGCTCGATCCCTCGAGGGGCCCCTCCCAAGGGGCCTGGTGCCGCAATGCCCGGGATTCCGGACCCACAAGCCCCAGCGCCAGACTCACCCTCCCGCCCCGCTGCCACCCGGGCCTCTAGGGGCACCGCCGGTCATCCAGGGCGGGAGAACGGGCAGGGTCCTCCGAGCCCCTGGTGACCTTCAAAGGCCCCCCGCGCCAAAACTCATGGGCCTACGCTACCGCTCGCCAGCGCCCTCACCTCGGCCCTACCCTCTGCTCACCGCACAGCCGGTGGATTGGGCCTGCGGCCTCCTGGGGCCTAACCATAACCCTAGGTCAGCCTCCGAGGGCCCCTGCAAAGGGGCCTGGTGCCGCAACACCGGGGATTGGGAACCCCCCAACCCCAGCGACGGACTCACCCTGTCGCCCTGCCGCCACCCAGGCCCCAGGGGCGCCGCAGGTCATTCAGGGCGGGAGAACGGGCAGGGTCCTCCGAGCCCCTGGTGACCTTCAAAGGCCCCCGCACCAAAACGCTTGGGCCCTGCTCCTGCTCTTCAGCGCCCTCACCTCGGCCTGCCCCTCCGCTCGCCACACAGCTGGCAGATTGGGCCTGCCGGCCTCCTGGGGGCTAACCCTAACCCTAGCTCACCCTCGGAGGGGCTCATCCCAAGGTGCCTGGAGCGGCAATGCCGGGCATTGGAGACCCACGAGCCACAGTGCTGGACTCACCGTGCTGCCCCGCCGCCACACAGGCCGCTAGTGGCACCACCGGTCATTCAGGGCGGGAGAACGGGAAGGGCCCTTGGAGCCCCCGGCCTCTTTCGAAGGCCCCCCGCGCCAGAAAGCTTGCGCCCACTCTCCCGGTAGCCAGTGCCCTCACCTCGGCCCGCCCCTCCGCTCGCCGCACAGCCGGCGGATAGGGCCCGCCAGCCTCCTGGGGGCTAACCCTATCCCTTCGTCGGCCCCCGAGAGGCCCCTCCCAACGGGCCTGGCACTGCAACACCTGGGTTAGCGGACCGCTAGCCCCAGCATCCGACTCACCATGCTCCCCCGCCGGCAACTGAGCCGCTAGGGGCACCGCCGGACATTCAGTGCGGGAGAACGGGCAGGGCTTCTTGAGCCCCGGCGACCTTCGAAGGCCCCCCGCGCCAAAACTCATGGGCCTACGCTACCGCTCGCCAGCGCCCTCACCTCGGCCCTCCCCTCTGCTCACCGCACAGCCGGTGGATTGGGCCTGCGGCCTCCTGGGGGCTAACCATAACCCTAGGTCAGCCTCCGAGGGGCCCCTGCAAAGGGGCCTGGTGCCGCAACACCGGGGATTGGGAACCCCCCAACCCCAGCGACGGACTCACCCTGTCGCCCTGCCACCACCCAGGCCCCAGGGGCGCCGCAGGTCATTCAGGGCGGGAAAACGGGCAGGGTCCTCCGATCCCCCGGCGACCTTCGAAGGCTTCCCGCGCCAAAACGCTTCGGCCTAGCTCCCGCTCGCCCGCACCCTCACCTCGGCCCTCTCCTCCGCTCGCCGCACAGCTGGCACATCGGGCCTGCCGGCCTCCTAGGGGCTAACTGTAACCTTAGGTCGGCCCCCGAGGGGCCACTACCAAGGGTCTGCCCCCGCAACGCCGGGGATTGGGGACCCCCAAGCCCCAGTGCTGGGCTCACCCTGCCGCTCCGCCCCCCCGGGCCGCTAGTAGCGCCGCTGGTCATTCAGGGCAGGAGGACGGGTTGGGCCCTCCGAACCCCCGATGACCTTCGAAGGCCCCCCGTGCCAAAACGCTTGGGTCCACATTCTTGCTCTCAAGCGCCCTCACCTGGGTCCACCCCTCCGCTCGCCTCACAGCCCGCGGATCTGGCCTGCTGGCCCCCTGGGGGCTAACAATAACCCTTGGTCGGCCCCCTAGAGCCCTTCCAAAGGGGCCTGGCGCCCCAACGCCGAGGATTGGGGACCCCCAAGCCCCAGCGCCCAAGTCACCCTAACACCCCTCCTCCAACCGGGCCGCTAGGGGAGCCGCCGGTCATTCAGGGCAGAAGAACGTACAGGGCCCTCCAAGCCCCCAGCGACTTTCGAAGGACCCCCGTGCCAAAACGCCTGAGCCCACGCTCCCGCTCGCCAGCGGCCTCACCTCCGCCGGCCTCTCCGCTTGCCGCAGAGTTGGCGGATCGGGCTTCCGGCCTCCTGGGGGCTAAATCTAACCATAGGTCGGTCCCCTAGGGGCCCCAGCAAGGGGCCTAGAGCCGCAACACCGGGGATTGGAGAACCCCGAGCTCCAGCGCGGGACACAACCGGCTGCCCCGCTGCCACATGGGCCACTAGGGGCGCTGCCGGTCATTCAGGGCGGGACAAGGGGCAGGGCCCTCAGAGCCTCTGGCGACATTCGAAGGCCCCCCACGCCAAAACGCTTGGGCTCACGCTCCCGCTCGCCAGCGCCCTCACCTCGCCCCGCCCCTCCGTTCTCTGCACAGCCGGCGGATCGGGCCCCGGCCTCCTTTGGGCTAACCTCAACCCTAGGTCGGCCCCTGAGGGACCTCTCCCAAGGGGCCAGGCGCCGCCTCGCCGGGGCATTTGGACCCCTGAGCCCTACTCCAGACTCACCCTGCCGCCCCGCCGCCACCCGGGACGCTAGGGGCGCCACCGGTCATTCAGGGAGGGAGTACTGGCAGGGCCCTCCGAGCCCCCGATGACCTTCGAAGGCCCCCCGCACCAAAACGCTTGGGCCTAAGCTCCCGCTCGCCAGCGCCCTCACCTCGGCTCACCCCTCCGCTCGCCGCACAGCCGGCCAATCGGGCCTGCTGGCCTCCTTTGGGCTAACGATAACCCTAGCTCGGCCCCCGAGGGACCCCTCCCAAGCGGCCTGGCAATGCCATGCCGGGTATTGGGGACCCCCGAGCCCGAGCTCCGGACTCACCCTGCCTCCCCGCCGCCACCCTGGCCGCTAGGGAGCCGCCGGGCATTCAGGGCGGGAGAACTTGCTGGGCCCTCCGAGCCCCCGGTGAGCTTCGAAGGCCCCCCATGCCAAAACGCTTGGGCCCACGCTCCCGCTTGCCAGCGCATTAACGTCGGCCCACCCCTCCGCTCGCTGCACAGCCGGCGGATTGGGCCCGCCGGCCTCCTTTGGGCTAACACTCACCATATGTCGGCCCCCGAGGGACCCCTCCCAAGTGCCTGGAGCCACCGCGCCGGGGATCGGGGACCACTGAGCCCCAGCTCCAGACTCATCCTGCCGACACGCCGCCACCCTGGCCGACAGGGGCGCCACCGGTCATTTAGTGTGTGAGAATGGGCAGGGCCCTCCAAGCCCCCAGTGACAATCCAAGGCCCCCTGTGCCAAAACCCTGGGCCCACGCTCCCCCTCGCCAGCGCCCTCACCTCGGCCCGCCCCTCTGCTCGCCGCACAGCCGGCGGTTCGGGCCTGCCGGCCTCCTTTGGGCTAACCCTAAACCTAGGTCGGCCCCAGAGGAGCCCCTCCCAAGGGGCCTGGCGCCGCCACGCTGGGGATTGGGGACACCCGAACCCCACCGCCGGACGCACTCTGCCGCTCCTCACCACCCGGCCCGTTAGGGGCGCCGTCCTCATTCAGGGCGTTAGAACGGGCAGGGCCCCCCGGGCCCCCGGCGACCTTCGAAGGTCCCCCGCGACAAAACGCTTGGGGCCATGCTCCCGCTCGCCAGCGCCCTCACCTCGGCTAGCCCCTCCGCATGTGGCAGAGCCGGCGGATCGGGCCTGCCAGCCTCCTGGGGGCTAACCCGAACCCTAGGTCGGCCCCCAAGGGGCCCCTCCCAAGGGGCCTATCGCTGCAATGCCTGGGATTGGTGACCCCCGAGTCCCAGCGCCGGACGCACTGTGCCGCCCCGCCGCCACCCGGGCCGGTAGGAGAGCTGTCGGTCATTCAGGGCAGAACAACGGACAGGGCCCTCGGAGCCCCCAGCGCCGTTTGAAGGCCCTCCGCGCCAAAACCCTTGGGCCCACGCTCCCGCTCGCCAGCACCATCACTTCAGCCCACCCTCCGCTCCCTGCACAACTGGCAGATTGTGCCTGACGGTCCCCTGGGGGCTAAACCTAACCCTAGCTCGATCCCTCGAGGGGTCCCTCCCAAGGGGCCTGGTGCCGCAATGCCCGGGATTCCGGACCCACAAGCCCCAGCGCCAGACTCACCCTCCCGCCCCGCTGCCACCCGGGCCTCTAGGGGCACCGCCGGTCATCCAGGGCGGGCGAACGGGCAGGGTCCTCTGAGCCCCTGGTGACCTTCAAAGGCCCCCGCACCAAAACGCTTGGGCCCACGCTCCTGCTCTTCAGCGCCCTCACCTCGGCCTGCCCCTCCGCTCGCCACACAGCTGGCAAATCGGGCCTGCCGGCCTCCTGGGGGCTAACCCTAACCCTAGCTCACCCTCGGAGGGGCTCATCCCAAGGTGCCTGGAGCGGCAATGCCGGGCATTGGAGACCCACGAGCCACAGTGCTGGACTCACCGTGCTGCCCCGCCGCCACACAGGCCGCTAGTGGCACCACCGGTCATTCAGGGCGGGAGAACGGGAAGGGCCCTTGGAGCCCCCGGCCTCTTTCGAAGGCCCCCCGCGCCAGAAAGCTTGCACCCACTCTCCCGGTAGCCAGTGCCCTCACCTAGGCCCGCCCCTCCGCTCGCCGCACAGCCGGCGGATAGGGCCCGCCAGCCTCCTGGGGGCTAACCCTATCCCTTCGTCGGCCCCCGAGAGGCCCCTCCCAACGGGCCTGGCACCGCAACACCTGGGTTTGCAGACCGCTAGCCCCAGCATCCGACTCACCATGCTCCCCCGCCGGCAACTGAGCCGCTAGGGGCACCGCCGGACATTCAGTGCGGGAGAACGGGCAGGGCTTCTTGAGCCCCGGCGACCTTCGAAGGCCCCCCGCGCCAAAACTCATGGGCCTAAGCTACCGCTCGCCAGCGCCCTCACCTCGGCCCTCCCCTCTGCTCACCGCACAGCCGGTGGATTGGGCCTGCGGCCTCCTGGGGGCTAACCATAACCCTAGGTCAGCCTCCGAGGGGCCCCTGCAAAGGGGCCTGGTGCCGCAACACCGGGGATTGGGAACCCCCCAACCCCAGCGACGGACTCACCCTGTCGCCCTGCCGCCACCCGGGCCCCAGGGGCGCCGCAGGTCATTCAGGGCGGGAAAACGGGCAGGGTCCTCCGATCCCCCGGCGACCTTCGAAGGCTTCCCGCGCCAAAACGCTTGGGCCCACGCTCCTGCTCTTCAGCGCCCTCACATCGGCCTGCCCCTCCGCTCGCCACACAGCTGGCAGATCGGGCCTGCCGGCCTCCTCGGAGCTAACCCTAACCCTAGGTTGGCCCCCCAGGGGCCCCTCCCAAGGGGACTGTCGACGCAACACTGGGGATTGATGACCCCCAGCCCCAGTGCCGGGCTCACCCTGCTGCCCCGCCGGCACCTAGGCAGCTAGGGCACCGCCGGTTCATTCAGGGTGGGAGAATGGACAGGGCCCTCCCAGTCCCAGTGAACTTCTAAGGCCCCTGGCGCCAGAATGCTTGGGCCCATGCTTCCGCTCACCAGCGCCCTCACCTCAGCCAGCCCCTCTGCTGGCCGCACAGCCAGCGGATCAGGCCTGCGGGCCTCCTGGGGGCTAACCCTAACCCTAGGTTGGCCCCCGAGGGGAACCTCCCAAGGGGCCTGGCGCAGCAATGCCAGGGATTGGGGACCCCTGAGCTCCAGCGCCAGACTCACCCTGCCGCCCCGACGCCACCCGAGCCGCTATGGGCACTGCCGGTCATTCAGTGCGGGAGAACAGGCAGGGCCCTTCGAGCCCCTGGAGACCTTCGAAGGTCCAACTTGCGAATACGCTTGGGCCCACACTCCTGCTCGCTAGCACCCACATCTCGGCCCGCCCTTCCGCTTGCCGCACACCCGGCAGATCAGGCCTGCCCGCATCCTGGGGGCTAACTCTAACATTTGGTCGGCCCAGGAGGGGCCCCTCCCAAGGGGCCTTGCACCGCAACGCCGGGGATTGGGGACACCCGAGCCCCAGCGCCAGACTCTACCTGCCACCCTGCCGCCAACTGGGCCAGTAAGGGCGCCGCCGATCATTCAAGGAGGGAGAAGGAGCAGGGCCCTCTGAGCCCCTTGCGACCTTCGAAGACCTCCTGCGCTAAAACGCTTGGGCCCACTTTCCTGCTCCCCAGCGCCCTCACCTCGGCCCGCATCTCCACTCGCCGCACAGTGTGCGGATTGGGCCTGACGGTCTTTTTGGGGCTAATCTTAACCCTAGGTCGTCGCCCCAGGGGCCCCTCCCAAGGGTCCTGGTGCCACTACGCCGGGGATCTGGTACCCCAAGCCCCAGAGCCAGACTCAACCTCCCACATCGCTGCCACCTGGGCCGCTAGGGGCGCCGCCGGTCATTCAGGGTGGGAGAACAGACAGGGCCCTGGAGAAACTGGCGACATTTGAAGCCTCCCGCGCCAAAATGCAGGGGCCCACCATCCCGCTCCCCAGCACCTTTACCTCGGCCCACCCACCTCTAGCCGCCTAGCCAGAGGATCATGCCTGCCGGCGTAATGGGGTCTAAATCTAACCCTAGGTTGGCTCACGAGGAGCCCTTCCCAAGGGGCCTGGCACTGCAACACCGGGGGTTGGGATTACCCGAGCCGCAGCGTGGGACTCACTCTGCTGCCCCACCGCCAACGGAGCCGCTAGGGGCACACCGGTTATTCAGGGTGTTAGAACGGGCAGGGCCTTCTGAGCCTCTAGCGACGTTCAAAGGCCCCTGCGCCAAAACGCTGGATACCATACTCCCGCTAGCCAGCGCCCTCACCTCGGCCCACTCCTCTGCTCGCCGCACAGCCGGCACATTGGTCCTGCTGGCCTACTGAGGTCTAACCCTAACTCTAAACCCTAACCCCTAACCTTAAACCCTAAACCTTAACCCCTAACCCTACCCAAAATCTAACCATAAGCCCTAATCCTTAAACCCTAAACCCTAACATTAACACTAAACCCTAAACCCTAACCCTAATCCCGAAGCCCTAAACAATAAACCCTAACCTTAACCACTAACCCCAAACCCTAACCCTACCCTTAACGCTACCCCTTCAGCTAACCCTACCCCTAACCCGTAAACTAACCCTAAACCTAATCCTAACCCGTACCCTAACCTGTACCCTAACCTTAACCCTAAACCCTAAACCCTGACCCTAACCCATACCCTAAATCGTACCATAACCTGTACCCTAACCCAACCCATAACCTAACCCTAACCCGTACCCTAACTGTAACCCTAAACCCTAAACCGTAACCCGTACCCTACCCTAACCAGTACCCTACCTTAACCTTAACCCATACCCTAACCCGTACACTAACCCATACCCTAACCCGTACACTATCCCAAACCCGGACCCTAACCCATACCCTAACCCATACCTAACCCTAACCTGTACCCTAACCTGTACCCTAACCCATACCCTAACCCTAAACCGTACCCTATACCTATCCCTAACCCGTTCCCTAACCCGTACCCTAACCCTAACCCTAAACCGTAACCTAACCTGTACCATAACCCTAAACTGTAACCTAACCCTAACCCGTACCCTAACCCTAACCCATACCCTAAACCGTACCCAAATCCGTACGACAACACTTACCCTAAACCGTACCCTAACACGTACCCTAAACTATACCCTAATGCGTACCCTAACTCGTACCCTAACCCTAACCCATACCCTAAACCTAACCCGTACTCCAACCCTAACCCCAACCCTAACCCCAAACCCTAAACCCTAACCCGTACCCTAAACCCTAATCTGTACCCTAACCCATAACCTCTAACCTGTAACCCCTAAACCCAACCCTAACCCGTACCCTCTCCTTCCCCTAACTCTAACCTCTACCCTCACCCATACCCTAACCGTAACCCATACCCTAACCTGAACCCATACCCTAATCCATACCCTAACCCCGGGGATTGGGTACACCTGAGCACCACCACGGGACTCAACCTGCCAGCCCTCAGGAAACCATGCCCCTTGGGGCGCCACAGAGCATCCCATGCAGGAGAACTGGTAGTGCCCCCCTGAGCCCCCAGCGATCCTCGGCGGCCCCATACACCCCAACCCTGAGGCCCACGCTCATCCCACCCCACGCCTTCCCTTCAGCTTGCCACCGAGCTCATCGCAGAGCCGGCAGATCAGGCCTGCCGGGTTCCTGGGGCCTACACCTGACCCTAGGTCAGCTGGGTAGGGCCCCTCCCCTGGGGCCCGGTGCCGTAGCCCCAGGGACTGGGGACACCTGAGCCCCACTGCAGGACAAAGCCTGCCAGCCCACAGGAAACCGTGCCCCTTGGGAGGCTATAGAGCATTCAGAGCGGGAGAACCAGGAGGGCCCCCAGAGCCCCCGGCGAACTTTGGTGATCCCTAAACCCAACCTTGAAGTCCATGCTCACCCCAGCCCGCACCCTCACCTCAGCCCATGGCAGAGATCGCCACATAGTGGGCAGATCTGGCCTGCGGGGTTCCTGGGCGCCAACCCTAACCCTAGTTCATCTGTGGAGGGGCCCCTCCCCAGGAGCCTGGAGCCGCAGCCACGGGGATTCGGGACACCTGAGCCCCACAGCAGGACTCAGTCTGCCACCCCACAGGAAACCATGCGCCTTGGGAGGCCATAGAGCATTCAGGGCGGGAGAACCAGGAGGGCACTCCTGAGCCACCAGCGAACTTTGGCGGCCTCCCACACCCCAACCCTGAGTCCCACGCTCACCCTCCCCACACCCTCACCTCAGCCCGTGTAGCTAGCCATACAGCCAGCAGATCGGGCCTGCGGGGCTCCTGGGGCCTAACCCTAGCCATAGGTAGACCACAGGTGTGGGGGCCTCCCCAGGAGCCTTACACCACAGCCCCGGGGAATTGGGATACCTGTACCCCACCAGAGGACTCAGCTTGCCACCTGACAGGAAACATTGCCCCTTGGGGCTCTATGGAGCCTACAGGGCATGAGAACTTGGGGAGGCCCTCAGAGCCCGTCCCCACATTTGGCAGCCCCCCGTGCCCCAACCTTGAGGCCCATGCTCACCCTCCCCCATGGCCTCCTCTCAGCCCTCCACAAAGCTCACCTCACAGCCTGCAGATTGTCCCTGCCGGGCTCCGGGACCCTAACCCTTACCCTAGGTTGGCCACAGAGGGGCCCCTCCCCAGGGTCCTGGCACCACAGTCCGGGGGATTGGGGACACCCAAGCCCCACCGTAGGACTCAGCCTGCAGCCCACAGTAAACTGTACCATTTTGGTGCACAACAGAGCAGTCAGGGCAAGAGAATTGGGGCACCCCCTGAGAGCCCCTTCTGGTGAACCCCGACCTTTGTGGGCCCTTCCGGATGAAACCCCAAGGCTCACACTCACCTGCCCTTGTGCCCTCATCTCACTCGGCCTGGGAGCTCTCTGAGCACTGGGCAGTTCAGACCTGCTGTCCTTGAGGCCTAACCTAACCCTGGGTCTTCTGCTGAGGGTCCCTCCCCGTTTGCCTGCCTCCAAGGCACCAGGCATTGGGCTCACCTCTGCACGACTAGAAGACTCAGCCTGCCCCACAGCAGGAAACTGTCCATTTGGGGCTGCAGCAAGGATTCATAGGAAAATCAGAGGGTCCCCCTCAGCCCATCCCAGGCAACCCCACTTTCAGAGATGTCCCCAGATCCAATTAGTAGCTTCACACTGAACTTGCTCTCCACAGAGATCTTTTGAAATTCTCCAAAATTCCAACTGATGGCATTATCCAGCTTCAGTGCTTTACCCAGCTTTAGCTCTTGAGATGGATTAAAATGGGAAGTCACTTCACTGATGACTACGTACTGGTGACCAAAAGATACATGCATAAATGCTTCATATCACTTGGCTTCAGGGAAATGCAAATCTAAACCCCTATACATGCCATATCACACGAGGCCAAATATCTAAAAATAAGAAGACATGAAACTATACATGTTGGAGAGGATGTGGAGAAACGGGAAACCTCTTACACTCCTATACGAATGCAGTCCGGTACAGCCACTCCTGAAAATGGTACGGAGTTTCCTCAAGAAGTTATAAATAAAGCTACCGTATGTCCCAGCAATTGCACTACTGGGTATTTACCCCAAAGCGACAGGTACTGAAGATGGGACACATGCACCACAGTGTTCATAGCAGCAATATCCATAATAGACAAGCTGTGGAAGGAGTGCAGATGACCATGGATAGATGAATGGATAAAGAAGATGTGGATCATATATATAATGGAATATTACTCAGCCATCAGAAAGGATGAATACTTACCATCACACTGACCTGGGTGGAGCTGGAGGGTATTATGCTGAGTGGAATAAGTCAATGAAAGAAAGACAATGATCATATGCTTTCACTCCTATGTGGAATATCAGAAACAAGGAAGAAGACCATAGGGGGAGGAAGGGAAAATAGAATGGGAAGTCATCAGAGTGGGGAAAAACCCATGATGGACTCTTAACTATCACAAGAAACTGATGATTGTTGGAGGAGAAGTTGGGGGGGGTAACAGGGTGAGTAGCATTAAGGAGGTCACACGATACAATGAGCACTGGGTGTTACACACAACTGAAAATTGATTGAAGACTACATCTGAAACTAATGATGTACTGTAAGTTGGCTAATTGAATTTAAATTAAAGAACAAAAGACCTTGAATAAACAATCCTACACATTTGTATGGAACCACTAAAGATTCCGAACAGCCAGTGCAATGTGGAAAAGAAAAACAAAGCTGGAGGACTCACAATTTCAGATTTCAGGTTATACTACAAAGCTGCAGTCATCCTAACAAGACAGTATGGCACAGAAATAGACACAGCGACCAAAGGAACAGGATACAAGTTCAGACAGAAACCCACAATTATGTGGTCCATGAATCTTCCACAAAGCAAGCAACGATATCAAAAGGGAAAAGGACAGTCTCTACAACAAATGGTGTTGGGAAAACTAGACAGCTACGCACAAAAGAATGAAATTAAACTGCTTTCTTACACAATACAGACAAACACAAAACAGTTTCAAGACCTCAATATGAGACCTGAATCCATAAAAATCCTACAGGAGGGAAGACAGTAACTTCTTGACATGGACCATACCAACGTTTTTCTGGACTTTGTCCTGACAAAGGAAATGAAAGCAAAAATAAACTATTGGGAATACAGTAAAATAAAAAGTTTCCACACGGCAGAAGAACAATGAAAACGTAAAAATAATAAGACAACCTACTCAAAGGGAGAAGATATTTGCAAAGATCATATGCAATGAAGGGATAGTGTCCAAAACATATAGAACTGATCCTACTCGACCCCCAAAAAAACAAATAATCCAGTTAAAAAATAGGCAGAAGACATGGACAGACATTTCTCCAAAGAAGAAATACAAATGGCCAACAGTCCCGTGAAAAGATGTTCACCATCACCCATCATCAGGAAAATGTAAATCGAAAGGACAATGAGGTAATACCTCAAACCTGTCAGAATGGCTAACATCAAAAGCACAACAAAGAGCAGGTGTTGGGAGGATGTGGATAAAGGGGAATCCTCGCGAACTGTGGGTGGGAATGCAAACTGTGGTGGCCACCATGGAAAACAGTACGAAGGTTCCTCAAAAAATTAAATATAGAACTACCCTATGATCCAACAATCACACTACTCCTATTTACACAAAAATAGGAAAACAGTAACGTAAAAGGATACGTGCACCCCTATGTTTCTTGCACCATTATTTACAATATCACAATATGGAAGCAACCCAAGTGTCTGTAGAAAAATTGACAAATGAGATGATAGATGTGTGTATTCACACACACACACACACACGGACACACACACACACACACACAGACACACATACACACACACAATGGAGTATTACTCGGCTTGAAAAAGAATGAAACCTTGCCATTTGCAGACACATGGATGGAGCTAGAGAGTATTATCCTAACTAAAATCAGGCAGAGAAAGAAAAATCCCATACGATGTCACTCTAATGGGGAACTTAAGAAACAAACAAAAATAAATAACTAAAAGAGAAAAAGGAGATACACCAAAATACAAACTCTTAACAATAGAGAACAAACGGATGGTTACCAGAGAGGAGGTGGATAGAGGGATGAGTGAAATAGATGAAGGGGATTAAGAGGACGCTTTTCTTGATGACCACTAGTAATATATAATTACTGAATCATTCTATTGTACACCTGAAACAAATGTAACACTGTATGTTAGCTCTACTGGAATTAAAATAAATTTTTGTAAAAGATTTTTCTTTCAGGAACCTCTTTGAAAAATCTTTTCCTGTGCAATGTGCATAAGCCCTACTTGGGAGGATTCACTCTACAATAATTATTCACTTCATGCCTCAAATTCAGATTTCACTGAGTTCTTATCGTGGATCCCAGCCCGCGGGAGCCATGGTCCTTTTCAGTCCAGGCTCAGCACCTATGCATTCAAGATTGGAAGTAGAGACACATGTCACTTCACAGTCCAGAAAGCTATTATTGTTTCTGTTTCAGTGTGAGAGAGTCACAGACTTTGGGACAGGTTTCAGAGCAGGTTTATTATGGATCCTGGATCTCTACTTCAATGTTCATTGCCTGGATCCCTTTGGCTAATAGGTTTCCTGTGGATGGGCTTGCTTCCAAGCACATACATGGAAGATGCAAAGGTGGGTGGGCTTGCTGCGGGACAGGAAGAAGACCAAAATCAGACAAGGGTCAGACCCCTTCCCTGATCCAGGAACTGCTACGGGAAAGGGTACAGGTGGGAGAATTCATGCGAAACTCCAAGGTCACCAGCTGAACACAGGAGGCACAGGTCAAGGGATCTGGAGATGCAGCGGTTGAAGGCTGCTCTGAGCTACCTCTGGGAGGAAGGGAGGGATGGAATGAGAAGGAGACACTGCCTGCTCCTGGCCCATGCCAGCTGCCCACCGCTCCGACACGCATCAGTCTACACAGCTGACACAGCTTGGGCTCAGGATGGGCTGTCTCGGGTCCCTCAATCCTCAGTGGGACAGCTGGCCCCAGGGCTCAGAGACATGCTGAGGGAGATGAGAGGGAAAGCTGCCCCACCCAGGTCATCCCCTCCTTGAGCAGACTGCCCTTCAGAACTGCTAAAAAAAAAACCACTAACGGGGTTGAAAGACATGCCATGGATGAACTAAGGCATAGAGATATGTAAAATAACATTCATTTTTAAGTTCAGAGCTGTCATCTCAGGAAGTGGGGAGAGTTTCCCTGAAGAAGACTGAGGGGAGGGGAGGCCATGCTGAAAAGGGAGACATGGCTCTCCTGATTGGGGACCAGCAGCCCCCTTCCAGGGCAGGGTATCAACCTCGCATCACACGAGATCCATGGAAGTGTTCCATCAGGGCCAGATGTTTGTCTCGAGAAGGCTACCCTGTCATCGGACTGCACAGGGCACCAGGGACGAGGGCCAGATGGAGGACGGACAATACTCCAGAGGCCATGGGGCAAGAACAGAGGCACATGACCTTGAAGATGATGATGAAAAGCAGGAGGTGGCAGCACGGAGCCAGCCTGAAAGTAACATGGGAGCAGTGCCCACAGCTACACTAACTGGGTGCCTTCTGTGTCAGGTGTGGCTGACTTCAGTGGGCTCCAGACTAGTCCTGACCACAAGTCTAGGAAGTGTGCACCACCCCGGCCTCCTCTCCCCTTGCAGCTGCTAGGAATCACGGTCACAGACCCTGGTCAGCTTTCGGGGAAACCAAGCAGTGGCTCCCCCGCACACTGCACCTCTGGTGGCGGTCCAGTGCGACCCTCATGCCAGGCCAGACACTGATGTCTACCTGTTTCCACACAAATCCACAGACAGGAGGGTGTCCCTGAATTCCACAGCACCTGATGAGACAGATCCACAGAACCCAACACCCAGTGGGTCACTCGGGACCTCACCTATGGTCATGGAGCTCACCATACCCCATTTCTGTCACTTCCCACAGAAAGCCTGGTTCTGATCCCCCACAATACCATACATCCTGGTTGCTGACCTGGGGTCATGCCATAAACCCACATGGTACCTTTCTTTTAGAGAAGGCTATGCCTACACCTCCTAGAAAATATTTAATGAAGTACAAGTCCATCAGGACTATGGTGTGAACAGTAGCACACAGCCTGCATGGTAGTAGTCAGTAATTCTAACAAGGGTTAACCCCAACCCCCGTCTCACAAAACCTTCCTCCATCCCCACTGAACTCATGGTATGCCTCAAAAAACCCTCCAGGAAACAAACCTTTCATCTGAATGCGCTCTTCACCTTCTGCTTCAAATCTTGTCCAACCACAATGATATGAAACTAGAAATCAGTCTCAAGAAAAAAATGGGACAGTCAAAAATAGGTGGAGATTGGGGGGCCTGGGTGGCTCAGTCGTTAAGGATCTGCTTTCAGCTCAGGTCGTGATCCCAGGATCCTGGGATCTAGCCCCAATCAGGCTCCTTGCTCAGTGGGAAGCCCGCTTCTCCCTCTCCCACCCCCCTGCTTGCGTTCCCTCTCTCGCAGTCTCACTCTCTGTCAGATACTCAAATAATCTTAAAAAAATATGTGGAGACTTAACAACATGCTACTGAACAACCAACAGTCAAAGAAGAAAACAAAAAAATTTTAGAAGTACCTTGACACTGATGCAAAAGACAACCTACAAAAACTTATGGGATGCAGCAAAAGTAGCTTTATGGGGGACATTCGTAGAAATTCAAGTCTTCATCAATCCATGAGAATGCTCTCCAATAAACAACCTGATTTATGTGGTAAAGAAGTAGAAAAAAAAACAACAAACAAAGCCCCAAATTAGTAGAAATAAGGAAATAACAAAAAGGAATGCATAAATAAATCCAAAGGAGACTAAAAAGACAAAAAAAAAAAAACAACGAAAATGAGAGCTGCCTTTTTTGGAAAGATAAACAAAACTGACAAACTTAGCTAGACTCACCAAGAAAGACAGAGGACTCCAATACAATCAGGAAAGGAAGATAATGGATTCCTGTCTCATATCAAAATCAAAAGAACTCTTCAACCTTGGACACAACAACTTCTTGCAAGCCACGTCTCTAAAGGCAAAGGAAATAAAAGCAAAAATGAACTATTGGCACTTCATCAGGATACAAAGCTTCTGCTCGGCAAAGCAAACGATCAACAAAACAAAAAGGCAATCTATGGAATCGAAGAAGATATCTGCAAATGATATTACAGATAAAGGGCTGGTATTCAAGATCTATAAAGAACTCCTCTAACTCGACACCCAAAAAATGGGCAGAAGACACAAAGAGATACTTCTCCAGAGGGGAAACACAAATGGCCAACAGACACATGAAAAAATGCTCCACATCACTTGCCATCAGGCAAATACAAATCAAAACGACAATGAGATACCACCTTACACCAGATAGAACGGTTAAAATTAACAAGGCAGGGGGCACCTGGGTGGCACAGCAGTTAAGTGTCTGCCTTCGGCTAGGGGCGTGATCCTGGCATTATGGGATCGAGCCCCACATCAGGCTCCTCCATTATGAGCCTGCTTCTTCCTTTCCCACTCCCCCTGCTTGTGTTCCCTCTCTCGCTGGCTGTCTCTATCTCTGTGGAATAAATAAATAAAATCTTGAAAAAAATTAACAAGACAGGAAATAAAAAAAGTCAGAGAGGATGTGGAGAAAGGGGAACCCTCTTACACTACTCGTGAGAATTCAAGCTGGTACAGCCACTTTTGAAAACAATATGGAGGCTCCTCAAGACGTTAAACACAGAGATATCCTACGACCCACCAATTGTACTACTGGGTATTTACCCCATAGACACAGAGTAATGAAAAGAAGGGGCACCAGTATCCCAATGTTCATAGCAGCAATGTCCATAACAGCCAAACTGTGGAAGGAGCCATGATGTCCTTCAGCAGATGAATGGACAAAGATGATGTGGTCATCTGTACAATGGAATATTACTCAGTCATCAGAAAGGATGAATACCCACCATTTGCACCAACGTGGATGGACCAGGAGGGGATTATGCTAAGTGAAATTAAGTCAAGCAGAGAAAGACAATTATCATATGGTTTCACTCCTATGTGGAATGGAAGGAATAGCATGGAGGACATTAGGAGAAGGAAGGGAAAAGTGAAGAGGGGGAATGAGAGGGGGAGATGAACCATGAGAGACTATTGACACTGGGAAACAAACTGAAGGTTGCAGAAAGGGAGGGGTAGGGGAATGGGTTATCCTGGTGATGGGTATTAAGGAGGGCACGTGTCATAATGAGCACTAGGTGTTATATGCAAACAATGAATCATGGAACACTACATCAAAAACAAATGAAGTACTGTAGGGTGACTAACATCATTTTAAAAAAAGAGAAAGATATGAAATCCATACAGGAAAACTGTCACTATTTGCAAATGACATGAAATCCCGAAAGATTCCACAAAAAAAAAAAAAAACTGTTAGAATAAAAAAATTCAAGAAAGCTGCAGGATATAATGTCAATATACAGAGACCTGTTGTCTTTATTTTTTTTCAGATTTTATTTATTTATTTGACAGGAAGAGAAAAACCACGAGCAGGGGGAGTGTCAGAAAGAGGGAGAAGCAGACCCTTGCTAAGCGGGGGCCCAGCACGGGGCTCAATCCCAGAACTCTGGGATCATGACCTGAGCTGAAGGCAGATGCCTCACCTATGGGGCCACCCAGATGACCCAACTTCTTGCATTTCTGTATACTGATGACACATATCGTAAAGAGAAATTAAAAAAGCAATGCCATTTACAATTGCATCAAAAAAATCTAGGAATAAAAGTAACCAAAAATGAGAAAGACATAGTACACTCAACACATGGCAGAAAAGAAATGAAAAACATATCTGTCGAGGGGGGCGGAATGTATGGGTCAAAGATTTGGAAGGCAACACAAACAAATGGAAGCATACGCCATGCTCCTTAACTGGAAGAGTTAATTATGTGAACATGTCCATCGTACCCAAAGCAATCGACAGATGTGATGAAATCCCTATCTGAATTCCAGTGGCATTATTCGAGGAAATAGAAAACAGTCCTCAAACTTGGATGGAGTCACTAAAGACCCCAAATACCCAAAGGAACCTGGAGAAAGAAAGGTGCAGTCAACACACTCCTGGATTTCAAGGTAGATTACAAAGCTGTTGTCATCAAAACAGGATGGTACTGGCAGAAACACAGACACCAGGTCAGTGGAACAGAACAGAAAGCTCAGAAACTTACCCACACGTAGATGATCCTAACTTATGACACAGCAGCAGAAGATATGCCATGAGGGAAGGACTGTTTCTTCAGTGAGCGGTAACAGGCAAACTGGACACTAAATGCAGAAGAATATAGCTGGGTCACTTTCTTACACCAGACACAAAATTTTTAATGGATGAATGATTTGAACATAAGATCTGAATCCATAAACCTCCAAGAAGACACAGGTACTAAGTCTCTCGACATTGGTTTTGGCAAAGAGTCTTCAGATCGGACACCAAATGCAAAGACAACAAAAGCAAAAATAAACCAGTGGAACAACATCAAACTGAAATCTTCCACACGGCAAAAGAAACCAGCAAAAACTTAAAAGGCCACTGACCGAATAAGAAAAAAATATCTGTGAATCATATGTGTGAGAAGAGGCTAATATCCAAAATACACACAACACTCATACAAATCAAAACAAACAAACAAAAAAAGGTATAAAAATGGGGGGTATATGTGAATACATACTTTCCAAAGATGGCACACAGGTGCCAACAGACAGAAAAAGTTGTTCGACATCACTAATCATCGTCAGGGAAACATCAGTCAAACCCACAATCGGCTATCCCCTCACAACTGTTGGAACAGCAATTGTCCCAGAGACAGACAAAAAGTGGGGTCATGGGTGTGCAGACGAGGAGACACTGTGCACTGTTGGTGGGAATGGAAATTGGTGCAGCCACTGTGACAAACGGTATGGAGGTTCCTGAAAAAATAAATACAACTACCCCATGACCCAGTAATGGCTCTAATGAGTATTGATTCAGAGAACACAAAAATACTGCCTCAAAAAGACAGATGCACTCCCACATTCACTGCAGCATTATTCACAAGAACCAGACATGGAAACACAGACCTTGGGGGCCTTATGCCAAGTAACTCAGACACAGGAAGACCAATACCAGATGCTCTCATGTACATTCCACGTGGAATAAACAAATACTGAACGCATAGATACTGAGAGCAGATTGGTAGGTGCCAGATTCGGAGATGGGGTGCTAGAAACGGGTGAAGGTGGTCCAAGTCTCAATGTTTGAGTGAGAAAATCCGACAGTCATGAAATGTTCTGTCCAGCATGGAGACTAAAACTAACCCCACAGCATGGGGTATAGGTTTCCCTGCTCTTCAAAAGTACAGGACTTCTGAGAAACCTTGCACAGCAGAAATGGTGTCAAGAAGGAATGGCCATTAATTTACACGGAACATTTAGTGTGCTCAGACTCCAAAATTCCTTCTCTTTGATTTTCTTAGGCCTCAGGACACAAGTTTCTAACGGAGGCCCAGCATAAATGAAGATAAAGCACAGCAGAGGCTCACAGACACCATTCAAAGTGCTGGTGGCTGGATGCGGAGAGCGGTTCCCAGCAGAAGGAGCTGGTTAGGGTGCATGCCACCTCTGTTGTGCTTTTCCCCAAAACAGATGCTGAACGCGATTCTCACTGTTCACCTTTTTTCATAAGAGGAAAATCCTCTTCAGGTATCTTCCTCTTACTGAAGCTGGGTAATAAACGTAGTTCTTTCAAGAATGCCTAGTGTCTTACTGTGAACGTTCAAAAAGTGGGGGATAATTGTACTTAAGCAATGCTGAGGGAGGAGATGTGAAAGGTTCTTCCAGACACAAACCTCAGCAGATCCACTGGGAAAGGCACCTTCCTCAGCATGCAGAACATGGACTACCTCCTACCCCCAGAAACCCTCTCCTTCCCCTCAATCAGGACAACCCACAACAGCTGGGAGTTACCCCAATTCCTCCATTCTCCTGCTTCTAATAGCTAACCCATCAGCAAATCCTGTGAGCTCCATCTTCAAAATAGACCCAGAATAGGTCTAACCACTCCATCCAAGGACACTTGTCTGGTCCACAGTGGCTGAGTAACTGGAAAAGCTTCGTCATTGACCTGCCTTGCCATCTTCAACCCTCTGTCATCTGTTCTCAACACTGTAGCCACGATGGCCCAGTGAAACAGGGTCTCATGGGGTTATAGCCCTGGAATGGCTTTCTGTCACCCTCTGTCACCTCTCTGAGCTCATGTCCTAAGCTGTCTCCTGTGGCCACAGGGCCTTCTTGCTGCTCCTGGACATACCTGGAATTCTCCTGCCCCAGAGCCATTGCACGTGCTTTCCCTTTTGTTCAGAATGCTCTTGATGTGTTCTCACTCACCTTCGGAGAAGTCTGAATTGGAGTGACAGGGACAGAAGATGAGGCTGTGTGTGTTGGGTGAGGCTGGTGGCCCAGAAGAAGGTTCTCTGCCAGCTCTCCGCCTGTGCCTCCCTTGTCCTCAGCCAGGAACTTGCACACAGCCCTCACCTGTCACAACTCTCACTCATGAGACCCACAGCCACCCCTGGAGCCCACCCTGAACACACCCTGCTGCAGAATGCATTCATCTCTCCTCTGGGACCCCTGTCAGCTTTACCCAGACCTGCAACTCCCCCATCTCCTGCAAAGCTCCCGGATTACCTCTCTGCTTCCAAAATAACACTGGCGCAAGGCTTTCATGAGAAAGCTATAACGCTAACTAATGAAAGGTTCACACCTACTTTCCCCTTCTGTTGCCTTTCTCTCCACCTTCTTTCCTACCTGTGCAAACTGTAACATATCAGTGGAACATGAACATGCTCTGAGACCTGAATCTTTCATTGCAGCTTTCTGAGGACTCCTTATGTGATAAGCAACTAGTGTATCCTACAACAGGGTGTTTTACAAATATCATCTATAGAAGACTACAGCTCAAATCACTACAATTTTACCTCACTCTTCATGAAGCAGAACACTTTTTCCTTTCTTCTTTTATTAAATTCCAGTTAGTTCACATGCCATGGAATATTCGCTTCAGGGGTAGGATTTAGTGATTCCTCACCTGCAAGGAGTACCCGGTGCTCATCACAAGTGCCCTCCTTAATACCCCTCACCGATTTGACTCTTCCCCCCATGCCCCTGTCCTGCAGCAACACTCAGTTTGTTCTCCAAGGTTGAGTCTATTTCCTTGTTTGCCACTCTCACCACCCCTCAACTCTGTTCCTCTGTTTTCTTTCTGAAATTCCACAAGCGTGAGAGCATAGGATATTTGTCTTTCCTCACTGATTTTGCTTAGCTTAATACACTCTAGGTCCATCCACATCCTTGCAAATGGTAAGATTTCATTCTTTTTGAAGCTGGGTCATATTCCGTTATATATATGTATCCCACATCTGCTTTATCCATTCATCAGTGCATGGACTTTGGGATTCTCTCCATAGTTTGTCTACTCTGGACAATGCTGCTATAAACATCATGGTGCATGTTCCCCCTTCGAATCCGCATTTTTGTATCCTTTGGGTAAATACCTAGGAGAGCAATTGCTGGATCATGGGGTTGTTCAATGTTTAACTTTTTGAGGAACCCCCACACTGGTTCCCAGACTGGTTGCACCACTTTGCATTCCCACCAACAGGATGGGAGAGTTCCCCTTCAAGCAGAACATTATCTGCGGGCAATTTCATAAGAGGAAACAAAACCTCTGGGAGATGCACCCAGGTTTAGGCAAGCAGTTGCAGACTTCACCCCAAGGCTCCTGACGCCAAGCCCCTTGAAGCCACCACATGCCACTATCCAAAAGAATTCCCAGACTCTCCTTCTGACTCCACCACCAAAGAAACTACAGAGAGAATATGGCACCTCAAAATATCGAGATAATACATTTAGTAAAACTAGAAAGTCAAGCTCAACTTTTAAACAGGAACAGGCCGCTTTGGATAATTTTGAATTTTCCCTCCACCCTAATTTTAACTCTTCTGATGAATAAACTAATCAATGATGAAACATCACCTTTGTCAAATGACATCATCCAAGTCTGTATCAGATGAAAAAAAGCCACCTAACTCTAGATGCTGGCCACTCAACCATATCTTAGGCCCAATTGAATAAACACTGTTAGATGAAGGAACAAATTAGATGTTACAAACAGGCACAGAGTGAATCTCACCTTCCCTTTCTAATAAAAGAGGGTTCCTAGGAAACAGATGGTCAAAATACATTTGTCAGCAATAAATGGACAGAGAAATTGTGATCCCCTGCAAAGTTCTACCTGCAGGGAAACTAAGTAATTCTTGCACCAAACCCAGAATGCTGACAGCTACTTCAATTTTACTTTGTGGCTCAACTAGAGAAAAGAGAAAAGCCCAGGAGGTTTTGGGATAATGAGAGGTTTTACCTCCAGCCCTGACATAGATAGGACATTTTGCCAAACATACCTGTGCTTTCTCTGAACACTGGCGTCCTGTGACAAGCTTCCTCGCTGACTCAGATGGTGACGTTCAAAACCTCGGGTTTCTTGGAGCCAGAGCAGAGAAGTGCTGTCAGCTGGGGAGAAGAAGGCACCTCTAACCTAAAGCCTGCACATCTGCTTTGGTTTCTGGGCGAAGGGGCAACACATACTTGTTGTTTAGCAGTAATTATCTTCATTCTCAATAGACCAATGACCTTGCCTTTTCTGGAAAGCAGACTTACTCTTCTAAAGAAACCCTCAATTCATCTATTCCCAATGCAACTAGAGTGGAACATTTATTTCTCACTTAAATAGAAAACACTGTTATTGTCGACATTGCATGAATGAACTTTTAAAAACATTTTAGAGAGAAAGGAAGAGACCTTTATTCAAACCCAAGTCAGGACAGCTGCCTGGGAGACACAATCTTCACCAAGAAGGGAGTGCTCCGGGGAAGGAACTTTTGGGGCAGGCTTATGTATTTTTTTCTGTTTTGTTTTACATACAGAGTTACACACCACAATGAGGATCTTCTTAGATTCCAGAAAGTGACAGACTCTTTCTTATGTTTTCAGTATGTACATGTCAGTATGACTTTAATCTTATGGGAGCCAAAGAGGTTCTTTATTTTTTCTTATCTTTATGTTGGCATTTTTGGTTATTGTTTTCTTCTCAAAGCAGATGTACAACATGCTTGGGGCAGAAACAAGGCCCATGCTTTGAGGTTTTGCCTAGTCATTTTGAGCCGGGTAAAATGTAAAGGGATAACTTCCCTGGGAGCCCAGGATCAGCGCCCACAGATGATATAAGATAAAATTACTTTCATCATTATAATTACTTCTAAAATGGAGGAATTTGAGACAAAAGCACCTTTCACAAGAGTACCAAGAAATCAAAATGATGCCCACAGAAGGCTACCTGCTCCATGGTCAGCACAGGTAACAGAAGTGTTCACAGTCTCTGGGCTCCTGCCCTTCTCCTGCCCAAATCTCTGAAGCACACAGACCACTTAAAATCAGAATTGTAGAACTGCTAGACACCTTAGAGTTGTCTGGCACTATTCATTTGTACTGCAGAATAAAACACAGTAGCTCGTTGTCACAAACTAATTTCAACATGAAGTGCCCACTGGATGCACTAAGTTCTTTCTCTGCAAATGTTGACTAATGTAAGTCACAGTCATACCATATAAACACTACGATGGCTGGGAAGTCATCGTAGGTAAGGGAATATTTTAGCCATGTTTATAAGCATTGGCTCACTTTGTAGAAGAGGCTGAGCTGAGTGTTTTTAAATACTATTTCAGACCTGTTTTACAGCACCCTCTGAACATACCAGAGCCTGAATGGACTAAAAATGATAGTTGGTTTCAGTAACTTTAATACCAGAAAAATATTATACTGTCTCTGTTCCTAAGGATCTTTGAGTATCTTACCCAGAGGTCCTCCACTGAGATAATGATCTTAATAATCACCATGGGCAGAGGTGAAAGGCCCGCTGAATTCGTTCCAGTTGTCCACATGACACGAAAATCCTGATACTTGATAGGTTTCCAGATCGAGAAGACCAGAGATAAGAGGGAAATAGTACCCTGTATGGAACAACAAGGGATTTGGAGTCAATTTGGGGATCCCACTTAGGTTTCTGACACTAAAATCCGCTGTGACTCATATCATCCGAGTCCCTGTCTAACCATCTGAAAATGTGCCTACAAATATCTACACCCTAGTTGAGAAGTTTAAGAGGCAGAATGCTACAAAGAGCCAGTATGATGTCTCTCAAGTACAGGTGCTCAGGAAGCCCTAATTGCTATTGGTTCTATTTCTTTTCCAGAAGAAAGAACACATGTTGAATCCATATTTCTAATAGATGACTCACCGATGATTTTCAAACCTGAAGGAAGGCCAAGAAGTCACGCTTGTGTCATAGTTCACTCAGAAATCATGTTGTTGGACTGGTGAGGATGATACGATAGCAACGTCATCAATAAGAGTGGGGAGCTTCTAATTTCCATACGGCCATGTTGACCCCCTTAGCTCAGAGCCACCAGAAAGGTTAGCTGGGGAGGGGGAACCGCCATCACTATGAGTGGGGAGCTTCCCATTTCCATATGGCCATGTTGACCCCCTTAGCTCAGGGCCACCAGAAAGCACAGCTGAGGCGGACCACAGGCCAAGGCTGCCAGGTGTGGCTGGGGTAGGCAGAACTCTGACTTAAGGCTCAACTCCTGGCTAGGTTATTATTATGCTCTTCACAAAGAAAGTGCCATTGTGTGTGAGCCCTCACGTAGAAAAGGTTCAGAATTTCCATTGAGATTCCCTCTCTCACCTTTAGGATATGTAGCAAAGTTCCATTTAATTTTTAAACATTGAAGGACTTCCTGGTTTTCTTTTCGCTATGACTGTGGCTCAATTCGCCTGTGGTCTAAGAATAGAATCTAGTTAATTTCAGGGTTTAACATTTGTAGACTTCATTCGTGGCCCCACCTATCATCTATTTGGGTAAAGAGTCTATGACCACTTGAAAATAATGTATTCTGCACTTATTATGGAATGTTCCCTATATGTCAATTAGGTCACATTTGTTACCAATGTTTTGTCTGCTTTTTCTGTCAGATATTGAGAAAGGTATATTAAAATCTTCAACAATGCTGCTCTATTCAACGTGGCATCGGAGAGTCTACCAGTGTTAGAAGGCAAGAGAAACAAAAAGTATAAGAATTGAGGGGATAATTGTGACTATTCACAGATAATACGATTGTGTACATAGAAAATCCAAAACAGTCTATAAATACCCTTAGAATTAAAAATGCAATTTATAAATTTGAGATGGATTGTAGCTTCCCATTGGACAGTTTCTGAAAGAAACCATAGAACCTGTCAATCTTGGGGTAGGACATAGGGTGCACTAACCATTTAAAAGAATTCAGTGGGACTTCATAAAAATGTGACATTTCTCCTTATCTTATGACCATATGAAAATGAAAAAGTGAACCGCAGGCTGGGAAGTACAGATTTGCAATACACACACTGACAAAGACTTGTCAATAAAGAATTCCTGCTCATCAACCATTAAAAGTCTATTTATAAACAAATACTTCACAAAAGATTGACTGATGGCCAATAAGAACAGGAAAGGGTGCTCTACAGTATTATTTTCAGGAGCAGCAAGGCCTTTCCTAAAATGAAAACATACACACAAACCAGTATTCCCTAGATGGATGACGTCCTTATTTCTGAGGAAAGCTTGAAGAACAGACTAGCATCAAAGTAAAGTGATGGAATTCCTGACACTCAGAGGATGGACAATTGACCTCAAACTACAGTACAATTTCTAGGCAGCATTCGGTCCTCTGAAGGCAGACAACTACCACACACCTTCCTACACCACACAGGTTGCTTCCCAACCCCTACCATAAAAGAAGAAGATGAGAATCAGATAGGACTAGTAGGAAATAGCAAAAATCACATGTGGGGATTATCCTGAAACACACTGAACACATAACTAGTGTAAGGAAGTGTAGGGAACTGACAAGGACAGAGACTCAAGAGGTACTTCTTTGGGAAATGTTGTCTGAAATCGTCACACGTTGGTACCAGCTAATGAGGGCTCTGAGCATACCTAGGGTTTGCTCACAAGGGTCTGCAACACCATCTCTGAGGACTGAAACTCTTCAGGACCTCAAAGCTTGCCTGATTGACTATTGGACTAAGAGATTCCCATGTTCTGAAAACAGATACCAACTCATTGAAAGGTTCACCTGGGCTCTCTCGGAGGCCCTACAAGAAGCTGAACCATTCACTGAAAATCAATTACACACACACACACACACACACACACACACACACACACACACACACACCTGTCAAGGTTCTTCCTACCTTTTCTTTTTCACATTGATATTTATACTCACATGAAATGTCATCATTTCTAATGAACACTGATGTCAAAATAGAGATCTATTGACACAATATTCACAAAATGGAACTTCCCTGCTGTCATTTTCAATATAGCGTTTTTTAAAGTTCATACATATTTTAGGTTTTTGGTAACTTATACAGGAGAAGATCAGCATTGAAAAACTCTGAATACTGACAATGAGTTTTAAGCCTAGAGAACAAAAATTGTCCAATTTCATAGATAATAAGGAACCAAAGGCAAAGCATGGAAGCTGCAGTCGAATAATTTTACACATGTGCATCCTCTACTATTTTACTACTGAGGGGCGTGTTTTATTACCACTAAACATGCATCAGTTATCTTCCACATGCACCTGCACAGGTATAATGAATTACTACAGTAGAATGAAATGTCTGGGAACTACTTGGCAGCATCTATAATGAACAATGAAATTTCGATCTTATATTCGGTGAACTTCCACTGTCTGTCCCTTTAGACAATGGACCCTAAACAGAAGGGGGAATGAACCACGAGAGACTATGGACTCTGGGAAACAAACTGAGGGCTTCAGAGGGGAGAGGGGTGGGGGATTGGGATGGGCCAGTGATGGGTATTAAGGAAGGTACATATTGCATGGAGCACTGGGTGTTATATGCAAATAATGAATCACGGAACACTACATCAAAATCTAAGGAAATACTGTATAGTGACTAACATATCATAATAAAAAATTGTTATTAGAAAAAAAGGTAAAAAAAAAAACCAATACAGCTTTTCTGTTTCAAGAACAATCACAATTGAGAAAAAACTAACTTCCAATCCCTAAAGCAAAACACAGACCAAGTTCCATTTCACTCCCCTTTATTCACATACTCTGTGGGTTCTAAGCTATTTCCCTACCTCCTTTCCAGCTGAGCAGGGAGCCCGGGCTCGATCCCAGAACCCTGGGATCATAACCTGAACCAAAGGCACATGCTTAACTGGCTGAGCCAGCCAGGAGCCCCAGCCATGTTTTTCTTAAGCAAAAGGACACTTTCTCACAATGCCTTCACATGACTTCACATGGTACCAGACACCTGCATTTGCCTCTAGGAGGTTGTAGATGAAGGCAATTGCAAACTCTCACAGTGGTTTATCAAATACAATGACCTGCCTGGTGACAGTGAAACTCTTATGAGCCCACGAGAGGGTGCTGTGACACTCAGCTGTGGCTGGGCTGGCACAGAGAACCAAATCCATTTCCCTGCCTGATGTCTGTGAGGAACAGATGTCCCCATTGTGAATGAGACGCTGCCACTGAGCTGTCCAGAGATGGCCATCCTCACGGAGGATGAGGATAAAGGACAATGCCTGAGGAGACCTCATCTGTCTCTTTTATCTTTTCATATTTTTGACAGTGGACAAATCACTGCCTAGGAGTCCCCAACTACCTTAGTCTCATCTGTGAATGGCCAAGAGGTTTTACAAAACACTCAAGATTTTGACCTCACAAATGCCCACAACCACTTACCATAGGGATTCAATATTAAGCAAAGATACTGTTCCTTGGAAGAGAGGTCCTGCCCACTGTTGTTTCTCACTTATATGCTCATCTTCCTTACCTCATGGTAACATAACCACCTTGATTCCTGCTTCCGTCTTCAGGAAGGCTGATGTGACTTGAAGGGCATTACCCTGACATCGTTCTTTCTTAGCAATAAGATGTGGACATTTCCCTAGTCCTACACCCCCAAAGTTGAATCGGAATCAGGATTGAGGAGGCTGATGAGAGTTGAAGGTGTTTTCCTGTACACGGTGGTTTATTACCAATAAGGATGGGTCAGAGTCCTCGAAATTCCAGAACCTTTTCATTAATGCTTCCTACTCGTGAAAGATGATGTACATTGGTCTTTCCCTGTATAGTGTGGTGACTCAGAGAAAAGTGCTTAGCCTTTTCGTCAGACTTCCACGACCACTTTGGGGCTGGCTTCCATATTCACAAAGGATGATGTTAGGGCTAAGAGCGTTCCTCTACACTGTTATTTCTTACAGATAAGTGTATGGCATTTTTGTTACATTGCCAGAGCCACTTAGCGCTGGGCTTGCCGGCCTCCTGGGGACGAACCCTAACCCTAGGTCAGCCCCCGAGGGGCCCCTCCCAAGGGGCCTGGCGCCACAACGCCGGGGATTGTGGACACCCAAGCCCAGCGCCGGAGTCACCCTGCCACCCCCAGCAACCCGGGCTGCTAGGGGCGCCGCCAGTCTTTCAGGGCGAGAGAACAGGCAGGGCCCTCCAAGCCCCCGGCGACCTTTGAAGCCCCCCGCGCCAAAACGCTTGGGCCTACACTCCCTCTCGCTAGTGCGCTCACCTCGGCCTGCCCCTCTGCCTGCCGCAGAGCTGGCGGAAGGGGCCTGCTGGAATCCTGGAGGCTAACACTTACCCTAGGTCGGCCCCCGAGAGGCCCCTCCCAAGGAGCCTGGCACCGCAATGCCAGGGGTTTGGGACCCCCGAGCCCCAGTGCTGGACTCACTCTGCCACCCCGCAATCACCCAGGGTGCTAGGGGCGTGGGCAGTCATTCAGGAAGGGAGAACGGGCAGGGCCCTCTGATCCCCCTGCGACCTTCGAAGGCCCCCCGCACAAAAACTCTGGCTTCCTCGCTCCTGCTCGCCAGCGCCGTAACCTCGGCTCACCCCTCCGCTCGCTGCAGAGCTGGCGGATCGGGCCTGCTGGCTTCCTGGGGGCTAACCCTATCCCTAGGTCACCCCCAAGGGGCCCCTCCCAAGTGGCCTGGCGCCACATGCCAGGGATTGGGGACCCCAAGTCCCAGCGCCGGACGCACCCTGCCGCCCCGCTGCCACATGGGGTGCTAGGGGCGTCGCCAGTCCTTCAGGGCGACAGAACGGGCAGCACCCTCTGAGCCACCTACGACCTTCGAAGGCACCCCGAGCCAAAGCCAAATGCTCTGGCCCACGCTCTCGCTCGCCAGCTACCTCACCTGGACCCACACCTCCATTCTCTGCACATGGGTGAAACGAGCCTTCCAGTTTCCTGGGGGCTAACCCTAACCCTAGGTCAGCCCCCGAGGGGCCCGTCCCAAGGGGCCTGGCGCCGCAACGCCGGGTATTAGGGACCCCCGAGCCCCAGCGCTGGAATCACCGTGCTGCCCCGCCGCCACCCGGGCCGCTAGGGGTGCCGCTGGTCATTCAGTGCAGGAGAATGGGCAGGGCCCTCCGAGCCCACGGCGACCTTCGAAGGACCCCCGCACCAAAACGCTTGGGCCCAAGCTCCGGCTCGCCAGCGCCCTTACCTCGGCCCTCCCCCCCGCTCGCCACACAGCTGGCGGATCAGGCCTGGGGGCCTTCTGGGGGCTAACCCAAACCCTAGGTCTGCCCCCTAGTGGCCCCTCCCAAGGGGCCTGGCGCTGCAACGAGGGGGATTGGGGACTCCTGAGCCCCAGCGCCGGACTCACCATGCCCCCCACCGCCACCCGGGCCACAAGGGGCACCCCCGGTCATTCAGGGCAGGAGAACGGGCAGGACCCTCTGAGCCCCTGGTGACCTTCGAAGGCCCCTCGCTCCAAAACTTTGGGCCCACGTTCCCGCTCGCCAACGCCGTCATCTCAACCCGCCCCTCTGCTCACTGCACAGCTGGCAGATCGGGCCTACTGGCCTCCTGGGGTAACCCTAACCCTAGGTCGGCACCCAAGGGGGCCCTCTCAAGGGGTCTGGGGCCACAACGCTGGTAATTGGGGACCCCAGAGCCCTAGCGTCGGACTCAACCTGCCGCTCCGCCACCATCTGGGCTTCTAGGGGCGCCGCCGGTCATACAGGGTATGAGAACGGGCAGGGCCCTCCTAGCCCACGGTGACATTTGAAGGCGCCCCGCGCCAAAACGCTTGGGCCCATGCTCCCGCTCGCCAGCGCCCTCACCTAGGCCTGCCCCTTCGCTCGCCCGACAGAGGGCGGATCAGGCCTGCCCGACTCCTGGGGGCTAACTCAAACACTAGGTCGGCCCCCCAGGGACCCGTCCGATGGGTCCTGGCGCCTCAACGCCTGGGACTGCTGAACCATGAGCTCCAGCGCCGGACTGACAGTGCTGCCCCGCTGACACCCGGGCCTCTAGAGGCGCCGCTGGTCATTCAGGGCGTGAGCACGGGCAGGGGCCTCCGAGCCCCCCTTGTCCTTCGAAGGCCCACCGCACCAAAACGCTTGGGTCCAGGCTCGCACTCGTCAGCACCCTCACTTCATCCCGCCCCTCCGCTCGCCACCCAATGGGTGGATCAGGACTGCCGGCCTCCTGAGGGTTAACCCTAACCCTAGGTCGACCACCGAGGGGCCCTTCCCAAGGGGCCTGGCACCGCAATGCAGGGATTGGGGACCCCCGAACCCCAGCACCAGACTAACCTTACCACTCTGCCAGCAGCCGAGCCGCTAGGGGCGCCGCCGGTCATTCAGGGCGGGAGAACGTGTAGGGCCCTCCGAGCCCCCGGCGACCTACGAAGGCCCCCCGCGCCAAAACGGTTGGGCCCACCCTCCTGTTCGCCAGCATCCTCACCTCGGCCCGCACCTCCGCTCGTAGTACAGCCCGCGGATCAGGCCTGCCTGCCTCCTGGGGGCAAATTCTAACCCTAGGTCGACCACCGAGGGGCCCTTCCCAAGCGGCGTGGCGCTGCAACGCCGGGGATTGGGGATACCTGAGCTGCAGCACGGGAATCACCCTGCCACCCCACCGCCAACGGAGCCACAAAGCGCGCCGCTGGTTATTCAGGGCAGGAGAACAGGCAGGGCCCTTCGAGACATGGCAACATTCTAAGGCCCAGGGCGCCAAAACGCTGGGGATCACGCTCCCGCTCTGCATCACCCTCAACTCGGCCCACACCTCCACTCTTCGCAGAGCCAGCGACACGGGCCTGCCGGCCTCCTGGGCACTAACACTAACCCTAGGACAGCCCCTGAAGGTCCCTTCCTAAGGGGCCAGACGCCGCAACGCCAGGGATTGGGGACCCCCAAGCCCCAGCGCCGGATTCACGCTGCCGCCCCACCCCACATGGGCCGCTAGGGGCGCCGCCATTCATTCAGGGTGGGAGAACTGGCAGGGCCCTCCGAACCCCTGCCGACATTCGAAGGCACACCAAACCAAAACGCTTGGGCCCAGGCTCATGTTCACCAGGACCCTCATCTCGGCCCAACTCTCCCCTCGACCCACAGGTGGTGTATCGGCCCTGCAGCGCTCCTGGAGGCTAACCCTAACCATAGGTCGGCCCCCGAGGGGCCCTTCCCAAGGGGCCTGGCGTCGCAACGCTGGGGATGGGGAACCCGAGCCCATGTGCCGGACTCACCCTGCTGCCCTTCAGCCACCCGAGCCACTAGAGGCCCCGCCGGTCAATCAGGGCAGGAGATCGGGCAGGGCCCTCCGAGCCCACGCTGACCATTGAAGGCTCCCCGTGCAAAACCGTTGGCTCCCAGGATCCTGCTCGCCAGTGCCCTCACCTCGGCCCGCCCCTCCGCTTGCTTCAGAGCTGGTGGATAGGGCCTGCCGGGCTCCTGGCAGCTAACCAAAACCTAGGTCGGCCCTGTGGGGACATCCCAAGAAGCCTGGCTCTGCAATGCTGGGGATTGGTGACTCAGAGCCCCAGAGCCAGACTCAACCTGCCGCACTGTACCCACCCGGGCCGCTAGGGGCGCAGCCGGTCATAGAGAGCGAGAGAAGGGCAGGGCCTTCTGAGCCACCGGTGACCTTCAAAGGCTCCCCACGCCAAAACGCTGGTTCCCACGCTCCTGCTCCCCAGCGCCCTCACCTGGGCCCGCACCTCAGCTCGCCGCACAGTGTGCGGATTGGGCCTGACGGTCTCCTTGGGGCTAACCCTAACCCTAGGGCCCCTCCCAAGGGTCCTGGTGCCACTAAGCCTGGGATCTGGGACTCCAAGCCCCAGAGCCAGACTCACCCTTCCACAACACTGCCACACGGGCCGCTAGGGGCGCCGCCGGTCATTCAGGGCGGTAGAAGGGACAGGGCCCTGGAGAAACAAGCGTCATTTGAAGCCTCCAGCGCCAAAATGCAGGGGCCCACAATCCCGCTCCCCAGCACCCTCACCTCGGCCCACCCCTCTGCTCGCCCCACAGCCATCGTATCCGGACTGCCGGCCTCCTGGGGGCTAACCCTAACCCTAGGTCGGCCCCCGAAGGGCACTCCCAAAGGGCCTGGCACCGCGACGCCGGACATTGGGGACCCACAAGCCCCAGCGATGTACTCAACCTGCCCCTCTGCCGCCACCCGGGGCACTTGGGGCACCACCGGTCAATCAGGGTGGGGGAACGGGCACGGCCCTCCGAGCCCCCGGCGACATTCGTAGGTCCCCCATGCCAAAACGCTGAGGCCCATGCTCCCGCTCTACAGCGCCCTCACCTCGGCCTGCCCCCCCTCTAGCCACACAGCTGGCAGATCCTGCCTCCCGGGCTCCTCGGGGCTAACCGTAACCCTAGGTGGGCCCCAGAGTGGCCCCTCCCAAGAGGCTTGGTGCCGCAACGGCAGGGATTGGGGACCTGCAAGCCCCAGCGCCAGGCTCACCCTCCCGCCCCGCCGCCACGTGGGCCGCTAGGGGTGCCGCCGGGCATTCAGGGCGGGATAACCGGCAGGGCCCTCCGAGCCTCCGGTAAAATAAGAAGGCCCCCACGCCAAAACGCTGGGTACCACGCTACCGCTCGACTGCGCCCTACCACGGTCAATCCCTCCGCTCACTGCACAGCCGGCGGATCTGGACTGCGGCCTCCTGGGGGTTAACCTAACCCTAGGACAGTCCCAGAGGGGCCCCTCCCAAGGGGCCTGGCACCGCAACGCTGGGGATTGGGGAAACCCAAGCACCAGTGCAGGACTGACCCTGCCACCCCGCTGCCACCCAGGGAGCTAAGGGCGTCGCCGGTCCTTCATGGCGGGAGAACGAGCAGGGCCCTCCGAGCCCCCTGCGACATTCGAAGGCCCACCGAGCCAAAATGTTGGGGCCCACGCTTCCGCTCGCCAGCGACCTCACCTTGGCCCACCCCTCCATTTGCCACGGAGCCGGTGGATCGAGCCTGCCAGCCTCCTGGGGGCTAACCCTAACCCTAGGTCGGCCTCCAAGGGGCCCCTCCCAAAGGGACTGCCGCCCGAACGCCAGGGATTGGGGACCCCTGAGTCACAACGCTGGACTCACCGTTCCGCCCCGCCCACACCCGGGCCACTAGGGTACCGCCGATCATTCAGGGCTGGAGGATGGGCAGGGCCCTCCCTGCCCCAGTGACCTTCGAAGGCCCGCAGCGCCAAAAGGCTGGGGCCCAGTCTCCTGCTCGCCAGCGCCCTGATCTTCGACCGCGTCTCCATTCGCCCCAGACTGCGGATTGTGCCTACAGCCTCCAGGAGCTAACCTTTACCCTAGGTCGGCCCCCAAGGGGCCTCTCCCAAGGGGCCTCGTGCTGCAACGTCTGGCATTGGAGACCCCCCGAGCCTCAGCGCCAGACCCACCCTGCCGCCCCGCCACCACTCGGGCTGCTAGTGGAGCCGCCACTCATTCGGGGCAGGAGAATGGGCAGGGCCCTCTGAGTCCCCGGCGACATTCGAGGGCCCCCGGCGCCAAAACTTTGGGTACCACCTTCCAGCTCGCCAGTCCCTCACCATGGCCCGCCCCTCCGCGCACCGCACAGCTGGCATATGGGGCCTGCTGGCCTCCTGGGGGCTAACCCTAACACTAGATTGGCCCCAGAGGGGGCCCTCACAAGGGGACTGGTGACCAAAGCCGGGGATTGGGGACACCCGAGCTGCAGTGCCGGACTCACCCTGCCGCCCCGTCGACATCGGCCCGCTGGGGCGTCACTAGTCATTTAGGGCGGGAGAACGGGCAGGGCCCTCCGAGCCTCTAGCAATGTTCAAAGGCCTCCTGCGCCAAAACGCTGGATACCATACTCCTGCTCGCCAGCGCCCTCACCTCGTCCCACTCCTCCGCTCCCCGCACAGCAGGTGCATCGGTCCTGCTGGCCTACTGGGGTCTAACCCTAAGCCTAAACCCTAACACCTAACCTTAAACCCTAAAACTTAACCCCTAACCCTAACCCCTAACCCTACCCCTTCAGCTAAACCTACCCATAACCCGTAACCTAACCCTAAACCTAACCCTAACCCGTACCCTAACCCTAACCCTACCCGTACCCTAACCCTAAACCTAACCTGTACCCTAACCCTAACCGTAACCCTAAAACGTACTCTAACCCATACCCTAACCCTAAACTGTACCCTAACCCGTAACTTAAACCGTACCCTAAACCTAACCGTAACCCTAACAAGTACCCTAACCCATACCCTAACTTTAACCCTAAACCTTAAAACCTGACACTAACCCATGTCCTAACTCATACCATAACCCGTACCCTAACCCTACCCATAACCTAACCCTAACCCATACCCTAACCGTAACCCTAAACACTAAACTGTAACCCTTACCCTAACCCTAACCAGTACCCTTACCTTAACTTTAACCCATACCCTAACCCGTACCCTAACCCATAAACTAACCCGTACCCTATCACTAACCTGGACCCTAACCCATACCCTAACCCATACCTAACCCTAATCTGTACCATAACCCATACCCTAACCCTAAACCGTACCCAATCCCAATCCCTAACGTGTTTCCTAACCCGTACCCTAACCCTAATCTGTACCCTATGCCGTACCCAAATCCGTACGCCAACACTTACTCTAAACCGTCCCCTAACCTGTACCCTAAACCGTACCCTAATGCGTACCCTAACCCATACCCTAAACCTAACCAATACCCTAAACCTAACCCGTACTCCAACCCTAACCCTAACCCTAAACCCGAACCCTAAACCCTAACCCGTACCCTAAACCCTAATCTGTACCCTAACCCATAACCTCTAACCTGTAACCCCAAAACCCAACCCTAACCCGTACCCTCTCCTTACCCTAACCCTAACCCCTACCCTCACCCATACCCTAACCGTAACCCATACCCTAACCTTAACCCATACCCTAACCTCAACCCATACCCTAATCTGTACCCTAACCCCAGGGATTGGGTACACCTGAGCCCCACCACGGGACTCATCCTGCCACCCCTCAGGAAACCATGCCCATTGGGGCGCCACAGAACATCCCATGCAAGAGAACTGGTAGGGCCCCCCTGAGCCCCCAGGGATCCTCGGTGGCCCCTACACCCCAACCCTGAGGCCCACACTCATCCCGCCCCACGCCTTCCCTTCAGGTTGCCACCGAACTCATCGCAGAGCCGGCAGATCAGACCTGCCGGGTTCCTGGGGCCTACACCTGACCCTAGGTCGGCTGGGTAGGGCCCCTCCCCTGGGGCCCGGTGCCGCAGCCCCAGGGACTGGGGACACTTGAGCCCCACTGAAGGATAAAGCCTGCCAGCCCGCGGGAAACTGTGCCCCTTGGGAGGCTGTAGAGCATTCAGGGCGGAAGAACCAGGAGGGCCCCCAGAGCCCCCGGCGAACTTTGGCGATCCCTAAACTCAACCGTGAAGCCCATGCTCACCCCACCCCGCACCTTCAACTCAGCCCAGGGCGGAGCTTGCCACATAGTGGGCAGATCTGGCCTGCGGGATTCCTGGGCCCCAACCCTAACCCTAGTTCATCTGTGGAGGGGCCCCTCCCCAGGAGCCTGGAGCCGCAGCCGCGGGGATTCGGGACACCTGAGCCCCACAGCAGGACTCAGTTTGCCACCCTGCAGGAAACCGTGTGCCTTGGGAGGCCATAGAGCATTCAGGGCGGGAGAACCAGGAGGGCCCTCCTGAGCCACCAGCGAACTTCGGTGGCCTCACCGCACCCCAACCCTGAGGCCCATGCTCACTCTCCCCACATCCTCACCTCAGCCCGTGTAGCTCGCCATACAGCCAACAGATCGGGCCTGCGGGGCTCCTGGGCCTAGCCCTAGCCCTAGGTCTGCCGTGGGTTTGGGGGCCTCCCCAGGAGCCTTACACCACAGACCCGGGTAATTGGGATACCTGTGCCCCACCGCAGGACTCAGCTTGCCACCCGACAGGAAACCGTGCCCCTTGGGGCTCTATAGAGCCTACAGGGCACGAGAACTTGGGGAGGCCCCCGGAGCCCATCCCCATCCTTTGGCAGCCCCCCGTGCCCCAACCCTGAGGCCCATGCTCACCCTCCCCAATGGCCTCCTCTCAGCCCTCCACAGAGCTCGCCGCACAGCCTGCAGATTGTCCCTGCCGGGCTCCTGAACACTAACCCTTACCCAAGGTTGGCCACAGAGGGGCCCCTCCCCGGGGTCCTGGCACCCCACCCCAGCGGATTGGGGACACCCAAGACCCACCGTAGGACTCAGCCTGCAACCCACAGTAAACTGTACCATTTTGGGGCACAACAGAGCATTCAGGGCAAGAGAATTGGGGCACCCCCTGAGAGCTCCTTCTGCTGAACCCCGACCTTTGTGGGCCCTTCCGGATGGAACCTCAGGCTCACACTCACCCGCCCTTGTGCCCTCATCTCACTCGGCCTGGGAGTTCTCTGAGCACTGGGCAGTTCGGACCTGCTGTCTCTTGAGGCCTAACCTAACTCTGGGTCTTCTGCTGAGGGTCCCTCCCCGTTTGCCTGCCTCCAAGGCACCAGGCATTGGGCTCACCTCTGTACGACTAGAGGACTCACCCTGCCCCACAGGAGGAAACTGTCCATTTGGGGCTGAAGCAAGGACTCATAGGAAAATCGGAGGGCCCCCCTCAGCCCATCCCAGGCAACCCCCACTTTCAGAGATCTCCCCGGATCCAATTAGTAGTTCACACTGACCTTTAAACTTGCTCTCCACGGAGATCTTTTGAAATTCTCCACACTTCCAACCGATGGCATCATCCAGCTTCAGTGCCTTACCCAGCTTTAGGTCTTGAGATGGATTAAAATGGGAAGTCATTTCAATGATGACGACATACTGGTGACCAAAAGATACATGCATAAATGCTTCATATCACTTGGCTTCAGGGAAATGGAAATCTAAACCTCTATAGATGCCCTACCACACGAGGCCGAATATCTAAAAATAAGAAGACATGAAACTACACATCTTGGAGAGGATGTGGAGAAACGGGAAACCTCTTACACTCCTATACGAATGCAGTGCGGTACAGCCACTCTTGAAAATGGTACAGAGTTTCCTCAAGAAGTTATAAATAAAGCTACCCTATGTCCCAGCAATTGCACTACGGGGTATCGACCCCAAAGAGACAGATGTAGTGAAGACGGGACACATGCACCCCAGTGTTCATAGCAGCAATGTCCATAATAGACAAACTGTGGAAGGAGTGCAGATGATCATGGACAGATGAATGGATAAAGAAGATGTGGATCATATATATATATAATGGAATATTACTCAGCCATCAGAAAGGATGAATACTTACCATCACACCGACATGGGTGGAGCTGGAGGGTATTATGCTGAGTGGAATAAGTCAATGAAAGAAAGACAATGATCATATGCTTTCACTCCTATGTGGAATATCAGAAACAAGGAAGAAGACCATAGGGGAAGGAAGAGAAAATAGAATGGGAAGTCATCAGAGAGGGAGAAAACCCATGATGGACTCTTAACTATCGCAAGAAACTGATGATTGTTGGAGAAGTTGGGGGGGGGGGGGTAACTGGGTGAGTAGCATTAAGGAGGCCACATGATACAATGAGCACTGGGTGTTACACACGACTGAAAATTTATTTAAGACTACATCTGAAACTAATGGTGTACTGTAAGTTGGCTAATTGAATTTAAATTAAAGAACAAAAGACCTCGAATAAACAATCCTAAACATTTGTATGGATCCACTAAAGATTTCGAACAGACAGTGCAATGTGGAAAAGAAAAACAAAGCTGGAGGACTCACTATTTCAGATTTCAGGTTATACTACAAAGCTGCAGTCATCCTAACAAGAGAGTACGGCACAAAAATAGAAACAGCGACCAAAGGAACACGATACAAGTTCAGACAGAAACCCATAATTATGTGGTCCATGAATCTTCCACAAAGCAAGCAACGATATCAAAAGGGAAAAGGACAGTCTCTACAGCAAATGGTGTTGGGAAAACTAGACAGCTACGCACAAAAGAATGAAATTAGACTGCTTTCTTACACAATACAGACAAACACAAAACAGTTTCAAGACCTCAATATGAGACCTGAATCCATAAAAATCCTACAGGAGGGAAGACAGTAACTTCTTGACATGGACCATACCAACGTTTTTCTAGACTGTGTCCTGAGGCAAAGGAAATGAAAGCAAAAATAAACTATTGGGAATACAGCAAAATAAAAAGTTTCCACACAGCAGAAGAACAATGAAAACGTAAAAATCATAAGACAACCTACTCAAAGGGAGATGATATTTGCAAAGATCATTTGCAATAAAGGAATAGTGTCCAAAACATATACAACTGATACTACTCGACCCCCCAAAAAACAAATAATCCAGTTAAAAAATAGGCAGAAGACATGGACAGACATTTCTCCAAAGAAGAAATACAAATGGCCAACAGTCCCGTGAAAAGATGTTCACCATCACCCATCATCAGGAAAATGTAAATCCAAAGGACAATGAGGTATTACATCAAACCTGTCAAAATGGCTAACATCAAAAGCACAACAAAGAGCAGGTGTTGGGAGGATGTGGATGAAGGGGAATCCTCGTGAACTGTGGGTGGGAATGCAAACTGTGGTGGCCACCGTGGAAAACAGTATGAAGGTTCCTCAAAAAATTAAATATAGAACTACCCTACGATCCAACAATCACACTACTCGTATTTACCCAAAGAATAGGAAAACAGTAAGTAAAAAGGATACGTGCACCCCTATGTTTCTTGCACTATTATTTACAATATCACAATATGGAAGCAACCCAAGTGTCTGTAGAAAAATTGACAAATGAGATGATAGATGTGTGTATTCACACACACACACACACACACACACACACACACACACACACACACAATGGAGTATTACTCGGCTTGAAAAAGAATGAAACCTTGCCATTTGCAGCCACATGGATGGAGCTAGAGAGTATTATCCAAACTAAAATCTGTCAGTCAGAGAAAGACAAATCCCATATGATGTCACTCTAATGGGGAATTTAAAAAACAAACAAAAGTAAATAACTAAAAGAGAAAAAGGAGACACACCAAAATACAAACTCTTTTCAATAGAGAACGGATGGTTACCAGAGAGGAGGTGGATAGAGGGATGAGTGAAATAGATGAAGGGGATTAAGAGGACACTTTTCTTGATGACCACTTTGTAATATATAGAATTACTGAATCACTCTACTGTACACCTGAAACGAATGTAACACTGTATGTTAGCTCTAATGGAATTAAAATAAATTTTAAAAAAAGATTTTTCTTTCAGAAACCTCTTTGAAAAAGCTTTTCCTGTGCAATGTGCAAAAGCCCTACTTGGGATTCGCTCTACAATAATTATTCACTTAATGCCTAAAATTCAGATTTCACTGCATTCTTACTGTGGATCCCAGCCCACGGGAGCCATGGTCCCTTTCTGTCCAGGTTCAGCACCTATGCATTCAAGATTGGAAGTAGAGACACATATCACTTCACAGTCCAGAAAGCTATTATTGTTTCTGTTTCAGTGTGAGAGAGTCACAGACTTTGGGACAGGTTTCAGAGCAGGTTTATTATGGATTCTGGATCTCTACTTCAATGTTCATTGCCTGGATCCATTTGGCTAATAGGTTCCCTGTGGATGGGCTTGCTTCCAAGCACATACATGGAAGATGAAACGGTCGGTGGGCTCGGTGCGGGACAGGAAGAAGACCAAAAGCAGACAAGGGTCCGACCCCTCCCCTGATCCAGGAACTGCTATGGGAGAGGGTACGGGAGGTAGAATCCATGCGAAACTCCAAGGTCACCAGCTGAACACAGGAGGCACAGGTCAAGGGATCTGGAGATGCAGGGGTTGAAGGCTGCTCTGAGCTACTTCTGGGAGGAAGGGAGGGAAGGAATGAGAAGGAGACACTGCCTGCCCCTGGCCTATGCCATCTGCCCACCGCTCCGACACGCATCAGTCTATGAGCTGACACAGCCTGGGCTCAGGATGGGCTGGCTCGGGTCCCTCAATCCTCAGTGGGACAGCTGGCCCCAGGGCTCAGAGACATGCTGAGGGAGATGAGAGGGAAAGCTGCCCTGCCCAGGTCATCCCCTCCTTGAGCAGACAGCCCTTCAGAACTGCTAAAAAAAAAAAAAAAAACCCACTAACGGGGTTGAAAGACATGCCATGGATGAACTAAAGCATAGAGATATGTAAAATAACATTCATTTTTAAGTTCAGAGCTGTCAGCTCAGGAAGTGGGGAGAGCTTCCCTGAAGAAGACTGAGGGGAGTGCAGGCCATGCTGAAAAGGGAGACATGGCTCTCCTGATTTTGGACCTGCAGCCCCCTTCCAGGGCAGGGCATCATCCTCGCATCACAAGAGATCCATGGAAGTTTTCCATCAGGGCCAGATGTTTGTCTCGAGAAGGCTACCCTGTCATCGGACTGCACAGGGCACCAGGGACGAGGGCCAGATGGAGGACGGACAATACCCCGGAGGCCATGGGGCAAGAGCAGAGGCACATGACCTTGAAGATGATGATGAAATGCAGGAGGTGGCAGCATGGAGCCGGCCCAAAAGTGCCATGGGAGCAGTGCCCACAGCTACACTGACTGGGTGCCTTCTGTGCCAGGTGTGGCTGACTTCAGTGGGCTCCAGACTAGTCCTGAGCACAAGTCTAGGAAGTGTGCACCACCCCGGCCTCCTCTTCCCTTGCAGCTGCTAGGAATCACGGTCACAGACCCTGGTCAGCTTTCGGGGAAACCAAGCAGTGGCTCCCCCGCACGCTGCACCTCTGGTGGTGGTCCATTGCGACCCTCGTGCCTGGCCAGACACTGATGTCTACCTGTCTCCACACAAATCCACAGACAGGAGGGTGTCCCTGAATTCCACAGCACCTGATGAGACAGATCCACAGAACCCAACACCCAGTGGGTCACTAGGGACCTCACCTATGGTCATGGAGCTCACCATACCCTATTTCTGTCGCTTCCCACAGAAAGCCTGCTTCTGATCCCCCACAATACCATACATCCTGGTTGCTGACCTGGGGTAATGCCATGAACCCACATGGCACCTTTCTTTAAGTAAAGGCTATGCCTACACCTCCTAGAAAATATTTAATGAAGTACAAGTCCATCAGGACTATGGTGTGAACGGTAGCATACAGCCTGCATGGTAGTAGTCAGTAATTCTAACGAGGGTTAACCCCACCCCCCGTCTCACAAAACCTTCCTCCATCCCCACTGAACTCATGGTCTGCCCTCAAAAAACCCTCCAGGAAACAAACCTTTCATCTGAATGCGCTCTTCACCTTCTGCTTCAAATCTTGTCCAACCACAATGATATGAAACTAGAAATCAGTCTCAAGAAAAAAATGGGACAGTAAAAAATAGGTGGAGATTTTTGGGGCCTGGGTGGCTCAATCGTTAAGGATGTGCTTTCAGCTCAGGTCTTGACCCCGGATCCTGGGATCTAGCCCCAAATCAGGCTCCTTGCTCAGTGGGAAGCCTGCTTCTCCCTCTCCCACCCCCCTGCTTGCGTTCCCTCTCTCGCTGTCTCACTCTCTGTCAGATACTAAAATAATCTTAAAAAATATGTGGAGATTTAACAACATGCTACTGAACATCCAACAGTCAAAGAAGAAATCAAAAAACTTTTAGAAGTACCTGGTCACTGATGAAAAAGACAACCTACAAAAACTTATGGGATGCAGCAAAAGTAGCTTTATGGGGGACATTCATAGAAATTAAAGTCTTCATCAATCCATGAAAATGCTCTCCAATAAACAACCTGCTTTATGTGGTAAATAAGTAGAAAAAAAAAACAACAAACAAAGCCCCAAATTAGTAGAAATAAGGAAATAACAAAAAGGAATGCATTAATAAATCCAACGGAGACTAAAAAGACAAAAAAAAAAAAACAATGAAAATGAGAGCAGCCTTTTTTGGAAAGATAAACAAAACTGACAAACTTAGCTAGACTCACCAAGAAAGACAGAGGACTCGAATACAATCAGGAAAATAAGATAATGGATTCCTGTCTCATATCAAAATCAAAAGAACTCTTCAACCTTGGACACAACAACTTCTTGCAAGCCACGTCTCTAAAGGCACAGGAAATAAAAGCAAAAAATGAACTATTGGCACTTCATCAGGATAAAAGGCTTCTGCTTGGCAAAGCAAATGATCAAAAAACAAAAAGGCAACCTATGGAATTGAAGAAGATATCTGCAAATGATATTACAGATAAAGGGTTGGTATCCAAGATCTATAAAGAACTCCTCAAACTCGACATCAAAAAAATGGGCAGAAGACACAAAGAGATACTTCTCCAGAGAAGACATACAAATGGCCAACAGACACATGAAAAAATGCTCCACATCACTTGCCATCAGGCAAATACAAATCAAAATGACAATGAGATACCACCTTACACCAGTTAGAAATGTTAAAATTAACAAGGCAGGGGGCACCTGGGTGGCACAGAGGTTAAGCCTCTGCCTTCGGCTAAGGGCGTGATCCTGGCATTATGGGATCAAACCCCACATCAGGCTCCTCCGTTATGAGCCTGCTTCTTCCTCTCCCACTCCCCTGTTTGTGTTCCCTCTCTCGCTGGATGTCTCTATCTCTGTGGAATGAATAAATAAAATCTTGAAAAAAATTAACAAGACAGAAATAAAAAAAAAGTCAGAGAGTATGTTAAGAAAGGGGAGCCCTCTTACACTACTCGTGAGAATTCAAGCTGGTACAGCCACTTTTGAAAACAATATGGAGGTTCCTCAAGACGTTAAAAACAGAGCTATCCTAAGACCCACCAATTGAACTACTGGGTATTTACCCCATAGACACAGAGTAATGAAAAGAAGGGGCACCTGTATCCCAATGTACATAGCAGCAATGTCCATAATAGCCTAACTGTGGAAGGAGCCAAGATGTCCTTCAGCAGATGATTGGACAAAGAAGATGTGGTTCATCTATACAATGGAATATTACTCAGTCATCAGAAAGGATGAATACCCCCCATTTGCACCAACGTTGATGGACCAGGAGGGGATTATGCTAAGTGAAATTAAGTCAAGCAGAGAAAGACAATTATCATATGGTTTCACTCCTATGTGGAACGGAAGGAGTAGCATGGAGGACATTAGAAGAAGGAAGGGAAAAGTGAATGGGGGGGAATGAGAGGGGGAGATGAACCATGAGAGACTATTGACACTGGGAAACAAACTGAAGGTTGCAGAAAGGGAGGGGTAGGGTAATGGGTTAACCTGGTGATGGGTATTAAGGAGGGCACCTGTTGGGGCCCCTGGGTGGCACAGCGGTTAAGCGTCTGACTTTGGCTCAGGGCGTGATCCCGGCATTATGGGATCGAGCCCCACAACAGGCTCCTCCGCTGTGAGCCTGCTTCTTCCTCTCCCACTCCCCCTGCTTGTGTTCCCTCTCTCGCTGGCAGTCTCTATATCTGTTGAATAAATAAATAAATTCTTTTTTTAAAAAAGGAGGGCATGTGTCATAATGAGCACTTGGTGTTATATGCAAACAATGAATCATGGAACACTACATCAAAAACAAATGAAGTACTGTAGGGTGACATCATTTTAAAAAAAGAAAGATATGAAATCCATACAGGAAAACTGTCACTATTTGCAAATGACATGAAATCCCGAATGAATCCACACAAAAAAAAAAAAACTGTTAGAATAAACAAATTCAAGAAAGCTGCAGGATATAAAGTCAATATACAGAGACCTGTTGTCTTTATGTATTTTCAAATTTTATTTATTTATTTGACAGGAAGAGAAAAAGCACGAGCAGGTGGAGTGTGAGAAAGAGGGAGAAACAGACCCTCTGTAAGCGGGGAGCCCAACACGGGGCTCGAACCCAGAACTCTGGGTTCATGACCTGAGCTGAAGGCAGACGCTTCACCTATGGGGCCACCCAGATGACCCAACTTCTTGCATTTCTGTATACTGATGACACACTTTCGCAAAGAGAAATTAAAAAACAATGCCATTTACAATTGCATCAAAAAAAATTTAGGAATAAAAGCAACCAAGAATGAGAAAGACATAGTACACTCAACACATGGCAGAAAAGAAATGAAAAACATGTGTGTCGAGGGGGGCAGGATGTATGGGTCAAAGATTTGGAAGGCAACACAAACAAATGGAAGCATACGCCATGCTCCTTAACTGGAAGAGTTAATTATGTGAACATGTCCATCGTACCCAAAGCAATTGACACATGTGATGAAATCCCTATCTGAATTCCAGTGGCATTATTCGAGCAAATAGAAAACAGTCCTCAAACTTGTATGGAATCATAAAACACCCCAAATACCCAAAGCAACGTGAAGAAAGAAAGGTGCAGACAACACACTGTTGGATTTCAAGCTAGATTACAAAGCTGTTGTCATCAAAACAGGATGGTACTGGCATAAACACAGACACCAGGTCAGTGGAACAGAACAGAAAGCTCAGAAACTTACCCACACGTAGATGATCCTAACTTACGACACAGCAGCAGAAGACATGCCATGAGGGAAGGACTGTGTCTTCAGTGAGCGGTAACAGGCAAACTGGACACTAAATGCAGAAGAATATAACTGGGTCACTTTCTTACACCACACACAAAATTTTTAATGGATGAATGATATGAACGTAAGACCTGAATCCATAAACCTCCAAGAAGACACAGGTACTAAGTCTCTCGACATTGGTTTTGGCAAAGAGTCTTCAGATTGGACACCAAATGCAAAGGCAACCAAAGCAAAAATAAACAGGTGGAACAACTTCAACTGAAATCTTCCACACGGAAAAAGAAACCAGCAAAAACTTACAAGGCCACAGACCCAATAAGAAAAAAAATATCTGCGAATCATATGTGTGAGAAGAGGCTAACATCCAAAATACACACAACACTCATACAAATCAAAACAAACAAACAAACAAAAAACGGTTAAAAAAATGTGGGGAATATGTGAATAGATACTTTCCAAAGACAGCTCACAGGTGCCAACAGACAGAAAAAGTTGTTCGCCATCACTAAATATCGTCAGGGAAACATCAGTCAAACCCACAACTGGCTATTCCCTCACAAGTGTTGGAACACCTATTGTCCCAGAGACAGACACCAGGTGGGGTCAAGGGTGTGAAGACGAGAGGACTCTGAGCATTGTTGGTGGGAATGGAAATTGGTGCAGCCACTGTGACAAACGGTATGGAGGTTCCTGAAAAAATTAATGCAACTACCCCATTACCCAGTAATGGCTCTACTGAGTATTGATTCGGAGAACACAAAAATACTGCCTCAAAAAGACAGATGCACTCCCACGTTCACTGCAGCATTATTCACAAGAACCAGACATGGAAACACAGACCTTGGGGGCCTTATGCCAAGTAACTCCGACACAGAAAGACCAATACCAGATGCTCTCATGTACATTCCACGAGGAATAAACAAATACTGAACACATAGACACTGAGAGCAGATTGGTAGGTGCCAGATTCGGGGATGGGGTGGTAGAAACGGGTGAAGGTGGTCAAAGTCTCAATGTTGAAGTGAGAAAATCCGACAGTCATGAAATGTTCTGTCCAGCATGGAGACTAAAACTAACCCTGAAGCATCGGGTATAGGTTTCCCTGCTCTTTGAAAGTACAGGGCTTCTGAGAAACCTTGCACAGCAGAAATGGTGTCAAGAAGGAATGGCCATTAATTTACACGGAACAATTAGACAGTGTGCTCAGACTCCAAAATTCCTTCTCTTTGGCTTTTCTTAGGCCTCAGGACACAAGTTTCTAAGGGAGGCCCAGCATAAATGAAGATAAAGCACAGCAGAGGCTCACAGACACCATTCAAAGTGCTGGTGGCTGGATGTGGATAGCTGTTCCCAGCGGAAGGAGCTGGTTGGGGTGCACGCTGCCTCTGTTGTGCTTCTCCCCAAAACAGATGCTGAACGCGATTCTCACTGTTCACATTTTTGCATAAGAGGGAAAGCCTCTTCAGGTCTCTTCCTCTTACTGAAGCTGGGTAATAACATAGTTCTTTCAAGAAAGCCCAGTGTCTTACTGTGAACGCTTAAAAAGTGGGGGATACTTGTACTTGAGCATTGCTGAGGGAGGAGATGTGAAAGGTTCTCCCAGACACAAATATCAGCAGTCCCACCGGGAAAGGCACCTTCCTCAGGATGCGGAACACAGACTACCTCCTATCCCCAGAAACACTCTCCTTCCCCTCAATCATGACAACCCACAACAGCTGGGAGTTACCCCAACGCCTCCGTTCTCCTGCTCCTAATAGCTAACCCATCAGCAAATCCTGTGAGCTCCATCTTCAAAATGGACCCAGAATAGGTCTAACCACTCCATCCAAGGCCACCTGTCTGGTCCACAGTGCCTGAGTTCCTGGAAAAGCCTCGTCATTGACCTGCCTTGCCGTCTTCAACCCTCTGTCATCTGTTCTCAACACTGTAGCCAGTATGGCCCAGTGAAACAGGGTCTCATGGGGTTATAGCCCTGGAATGGCTTTCTGTCACCTCTCTGAGCTCATGTCCTAAGCTGTCTCCTGTGGCCACAGGGCCTTCTTGCTGCTCCTGGACATACCTGGAAATCTCCTGCCCCAGAGCCATTGCACATGCTTTCCCTTTTGTTCAGAATGCTCTTGATGTGTTCTCACTCACCTTCGGAGAAGTCTGAATTGGAGTGACATGGACAGAAGATGAGGCTGTGTGTGTTGGGTGAGGCTGGTGGCCCAGAAGAAGGTTCTCTGCCAGCTCTCCGCCTGTGCCTCACTTGTCCTCAGCCAGGAACTTGCACACAGCCCTCACCTGTCACAACTCTCACCCAGGAGACCCACAGCCACCCCTGGAGCCCACCCTGCCCACACCCTGCTGCAGAATGCATTCAGCTCTCATCTGGGACCCCTGTCAGCTTTACCCAGACCTGGAACTCCCCTGTCTCCTCCAATGCTCCCGGATTCCCCCTCTTCTTCCAAAATCACACTGGCGCAAGGCTTTCATGAGAAAGATATAATGCTAACTAATGAAAGGTTCACACCTACTTTCCCCTTCTGTTGCCTTTCTCTCCACCTTCTTTCCTACCTGTGCAAACTGTAACATATCAGTGGAACATGAACATGCTCTGAGATCTGAATCTTTCATTGCAGCTCTCTGAGGACTCCTTATGTGATAAGAAACTAGTGTATCCTACAACAGGGTGTTTTACATCTATCCTCTATAGAATAGTACAGCCCAAATCACTACAATTTTACCTCACTCTTCATGAAGCAGAACACTTTTTCCTTTCTTCTTTTACTTAAATTCCAGTTAGTTCACATGCCATGGAATATTCGCTTCAGGGGTAGGATTTAGTGATTCCTCACCTGCATACAGTACCTGGTGCTCATCACAAGTACCCTCCTTAATACCCCTCACCCATTTAACTCTTCCCCCCACACCCCTGTCCTGCAGCAACGCTCAGTTTGTTCTCCAAGGTTGAGTCTATTTCCTTGTTTGCCTCTCTCATCACCCCAACACTCTGTTCATCTGTTTTCTTTCTGAAATTCCACAAGTGTGAGAGGATAGGATATTAGTCTTTCCTCACTGATTTTGCTTAGCTTAATACACTCTATGTCCATCCACATCCTTGCAAGTGGTAAGATTTCATTCTTTTTGAAGCTGGGTCATATTCCGTTATATATAGGTATCCCACATCTGCTTGATCCATTCATCAGTGCATGGACTTTGGGATTCTCTCCATAATTTGGCTACTGTGGACATTGCTGCTCTAAACATCATGGTGCATGGACCCCCTTTGAATCCACATTTTTGTATCCTTTGGGTAAATACCTAGGAGAGCAATAGCTGGATCATGGGGTTGTTCAATGTTTAACTTTTTGAGGAACCCCCACACTGTTTCCTAGACTGGCTGCACCACTTTGCATTCCCACCAACAGGATGGGAGGGTTCCCCTTCAAGCAGAACATTATCTGCCGGCAATTTCATAAGAGGAAACAAAACCTCTGGGAGATGCACCCAGGGTCAGACAAGCAGTTGCAGAATTCACCCCAAGGCTCCTGATGCCAAGCCCCTTGAAGCCACCAGCATGCCACTCTCCGAAAGAATTCCCAGACTCTCCTTCTGACTCCACCACCAAAGAAACTACAGAGAGAATATGGCACCTCAAAATATCGAGATAATACTTTTAGTAAAACTAGAAAGTCAAGCTCAACTTTTAAACAGGAACAGGCCGCTTTGGATAATTTTGAATTTTCCCTCCACCCTAATTTTAACTCTTCTGATGAATAAACTAATCAATGATGAAACATCACCTTTGTAAAATGACATCATCCAAGTCTGTATCAGATGATAAAAGCCACCTAACTCTAGATGCTGACCACTCAACCATATCTAAGGCATAATTGAATAAACAGTGTTACAGGAAGGAACAAATTAGATGTTACAAACAGGCACAGAGTGAATCTCACCTTCCCTTTCTAATAAAAGAGGGTTCCTAGGAAACAGATGGTCAAAATACATTTGTAAGCAATAAATGGACAGAGAAATTGTGATCCCCTGCAAAGTTCTATCTGCAGGGAAACTAAGTAATTCTTGTACCAAACCCAGAATGCTGACAGCTACTTCAATTTTACTTTGTGGCTCAACTAGAGAAAAGACAAAAGCCCAGGAGGTTTGGTATAATGAGAGGTTTTACCTCCAGCCCTGACATAGATAGGACATTTTGCCAAACATACCTGTGCTTTCTCTGAACACTGGCGTCCTGTGACAATCTGCCTCGCTGACTCTGATGCTGACGTTCAAAACCTCGGGTGTCTTGGAGCCAGAGCAGAGAAGTGTTCTCAGCTGTGGAGAAGAAGGCACCTCTGACCTAAAGCCTGCACACCTGCTTCGGTTTCTGGGCGAAGGGGCAACACATACTTGTTGTTTAGCAGTAATTATCTTCATTCTCAACAGACCAATGACCTTGCCTTTTCTGGAAAGCAGACTTACTCTTCTAAAGAAACCCTCAATTCGTCTATTCCCAATGCAACTAGAGTGGGGTCTGGTTTACGCCCGCCTCCAGGCCCCCACCTGGAGGATTTTCCTGCATGATTCTAATAGCCAATTACCACTAACCTGGGGGCACAGGGGGCATAATGCTAAGTTGGGGGACGGCTCTGGGGCTTGCTACTGCCACACCTGTGCCTGGGGGACCAGGGCACACCCTGCTGAATTCGGGTTAATGCCCAAGAGGCATCACCTGCACTGTGTCAGAGAACTGAAGGTGGGGATTGTGTGAGGTCCTTTCCCGCACTCTTCCAGGGGAACAGGGGAAACCCTGAAATTCTGCAACCCATCCCACAAAAGCTCAGGTGAGCGGGCGCCCTATAGTTCACGGGGATGGAGAATAAGGCCAGTTGAGGACATGGGGCAGAAGAGACTTTAAAAGGAAAAGGAAAACTCACCTGAGTCCACACAATGAACCCTCTCCACGTTCCCTTCCAGAACCCTGCCTCCCACCTGGGGCGCACCGTGACCCGGACCCCCACCCCAGTGCATGCTGCTCACTCACCAGCAGGGATCTCCACAGGGCAACTCTCTCTCTCTCAGTGCCCCTTCTGCCCCAGGTCTGCAACCCACTGCAAATCTGGGACCGCCCACAGTGATGTAGCTCCACCCCCAAGTGGTGAATTGTCTGGGAGGGCTGTGCCTGAGCTCCTTGGATGCTGGGCAACCAGCCCTCAAGCCCCTGGAACCCTGAAAGTGCAGGGGGCCCAAGAGGAGCCTCCTCTACCCAACACCAGGCACAGGCATGGGTGGGCTCGTGGGCTGGGGCCTCCACACACACCTGGCCCCTTCCAGGGACCCCTCTAGCTGCAGACCACCCTCAGAGTCCTGCCCCTTCCCTTTCTGCACCAGCCCTCCCTGCTGGGGTGTGCCTGGTTCTGGGCAAGGTCAGTGACTCTCAGACCCTCCAAGACTTGGGCTTTAGGAAATGCAATGATTTCATGCATTTTCAGTATATACATGTCAGTATGACTTTAATATTATGGGAGCCAAACAGGTTCTTTATTTTGTCTTATCTTTATGTTGGCATTTTTGGTTATTGTTTTCTTCTCGAAGCAGATGTACAACATGTGCTTGGGGCAGAAATAGGGCCCATGCTTTGAGGTGTTGCCCAGTCATTTTGAGCCGGGTAAAATGTTAAAGGATAGCTTCCCTGGGAGCCCAGGATCAGGGCCCACAGATGATATAAGATAAAAATTACTTTCATCATTATAATTACTCCTAAATGGAGGAATGTGAGACAAAAGCACCTTTCACAAGAGTACCAAGAAATCAAAATGTTGTCCACAGAAGGCTGCCTGCTCCATGGTCAGCACAGGTGACAGAGTGTTCACAGTCTCTGGACTCCTGCCCTTCTCCTGCCCAAATCTCTGAAGCACACAGACCACTTAAAATCAGAATTGTAGAACTGCTAGACACCTTAGAGATGTCTGGCACCATTCCCTTGGACTGCAGAATAAAACACAGTAGCTCATTGTCACAAACTAATTTCAACATGATGTGCCCCCTGGATGCACTAAGTTCTTTCTCTGCAAATGTTGACTAATGTAAGTCACAGTCATACCATATAAACACTACGATGGCTGGGAAGTCATCGTAGGTAAGGGAATATTTTAGCCATGTTTATAAGCATTGGCTCACTTTGTAGAAGAGGCTGAGCTGAGTGTTTTTAAATACTATTTCAGACCAGTTTTACAGCACGGTTTGAACATACCAGAGCCTGAATCGACTAAAAATGATAGTTGGTTTCTGTAACTTTAATACCAGGAAAATATTATACTGTCTGTATTCCTAAGGATCTTTGAGTATCTTACCCAGAGGTCCTCCACTGAGATAATGATCTTAATGATCACCATGGGCAGACGTGAAAAGGCCCGCTGAATTCGTTCCAGTTTTCCACATGACAAGAAAATCCTGATACTTGATAGGTTTCCAGATCGAGAAGACCAGAGATAAGAGGGAAATAGTACCCTGTATGGAACAACAAGGGATTTGGAGTCAATTTGGGGATCCCACTTAGGTTTCTGACACTAAAATCCGCTGTGACTCATATCATCTGAGTCCCTGTCTAACCACCTGAAAATGTGCCTACAAATATCTACACCCTAGTTGAGAATTTTAAGAGGCAGAATGCTACAAAGAGCCAGTATGATGTCTCTCAGGAACAGGTGCTCAGGAAGCCATAATTGCTATTGGGTCTATTTCTTTTCCAGAAGAAAGAACACATGTTGAATCCATATTCCTAATAGATGACTCACCAGATGATTTTCAAACCTGAAGGAAGGCCAAGAAGTCGCTTTTGTGTCATATTTCACTCAAAAATCATGTTGTTGGACTGGTGAGGACGATACGATAGCAACGTCATCACTAAGAGTGGGGAGCTTCTAATTTCCATACGGCCATGTTGACCCCCTTAGCTCAGGGCCACCAGAAAGGACAGCTGAGGGGGACCACAGGCCAAGGCTGCCAGGTGTGGCTGGGGTAGGCAGAACTCTGACTTAAGGCTCAACTCCTGTCTAGGTTATTATAATGCTCTTCACAAAGAAAGTGCCATTGTGTGTGAGCCCTCATGTAGAAAAGGTTCAGAATTTCCATTGAGATTCCCTCTCTCACCTTTAGGATATGTAGCAAAGTTCCATTTAATTTTTAAACATTGAAGGACTTCCTGGTTTTCTTTTTCCTATGACTGTGGCTCAATTCCCCTGTGGTCTAAGAATAGAATCTAGTTAATTTCAGGGTTTAACATTTGTAGACTTGATTCTTGGCCCCACCTATCATCTATTTGGGTAAAGAGACTATGACCACTTGAAAATAATGTATTCTGTACTTATTATGGAATGTTCCCTATATGTCCATTAGGTCACATTTTACCAATGTTTTGTCTGCTTTTTCTGTCAGATATTGAGAAAGGTATATTAAAATCTTCAAACAATGCTGCTCTACTCAACGTTGCATTGGAGAATTTACCAGTGTTAGAAGGCAAGAGAAACAAAAAGTATAAGAATTGAGGGGATAATTGTGACTATTCAAAGATAATACGATTGTTTACATAGAAAATCCAAAACAGTGTATAAATACCCTATTATAATTAAAAATGCAATTTATAAATTTGAGATGGATTGTGTTTCCCATTGGACAGTTTCTGAAAGAAAACGTAGAACCTGTCAATCTTGGGGCAGGACATAGGGTGCACTAACCATTTAAAAGAATTCAGTGGGACTTCATAAAAATGTGACATTTCTCCTTATCTTATGACCATAAGAAAATGAAAAAGTGAACCACAGGCTGGGAAGTAAGATTTGCAATACACACACTGACAAAGACTTGTCAATAAAGAATTCCTGCTCATCAACCATAGAAAGTCTATTTATAAACGAATACTTCACAAAAGATTGACTGATGGCCAATAAGAACAGGAAAGGGTGCTCTACAGTATTATTTTCAGGAGCAGCAAGGCCTTTCCTAAAATGAAAACATACACACAAATCAGTATTCCCTAGATGGATGACGTCCTTATTTCTGAGGACAGCTTGAAGAACAGACTAGCATCAATGTAAAGTGATGGAATTCCTGACACTCAGAGGATGGACAATTGACCTCAAACTACAGTACAATTTCTAGGCATCATTCGGTCCTCTGAAGGCAGACAACTACCACACCCCTTCCTACACCACACAGGTTGCTTCCCAACACCTACCATAAAAGAAGAACATGAGAAACAGATAGGACTAGTAGGAAATAGCAAAAATCACATGTGGGGATTATCCTGAAACACATTGAACACATAACTAGTGTAAGGAAGTGTAGGGAACTAATAAGGACAGAGACTCAAGAGGTACTTCTTTGGGAAATGCCGTCTGAAATCGTCACACCTTGCTACCAGCAAATGAGGGCTCTGAGCATACCCTAGGGTTTGCTCACAAGGGTCTGCAACACCATCGCTGAGGACTGAAACTCTTCAAGACCTCAAAGCTTGCCTGATTGACTATTGGACTAAGAGATTCCCATGTTCTGAAAACAGATACCAACTCATTGAAAGGTTCATCTGGGCTCTCTCGGAGGCCCTACAAGAAGCTGAACCATTCACTGAAAATCAATTACACACACACACAAACACACACACACACACACACACACACACACACACACACACTCCTGTCATTTCAGCAATTACTTAAACATTCAAGGTTCTTCCTACCTTTCCTTTTTCACATTGATATTTATACTCACATGAAATGTCATCATTTCTAATGAACACTGATGTCAAAATAGAGATCCATTGACACAATATTCACAAAATGGAACTTCCCTGCTGTCATTTTCAATATAGCGTTTTTTAAAGTTCATACATATTTTAGGTTTTTGGTAACTTTTACAGGAGAAGATCAGCATTGAAAAACTCTGAATACTGACAATGAGTTTTAAGCCTAGAGAACAAAAATTGTCCAATTTCATAGATAATAAGGAACCAAAGGCAAAGCATGGAAGCTGCAGTCGAATAATTTTACACATGTGCATCCTCTACTATTTTACTACTGAGGGGCGTGTTTTATTACCACTAAACATGCATCAATTGTCTTCCACGTGCACCTGCACAGGTATAATGAATTACTACAGTAGAATGAAATGACTGGGAACTACTTAGCGGCATCTATAATGAACAACGAAATTTCGATCTTATATTTGGTGAACTTCCACTGTCTGTCCCTTTAGACAATGGACCCTAAACAGAAGGGGGAATGAACCACGAGAGACTATGGACTCTGGGAAATAAACTGAAGGCTTCAGAGGGGAGAGGGGTGGGGGATTGGGATGGGCCAGTGATGGGTATTAAGGAAGGTATATATTGCATGGAGCACTGGGTGTTATATGCAAATAATGAATCATGGAACACTACATCAAAAACTAAGGAAATACTGTATAGTGACTACCATATCATAATAAAAAATTATTATTAGAAAAAAATTAAAGGTAAAAAAAAAAACCACTACAGCTTCTCTGTTTCAAGAACCATCACAATTGAGAAAAAACTAACTTCCAATCCCTAAAGCAAAACACAGACCAAGTTCCATTTCACTCCCCTTTATTCACATTCTCTGTGGGTTCTAAGCTATTTCCCTAACTCCTTTCCTGCTGAACAGGGAGCCTCGCCTCGATCCCAGAACCCTGGGATCATAACCTGAGCCAAAGGCACATGCTTAACTGGCTGAGCCAGCCAGGAGCCCCAGCCATGTTTTTCTTAAGCAAAAGGACAATTTCTCACAATGCATTCACATGACTTCACATGGTACCAGACACCTGCATTTGCCTCTAGGAGGTTGCAGATGAAGGCGATTGCAAACTCTCACAGTGGTTTATCAAATACAATGACCTGCCTGGTGACAGTGAAACTCTTATGAGCCCACGAGAGGGTGCTGTGACACTCAGCTGTGGCTGGGCTGGCACAGAGAACCAAATCCATTTCCCTGCCTGATGTCTGTGAGGAACAGATGCCCCCACTGTGAATGAGACCCTGTCACTGAGCTGTCCAGAGATGGCCATCCTCACGGAGGATGAGGATAAAGGACAATGCCTGAGGAGACCTCATCTGTCTCTTTTATCTTTTCATATTTTTGACAGTGGACAAATCACTGCCTAGGAGTCCCCAACTACCTTAGTCTCATCTGTGAATGGCCAAGAGGTTTTACAAAACACTTAAGATTTTGACCTCACAAATGCCCACAACCACTTACCATAGGGATTCAACATTAAGCAAAGATACTGTTCGTTGGAAGAGAGGTCCTGCCCACTGTTGTTTCTCACTTATATGCTCATCTTCCTTACCTCATGGTAACATAACCACCTTGATTCCTGCTTCCGTCTTCAGGAAGGCTGAGGTGACTTGAAGGGCATTACCCTGACATCGTTCTTTCTTAGCAATAAGATGTGGACATTTCCCTAGTCCTACACCCCCAAAGTTGAATCGGAATCAGGATTGAGGAGGCTGATGAGAGTTGAAGGTGTTTTCCTGTACACGGTGGTTTATTACCAATAAGGATGGGTCAGAGTCCTCGAAATTCCAGAACCTTTTCATTAATGCTTCCTACTCGTGAAAGATGATGTACATTGGTCTTTCCCTGTATAGTGTGGTGACTCAGAGAAAAGTGCTTAGCCCTTTCGTCAGACTTCCACGACCACTTTGGGGCTGGCTTCCATATTCACAAAGGATGATGTTAGGGCTAAGAGGGTTCCTGTACACTGTTATTTCTTACAGATAAGTGTATGGCATTTTTGTTACATTGCCAGAGCCACTTATCGCAGTGCTTGCCGGCCTCCTGGGGATGAACCCTAAGCCTAGGTCGGCCCCCGAGGGGCCCTTCCCAAGGGGCCTGGTGCCACAACGCCGGGGATTGGGGCCCCCGAGCCCAGCGCCGGAGTCACCCTGCCGCCCCACAGCAACCCGGGCTGCTAGGGGCACCGACAGTCTTTCAGGGCGAGAGAACGGGCAGGGCCCTCCAAGCCCCCGGCGACTTTTGAAGGCCCCCCACGCCAAAACGCTTGGGCCCACACTCCCTCTCGCCAGTGCCCTCACCTCGGCCTGCCCCTCCGCCTGCTGCAGAGCTGGCGGAAAGGGCCTGCTGGAGTCCTGGGGGCTAACACTTACCCTAGGTCGGCCCCCAAGGGGCCCCTCCCAAGGAGCCTGGCACCGCAATGCTGGGGATTTGGGACCCCCGAGCCCCAGGGCTGGACTCACTCTGCCAACCCACAAGCACCCAGGGCGCTAGGGGCATTGCCAGTCATTCAGGAAGAGAGAACGGGCAGGGCCCTCTGATCCCCCTGCGAACTTCGAAGGCCCCCCGCACAAAACTCTGGCTCCCACGCTCCTGCTCGCCTGCTCCCTAATCTCGGCCCACCCCTCCGCTCGCTGCAGAGTTGGCAGATCCGGCCTGCTGGCTTCCTGGGGGCTAACCCTATCCCTAGGTCACCCCCAAGGGGCCCCTCCCAAGTGGCCTGGCGCCACATGCCAGGGATTGGGGACCCCCAAGTCCTAGCGCCGGACGCACCCTGCTGCCCCGCTGCCACATGGGGAGCTAGGGGTGTCGCCAGTCCTTCAGGGCTACAGAACGGGCAGGACCCTCCGAGCCACGTGCGACCTTCGAAGGCACCCCGATCCAAAGCCAAATGCTCTGGCCCACGCTCCCGATCGCCAGCTACCTCACCTCGACCCAAACCTCCATTCACTGCACATGGGCGGAATGAGCGTGCCAGTCTCCTGGGGGCTAACCCAAACCCTAGATCAGCCCCTGAGGGGCACGTCCCAAGGGGCCTGGCGCCACAACGCCAGGTATTAGGGACCCCCGAGCCCCAGCGCCGGACTCACCCTGCTGCCCCGCCGCCACCCGGGATGCTTGGGGTGCCCCTGGTCATTCAGTGCGGGAGAACGGACAGGGCCCTCCGAGCCCACGGCGACCTTCGAAGGCCCCCCCATGAAAAACGCTTGAGCCCACGCTCCCGCTCCTCAGCGCCCTCACCTTGGCTCGCTCCTCCACTCGCTGCAGAGCCAGTGGATGAGGCCTGCCCTCCTCCTGGGGCTACCCATAACCCTAAGTTGGTCCCTGAGGGGCCCCTCCGAAGGGGCCTGGCACCGCAATGCCTGGGATTTGGGACCCCCGAGCCCCAGCGCCGGACTCACTGTGTTGCCCCGCCACCACCCGGGCCACTAGGAACACCGTTGGTCATTCTGGGAGGGAGAACTGGCAGATCCCTCCGATCCCCTGGCGACCTTCGAAGGCCCCCCGCGCCAAAACGCTTGGTCCCATGCTCCAGCTCGCCTGCACCCTCACCTCGGTCCGCCCCTCCGCTCGCTGCACAGCCTGTGGATCTGGACTGCCAGCCTCCTGGGTGTTACCCTAACCTTTGGTGGGCGCCGGAGGGGCCCATCCCAGGTTCCTATTGCCGCAACACCGGGGATTCGGGACTCCCGAGCTCCAGCGCCCAAATCACCCTCCCGCCCTACAGCCACCTGGGCCCCTAGGGGCGCCGCCATTCATTCAGGGAGGGAGAATGGCAAGGGCCCTCCAAGTCACCGGCCACCTTCGAAGGCCCCCCGCACCAAAACGCTTGGGCCAACGCTCCCGCTGGCCAGCGCCCTTACCTCGGCCCTCGCCTCCGCTCCGCACACAGCTGGTGGATCGGGCCTGCGGGCCTTCTGGGGGCTAAGCCAAACCCTAGGTCAGCCCCCTATTGGCCCCTCCCTAGGGGCCTGGCGCCACAATGATGGGGATTGGGGACTCCTGAGCCCCAGCACCGGACTCACCATGCCCCCCACTGCCACCCGGGCCACAAGGGGCACCCCCGGTCATTCAGGGCGGGAGAACGGGCAGGACCCTCTGAGCCCCTGGTGACCTTCGAAGGCCCCTCGCTCCAAAATTTTGGGCCCACGTTCCCGCACGCCAATGCCCTCATCTCAACCTGCCCCTCCGCTCACCGCACAGCCAGCAGATTGGGCCTACTGGCCTCCTGGGGGTAACCCTAACCCTAGGTCGGCACCCGAGGGGGCCCTCTCAAGGGGCCTGGGGCCGCAACGCTGGGGATTGGTGACCCCCGAGCCGCAGCGCCAGACTCATTTTGCTGCTCCACTGCCACCGGGGCAACAAGGGGCCCCTATGGTCATTTAAGGCGGGAGAACGGGCAGGGCCCTCCGAGCCCCCGGCAACCTTCGAAAGCCCCCCCAGGCAAAACGCTTCAGCCAACACTTCCGTTAACCAGTGCCCTCACCTCGGCCCACCCCTCCACTTGCTGCACAGCCTGCGGATCAAGCCTCCCAGCCTCCTGGGGGCTAACACTAACCCTAGGTAGGCCCGCTAGGGGCCCATCCCAAGGGGCCTGGCTCCGCAACGACGGGGATTTGGGACCCCGGAGCCCCAGCACCAGACTCACACTGCCGCTACGCTGCTCCCAGGGCTGCTAGGGGCGCTGCCGGTCATTCAGAGCGGGAGAATGGGCAGTGCCCTCCAAGCCACGGCAACTTTCGAAGGGTTCCCTCGCCAAAACGCTTGGGCCCACGCTTCCACTCTCCAGTGCCCTCACCTCGGCCCGCCCTTCCGCACGCTGCACAGCCAGCAGATCGGGCCTCCCAGCCTCCTGGGGGCTAACACTAACCCTAGGTAGGTCTCCTAGGGCCCCATCCCAAGTGGCCTGGCGCCGCAACGCTGGGTGTTGGAAACCCCCGAGGAGCAGCGCTGGACTTACCCTGCCGTCCCGCCGCCACATGGGCCGCTAGGGGCGCCGCTGGGCATTCAGGGCGGGATAACCGGCAGGGCCCTCCGAGCCTCCGGTGAAATAAGAAGGCCCCCCACACCAAAACGCTAGGTACCATGCTACCGCTCGACTGCGCCCTACCACGGTCAATCCCTCTGCTCACTGCACAGTCCGCGGATCGGGACTGCTGGCCTCCTGGGGGTTAACCTAACCCTAGGACAGTCCCCGAGGGGCCCCTCCCAAGGGGCCTGGCACCGCAACGCTGGGGATTGGGGAAACCCAAGCACGAGTGCCGGACTGACCCTGCCACCCCCGCTGCCACCCAGGGAGCTAGGGGCGTCGCTGGTCCTTCATGGCGGGAGAATGTGCAGGGCCCTCCGAGCCCCCGGCGACCATCGAAGGCCCTAGCCCCAAAATGCTTGGGCCCACATACCCGCTCCCCTGCACCCTCACCTCGGCCCACCTCTCCACTCCCCACACAGTTGGGAGATCAGGCCTGCCGGCCTCCTGGGGGCTAACCCTAACCCTAGTTCGGTCCCTGAGGGCCCCTCCAAAGGGGCCTGGCGTTGCCACGCCAGGGATTGGGGACTCTCGAGCCCCAGCGCTGGACGCACCCTGCCGCCCTGCCGCTACCCCGGGCCGCTAGGGACGCCGCCGGTCATTCAGGGCAGTAGAGCGGCCAGGGCCTCAGAGCTCCTGGTGACCCTCGAAGGCCCCCAGCGCCAAAACACTTGGGCCCACGAACCCTGTCGCCAGCGCCCTCACCTCGGCCCGCCACTCCACTCACTGCACACCTGGCAGATCGGGCCTGCCGACCTCCTTTGGTCTAACCCTAACACTAGGTTGGCCCACGAAGGCCCCTCCCAAGGTGCCTGGCGCAAAACACGCCGGGGTTTGGGGACCCCCGACCCCAGCGCTGGAATCACCCTGCAGCCCCACCGCCACCCTGGCCGCTAGGGGTGCCGCCGGTCATTCAGTGCGGGAGAACGTGCAGTGCCCTCCGAGCCCCCAGCGAACATTGAAGGCCCATGAGCGAAAACTCTTGGGCCCACGCTCCCCCTCGTCAGCGTCCTCACCTCGGCCAGCACCTCCGTACGCCTGCCGGCCTCCTGGGGCTAACCCAAACCCTACTTTGGCGCCCAAGGGGCCTCTCCCAAGGGGCCTGGCACCGCCACGCTGGGGATTGGGGACCCCCGAGCACCAGCGCCTGATTCACCCTGCTGCCCCGCCACGACCCGGCCCGATAGGGGCGCCGTCCTCATTCAGGATGGGAGAACGGGAATGGCCCTCCGAGCCCCCGGCGACCTTCGAAGGCCCACCGCGCCAAAACGCTTGGGCTCTCGCTCCAGCTCGCCAGCACCCTCAACTTGGCCCACCCCTCCGCTCGCCACACAGCCGGCGGATCGGGCCTGCCGGCCACCTGGGACTAACCATAACCCTAGGTCGGTCCTCGACGGGCCCATCCCAAGGGGCCTGGAGCAGCAACGCCTGGGATTGGGGACCCCCAAGCTCCAGCACTGGACTCACCCGGCTGCCCCACCGCCACCCAGGGTGCTAGGGGTGCCGCCGGTTATACAGGGCAGTAGAACGGGCAGGGCCCTCCGAGACTTCGACGACCTTCGAAGGCCCACTTTGCAAAATGCTTGGAGCCATGCTCCCACTCGCCAGCGGCCTCACCTCGGCCCGCCCCACCGTATGCCACACAGCCTGCGGATTGGGCCTGCCGGCCTCCTGGGGCTAACCCTACACCCAGGTCCCCCCCCGAGGGGCCCCTTTCAAGGGGCCTAGCGCCACAACGCCGGGGATTGAGGACACCCAAGCCCCTGCGTGGGACTCACCCTGCCTTCCCGCCGCCACCCCGGACCGCTAGGGGCGCCACGGTCATTCAGGGCGGGAGAACGGGCAGGGGCTTCCGAGCCCCTGGCGACATTCGAAGGCCCCCCGCACCAAAACGCTTGGGGTCACGCTCCTGTTTGTCAGCGCCCTCTTCTCAGGCCGCCCTTCCGCTTGCCGAAAGCTAGCGGATCGGGCCGGCCTGCTTCCTGGGGGCTAACCCTAACCCTAGGTCGGACCCCGAGGGGTCCCTTCCAAAGGCCTGGCGCCACAATGCCGGGGATTGGGGACCCCCGAGCCCTAGCGCTGGACTCACTCTACTGCCCCTCCCCTACCGGCCCCTAGGGGCGCCACCGGTCATTCAGGGTGGGAGAACCTGTAGGGCGCTTTGGGCCCCCGGCGACTTTCAAATGCCCCCAGCGCCAAAACGCTTAGGCCCACGCTCCTGCTCGCCAGTGCCATCACCTCTGCACGCCACTTCACTCGCCGCACACCTGGCCGATCAGGCCTGCCAGCCTCCTGGGGGCTAACCCTAACCCAAGCTCGGCACCCAAGGGGCCCCTCCAAGCGGCCTGGCGCCGCAATGCCAGGGAATGGGGACCCCCGAGCCCCATTGCCAGTCTCATCCTGCCGCCACGCCACCACCCAGGCTGCTAGGGGTGCCGCTGGTCATTCAGGGTGGGAGAACAGGAAGGGCCCGCTGAACCCCCGATGATTTCGAAGGCCCCCCGTGCCAAAACACTTGAGCCCACGCTCTTGCTCTCAACCGCCCTCACCTGGGCCCACGCCTCCACTTGCCGCACAGCCGGCGGATTGGGCCTACTGGCCTCCTGGGGGCTAACAATAACACTTGGTTGGCCCCAGAGTGGCCCATCCCAAGGGCCCTGGATCCGCAACGCCTGGGATTGGGGACCCCCGAGCCCCAGCACTGGACTCACCCTGCCGCCCCTCTGCAACCCGCACCGCTAGGTGCGCCATCGGGCATTCAGCGCGGTACAACGGGAAGGGCACTCTGAGCCCCCAGCGACTTTTGAATGCCCCCCACGCCAAAACTCTTGGGCCCACGATTCCACTCAACAGCGCCCTCACCATGGCCCGCCCCTCTGCTCGCCACACAGCTGGGAGATCGGGTCTGCCGGCCTCCTGGGGGCTAACAGTAATGCTCGGTCGGCCCCCTAGAGCCCTTCCAAAGTGGCCTGGCGCCCCAACGCCGAGGGCTGGGGACACCGAGCCCCAGCGCCTGACTCACCATACCGCCCGTCCTCTACCCAGGCCGCTAGGGTAGCCGCCGGTCATTCAGGGCGGAAGAACGTGCAGGGCCCTCTGAGCCTCCGGCGACCTTTGAAGGACCCCCACGCCAAAACACCTGGGCCCATGCTCCCGCTCGCCAGTGGCCTCACCTCCGCCTGACCCTCCGTTCGCCGCACAACTGGTGGATCGGGCCTGCCGGCCTCCTGGAGGCTAACCCAAACCCTATGTCAGCCCCCGAGGGGCCCCTCCCAAGGGGTCTGGTGCTGCAATGCCGGGGATTAGGGATCCCCGAGCCCCAGCACCGTACTCACCCTGCCGCCCCTCCGCAACCCGAGCCGCTAGGTACGCAGTTGGGCTTTCAGCGAGGTAGAACGGGAAGTGCGCTCTTAACCCCCAGTGACTTTCGAATGCCCCCACGCCAAAATGCTTGGGCCCGGGCTCCCGCTCGACAGCGCCCTCACCTCGGCCTGCCCCTCTGCTGGCTACACAGCCGGCGGATCAGGCCTGCCAGCTTCCTGGGGGCTAACCCTAAACCTAGGTCGGCCCCCGATGGGCCCCTCCCAAGGAGCCTGGAGCTGCAAGGCCTGGGATTGGGGACCCCCGAGCCCCAGCGCCGGACTCATACGGCCGCCCCACCGCAACCTGGGGTGCTAGGGGCGCCGCCGGTTATTCAGGGCAGAAGAACGGGCAGGGCCCTCCAAGCCCCCGCCGACTTTTGAAGGCCCCCCACACTAAAATGCTTGGGCCCACGCTCCCACTCCCCAGCGCCCCCACCTCGGCCCGCCCCTCCGCTCGCCGCACAGCTGGTGGATCGGGCCTGCCGGCCGCCTGGAGCTAACCATAACCCTAGCTTGGCTCCTGAGGGGCCCATCCCAAGGGGCCTGGCGCCACCATGCGGGGGATTGGGCACCCCCAAAGCAACCTGCCGGACGCACCCTGATGCCCCGCCACCACCCGGGCCGCTAGAGGCGCCGCCGGTCATCTGGGTTGGAGAATGGGCAGGGCCCTCCGAGCCTCCGGTGACATTTGAAGTCCTCCCACGCCAAAATGCTTTGGCCCACGCTTCCGCTCACCAGCGCCCTCACCTCGGCCAGCCCCTCCACAAGCCGCACAACCGCCGGATCGGGCCTGCCGGCCTCCTGGGGACTAACAGTAGGTTGGATGTGGAGGGGCCCCTCCCAGGGGTCTGGCGCCACCACGACAGGGATTGGGGACCCCCGAGCACCAGCGCCAGACTCACCCTGCCACCCTGCCGCGACCCGGCCCGCTAGGGGCGCCGTCCTCATTCAGAGTGGTAGAATGGGCAGGGCCCTCCAGTCCCCTGCGACCTTCAAAGGCAACCCGCACCAAAATGCTAGGTCCCACGCTTCTGCTCACCAGCACCCTCACCTGGGTCCGCCACTCCGCTCTCCACACAGCTGGCGAATAGGGCCTGCTGGCCACCTAGGGGCTAACCCTAACTCTAGGTTGGCCCCCGAAGGGCCCCTCCTAAGGGGCCTGGCGGCCCAATGCTGGGGATTGGGGACCCCCAACCCCATCGTCAGTTACACCCTGCCGCCCCGCCCCACCCGGACCGCTAGGGATGCCACCGTTCATTCAGGGTGGGAGAACGGGCTGGGCCCTCCGAAAACTGCCGATCTTCGAAGGCGCCCCAAACGAAAACACTTGGGCTCAGGCTCATGTTCACCAGCACCCTCACCTCGGCCCAACTCGCCGCTCGACGCACAGGTGGTGTATCGGACCTGCTGGACTCCTGGGGGCTAACCCTAACCATAGGTCGGCACCCCTGGGGCCCTTCCCAAGGGGCCTGGCATCGCAACGCTGGGGATGGGGACACTGAGCCCAAGTGCCAGACTCACCCTGCTTCCCTTCAGCCACCCGAGCCGCTAGGGGCCCACCGTTCAATCAGAGCAAGAAAATGGTTAGGGCCCTCCGAGCACCCGCTGACATTCAAAGGCCCCCCGTGCTTGGCTTGGGCTCATGCTAAGGCTCGCCAGCGCCCTCACCTCGGCCCAACCCTTCGCGTGTTGCACAGCCGCTGATTGGGACCACTGGCCTTCTGGGGGCTAACCGTAACCCTAGATTGACCACCGAGGGGCCCATCCCAAGGGGCCTGGCGCTCCAACGCCGGAGATTGGGGATCCTGAGCCTCAGCACCTGACTCACCCTGCCACCCAGCTGCCACCCAGGGGCTTGGGGTGCTGCCGTTCATTCAGGGCGGGAGAACAGGCAGGGCCCTCCGAGACACGGCGACCTTCAAAAGCCCCCCGCGCCAAAACACCCGAGCCCACGCTCCCGCTCACCAGCGCCCTCACCTCGGTCCGACACTCCAGTCTCCACACAGCTGGCGAATAGGGCCTGCCGGCCTCCTAGGGGCTAAACCTAACCCTAGGTTGGCCCCCGAGGGGCCCCTCCCAAGGGGCCTGGCGCCGCAACACCGGGGATTGGGGATACCCGAGCCGCAGCGCCTGACTCACCCTGCCGCCCCGCTGCCACCTGGGCAGCTAGGGGCACTGCCGGTCACTCAGGGAGGAGAATGGGCATGGCCCGCCGAGTCCCCAGAAACATTAAAAGGCCCCCGGAGCCAAAATGCTTGGGCCCAAGCTCCCTCTCGACAGAGACCTCACCTCGACCCACCACTCCATTTGCCGCACAGCTGGCGGATTGAGCCTGCTGGCGTCCTGGGGGCTGACCCTAACCTAGGTCAGCCCCCGAGGGGCCCCTCCCAAGGGGCCTGGCGCCGCAACACAGTGGATTGGGGACCCCTGAGACCCAGCGCCGGACTCACCTGCTGCCGCGCCACCACCCAGGCCGCTAGGGGAGCCACGGATCATTCAGTGTGGGAGAACTGGCAGGGTGCTCCGTTTCCCCTGCGACCTTCAAAGCACCCTTGTGCAAAAAGGTGGCTCCCACGCTCCTGCTCACCAGCGCCCTCCCCTTGGCCCGCCCCTCTGGTTGCTGCAGAGCTGGTGGATAAGGCCTGCCGGGCTCCTGGGGGCTAACCAAAACCCTAGGTCGGCCCCATGGGGGACATCCCAAGGGGCCTGGTTCTGTAACGCTGGGGTTTGGTGACTCAGAGCCCCAGATCCAGACTCACCCTGCCGCACTGTCGCCACCCCGGGCCGCTAGGGACGCTGCAGGTCATTCAGGGCGAGAGAAGGGCCAGGGCCTTCTGAGCCCCCGGTGACTTTCAAGGGCTCCCTGGTCCAAAACGCTGGTGCCCACGCTCCCACTCCCCACGCCCTCACCTTGGCTTGCCCCTCAGCTCTCAGCCCAGCGGGCGGATTGGGCCTGCCGGCCTCCTGGGTCTTAACCCTAATCCTAGGTCGGCCCCTCAGGGGCCCCTCCCAAGGGTCCTGCTGCTGCTACACTGGGGATCGGGGACCCCAAGCCCCAGAGCCAGAATCACCCTGCCTCAATGCCGCCACCCGGGCCTCTAGGGGCGCCGCCGGTCATTCAGGGCGGGAGAACGACAGGGCCCTGGAGAAACCAGCGACATTTGAAGCCTCCCACGCCAAAATGCAGGGGCCCACGCTCCCGCTCGGCAGCGCCTTTACCTCTGCCCGCCCACCTCTCGCCGCCCAGCCAGAGGATTGGGCCTGCCAGCCTCCTGGGGGCTAACTCTAACCCTAGGTCAGCCCACGAGGAGCTCCTCCCAAGGGGCCTGCCCCCGCAACGCCGGGGATTGGGGATCCCCAAGCCACAGTGCAGGACTCACCCTGCTGCCCCACCGCCAACGGAGCCACTAGGGGCGCCGCTGGTTATTCAGGGCAGGAGAAAGGGCAGGGCCCTCCGAGCCATGGCAACATTGCAAGGCCCAGGGCGCCAAAACCCTGGTGCCCATGCTCCCGCTTGCCATCGCCCTCAACTCGGCCCACACCTCTGCCCTTCGCACAGCTGGCAGATCTGGCCTGCCGGCCTACTGGGCGCTAACCCTACACCCTAGGACGGCCCCTGAGGGTCCCTTCCTAAACGTGCCGCTAGGGGCACCACCATTCATTCAGTGTTGGAGAACTGGCAGGGCCCTCCGAACTCCCTCCAACCTTCGAAGGTGCCCGGAACCAAAACGCTTTGGCCCAGGCTCATGTTCACCAGCACCCTCACCTCAGCCCACCGCTCCAATCACCGCACATGTGGTGTATCGGGCCTGCCGGCCTCCTGGGGACTAACCCTAAGTGTAGGTCAGCCCCCGAGAGGCACTTCCTGAGTGGCGTGGCTCCGCAACGCCGAGGATGGGGACCACAAGCCCATGTGCCGGACTCACCCTGTTGCCCTTCAGCCACCCGAGCCGCTAGGGGCCCCGCTAGTCATTCAGAGCGGGAGAACGGGCAAGGCACTCCGAGGCTCCGGCGACTTTCGAAGGCCCTCCTGCACCAAAATGGTTGGGCCCATGCTGCCACTCACCAGCGCCTTCACATTGGCCCACTCCTCCGATCGCCGCACAGCCGTTGCATCGGTCCTGCTGGCCTACTGGGGTCTAACCCTAAACCCTAACCCCTAACCTTAAACCCTAAACCTTAACCCCTAACCCTCACCCTAACCCTAACACTAACCCCTAACCCTTACCCTAACCCTGACCCTAACCTAAACCTAACCCTAAACCCTAATCCTTAAACCCTAAACCCTACATTAACACTAAACCCTAAATCCTAACCCCTAACCCTAAACCCGAAACCCTAAACACTAAACCCTTACCTTAACCACTAAGCCAAACCCCAAACCCTAACCCTAAACCCTAACCATACCCCGACCCCTATCATAACCCTAACCCTACCCCTAACCCTACCCCTTCAGCTAACCCTACCCCTAACCAGTAACGTAACACTAACCCTTACCCTAACCCATACTCTAACCCTAACTTTAACCCATACCCTAACCCGAACCCTAACCTGTACCCTAACCCTAACACGTACTCTAACGCGTACCCAAACCTGTACCCTAACCCTAACCCTAAACTGTACCCTAACCCATAACTTAAACTGTACCCTAAACTTAACCTTAACCCTAACAAGTACCCTAACCCATACCCTAACCTTAACCCTGAACCCTGACCATAACCCATACCCTAACTCGTACCATACCCGTACCCTAACCGTACCCGTACCCTAAACCTAACCCATACCCTAACCGTAAACCTAAACCCTAAACCGTAACCCGTACCCTAACCCTAACCAGTACCCTTACCTTAACCTTAACCCATACCCTAACCTGTACCCTATCCCTAACCCGGACCCTAACCCATACCCTAACCCATACCTAACCCTAACCTGTACCCTAACCCGTACCCACACCCATACCCTAACCCTAAACTGTACCCTATCCCTATCCCTAACCCATTCCCTAACCCGTACCCTAACCCTAACCCTAAACCATAACCTGGCCTGTACCATAACCCTAAACTGTACCCTAACCCTAACCCGTACCCTAACCCGTACCCTAAACCGTACCCTAATCTGAATGCCAACACTAACCATAACCGTACCCTAATGCGTACCCTAACCAGTACCCTAACCCTAATCCGTACCCTAAACCTAACCCCTACTCCAACCCTAACCCTAACCCTAAACCCAAACCCTAAACCCTAACCCGTACCCTGAACCCTAATCTGTACCCTAACCCATAACGTCTAACTTGTAACCCCTAAACCCAAACCTAACCCATACCCTCTCCTTACCCTAACCCTAAACCCTACCCTCTCCCATACCCTAACCATAATCCATACCCTAACCTTAACCCGTACCCTAATCCGTACCCTAACCCCGGGGATTGGGTACCCCTGGAACACACCACGGGACTCAGCCTGCCACCCCTCAGGAAACCATGCCCCTTGGGGCGCCGCAGAGCATCCCGTTCAGGAGAACTGGTAGGGCCCCTCTGAGACCCCAGCGATCCTCGGCGGCCCCCTACACCCCAACCCTGAGGCCCACGCTCATCCCGCCCCACGCCTTCCCTTCAGCTTGCCACTGAGCGCGTCGCAGAGCCGGCAGATCAGGCCTGCCGGGTTCCTGGGGCCTAGACCTGACCCTAGTTTGGCTGGGTAGGGCCCCTCCCCTGGGTCCCGGTGCCACAGCCCCAGGTACTGGGGACACCTGAGCCCCATTGCAGGATAAAGCCTGCCAGCCCACAGGAAACCGTGCTCCTTGGGAGGCTGTAGAGCATTCAGGGCGGGAGAACCAGGAGGGCCCCCAGAGTCCCCTGCGAACTTCAGCGATCCCTAAACCCAAGCTTGAAGCCCATGCTCACCCCACCCCACACCCTCACCTCAGCCCGCGGCAGTGCTCGCCACATAGCAGGCAGATCTGGCCTGCGGGGTTCCTGGGCCCCAACCCTAACCCTAGTTCATCTCTGGAGGGGCCCCTCCCCAGGAGCCTGGAGCCAGAGCCGCGGGGATTCGGGACACCTGAGCCCCACAGCAGGACTCAGTCTGCCACCCCCGCAGGAAACCGTGCGCCTTGGGAGGCCATAGAGCGTTCAGGGTGGGAGAACCAGGAGGGCCCTCCTGAGCCACCAGCGAACGTTGGCGGCCTCCCGCAACCCAACCCTGAAGCCCACGCTCACCCTCCCTGCACCCTCACCTCAGCCCATGTAGCTCGCCATACAGCCAGCAGATCGGGCCTGCGGGGCTCCTGGGGCCTAACCCTAGCCCTAGGTCGGCCGCGGGTGTGGGGGACTCCCAGAGCCTTACACCACAGCCCCAGGGAATTGGGGTACCTGTACCACACCGCAGGACTCAGCTTGCCACCGGAAAGGAAACAGTGCCCCTTGGGGCTCTACAGAGCCTACAGGGCATGAGAACATGGGGAGGCCCCCAGGGCCTGTCCCCACTTTTGGCAGCCCCCCGTGCCCCAACCCTGAGGCCTATGTTCACCATCCCCCATGGCCTCCTCTCAGCCCTCCACAGAGCTCGCTGCACAGCCTGCAGATTGTCCTTGCCGGGCTCCTGGACCCTAAACCTTACACTAGGTTAGCCACAGAGGGGCCCCTCCCCAGGGTCCTGGCACCCTACTCCGGGGGATTGGGGACACACAAGCCCCACTGTAGGACTCAGCCTGCAGCCCACAGGAAACTGTACCGTTTTGGGGCACAACAGAGCATTCAGTGCAAGAGAATTGGGGCACCCCTGAGAGCCCCTTCTGGTGAACCCCGACATTTGTGGGCCATTACGATGAAACCCCAAGGCTCACACTCACCCACGCTTGTGCCCTCATCTCAGTCGGCCTGGGAGTTCTCTGAGCACTGGGCAGTTTGGACCTGCTGTCTCTTGAGGCCTAACCTAACCCTGGGTCTTCTGCTGAGGGTCCCTCCCTGTTTGCCTGCCTCCAAGGCACCAGGCATTGGGCTCACCTCTGCACGACTAGAGGACTCAGCCTGCCCCACAGCAGGAAACTGTCATTTGGGGCTGCAGCAAGGATTCATAGGAAAATCGGAGGGCCCTCCTCAGCCCATCGCAGGCAACCCCCACTTTCAGAGATCTCCCCGGATCCAATTAGTAGCTTCAAACTGACCTTTAAACTTGCTCTCCAAGGAGATCTTTTGAAATTCTCCACACTTCCAACCGATGGCACCATCCAGCTTCAGTGCCTTACCCAGCTTTAGGTCTTGAGATGGATTAAAATGGGAAGTCACTTCACTGATGACGACGTACTGGTGACCAAAAGATACATGCATAAATGCTTCATATCACTTGGCTTCAGGGAAATGCAAATCTAAACCCCTATAGATGCCATATCACATGAGGCCGAATATCTAAAAATAAGAAGACATGAAACTATATATGTTGGAGAGGATGTGGAGAAATGGGAACACTCTTACACCCCTGTACAAATGCAGTCCAGTACAGCCACTCTTGAAAATGGTACAGAGTTTCTTCAAGAAGTTATAATAAAGCTACCCTATGTCCCAGCAATTGCACTACTGGGTATTTACCCCAAAGATACAGAGGTAGTGAAGATGGGACACATGCACCACAGTGTTCATAGCAGCAATATCCATAATAGACAAGCTGCAGAAGGAGTGCAGATGACCATGGATAGATGAATGGATAAAGAAGATGTGGATCATATCTATAGTGGAATATTACTCAGCCATCAGAAAGGATGAATACTTACCATCACACCTACCTGGGTGGAGCTGGAGGGTATTATGATGAGTGGAATAAGTCAATGAAAGAAAGACAATGATCATATGCTTTCACTCCTATGTGGAATATCAGAAACAAGGAAGGTGACCATAGGGGAAGGAAGGGAAAATAGAATGGGAAGTCATCAGAGAGGGAGAAAACCCATGATGGACTCTTAACTATCACAAGAAACTGATGATTGCTGGCGGAGAAGTTTGGGGGGGTAACTGGGTGAGTAGCATTAAGGAGGTCACACGATACAATGAGCACTGGGTGTTACACACAACTGAAAATTGATTGAAGACTACATCTGAAACTAATGATGTACTGTAAGTTGGCTAATTGAATTTAAATTAAAGAACAAAAGACCTTGAATAAACAATCCTAAACATTTGTATGGAACCACTAAAGATTCCGAACAGCCAGTGCAATGTGGAAAAGAAAAACAAAGCTGGAGGACTCACAATTTCAGATTTCAGGTTATACTACAAAGCTGCAGGCATCCTAACAAGAGAGTATGGCACAAAAATAGACACAGCGACCAAAGGAACAGGATACAAGTTCAAACAGAAACCCATAATTATGTGGTCCATGAATCTTCCACAAAGAAAGCAACGATATCAAAAGGGAAAAGGACAGTCTCTACAACAAATTTTGTTGGGAAAACTAGACAGCTACGCACAAAAGAATGAAATTAGACTGCTTTCTTACACAATACAGACAAACACAAAACAGTTTCAAGACCTCAATATGAGACCTGAATCCATAAAAATCCTACAGGAGGGAAGACAGTAACTTCTTGACATGGACCATATTAACGTTTTTCTAGACTGTGTCCTGAGGCAAAGGAAATGAAAGCAAAAATAAACTATTGGGAATACAGCAAAATGAAGTTTCCACATGGCAGAAGAACAATGAAAACGTAAAAATAGTAAGACAACTTACTCAAAGGGAGATGATATTTGCAAAGATCATATGCAATAAAGGGATAGTGTCCAAAACATATACAACTGATACTACTCGACCCCCAAAAAACAAATAATCCAGTTAAAAAATAGGCAGAAGACATGGACAGACATTTCTCCAAAGAAGAAATACAAATGGCCAACAGTCCCGTGAAAAGATGTTCACCATCACCCATCATCAGGAAAATGTGAATCCAAAGGACAATGAGGTAATACCTCAAACCTGTCAGAATGGCTAACATCAAAAGCACAACAAAGAACAGGTGTTGAGAGGATGTGGATAAAGGGGAATCCTCGTGAACTGTGGGTGGGAATGCAAATTGTGGTGGCCACCGTGGAAAACAGTATGAAGGTTATTGAAAAAATTAAATATAAAACTACCCTACGATCCAACAATCACACTACTCGTATTTACCCAAAGAATAGGAAAACAGTAATGTAACCTTCGAAGGCCCCCCGCACTAAAACGCTTGGGCTCATGCTCAGTCTCGCCAGCGCCCTCACCTCGGCCCAACCCTCCGTGTGCCGCACAGCCGCTGATCGGTCCACCGGCCTCCTGGGGGCTAACCAGAACCCTAGATCGACCCACGAGGGGCCCCTCCCAAGGGATCTGGTGCCACAACGCTGGGGATTGGGGACCCCCGAGCCTCAGCACTGGACTCACCCTGCCACCCAGCCGCCACCTGGGGGCTTGGGGTGGTGCCATTCATTCAGGGCGGGAGCACGGGCAGGGCCCTCCAAGACACGGCGACCTTCAACGGCCCCCCGCGCCAAAACACCCGGGCCTACGCTCCCGCTCACCAGTGCCCTCACCTCGGTCCACCACTCCAGTCTCCACACGGCTGGCGAATAGGGCCTGCCGGCATCCTAGGGGCTAAACCTAACCCTAGGTCAGCCTCCGAGGGGCCCCTCCCAAGGGGCCTGGCGCCGCAACGCGGTGGACTGGGGACCCCCGAGCCCTATGCCCGGACTTCCATGCCGCCCCGCCGCCACCTGGGCTGCTAGGGGCGCCGCCGGTCATTCAGGGAGGAGAATGGGCAGGGCCCGCCGAGTCCCCGGAGACATTCGAAGGCCCCCGGTGCCAAAACGCTTGGGCCCAGGCTCTTGCTCGCCAGCGCCCTCACCTCGGCCCGCCCCTCCGCTCCACGCACAGCGGGCGGATCCCGCCTGCCGGCCTCCGGGGTGCTAACCTAGGTCGGCCACCCAGGGGCCCCTCCCAAGGGTCCTGGTGCCGCTTCGCCAGGGATCAGGAACCTCAAGCCCCAGAGCCACACTCACCCTACCGCAACGCCGCCACCCAGGCCGCTAGGAGCACTGCGGGTCATTCAGGGCGAGAGAAGGGGCAGGGCCTTCCGAGCCCCCGGTGGCCTTCAAAGGCTCCCCGTGCCAAAACGCTGGTGCCCACGCTCCCGCTCCCCAACGCCCTCACCTCGGCCCCGCCCTCCGCTCCCCGGACAGTGGCCAGATCCCACCTGCCGGCCTCCTGGGGGCTAACCCTAACCCTAGGTCAGCCACCCAGGGGCCCCTCCCAAGGGTCCTGGTGCCGCTACACTGGGGATCAGGGACCCCAAGACCCAGAGCCAGACTCACCCTGCCGCCACGTCGCCACCCGGGACGCTAGTGGCGCCGCCCGTCATTCAGGGCGGGAGAAGGGACAGGGCCCTGGAGAAACCGGCGATATTTGAAGCCTCCTGCGCCAAAATGCACGGGCCCACGCTCCCGATCGCCAGCGCCTTTACCTCGGGCCGCCCACCACTCGCCGCCCAGCCAGAGGATTGGGCCTGCTGGCCTCCTGGGTGCTAACTCTAAACCTAGGTCCGCCCACGAGGAGCCCCTCCCAAGAGGCCTGGCCCCACAATGCTGGGGATTGGGGATCCCCGAGCCGCAGCATGGACTCACCCTGCCGCTCCACCGCCAAGGGAGCTGCTAAGGGCGCCGCTGGTTCTTCAGGGCAGGAGAACGGGCAGGGCCCTTTGAGCCATGGCAACAGTCGAAGGCCCAGGGCACCAAAACGCTGGGGACCACGCTCCCGCTCTGCATCACCCTCAACTCGGCCCGCACCCCCGCTCTTCGCAGAGCCAGCGACTCGGGCCTGCCGGCCTCCTGGGAGCTCACCCTAACCCTAGGACAGCCCCTGAAGGTCCCTTCCTAAAGGGCCTGGCGCCGCAACGCCAGGGATTGGGGGCCCCCAAGCCCCAGCGCCGGATGCACGCTGCCACCCCAACCCACACAGGCCGCTAGGGGCGCCGCCATTCATTCAGGGTGGGAGAACTGGCAGGGCCCTCCGAACCCCTGCCGACCTTCGAAGGCGCACCGAACCAAAACGCTTGGGCCCAGGCTCATGTTCACCAGCACCCTCACCTCGGCCCAACTCTCTGCTCGACGCACAGGTGGTGTATCGGGCCTGCGGGGCTCCTGGAGGCTAACCCTAACCACAGGTCCGCCACCGAGGGGCACTTCCCAAGGGGCCTGGCGTCGCAACGCTGGGGATGGGGACCCCGAGCTCATGTGCCGCACTCACCCTGCTGCCCTTCAGCCACCCGAGCCGCTAGAGGCCCCGCCGGTCAATCAGGGCAAGAGATCGGGCAGGGCCCTCCGAGCCCACGCTGACCTTTGAAGGCTCCCCGCGCAAAAACTTTGGCTCCCAGGATCCTGCTCGCCAGCGCCCTCACCTAGGCCCACCCCACCGCTTGCTTCAGAGCCGGTGGATAGGGCCTGCCGGGCTCCTGGCAGCTAACCAAAACCCTAGGTCGGCCCTGAGGGGACATCCCAAGCGGCCTGGCTCTGCAATGCTGGGGATTGGTGACTCAGAGCCCCAGAGCGGGACTCACCCTGCCGCACTGTCCCCACCTGGGCCGCTAGGGGCGCCGCGGGTCATAGAGGGCGAGAGAAGGGCAGGGCCTTCTGAGTCCCCGGTGACCTTCAAAGGCTCCCCGTGCCAAAACGCTGGTGCCCACGCTCCCGCTCCCCAGCGCCTTCACCTCGGGCCGCACCTCAGCTCGCCGCACAGTGTGCGGTTGGGCCTGACGGTCTCCTGGGGGCTAACCCTAACCCTAGGTCGGCCCCCCAGGGGCCCCTCCCAAGGCTTTTGGTGCCACTACGCCAGGGATCTGGAACCCCAAGCCCCAAAGCCAGACTCACCCTCCCACAACGCTGCCACCCGGGCCGCGAGGGGCGCCGCCGGTCATTCAGGGCGGGAGAACTGACAGGGCCCTGGAGAAACCGGCGACATTTGAAGCCTCCCAACCCAAAATGCAGGGGCCCACAATCCCGCACCCCAGCGCCTTTACCTCGGCCCGCCCACCTCTCACCGCCCAGCCAGAGGATCTGGCCTGCCGGCCTTATGGGGGCTAACTCTAACCCTGGGTCGGCCCACGAGGAGCCCCTCCCAAGGGGCCTGGCACCACAACGCCGGGGATTGGGGATCCCCGAGCCGCAGCCTGGGATTCACCCTGCCGCCCCACCGCCAACGGAGCCGCTAGGGGCCTTGCTGGTTCTTCAGGGCAGGAGAAAGGGCAGGGCCCTCCGAGCCATGGCAACATTCAAAGGCCCAGGACGCCAAAACGCTGGGGCCCAGCTCCCGCTCACCATCGCCCTCAACTCGGCCTGCATCTCCACTCCTCGCACAGCCGGCGGATCGGGCCTGCCGGCCTCCTGGGCGCTAACCCTAACCCTAGGACGGCCCCGAGGGTCGCTTCCTAAGGGGCCTGGCGCCGCAATGCCGGGGATTGGGAACCCCCAAGCCCCAGCGCTGGATGCACCCTGCCGCCCTGCCCCACACGTGCCGCTAGGGGCGCCGCCATTCATTCAGGGTGGGAGAACGGGCAGGGCCCTTCGAACCCCCGCCGACCTTCGAAGGCGCCCCGAACCAAAACGCTTGGGCCCGGGCTCATGTTCACCAGCACCCTCACCTCGGCCCAACTCTCCGCTCGACGCACAGGCGGTGTATCGGGCCTGCTGGCCTCCTGGGGGCTAACCCTAACTGTAGGTCGGCCACGGAGGGGCCCTTCCCAAGTGGCCTGGCGCCACAACGCCGGGAATGGGGACCCCAACCCAAGTGCCGGTCTCACCCTGCTGCCCTTCAAGCACCGGAGCCTCTAGGGGCCCCACCGGTCATTGAGAGCGGGAGAACGGGCAGGTCCCTCCGAGCCCCCAATGACCTTCGAAGGCCCCCCGCACTAAAACGCTTGGGCTCATGCTCAGTCTCGCCAGCGCCCTCACCTCGGCCCAACCCTCCGCGTGCCACACAGCCGCTGATCGGGTCCACCGGCCTCCTGGGGGCTAACTGCAACCCTAGATCGACCCCCGAGGGGCCCCTCCCAAGGGATCTGGCGCCGCAACGCTGGGGATTGGGGACCCCCGAGCCTCAGCACTGGACTCACCCTGCCACCCAGCCGCCACCCGGGGGCTTGGGGTGGTGCCGTTCATTCAGGGCAGGAGCACGGGCAGGGCCCTCCAAGACACGGCGACCTTCAAAGGCCCCCCGCGCCATAACACCGGGGCCCACGCTCCCGCTCACCAGTGCCCTCACCTCGGTCCGCCACTCCAGTCTCCACACGGCTGGCGAATAGGGCCTGCCGGCATCCTAGGGGCTAAACCTAACCCTAGGTCAGCCTCCGAGGGGCCCCTCCCAAGGGGCCTGGCGCCGCAACGTGGTGGACTGGGGACCCCCGAGCCCTATGCCCGGACTTACATGCCGCCCCGCCGCCACCTGGGCTGCTAGGGGCGCCGCCGGTCATTCAGGGAGGAGAATGGGCAGGGCCCGCCGAGTCCCCGGAGACATTCGAAGGCCCCCGGTGCCAAAACGCTTGGGCCCAGGCTCTTGCTCGCCAGCGCCCTCACCTCGGCCCGCCCCTCCGCTCCACGCACAGCGGGTGGATCCCGCCTGCCGGCCTCCCGGGTGCTAACCCTAACCGTAGGTCGGCCACCCAGGGGCCCCTCCCAAGGGTCCTGGTGCCGCTTCGCCGGGGATCGGGAACCTCAAGCCCCAGAGCCACACTCACCCTACCGCAACGCCGCCACCCAGGCCGCTAGGAGCACTGCGGGTCATTCAGGGCGAGAGAAGGGGCAGGGCCTTCCGAGCCCCCGGTGGCCTTCAAAGGCTCCCCGTGCCAAAACGCTGGTGCCCACGCTCCCGCTCCCCAACGCCCTCACCTCGGCCCCGCCCTCCGCTCCCCGGACAGTGGCCAGATCCCACCTGCCGGCCTCCTGGGGGCTAACCCTAACCCTAGGTCAGCCACCCAGGGGCCCCTCCCAAGGGTCCTGGTGCCGCTACACTGGGGATCAGGGACCCCAAGACCCAGAGCCAGACTCACCCTGCCGCCACGTCGCCACTCGGGACGCTAGTGGCGCCGCCCGTCATTCAGGGCGGGGAAGGGACAGGGTCCTGGAGAAACCGGTGATATTTGAAGCCTCCTGCGCCAAAATGCAGGGGCCCACGCTCCCGATCGCCAGCGCCTTTACCTCGGGCCGCCCACCTCTCGCCGCCCAGCCAGAGGATTGGGCCTGCTGGCCTCCTGGGTGCTAACTCTAAACCTAGGTCCGCCCACGAGGAGCCCCTCCCAAGAGGCCTGGCCCCACAATGCTGGGGATTGGGGATCCCCGAGCCGCAGCATGGACTCACCCTGCCGCTCCACCGCCAAGGGAGCTGCTAAGGGCGCCTCTGGTTCTTCAGGGCAGGAGAACGGGCAGGGCCCTTTGAGCCATGGCAACAGTCGAAGGCCCAGGGCACCAAAACGCTGGGGACCACGCTCCCGCTCTGCATCACCCTCAACTCGGCCCGCACCCCCGCTCTTCGCAGAGCCAGCGACTCGGGCCTGCCGGCCTCCTGGGAGCTCACCCTAACCCTAGGACAGCCCCTGAAGGTCCCTTCCTAAAGGGCCTGGCGCCGCAACGCCAGGGATTGGGGGCCCCCAAGCCCCAGCGCCGGATGCACGCTGCCACCCCAACCCACACAGGCCGCTAGGGGCGCCGCCATTCATTCAGGGTGGGAGAACTGGCAGGGCCCTCCGAACCCCTGCCGACCTTCGAAGGCGCACCGAACCAAAACGCTTGGGCCCAGGCTCATGTTCACCAGCACCCTCACCTCGGCCCAACTCTCTGCTCGACGCACAGGTGGTGTATCGGGCCTGCGGGGCTCCTGGAGGCTAACCCTAACCACAGGTCCGCCACCGAGGGGCACTTCCCAAGGGGCCTGGCGTCGCAACGCTGGGGATGGGGACCCCGAGCTCATGTGCCGCACTCACCCTGCTGCCCTTCAGCCACCCGAGCCGCTAGAGGCCCCGCCGGTCAATCAGGGCAAGAGATCGGGCAGGGCCCTCCGAGCCCACGCTGACCTTTGAAGGCTCCCCGCGCAAAAACTTTGGCTCCCAGGATCCTGCTCGCCAGCGCCCTCACCTAGGCCCACCCCACCGCTTGCTTCAGAGCCGGTGGATAGGGCCTGCCGGGCTCCTGGCAGCTAACCAAAACCCTAGGTCGGCCCTGAGGGGACATCCCAAGCGGCCTGGCTCTGCAATGCTGGGGATTGGTGACTCAGAGCCCCAGAGCGGGACTCACCCTGCCGCACTGTCCCCACCTGGGCCGCTAGGGGCGCCGCGGGTCATAGAGGGCGAGAGAAGGGCAGGGCCTTCTGAGTCCCCGGTGACCTTCAAAGGCTCCCCGTGCCAAAACGCTGGTGCCCACGCTCCCGCTCCCCAGCGCCTTCACCTCGGGCCGCACCTCAGCTCGCCGCACAGTGTGCGGTTGGGCCTGACGGTCTCCTGGGGGCTAACCCTAACCCTAGGTCGGCCCCCCAGGGGCCCCTCCCAAGGCTTTTGGTGCCACTACGCCAGGGATCTGGAACCCCAAGCCCCAAAGCCAGACTCACCCTCCCACAACGCTGCCACCCGGGCCGCGAGGGGCGCCGCCGGTCATTCAGGGCGGGAGAACTGACAGGGCCCTGGAGAAACCGGCGACATTTGAAGCCTCCCAACCCAAAATGCAGGGGCCCACAATCCCGCACCCCAGCGCCTTTACCTCGGCCCGCCCACCTCTCACCGCCCAGCCAGAGGATCTGGCCTGCCGGCCTTATGGGGGCTAACTCTAACCCTGGGTCGGCCCACGAGGAGCCCCTCCCAAGGGGCCTGGCACCACAACGCCGGGGATTGGGGATCCCCGAGCCGCAGCCTGGGATTCACCCTGCCGCCCCACCGCCAACGGAGCCGCTAGGGGCCTTGCTGGTTCTTCAGGGCAGGAGAAAGGGCAGGGCCCTCCGAGTCCCCGGAGACATTCGAAGGCCCCCGGTGCCAAAACGCTTGGGCCCAGGCTCTTGCTCGCCAGCGCCCTCACCTCGGCCCGCCCCTCCGCTCCACGCACAGCGGGTGGATCCCGCCTGCCGGCCTCCCGGGTGCTAACCCTAACCGTAGGTCGGCCACCCAGGGGCCCCTCCCAAGGGTCCTGGTGCCGCTTCGCCGGGGATCGGGAACCTCAAGCCCCAGAGCCACACTCACCCTACCGCAACGCCGCCACCCAGGCCGCTAGGAGCACTGCGGGTCATTCAGGGCGAGAGAAGGGGCAGGGCCTTCCGAGCCCCCGGTGGCCTTCAAAGGCTCCCCGTGCCAAAACGCTGGTGCCCACGCTCCCGCTCCCCAACGCCCTCACCTCGGCCCCGCCCTCCGCTCCCCGGACAGTGGCCAGATCCCACCTGCCGGCCTCCTGGGGGCTAACCCTAACCCTAGGTCAGCCACCCAGGGGCCCCTCCCAAGGGTCCTGGTGCCGCTACACTGGGGATCAGGGACCCCAAGACCCAGAGCCAGACTCACCCTGCCGCCACGTCGCCACTCGGGACGCTAGTGGCGCCGCCCGTCATTCAGGGCGGGGAAGGGACAGGGTCCTGGAGAAACCGGTGATATTTGAAGCCTCCTGCGCCAAAATGCAGGGGCCCACGCTCCCGATCGCCAGCGCCTTTACCTCGGGCCGCCCACCTCTCGCCGCCCAGCCAGAGGATTGGGCCTGCTGGCCTCCTGGGTGCTAACTCTAAACCTAGGTCCGCCCACGAGGAGCCCCTCCCAAGAGGCCTGGCCCCACAATGCTGGGGATTGGGGATCCCCGAGCCGCAGCATGGACTCACCCTGCCGCTCCACCGCCAAGGGAGCTGCTAAGGGCGCCTCTGGTTCTTCAGGGCAGGAGAACGGGCAGGGCCCTTTGAGCCATGGCAACAGTCGAAGGCCCAGGGCACCAAAACGCTGGGGACCACGCTCCCGCTCTGCATCACCCTCAACTCGGCCCGCACCCCCGCTCTTCGCAGAGCCAGCGACTCGGGCCTGCCGGCCTCCTGGGAGCTCACCCTAACCCTAGGACAGCCCCTGAAGGTCCCTTCCTAAAGGGCCTGGCGCCGCAACGCCAGGGATTGGGGGCCCCCAAGCCCCAGCGCCGGATGCACGCTGCCACCCCAACCCACACAGGCCGCTAGGGGCGCCGCCATTCATTCAGGGTGGGAGAACTGGCAGGGCCCTCCGAACCCCTGCCGACCTTCGAAGGCGCACCGAACCAAAACGCTTGGGCCCAGGCTCATGTTCACCAGCACCCTCACCTCGGCCCAACTCTCTGCTCGACGCACAGGTGGTGTATCGGGCCTGCGGGGCTCCTGGAGGCTAACCCTAACCACAGGTCCGCCACCGAGGGGCACTTCCCAAGGGGCCTGGCGTCGCAACGCTGGGGATGGGGACCCCGAGCTCATGTGCCGCACTCACCCTGCTGCCCTTCAGCCACCCGAGCCGCTAGAGGCCCCGCCGGTCAATCAGGGCAAGAGATCGGGCAGGGCCCTCCGAGCCCACGCTGACCTTTGAAGGCTCCCCGCGCAAAAACTTTGGCTCCCAGGATCCTGCTCGCCAGCGCCCTCACCTAGGCCCACCCCACCGCTTGCTTCAGAGCCGGTGGATAGGGCCTGCCGGGCTCCTGGCAGCTAACCAAAACCCTAGGTCGGCCCTGAGGGGACATCCCAAGCGGCCTGGCTCTGCAATGCTGGGGATTGGTGACTCAGAGCCCCAGAGCCAGACTCACCCTGCCGCACTGTCCCCACCTGGGCCGCTAGGGGCGCCGCGGGTCATAGAGGGCGAGAGAAGGGCAGGGCCTTCTGAGTCCCCGGTGACCTTCAAAGGCTCCCCGTGCCAAAACGCTGGTGCCCACGCTCCCGCTCCCCAGCGCCTTCACCTCGGGCCGCACCTCAGCTCGCCGCACAGTGTGCGGTTGGGCCTGACGGTCTCCTGGGGGCTAACCCTAACCCTAGGTCGGCCCCCCAGGGGCCCCTCCCAAGGCTTTTGGTGCCACTACGCCAGGGATCTGGAACCCCAAGCCCCAAAGCCAGACTCACCCTCCCACAACGCTGCCACCCGGGCCGCGAGGGGCGCCGCCGGTCATTCAGGGCGGGAGAACTGACAGGGCCCTGGAGAAACCGGCGACATTTGAAGCCTCCCAACCCAAAATGCAGGGGCCCACAATCCCGCACCCCAGCGCCTTTACCTCGGCCCGCCCACCTCTCACCGCCCAGCCAGAGGATCTGGCCTGCCGGCCTTATGGGGGCTAACTCTAACCCTGGGTCGGCCCACGAGGAGCCCCTCCCAAGGGGCCTGGCACCACAACGCCGGGGATTGGGGATCCCCGAGCCGCAGCCTGGGATTCACCCTGCCGCCCCACCGCCAACGGAGCCGCTAGGGGCCTTGCTGGTTCTTCAGGGCAGGAGAAAGGGCAGGGCCCTCCGAGCCATGGCAACATTCAAAGGCCCAGGACGCCAAAACGCTGGGGCCCAGCTCCCGCTCACCATCGCCCTCAACTCGGCCTGCATCTCCACTCCTCGCACAGCCGGCGGATCGGGCCTGCCGGCCTCCTGGGCGCTAACCCTAACCCTAGGACGGCCCCGAGGGTCGCTTCCTAAGGGGCCTGGCGCCGCAATGCCGGGGATTGGGAACCCCCAAGCCCCAGCGCTGGATGCACCCTGCCGCCCTGCCCCACACGTGCCGCTAGGGGCGCCGCCATTCATTCAGGGTGGGAGAACGGGCAGGGCCCTTCGAACCCCCGCCGACCTTCGAAGGCGCCCCGAACCAAAACGCTTGGGCCCGGGCTCATGTTCACCAGCACCCTCACCTCGGCCCAACTCTCCGCTCGACGCACAGGCGGTGTATCGGGCCTGCTGGCCTCCTGGGGGCTAACCCTAACTGTAGGTCGGCCACGGAGGGGCCCTTCCCAAGTGGCCTGGCGCCACAACGCCGGGAATGGGGACCCCAACCCAAGTGCCGGTCTCACCCTGCTGCCCTTCAAGCACCGGAGCCTCTAGGGGCCCCACCGGTCATTGAGAGCGGGAGAACGGGCAGGTCCCTCCGAGCCCCCAATGACCTTCGAAGGCCCCCCGCACTAAAACGCTTGGGCTCATGCTCAGTCTCGCCAGCGCCCTCACCTCGGCCCAACCCTCCGCGTGCCACACAGCCGCTGATCGGGTCCACCGGCCTCCTGGGGGCTAACTGCAACCCTAGATCGACCCCCGAGGGGCCCCTCCCAAGGGATCTGGCGCCGCAACGCTGGGGATTGGGGACCCCCGAGCCTCAGCACTGGACTCACCCTGCCACCCAGCCGCCACCCGGGGGCTTGGGGTGGTGCCGTTCATTCAGGGCAGGAGCACGGGCAGGGCCCTCCAAGACACGGCGACCTTCAAAGGCCCCCCGCGCCATAACACCGGGGCCCACGCTCCCGCTCACCAGTGCCCTCACCTCGGTCCGCCACTCCAGTCTCCACACGGCTGGCGAATAGGGCCTGCCGGCATCCTAGGGGCTAAACCTAACCCTAGGTCAGCCTCCGAGGGGCCCCTCCCAAGGGGCCTGGCGCCGCAACGTGGTGGACTGGGGACCCCCGAGCCCTATGCCCGGACTTACATGCCGCCCCGCCGCCACCTGGGCTGCTAGGGGCGCCGCCGGTCATTCAGGGAGGAGAATGGGCAGGGCCCGCCGAGTCCCCGGAGACATTCGAAGGCCCCCGGTGCCAAAACGCTTGGGCCCAGGCTCTTGCTCGCCAGCGCCCTCACCTCGGCCCGCCCCTCCGCTCCACGCACAGCGGGTGGATCCCGCCTGCCGGCCTCCCGGGTGCTAACCCTAACCGTAGGTCGGCCACCCAGGGGCCCCTCCCAAGGGTCCTGGTGCCGCTTCGCCGGGGATCGGGAACCTCAAGCCCCAGAGCCACACTCACCCTACCGCAACGCCGCCACCCAGGCCGCTAGGAGCACTGCGGGTCATTCAGGGCGAGAGAAGGGGCAGGGCCTTCCGAGCCCCCGGTGGCCTTCAAAGGCTCCCCGTGCCAAAACGCTGGTGCCCACGCTCCCGCTCCCCAACGCCCTCACCTCGGCCCCGCCCTCCGCTCCCCGGACAGTGGCCAGATCCCACCTGCCGGCCTCCTGGGGGCTAACCCTAACCCTAGGTCAGCCACCCAGGGGCCCCTCCCAAGGGTCCTGGTGCCGCTACACTGGGGATCAGGGACCCCAAGACCCAGAGCCAGACTCACCCTGCCGCCACGTCGCCACTCGGGACGCTAGTGGCGCCGCCCGTCATTCAGGGCGGGGAAGGGACAGGGTCCTGGAGAAACCGGTGATATTTGAAGCCTCCTGCGCCAAAATGCAGGGGCCCACGCTCCCGATCGCCAGCGCCTTTACCTCGGGCCGCCCACCTCTCGCCGCCCAGCCAGAGGATTGGGCCTGCTGGCCTCCTGGGTGCTAACTCTAAACCTAGGTCCGCCCACGAGGAGCCCCTCCCAAGAGGCCTGGCCCCACAATGCTGGGGATTGGGGATCCCCGAGCCGCAGCATGGACTCACCCTGCCGCTCCACCGCCAAGGGAGCTGCTAAGGGCGCCTCTGGTTCTTCAGGGCAGGAGAACGGGCAGGGCCCTTTGAGCCATGGCAACAGTCGAAGGCCCAGGGCACCAAAACGCTGGGGACCACGCTCCCGCTCTGCATCACCCTCAACTCGGCCCGCACCCCCGCTCTTCGCAGAGCCAGCGACTCGGGCCTGCCGGCCTCCTGGGAGCTCACCCTAACCCTAGGACAGCCCCTGAAGGTCCCTTCCTAAAGGGCCTGGCGCCGCAACGCCAGGGATTGGGGGCCCCCAAGCCCCAGCGCCGGATGCACGCTGCCACCCCAACCCACACAGGCCGCTAGGGGCGCCGCCATTCATTCAGGGTGGGAGAACTGGCAGGGCCCTCCGAACCCCTGCCGACCTTCGAAGGCGCACCGAACCAAAACGCTTGGGCCCAGGCTCATGTTCACCAGCACCCTCACCTCGGCCCAACTCTCTGCTCGACGCACAGGTGGTGTATCGGGCCTGCGGGGCTCCTGGAGGCTAACCCTAACCACAGGTCCGCCACCGAGGGGCACTTCCCAAGGGGCCTGGCGTCGCAACGCTGGGGATGGGGACCCCGAGCTCATGTGCCGCACTCACCCTGCTGCCCTTCAGCCACCCGAGCCGCTAGAGGCCCCGCCGGTCAATCAGGGCAAGAGATCGGGCAGGGCCCTCCGAGCCCACGCTGACCTTTGAAGGCTCCCCGCGCAAAAACTTTGGCTCCCAGGATCCTGCTCGCCAGCGCCCTCACCTAGGCCCACCCCACCGCTTGCTTCAGAGCCGGTGGATAGGGCCTGCCGGGCTCCTGGCAGCTAACCAAAACCCTAGGTCGGCCCTGAGGGGACATCCCAAGCGGCCTGGCTCTGCAATGCTGGGGATTGGTGACTCAGAGCCCCAGAGCGGGACTCACCCTGCCGCACTGTCCCCACCTGGGCCGCTAGGGGCGCCGCGGGTCATAGAGGGCGAGAGAAGGGCAGGGCCTTCTGAGTCCCCGGTGACCTTCAAAGGCTCCCCGTGCCAAAACGCTGGTGCCCACGCTCCCGCTCCCCAGCGCCTTCACCTCGGGCCGCACCTCAGCTCGCCGCACAGTGTGCGGTTGGGCCTGACGGTCTCCTGGGGGCTAACCCTAACCCTAGGTCGGCCCCCCAGGGGCCCCTCCCAAGGCTTTTGGTGCCACTACGCCAGGGATCTGGAACCCCAAGCCCCAAAGCCAGACTCACCCTCCCACAACGCTGCCACCCGGGCCGCGAGGGGCGCCGCCGGTCATTCAGGGCGGGAGAACTGACAGGGCCCTGGAGAAACCGGCGACATTTGAAGCCTCCCAACCCAAAATGCAGGGGCCCACAATCCCGCACCCCAGCGCCTTTACCTCGGCCCGCCCACCTCTCACCGCCCAGCCAGAGGATCTGGCCTGCCGGCCTTATGGGGGCTAACTCTAACCCTGGGTCGGCCCACGAGGAGCCCCTCCCAAGGGGCCTGGCACCACAACGCCGGGGATTGGGGATCCCCGAGCCGCAGCCTGGGATTCACCCTGCCGCCCCACCGCCAACGGAGCCGCTAGGGGCCTTGCTGGTTCTTCAGGGCAGGAGAAAGGGCAGGGCCCTCCGAGCCATGGCAACATTCAAAGGCCCAGGACGCCAAAACGCTGGGGCCCAGCTCCCGCTCACCATCGCCCTCAACTCGGCCTGCATCTCCACTCCTCGCACAGCCGGCGGATCGGGCCTGCCGGCCTCCTGGGCGCTAACCCTAACCCTAGGACGGCCCCGAGGGTCGCTTCCTAAGGGGCCTGGCGCCGCAATGCCGGGGATTGGGAACCCCCAAGCCCCAGCGCTGGATGCACCCTGCAGCCCTGCCCCACACGTGCCGCTAGGGGCGCCGCCATTCATTCAGGGTGGGAGAACGGGCAGGGCCCTTCGAACCCCCGCCGACCTTCGAAGGCGCCCCGAACCAAAACGCTTGGGCCCGGGCTCATGTTCACCAGCACCCTCACCTCGGCCCAACTCTCCGCTCGACGCACAGGCGGTGTATCGGGCCTGCTGGCCTCCTGGGGGCTAACCCTAACTGTAGGTCGGCCACGGAGGGGCCCTTCCCAAGTGGCCTGGCGCCACAACGCCGGGAATGGGGACCCCAACCCAAGTGCCGGTCTCACCCTGCTGCCCTTCAAGCACCGGAGCCTCTAGGGGCCCCACCGGTCATTGAGAGCGGGAGAACGGGCAGGTCCCTCCGAGCCCCCAATGACCTTCGAAGGCCCCCCGCACTAAAACGCTTGGGCTCATGCTCAGTCTCGCCAGCGCCCTCACCTCGGCCCAACCCTCCGCGTGCCACACAGCCGCTGATCGGGTCCACCGGCCTCCTGGGGGCTAACTGCAACCCTAGATCGACCCCCGAGGGGCCCCTCCCAAGGGATCTGGCGCCGCAACGCTGGGGATTGGGGACCCCCGAGCCTCAGCACTGGACTCACCCTGCCACCCAGCCGCCACCCGGGGGCTTGGGGTGGTGCCGTTCATTCAGGGCAGGAGCACGGGCAGGGCCCTCCAAGACACGGCGACCTTCAAAGGCCCCCCGCGCCATAACACCGGGGCCCACGCTCCCGCTCACCAGTGCCCTCACCTCGGTCCGCCACTCCAGTCTCCACACGGCTGGCGAATAGGGCCTGCCGGCATCCTAGGGGCTAAACCTAACCCTAGGTCAGCCTCCGAGGGGCCCCTCCCAAGGGGCCTGGCGCCGCAACGTGGTGGACTGGGGACCCCCGAGCCCTATGCCCGGACTTACATGCCGCCCCGCCGCCACCTGGGCTGCTAGGGGCGCCGCCGGTCATTCAGGGAGGAGAATGGGCAGGGCCCGCCGAGTCCCCGGAGACATTCGAAGGCCCCCGGTGCCAAAACGCTTGGGCCCAGGCTCTTGCTCGCCAGCGCCCTCACCTCGGCCCGCCCCTCCGCTCCACGCACAGCGGGTGGATCCCGCCTGCCGGCCTCCCGGGTGCTAACCCTAACCGTAGGTCGGCCACCCAGGGGCCCCTCCCAAGGGTCCTGGTGCCGCTTCGCCGGGGATCGGGAACCTCAAGCCCCAGAGCCACACTCACCCTACCGCAACGCCGCCACCCAGGCCGCTAGGAGCACTGCGGGTCATTCAGGGCGAGAGAAGGGGCAGGGCCTTCCGAGCCCCCGGTGGCCTTCAAAGGCTCCCCGTGCCAAAACGCTGGTGCCCACGCTCCCGCTCCCCAACGCCCTCACCTCGGCCCCGCCCTCCGCTCCCCGGACAGTGGCCAGATCCCACCTGCCGGCCTCCTGGGGGCTAACCCTAACCCTAGGTCAGCCACCCAGGGGCCCCTCCCAAGGGTCCTGGTGCCGCTACACTGGGGATCAGGGACCCCAAGACCCAGAGCCAGACTCACCCTGCCGCCACGTCGCCACTCGGGACGCTAGTGGCGCCGCCCGTCATTCAGGGCGGGGAAGGGACAGGGTCCTGGAGAAACCGGTGATATTTGAAGCCTCCTGCGCCAAAATGCAGGGGCCCACGCTCCCGATCGCCAGCGCCTTTACCTCGGGCCGCCCACCTCTCGCCGCCCAGCCAGAGGATTGGGCCTGCTGGCCTCCTGGGTGCTAACTCTAAACCTAGGTCCGCCCACGAGGAGCCCCTCCCAAGAGGCCTGGCCCCACAATGCTGGGGATTGGGGATCCCCGAGCCGCAGCATGGACTCACCCTGCCGCTCCACCGCCAAGGGAGCTGCTAAGGGCGCCTCTGGTTCTTCAGGGCAGGAGAACGGGCAGGGCCCTTTGAGCCATGGCAACAGTCGAAGGCCCAGGGCACCAAAACGCTGGGGACCACGCTCCCGCTCTGCATCACCCTCAACTCGGCCCGCACCCCCGCTCTTCGCAGAGCCAGCGACTCGGGCCTGCCGGCCTCCTGGGAGCTCACCCTAACCCTAGGACAGCCCCTGAAGGTCCCTTCCTAAAGGGCCTGGCGCCGCAACGCCAGGGATTGGGGGCCCCCAAGCCCCAGCGCCGGATGCACGCTGCCACCCCAACCCACACAGGCCGCTAGGGGCGCCGCCATTCATTCAGGGTGGGAGAACTGGCAGGGCCCTCCGAACCCCTGCCGACCTTCGAAGGCGCACCGAACCAAAACGCTTGGGCCCAGGCTCATGTTCACCAGCACCCTCACCTCGGCCCAACTCTCTGCTCGACGCACAGGTGGTGTATCGGGCCTGCGGGGCTCCTGGAGGCTAACCCTAACCACAGGTCCGCCACCGAGGGGCACTTCCCAAGGGGCCTGGCGTCGCAACGCTGGGGATGGGGACCCCGAGCTCATGTGCCGCACTCACCCTGCTGCCCTTCAGCCACCCGAGCCGCTAGAGGCCCCGCCGGTCAATCAGGGCAAGAGATCGGGCAGGGCCCTCCGAGCCCACGCTGACCTTTGAAGGCTCCCCGCGCAAAAACTTTGGCTCCCAGGATCCTGCTCGCCAGCGCCCTCACCTAGGCCCACCCCACCGCTTGCTTCAGAGCCGGTGGATAGGGCCTGCCGGGCTCCTGGCAGCTAACCAAAACCCTAGGTCGGCCCTGAGGGGACATCCCAAGCGGCCTGGCTCTGCAATGCTGGGGATTGGTGACTCAGAGCCCCAGAGCCAGACTCACCCTGCCGCACTGTCCCCACCTGGGCCGCTAGGGGCGCCGCGGGTCATAGAGGGCGAGAGAAGGGCAGGGCCTTCTGAGTCCCCGGTGACCTTCAAAGGCTCCCCCTGCCAAAACGCTGGTGCCCACGCTCCCGCTCCCCAGCGCCTTCACCTCGGGCCGCACCTCAGCTCGCCGCACAGTGTGCGGTTGGGCCTGACGGTCTCCTGGGGGCTAACCCTAACCCTAGGTCGGCCCCCCAGGGGCCCCTCCCAAGGCTTTTGGTGCCACTACGCCAGGGATCTGGAACCCCAAGCCCCAAAGCCAGACTCACCCTCCCACAACGCTGCCACCCGGGCCGCGAGGGGCGCCGCCGGTCATTCAGGGCGGGAGAACTGACAGGGCCCTGGAGAAACCGGCGACATTTGAAGCCTCCCAACCCAAAATGCAGGGGCCCACAATCCCGCACCCCAGCGCCTTTACCTCGGCCCGCCCACCTCTCACCGCCCAGCCAGAGGATCTGGCCTGCCGGCCTTATGGGGGCTAACTCTAACCCTGGGTCGGCCCACGAGGAGCCCCTCCCAAGGGGCCTGGCACCACAACGCCGGGGATTGGGGATCCCCGAGCCGCAGCCTGGGATTCACCCTGCCGCCCCACCGCCAACGGAGCCGCTAGGGGCCTTGCTGGTTCTTCAGGGCAGGAGAAAGGGCAGGGCCCTCCGAGCCATGGCAACATTCAAAGGCCCAGGACGCCAAAACGCTGGGGCCCAGCTCCCGCTCACCATCGCCCTCAACTCGGCCTGCATCTCCACTCCTCGCACAGCCGGCGGATCGGGCCTGCCGGCCTCCTGGGCGCTAACCCTAACCCTAGGACGGCCCCGAGGGTCGCTTCCTAAGGGGCCTGGCGCCGCAATGCCGGGGATTGGGAACCCCCAAGCCCCAGCGCTGGATGCACCCTGCAGCCCTGCCCCACACGTGCCGCTAGGGGCGCCGCCATTCATTCAGGGTGGGAGAACGGGCAGGGCCCTTCGAACCCCCGCCGACCTTCGAAGGCGCCCCGAACCAAAACGCTTGGGCCCGGGCTCATGTTCACCAGCACCCTCACCTCGGCCCAACTCTCCGCTCGACGCACAGGCGGTGTATCGGGCCTGCTGGCCTCCTGGGGGCTAACCCTAACTGTAGGTCGGCCACGGAGGGGCCCTTCCCAAGTGGCCTGGCGCCACAACGCCGGGAATGGGGACCCCAACCCAAGTGCCGGTCTCACCCTGCTGCCCTTCAAGCACCGGAGCCTCTAGGGGCCCCACCGGTCATTGAGAGCGGGAGAACGGGCAGGTCCCTCCGAGCCCCCAATGACCTTCGAAGGCCCCCCGCACTAAAACGCTTGGGCTCATGCTCAGTCTCGCCAGCGCCCTCACCTCGGCCCAACCCTCCGCGTGCCACACAGCCGCTGATCGGGTCCACCGGCCTCCTGGGGGCTAACTGCAACCCTAGATCGACCCCCGAGGGGCCCCTCCCAAGGGATCTGGCGCCGCAACGCTGGGGATTGGGGACCCCCGAGCCTCAGCACTGGACTCACCCTGCCACCCAGCCGCCACCCGGGGGCTTGGGGTGGTGCCGTTCATTCAGGGCAGGAGCACGGGCAGGGCCCTCCAAGACACGGCGACCTTCAAAGGCCCCCCGCGCCATAACACCGGGGCCCACGCTCCCGCTCACCAGTGCCCTCACCTCGGTCCGCCACTCCAGTCTCCACACGGCTGGCGAATAGGGCCTGCCGGCATCCTAGGGGCTAAACCTAACCCTAGGTCAGCCTCCGAGGGGCCCCTCCCAAGGGGCCTGGCGCCGCAACGTGGTGGACTGGGGACCCCCGAGCCCTATGCCCGGACTTACATGCCGCCCCGCCGCCACCTGGGCTGCTAGGGGCGCCGCCGGTCATTCAGGGAGGAGAATGGGCAGGGCCCGCCGAGTCCCCGGAGACATTCGAAGGCCCCCGGTGCCAAAACGCTTGGGCCCAGGCTCTTGCTCGCCAGCGCCCTCACCTCGGCCCGCCCCTCCGCTCCACGCACAGCGGGTGGATCCCGCCTGCCGGCCTCCCGGGTGCTAACCCTAACCGTAGGTCGGCCACCCAGGGGCCCCTCCCAAGGGTCCTGGTGCCGCTTCGCCGGGGATCGGGAACCTCAAGCCCCAGAGCCACACTCACCCTACCGCAACGCCGCCACCCAGGCCGCTAGGAGCACTGCGGGTCATTCAGGGCGAGAGAAGGGGCAGGGCCTTCCGAGCCCCCGGTGGCCTTCAAAGGCTCCCCGTGCCAAAACGCTGGTGCCCACGCTCCCGCTCCCCAACGCCCTCACCTCGGCCCCGCCCTCCGCTCCCCGGACAGTGGCCAGATCCCACCTGCCGGCCTCCTGGGGGCTAACCCTAACCCTAGGTCAGCCACCCAGGGGCCCCTCCCAAGGGTCCTGGTGCCGCTACACTGGGGATCAGGGACCCCAAGACCCAGAGCCAGACTCACCCTGCCGCCACGTCGCCACTCGGGACGCTAGTGGCGCCGCCCGTCATTCAGGGCGGGGAAGGGACAGGGTCCTGGAGAAACCGGTGATATTTGAAGCCTCCTGCGCCAAAATGCAGGGGCCCACGCTCCCGATCGCCAGCGCCTTTACCTCGGGCCGCCCACCTCTCGCCGCCCAGCCAGAGGATTGGGCCTGCTGGCCTCCTGGGTGCTAACTCTAAACCTAGGTCCGCCCACGAGGAGCCCCTCCCAAGAGGCCTGGCCCCACAATGCTGGGGATTGGGGATCCCCGAGCCGCAGCATGGACTCACCCTGCCGCTCCACCGCCAAGGGAGCTGCTAAGGGCGCCTCTGGTTCTTCAGGGCAGGAGAACGGGCAGGGCCCTTTGAGCCATGGCAACAGTCGAAGGCCCAGGGCACCAAAACGCTGGGGACCACGCTCCCGCTCTGCATCACCCTCAACTCGGCCCGCACCCCCGCTCTTCGCAGAGCCAGCGACTCGGGCCTGCCGGCCTCCTGGGAGCTCACCCTAACCCTAGGACAGCCCCTGAAGGTCCCTTCCTAAAGGGCCTGGCGCCGCAACGCCAGGGATTGGGGGCCCCCAAGCCCCAGCGCCGGATGCACGCTGCCACCCCAACCCACACAGGCCGCTAGGGGCGCCGCCATTCATTCAGGGTGGGAGAACTGGCAGGGCCCTCTGAACCCCTGCCGACCTTCGAAGGCGCACCGAACCAAAACGCTTGGGCCCAGGCTCATGTTCACCAGCACCCTCACCTCGGCCCAACTCTCTGCTCGACGCACAGGTGGTGTATCGGGCCTGCGGGGCTCCTGGAGGCTAACCCTAACCACAGGTCCGCCACCGAGGGGCACTTCCCAAGGGGCCTGGCGTCGCAACGCTGGGGATGGGGACCCCGAGCTCATGTGCCGCACTCACCCTGCTGCCCTTCAGCCACCCGAGCCGCTAGAGGCCCCGCCGGTCAATCAGGGCAAGAGATCGGGCAGGGCCCTCCGAGCCCACGCTGACCTTTGAAGGCTCCCCGCGCAAAAACTTTGGCTCCCAGGATCCTGCTCGCCAGCGCCCTCACCTAGGCCCACCCCACCGCTTGCTTCAGAGCCGGTGGATAGGGCCTGCCGGGCTCCTGGCAGCTAACCAAAACCCTAGGTCGGCCCTGAGGGGACATCCCAAGCGGCCTGGCTCTGCAATGCTGGGGATTGGTGACTCAGAGCCCCAGAGCGGGACTCACCCTGCCGCACTGTCCCCACCTGGGCCGCTAGGGGCGCCGCGGGTCATAGAGGGCGAGAGAAGGGCAGGGCCTTCTGAGTCCCCGGTGACCTTCAAAGGCTCCCCGTGCCAAAACGCTGGTGCCCACGCTCCCGCTCCCCAGCGCCTTCACCTCGGGCCGCACCTCAGCTCGCCGCACAGTGTGCGGTTGGGCCTGACGGTCTCCTGGGGGCTAACCCTAACCCTAGGTCGGCCCCCCAGGGGCCCCTCCCAAGGCTTTTGGTGCCACTACGCCAGGGATCTGGAACCCCAAGCCCCAAAGCCAGACTCACCCTCCCACAACGCTGCCACCCGGGCCGCGAGGGGCGCCGCCGGTCATTCAGGGCGGGAGAACTGACAGGGCCCTGGAGAAACCGGCGACATTTGAAGCCTCCCAACCCAAAATGCAGGGGCCCACAATCCCGCACCCCAGCGCCTTTACCTCGGCCCGCCCACCTCTCACCGCCCAGCCAGAGGATCTGGCCTGCCGGCCTTATGGGGGCTAACTCTAACCCTGGGTCGGCCCACGAGGAGCCCCTCCCAAGGGGCCTGGCACCACAACGCCGGGGATTGGGGATCCCCGAGCCGCAGCCTGGGATTCACCCTGCCGCCCCACCGCCAACGGAGCCGCTAGGGGCCTTGCTGGTTCTTCAGGGCAGGAGAAAGGGCAGGGCCCTCCGAGCCATGGCAACATTCAAAGGCCCAGGACGCCAAAACGCTGGGGCCCAGCTCCCGCTCACCATCGCCCTCAACTCGGCCTGCATCTCCACTCCTCGCACAGCCGGCGGATCGGGCCTGCCGGCCTCCTGGGCGCTAACCCTAACCCTAGGACGGCCCCGAGGGTCGCTTCCTAAGGGGCCTGGCGCCGCAATGCCGGGGATTGGGAACCCCCAAGCCCCAGCGCTGGATGCACCCTGCAGCCCTGCCCCACACGTGCCGCTAGGGGCGCCGCCATTCATTCAGGGTGGGAGAACGGGCAGGGCCCTTCGAACCCCCGCCGACCTTCGAAGGCGCCCCGAACCAAAACGCTTGGGCCCGGGCTCATGTTCACCAGCACCCTCACCTCGGCCCAACTCTCCGCTCGACGCACAGGCGGTGTATCGGGCCTGCTGGCCTCCTGGGGGCTAACCCTAACTGTAGGTCGGCCACGGAGGGGCCCTTCCCAAGTGGCCTGGCGCCACAACGCCGGGAATGGGGACCCCAACCCAAGTGCCGGTCTCACCCTGCTGCCCTTCAAGCACCGGAGCCTCTAGGGGCCCCACCGGTCATTGAGAGCGGGAGAACGGGCAGGTCCCTCCGAGCCCCCAATGACCTTCGAAGGCCCCCCGCACTAAAACGCTTGGGCTCATGCTCAGTCTCGCCAGCGCCCTCACCTCGGCCCAACCCTCCGCGTGCCACACAGCCGCTGATCGGGTCCACCGGCCTCCTGGGGGCTAACTGCAACCCTAGATCGACCCCCGAGGGGCCCCTCCCAAGGGATCTGGCGCCGCAACGCTGGGGATTGGGGACCCCCGAGCCTCAGCACTGGACTCACCCTGCCACCCAGCCGCCACCCGGGGGCTTGGGGTGGTGCCGTTCATTCAGGGCAGGAGCACGGGCAGGGCCCTCCAAGACACGGCGACCTTCAAAGGCCCCCCGCGCCATAACACCGGGGCCCACGCTCCCGCTCACCAGTGCCCTCACCTCGGTCCGCCACTCCAGTCTCCACACGGCTGGCGAATAGGGCCTGCCGGCATCCTAGGGGCTAAACCTAACCCTAGGTCAGCCTCCGAGGGGCCCCTCCCAAGGGGCCTGGCGCCGCAACGTGGTGGACTGGGGACCCCCGAGCCCTATGCCCGGACTTACATGCCGCCCCGCCGCCACCTGGGCTGCTAGGGGCGCCGCCGGTCATTCAGGGAGGAGAATGGGCAGGGCCCGCCGAGTCCCCGGAGACATTCGAAGGCCCCCGGTGCCAAAACGCTTGGGCCCAGGCTCTTGCTCGCCAGCGCCCTCACCTCGGCCCGCCCCTCCGCTCCACGCACAGCGGGTGGATCCCGCCTGCCGGCCTCCCGGGTGCTAACCCTAACCGTAGGTCGGCCACCCAGGGGCCCCTCCCAAGGGTCCTGGTGCCGCTTCGCCGGGGATCGGGAACCTCAAGCCCCAGAGCCACACTCACCCTACCGCAACGCCGCCACCCAGGCCGCTAGGAGCACTGCGGGTCATTCAGGGCGAGAGAAGGGGCAGGGCCTTCCGAGCCCCCGGTGGCCTTCAAAGGCTCCCCGTGCCAAAACGCTGGTGCCCACGCTCCCGCTCCCCAACGCCCTCACCTCGGCCCCGCCCTCCGCTCCCCGGTCAGTGGCCAGATCCCACCTGCCGGCCTCCTGGGGGCTAACCCTAACCCTAGGTCAGCCACCCAGGGGCCCCTCCCAAGGGTCCTGGTGCCGCTACACTGGGGATCAGGGACCCCAAGACCCAGAGCCAGACTCACCCTGCCGCCACGTCGCCACTCGGGACGCTAGTGGCGCCGCCCGTCATTCAGGGCGGGGAAGGGACAGGGTCCTGGAGAAACCGGTGATATTTGAAGCCTCCTGCGCCAAAATGCAGGGGCCCACGCTCCCGATCGCCAGCGCCTTTACCTCGGGCCGCCCACCTCTCGCCGCCCAGCCAGAGGATTGGGCCTGCTGGCCTCCTGGGTGCTAACTCTAAACCTAGGTCCGCCCACGAGGAGCCCCTCCCAAGAGGCCTGGCCCCACAATGCTGGGGATTGGGGATCCCCGAGCCGCAGCATGGACTCACCCTGCCGCTCCACCGCCAAGGGAGCTGCTAAGGGCGCCTCTGGTTCTTCAGGGCAGGAGAACGGGCAGGGCCCTTTGAGCCATGGCAACAGTCGAAGGCCCAGGGCACCAAAACGCTGGGGACCACGCTCCCGCTCTGCATCACCCTCAACTCGGCCCGCACCCCCGCTCTTCGCAGAGCCAGCGACTCGGGCCTGCCGGCCTCCTGGGAGCTCACCCTAACCCTAGGACAGCCCCTGAAGGTCCCTTCCTAAAGGGCCTGGCGCCGCAACGCCAGGGATTGGGGGCCCCCAAGCCCCAGCGCCGGATGCACGCTGCCACCCCAACCCACACAGGCCGCTAGGGGCGCCGCCATTCATTCAGGGTGGGAGAACTGGCAGGGCCCTCCGAACCCCTGCCGACCTTCGAAGGCGCACCGAACCAAAACGCTTGGGCCCAGGCTCATGTTCACCAGCACCCTCACCTCGGCCCAACTCTCTGCTCGACGCACAGGTGGTGTATCGGGCCTGCGGGGCTCCTGGAGGCTAACCCTAACCACAGGTCCGCCACCGAGGGGCACTTCCCAAGGGGCCTGGCGTCGCAACGCTGGGGATGGGGACCCCGAGCTCATGTGCCGCACTCACCCTGCTGCCCTTCAGCCACCCGAGCCGCTAGAGGCCCCGCCGGTCAATCAGGGCAAGAGATCGGGCAGGGCCCTCCGAGCCCACGCTGACCTTTGAAGGCTCCCCGCGCAAAAACTTTGGCTCCCAGGATCCTGCTCGCCAGCGCCCTCACCTAGGCCCGCCCCACCGCTTGCTTCAGAGCCGGTGGATAGGGCCTGCCGGGCTCCTGGCAGCTAACCAAAACCCTAGGTCGGCCCTGAGGGGACATCCCAAGCGGCCTGGCTCTGCAATGCTGGGGATTGGTGACTCAGAGCCCCAGAGCGGGACTCACCCTGCCGCACTGTCCCCACCTGGGCCGCTAGGGGCGCCGCGGGTCATAGAGGGCGAGAGAAGGGCAGGGCCTTCTGAGTCCCCGGTGACCTTCAAAGGCTCCCCGTGCCAAAACGCTGGTGCCCACGCTCCCGCTCCCCAGCGCCTTCACCTCGGGCCGCACCTCAGCTCGCCGCACAGTGTGCGGTTGGGCCTGACGGTCTCCTGGGGGCTAACCCTAACCCTAGGTCGGCCCCCCAGGGGCCCCTCCCAAGGCTTTTGGTGCCACTACGCCAGGGATCTGGAACCCCAAGCCCCAAAGCCAGACTCACCCTCCCACAACGCTGCCACCCGGGCCGCGAGGGGCGCCGCCGGTCATTCAGGGCGGGAGAACTGACAGGGCCCTGGAGAAACCGGCGACATTTGAAGCCTCCCAACCCAAAATGCAGGGGCCCACAATCCCGCACCCCAGCGCCTTTACCTCGGCCCGCCCACCTCTCACCGCCCAGCCAGAGGATCTGGCCTGCCGGCCTTATGGGGGCTAACTCTAACCCTGGGTCGGCCCACGAGGAGCCCCTCCCAAGGGGCCTGGCACCACAACGCCGGGGATTGGGGATCCCCGAGCCGCAGCCTGGGATTCACCCTGCCGCCCCACCGCCAACGGAGCCGCTAGGGGCCTTGCTGGTTCTTCAGGGCAGGAGAAAGGGCAGGGCCCTCCGAGCCATGGCAACATTCAAAGGCCCAGGACGCCAAAACGCTGGGGCCCAGCTCCCGCTCACCATCGCCCTCAACTCGGCCTGCATCTCCACTCCTCGCACAGCCGGCGGATCGGGCCTGCCGGCCTCCTGGGCGCTAACCCTAACCCTAGGACGGCCCCGAGGGTCGCTTCCTAAGGGGCCTGGCGCCGCAATGCCGGGGATTGGGAACCCCCAAGCCCCAGCGCTGGATGCACCCTGCAGCCCTGCCCCACACGTGCCGCTAGGGGCGCCGCCATTCATTCAGGGTGGGAGAACGGGCAGGGCCCTTCGAACCCCCGCCGACCTTCGAAGGCGCCCCGAACCAAAACGCTTGGGCCCGGGCTCATGTTCACCAGCACCCTCACCTCGGCCCAACTCTCCGCTCGACGCACAGGCGGTGTATCGGGCCTGCTGGCCTCCTGGGGGCTAACCCTAACTGTAGGTCGGCCACGGAGGGGCCCTTCCCAAGTGGCCTGGCGCCACAACGCCGGGAATGGGGACCCCAACCCAAGTGCCGGTCTCACCCTGCTGCCCTTCAAGCACCGGAGCCTCTAGGGGCCCCACCGGTCATTGAGAGCGGGAGAACGGGCAGGTCCCTCCGAGCCCCCAATGACCTTCGAAGGCCCCCCGCACTAAAACGCTTGGGCTCATGCTCAGTCTCGCCAGCGCCCTCACCTCGGCCCAACCCTCCGCGTGCCACACAGCCGCTGATCGGGTCCACCGGCCTCCTGGGGGCTAACTGCAACCCTAGATCGACCCCCGAGGGGCCCCTCCCAAGGGATCTGGCGCCGCAACGCTGGGGATTGGGGACCCCCGAGCCTCAGCACTGGACTCACCCTGCCACCCAGCCGCCACCCGGGGGCTTGGGGTGGTGCCGTTCATTCAGGGCAGGAGCACGGGCAGGGCCCTCCAAGACACGGCGACCTTCAAAGGCCCCCCGCGCCATAACACCGGGGCCCACGCTCCCGCTCACCAGTGCCCTCACCTCGGTCCGCCACTCCAGTCTCCACACGGCTGGCGAATAGGGCCTGCCGGCATCCTAGGGGCTAAACCTAACCCTAGGTCAGCCTCCGAGGGGCCCCTCCCAAGGGGCCTGGCGCCGCAACGTGGTGGACTGGGGACCCCCGAGCCCTATGCCCGGACTTACATGCCGCCCCGCCGCCACCTGGGCTGCTAGGGGCGCCGCCGGTCATTCAGGGAGGAGAATGGGCAGGGCCCGCCGAGTCCCCGGAGACATTCGAAGGCCCCCGGTGCCAAAACGCTTGGGCCCAGGCTCTTGCTCGCCAGCGCCCTCACCTCGGCCCGCCCCTCCGCTCCACGCACAGCGGGTGGATCCCGCCTGCCGGCCTCCCGGGTGCTAACCCTAACCGTAGGTCGGCCACCCAGGGGCCCCTCCCAAGGGTCCTGGTGCCGCTTCGCCGGGGATCGGGAACCTCAAGCCCCAGAGCCACACTCACCCTACCGCAACGCCGCCACCCAGGCCGCTAGGAGCACTGCGGGTCATTCAGGGCGAGAGAAGGGGCAGGGCCTTCCGAGCCCCCGGTGGCCTTCAAAGGCTCCCCGTGCCAAAACGCTGGTGCCCACGCTCCCGCTCCCCAACGCCCTCACCTCGGCCCCGCCCTCCGCTCCCCGGACAGTGGCCAGATCCCACCTGCCGGCCTCCTGGGGGCTAACCCTAACCCTAGGTCAGCCACCCAGGGGCCCCTCCCAAGGGTCCTGGTGCCGCTACACTGGGGATCAGGGACCCCAAGACCCAGAGCCAGACTCACCCTGCCGCCACGTCGCCACTCGGGACGCTAGTGGCGCCGCCCGTCATTCAGGGCGGGGAAGGGACAGGGTCCTGGAGAAACCGGTGATATTTGAAGCCTCCTGCGCCAAAATGCAGGGGCCCACGCTCCCGATCGCCAGCGCCTTTACCTCGGGCCGCCCACCTCTCGCCGCCCAGCCAGAGGATTGGGCCTGCTGGCCTCCTGGGTGCTAACTCTAAACCTAGGTCCGCCCACGAGGAGCCCCTCCCAAGAGGCCTGGCCCCACAATGCTGGGGATTGGGGATCCCCGAGCCGCAGCATGGACTCACCCTGCCGCTCCACCGCCAAGGGAGCTGCTAAGGGCGCCTCTGGTTCTTCAGGGCAGGAGAACGGGCAGGGCCCTTTGAGCCATGGCAACAGTCGAAGGCCCAGGGCACCAAAACGCTGGGGACCACGCTCCCGCTCTGCATCACCCTCAACTCGGCCCGCACCCCCGCTCTTCGCAGAGCCAGCGACTCGGGCCTGCCGGCCTCCTGGGAGCTCACCCTAACCCTAGGACAGCCCCTGAAGGTCCCTTCCTAAAGGGCCTGGCGCCGCAACGCCAGGGATTGGGGGCCCCCAAGCCCCAGCGCCGGATGCACGCTGCCACCCCAACCCACACAGGCCGCTAGGGGCGCCGCCATTCATTCAGGGTGGGAGAACTGGCAGGGCCCTCCGAACCCCTGCCGACCTTCGAAGGCGCACCGAACCAAAACGCTTGGGCCCAGGCTCATGTTCACCAGCACCCTCACCTCGGCCCAACTCTCTGCTCGACGCACAGGTGGTGTATCGGGCCTGCGGGGCTCCTGGAGGCTAACCCTAACCACAGGTCCGCCACCGAGGGGCACTTCCCAAGGGGCCTGGCGTCGCAACGCTGGGGATGGGGACCCCGAGCTCATGTGCCGCACTCACCCTGCTGCCCTTCAGCCACCCGAGCCGCTAGAGGCCCCGCCGGTCAATCAGGGCAAGAGATCGGGCAGGGCCCTCCGAGCCCACGCTGACCTTTGAAGGCTCCCCGCGCAAAAACTTTGGCTCCCAGGATCCTGCTCGCCAGCGCCCTCACCTAGGCCCACCCCACCGCTTGCTTCAGAGCCGGTGGATAGGGCCTGCCGGGCTCCTGGCAGCTAACCAAAACCCTAGGTCGGCCCTGAGGGGACATCCCAAGCGGCCTGGCTCTGCAATGCTGGGGATTGGTGACTCAGAGCCCCAGAGCGGGACTCACCCTGCCGCACTGTCCCCACCTGGGCCGCTAGGGGCGCCGCGGGTCATAGAGGGCGAGAGAAGGGCAGGGCCTTCTGAGTCCCCGGTGACCTTCAAAGGCTCCCCCTGCCAAAACGCTGGTGCCCACGCTCCCGCTCCCCAGCGCCTTCACCTCGGGCCGCACCTCAGCTCGCCGCACAGTGTGCGGTTGGGCCTGACGGTCTCCTGGGGGCTAACCCTAACCCTAGGTCGGCCCCCCAGGGGCCCCTCCCAAGGCTTTTGGTGCCACTACGCCAGGGATCTGGAACCCCAAGCCCCAAAGCCAGACTCACCCTCCCACAACGCTGCCACCCGGGCCGCGAGGGGCGCCGCCGGTCATTCAGGGCGGGAGAACTGACAGGGCCCTGGAGAAACCGGCGACATTTGAAGCCTCCCAACCCAAAATGCAGGGGCCCACAATCCCGCACCCCAGCGCCTTTACCTCGGCCCGCCCACCTCTCACCGCCCAGCCAGAGGATCTGGCCTGCCGGCCTTATGGGGGCTAACTCTAACCCTGGGTCGGCCCACGAGGAGCCCCTCCCAAGGGGCCTGGCACCACAACGCCGGGGATTGGGGATCCCCGAGCCGCAGCCTGGGATTCACCCTGCCGCCCCACCGCCAACGGAGCCGCTAGGGGCCTTGCTGGTTCTTCAGGGCAGGAGAAAGGGCAGGGCCCTCCGAGCCATGGCAACATTCAAAGGCCCAGGACGCCAAAACGCTGGGGCCCAGCTCCCGCTCACCATCGCCCTCAACTCGGCCTGCATCTCCACTCCTCGCACAGCCGGCGGATCGGGCCTGCCGGCCTCCTGGGCGCTAACCCTAACCCTAGGACGGCCCCGAGGGTCGCTTCCTAAGGGGCCTGGCGCCGCAATGCCGGGGATTGGGAACCCCCAAGCCCCAGCGCTGGATGCACCCTGCAGCCCTGCCCCACACGTGCCGCTAGGGGCGCCGCCATTCATTCAGGGTGGGAGAACGGGCAGGGCCCTTCGAACCCCCGCCGACCTTCGAAGGCGCCCCGAACCAAAACGCTTGGGCCCGGGCTCATGTTCACCAGCACCCTCACCTCGGCCCAACTCTCCGCTCGACGCACAGGCGGTGTATCGGGCCTGCTGGCCTCCTGGGGGCTAACCCTAACTGTAGGTCGGCCACGGAGGGGCCCTTCCCAAGTGGCCTGGCGCCACAACGCCGGGAATGGGGACCCCAACCCAAGTGCCGGTCTCACCCTGCTGCCCTTCAAGCACCGGAGCCTCTAGGGGCCCCACCGGTCATTGAGAGCGGGAGAACGGGCAGGTCCCTCCGAGCCCCCAATGACCTTCGAAGGCCCCCCGCACTAAAACGCTTGGGCTCATGCTCAGTCTCGCCAGCGCCCTCACCTCGGCCCAACCCTCCGCGTGCCACACAGCCGCTGATCGGGTCCACCGGCCTCCTGGGGGCTAACTGCAACCCTAGATCGACCCCCGAGGGGCCCCTCCCAAGGGATCTGGCGCCGCAACGCTGGGGATTGGGGACCCCCGAGCCTCAGCACTGGACTCACCCTGCCACCCAGCCGCCACCCGGGGGCTTGGGGTGGTGCCGTTCATTCAGGGCAGGAGCACGGGCAGGGCCCTCCAAGACACGGCGACCTTCAAAGGCCCCCCGCGCCATAACACCGGGGCCCACGCTCCCGCTCACCAGTGCCCTCACCTCGGTCCGCCACTCCAGTCTCCACACGGCTGGCGAATAGGGCCTGCCGGCATCCTAGGGGCTAAACCTAACCCTAGGTCAGCCTCCGAGGGGCCCCTCCCAAGGGGCCTGGCGCCGCAACGTGGTGGACTGGGGACCCCCGAGCCCTATGCCCGGACTTACATGCCGCCCCGCCGCCACCTGGGCTGCTAGGGGCGCCGCCGGTCATTCAGGGAGGAGAATGGGCAGGGCCCGCCGAGTCCCCGGAGACATTCGAAGGCCCCCGGTGCCAAAACGCTTGGGCCCAGGCTCTTGCTCGCCAGCGCCCTCACCTCGGCCCGCCCCTCCGCTCCACGCACAGCGGGTGGATCCCGCCTGCCGGCCTCCCGGGTGCTAACCCTAACCGTAGGTCGGCCACCCAGGGGCCCCTCCCAAGGGTCCTGGTGCCGCTTCGCCGGGGATCGGGAACCTCAAGCCCCAGAGCCACACTCACCCTACCGCAACGCCGCCACCCAGGCCGCTAGGAGCACTGCGGGTCATTCAGGGCGAGAGAAGGGGCAGGGCCTTCCGAGCCCCCGGTGGCCTTCAAAGGCTCCCCGTGCCAAAACGCTGGTGCCCACGCTCCCGCTCCCCAACGCCCTCACCTCGGCCCCGCCCTCCGCTCCCCGGACAGTGGCCAGATCCCACCTGCCGGCCTCCTGGGGGCTAACCCTAACCCTAGGTCAGCCACCCAGGGGCCCCTCCCAAGGGTCCTGGTGCCGCTACACTGGGGATCAGGGACCCCAAGACCCAGAGCCAGACTCACCCTGCCGCCACGTCGCCACTCGGGACGCTAGTGGCGCCGCCCGTCATTCAGGGCGGGGAAGGGACAGGGTCCTGGAGAAACCGGTGATATTTGAAGCCTCCTGCGCCAAAATGCAGGGGCCCACGCTCCCGATCGCCAGCGCCTTTACCTCGGGCCGCCCACCTCTCGCCGCCCAGCCAGAGGATTGGGCCTGCTGGCCTCCTGGGTGCTAACTCTAAACCTAGGTCCGCCCACGAGGAGCCCCTCCCAAGAGGCCTGGCCCCACAATGCTGGGGATTGGGGATCCCCGAGCCGCAGCATGGACTCACCCTGCCGCTCCACCGCCAAGGGAGCTGCTAAGGGCGCCTCTGGTTCTTCAGGGCAGGAGAACGGGCAGGGCCCTTTGAGCCATGGCAACAGTCGAAGGCCCAGGGCACCAAAACGCTGGGGACCACGCTCCCGCTCTGCATCACCCTCAACTCGGCCCGCACCCCCGCTCTTCGCAGAGCCAGCGACTCGGGCCTGCCGGCCTCCTGGGAGCTCACCCTAACCCTAGGACAGCCCCTGAAGGTCCCTTCCTAAAGGGCCTGGCGCCGCAACGCCAGGGATTGGGGGCCCCCAAGCCCCAGCGCCGGATGCACGCTGCCACCCCAACCCACACAGGCCGCTAGGGGCGCCGCCATTCATTCAGGGTGGGAGAACTGGCAGGGCCCTCCGAACCCCTGCCGACCTTCGAAGGCGCACCGAACCAAAACGCTTGGGCCCAGGCTCATGTTCACCAGCACCCTCACCTCGGCCCAACTCTCTGCTCGACGCACAGGTGGTGTATCGGGCCTGCGGGGCTCCTGGAGGCTAACCCTAACCACAGGTCCGCCACCGAGGGGCACTTCCCAAGGGGCCTGGCGTCGCAACGCTGGGGATGGGGACCCCGAGCTCATGTGCCGCACTCACCCTGCTGCCCTTCAGCCACCCGAGCCGCTAGAGGCCCCGCCGGTCAATCAGGGCAAGAGATCGGGCAGGGCCCTCCGAGCCCACGCTGACCTTTGAAGGCTCCCCGCGCAAAAACTTTGGCTCCCAGGATCCTGCTCGCCAGCGCCCTCACCTAGGCCCACCCCACCGCTTGCTTCAGAGCCGGTGGATAGGGCCTGCCGGGCTCCTGGCAGCTAACCAAAACCCTAGGTCGGCCCTGAGGGGACATCCCAAGCGGCCTGGCTCTGCAATGCTGGGGATTGGTGACTCAGAGCCCCAGAGCGGGACTCACCCTGCCGCACTGTCCCCACCTGGGCCGCTAGGGGCGCCGCGGGTCATAGAGGGCGAGAGAAGGGCAGGGCCTTCTGAGTCCCCGGTGACCTTCAAAGGCTCCCCCTGCCAAAACGCTGGTGCCCACGCTCCCGCTCCCCAGCGCCTTCACCTCGGGCCGCACCTCAGCTCGCCGCACAGTGTGCGGTTGGGCCTGACGGTCTCCTGGGGGCTAACCCTAACCCTAGGTCGGCCCCCCAGGGGCCCCTCCCAAGGCTTTTGGTGCCACTACGCCAGGGATCTGGAACCCCAAGCCCCAAAGCCAGACTCACCCTCCCACAACGCTGCCACCCGGGCCGCGAGGGGCGCCGCCGGTCATTCAGGGCGGGAGAACTGACAGGGCCCTGGAGAAACCGGCGACATTTGAAGCCTCCCAACCCAAAATGCAGGGGCCCACAATCCCGCACCCCAGCGCCTTTACCTCGGCCCGCCCACCTCTCACCGCCCAGCCAGAGGATCTGGCCTGCCGGCCTTATGGGGGCTAACTCTAACCCTGGGTCGGCCCACGAGGAGCCCCTCCCAAGGGGCCTGGCACCACAACGCCGGGGATTGGGGATCCCCGAGCCGCAGCCTGGGATTCACCCTGCCGCCCCACCGCCAACGGAGCCGCTAGGGGCCTTGCTGGTTCTTCAGGGCAGGAGAAAGGGCAGGGCCCTCCGAGCCATGGCAACATTCAAAGGCCCAGGACGCCAAAACGCTGGGGCCCAGCTCCCGCTCACCATCGCCCTCAACTCGGCCTGCATCTCCACTCCTCGCACAGCCGGCGGATCGGGCCTGCCGGCCTCCTGGGCGCTAACCCTAACCCTAGGACGGCCCCGAGGGTCGCTTCCTAAGGGGCCTGGCGCCGCAATGCCGGGGATTGGGAACCCCCAAGCCCCAGCGCTGGATGCACCCTGCCGCCCTGCCCCACACGTGCCGCTAGGGGCGCCGCCATTCATTCAGGGTGGGAGAACGGGCAGGGCCCTTCGAACCCCCGCCGACCTTCGAAGGCGCCCCGAACCAAAACGCTTGGGCCCGGGCTCATGTTCACCAGCACCCTCACCTCGGCCCAACTCTCCGCTCGACGCACAGGCGGTGTATCGGGCCTGCTGGCCTCCTGGGGGCTAACCCTAACTGTAGGTCGGCCACGGAGGGGCCCTTCCCAAGTGGCCTGGCGCCACAACGCCGGGAATGGGGACCCCAACCCAAGTGCCGGTCTCACCCTGCTGCCCTTCAAGCACCGGAGCCTCTAGGGGCCCCACCGGTCATTGAGAGCGGGAGAACGGGCAGGTCCCTCCGAGCCCCCAATGACCTTCGAAGGCCCCCCGCACTAAAACGCTTGGGCTCATGCTCAGTCTCGCCAGCGCCCTCACCTCGGCCCAACCCTCCGCGTGCCACACAGCCGCTGATCGGGTCCACCGGCCTCCTGGGGGCTAACTGCAACCCTAGATCGACCCCCGAGGGGCCCCTCCCAAGGGATCTGGCGCCGCAACGCTGGGGATTGGGGACCCCCGAGCCTCAGCACTGGACTCACCCTGCCACCCAGCCGCCACCCGGGGGCTTGGGGTGGTGCCGTTCATTCAGGGCAGGAGCACGGGCAGGGCCCTCCAAGACACGGCGACCTTCAAAGGCCCCCCGCGCCATAACACCGGGGCCCACGCTCCCGCTCACCAGTGCCCTCACCTCGGTCCGCCACTCCAGTCTCCACACGGCTGGCGAATAGGGCCTGCCGGCATCCTAGGGGCTAAACCTAACCCTAGGTCAGCCTCCGAGGGGCCCCTCCCAAGGGGCCTGGCGCCGCAACGTGGTGGACTGGGGACCCCCGAGCCCTATGCCCGGACTTACATGCCGCCCCGCCGCCACCTGGGCTGCTAGGGGCGCCGCCGGTCATTCAGGGAGGAGAATGGGCAGGGCCCGCCGAGTCCCCGGAGACATTCGAAGGCCCCCGGTGCCAAAACGCTTGGGCCCAGGCTCTTGCTCGCCAGCGCCCTCACCTCGGCCCGCCCCTCCGCTCCACGCACAGCGGGTGGATCCCGCCTGCCGGCCTCCCGGGTGCTAACCCTAACCGTAGGTCGGCCACCCAGGGGCCCCTCCCAAGGGTCCTGGTGCCGCTTCGCCGGGGATCGGGAACCTCAAGCCCCAGAGCCACACTCACCCTACCGCAACGCCGCCACCCAGGCCGCTAGGAGCACTGCGGGTCATTCAGGGCGAGAGAAGGGGCAGGGCCTTCCGAGCCCCCGGTGGCCTTCAAAGGCTCCCCGTGCCAAAACGCTGGTGCCCACGCTCCCGCTCCCCAACGCCCTCACCTCGGCCCCGCCCTCCGCTCCCCGGACAGTGGCCAGATCCCACCTGCCGGCCTCCTGGGGGCTAACCCTAACCCTAGGTCAGCCACCCAGGGGCCCCTCCCAAGGGTCCTGGTGCCGCTACACTGGGGATCAGGGACCCCAAGACCCAGAGCCAGACTCACCCTGCCGCCACGTCGCCACTCGGGACGCTAGTGGCGCCGCCCGTCATTCAGGGCGGGGAAGGGACAGGGTCCTGGAGAAACCGGTGATATTTGAAGCCTCCTGCGCCAAAATGCAGGGGCCCACGCTCCCGATCGCCAGCGCCTTTACCTCGGGCCGCCCACCTCTCGCCGCCCAGCCAGAGGATTGGGCCTGCTGGCCTCCTGGGTGCTAACTCTAAACCTAGGTCCGCCCACGAGGAGCCCCTCCCAAGAGGCCTGGCCCCACAATGCTGGGGATTGGGGATCCCCGAGCCGCAGCATGGACTCACCCTGCCGCTCCACCGCCAAGGGAGCTGCTAAGGGCGCCTCTGGTTCTTCAGGGCAGGAGAACGGGCAGGGCCCTTTGAGCCATGGCAACAGTCGAAGGCCCAGGGCACCAAAACGCTGGGGACCACGCTCCCGCTCTGCATCACCCTCAACTCGGCCCGCACCCCCGCTCTTCGCAGAGCCAGCGACTCGGGCCTGCCGGCCTCCTGGGAGCTCACCCTAACCCTAGGACAGCCCCTGAAGGTCCCTTCCTAAAGGGCCTGGCGCCGCAACGCCAGGGATTGGGGGCCCCCAAGCCCCAGCGCCGGATGCACGCTGCCACCCCAACCCACACAGGCCGCTAGGGGCGCCGCCATTCATTCAGGGTGGGAGAACTGGCAGGGCCCTCCGAACCCCTGCCGACCTTCGAAGGCGCACCGAACCAAAACGCTTGGGCCCAGGCTCATGTTCACCAGCACCCTCACCTCGGCCCAACTCTCTGCTCGACGCACAGGTGGTGTATCGGGCCTGCGGGGCTCCTGGAGGCTAACCCTAACCACAGGTCCGCCACCGAGGGGCACTTCCCAAGGGGCCTGGCGTCGCAACGCTGGGGATGGGGACCCCGAGCTCATGTGCCGCACTCACCCTGCTGCCCTTCAGCCACCCGAGCCGCTAGAGGCCCCGCCGGTCAATCAGGGCAAGAGATCGGGCAGGGCCCTCCGAGCCCACGCTGACCTTTGAAGGCTCCCCGCGCAAAAACTTTGGCTCCCAGGATCCTGCTCGCCAGCGCCCTCACCTAGGCCCACCCCACCGCTTGCTTCAGAGCCGGTGGATAGGGCCTGCCGGGCTCCTGGCAGCTAACCAAAACCCTAGGTCGGCCCTGAGGGGACATCCCAAGCGGCCTGGCTCTGCAATGCTGGGGATTGGTGACTCAGAGCCCCAGAGCGGGACTCACCCTGCCGCACTGTCCCCACCTGGGCCGCTAGGGGCGCCGCGGGTCATAGAGGGCGAGAGAAGGGCAGGGCCTTCTGAGTCCCCGGTGACCTTCAAAGGCTCCCCCTGCCAAAACGCTGGTGCCCACGCTCCCGCTCCCCAGCGCCTTCACCTCGGGCCGCACCTCAGCTCGCCGCACAGTGTGCGGTTGGGCCTGACGGTCTCCTGGGGGCTAACCCTAACCCTAGGTCGGCCCCCCAGGGGCCCCTCCCAAGGCTTTTGGTGCCACTACGCCAGGGATCTGGAACCCCAAGCCCCAAAGCCAGACTCACCCTCCCACAACGCTGCCACCCGGGCCGCGAGGGGCGCCGCCGGTCATTCAGGGCGGGAGAACTGACAGGGCCCTGGAGAAACCGGCGACATTTGAAGCCTCCCAACCCAAAATGCAGGGGCCCACAATCCCGCACCCCAGCGCCTTTACCTCGGCCCGCCCACCTCTCACCGCCCAGCCAGAGGATCTGGCCTGCCGGCCTTATGGGGGCTAACTCTAACCCTGGGTCGGCCCACGAGGAGCCCCTCCCAAGGGGCCTGGCACCACAACGCCGGGGATTGGGGATCCCCGAGCCGCAGCCTGGGATTCACCCTGCCGCCCCACCGCCAACGGAGCCGCTAGGGGCCTTGCTGGTTCTTCAGGGCAGGAGAAAGGGCAGGGCCCTCCGAGCCATGGCAACATTCAAAGGCCCAGGACGCCAAAACGCTGGGGCCCAGCTCCCGCTCACCATCGCCCTCAACTCGGCCTGCATCTCCACTCCTCGCACAGCCGGCGGATCGGGCCTGCCGGCCTCCTGGGCGCTAACCCTAACCCTAGGACGGCCCCGAGGGTCGCTTCCTAAGGGGCCTGGCGCCGCAATGCCGGGGATTGGGAACCCCCAAGCCCCAGCGCTGGATGCACCCTGCCGCCCTGCCCCACACGTGCCGCTAGGGGCGCCGCCATTCATTCAGGGTGGGAGAACGGGCAGGGCCCTTCGAACCCCCGCCGACCTTCGAAGGCGCCCCGAACCAAAACGCTTGGGCCCGGGCTCATGTTCACCAGCACCCTCACCTCGGCCCAACTCTCCGCTCGACGCACAGGCGGTGTATCGGGCCTGCTGGCCTCCTGGGGGCTAACCCTAACTGTAGGTCGGCCACGGAGGGGCCCTTCCCAAGTGGCCTGGCGCCACAACGCCGGGAATGGGGACCCCAACCCAAGTGCCGGTCTCACCCTGCTGCCCTTCAAGCACCGGAGCCTCTAGGGGCCCCACCGGTCATTGAGAGCGGGAGAACGGGCAGGTCCCTCCGAGCCCCCAATGACCTTCGAAGGCCCCCCGCACTAAAACGCTTGGGCTCATGCTCAGTCTCGCCAGCGCCCTCACCTCGGCCCAACCCTCCGCGTGCCACACAGCCGCTGATCGGGTCCACCGGCCTCCTGGGGGCTAACTGCAACCCTAGATCGACCCCCGAGGGGCCCCTCCCAAGGGATCTGGCGCCGCAACGCTGGGGATTGGGGACCCCCGAGCCTCAGCACTGGACTCACCCTGCCACCCAGCCGCCACCCGGGGGCTTGGGGTGGTGCCGTTCATTCAGGGCAGGAGCACGGGCAGGGCCCTCCAAGACACGGCGACCTTCAAAGGCCCCCCGCGCCATAACACCGGGGCCCACGCTCCCGCTCACCAGTGCCCTCACCTCGGTCCGCCACTCCAGTCTCCACACGGCTGGCGAATAGGGCCTGCCGGCAACCTAGGGGCTAAACCTAACCCTAGGTCAGCCTCCGAGGGGCCCCTCCCAAGGGGCCTGGCGCCGCAACGTGGTGGACTGGGGACCCCCGAGCCCTATGCCCGGACTTACATGCCGCCCCGCCGCCACCTGGGCTGCTAGGGGCGCCGCCGGTCATTCAGGGAGGAGAATGGGCAGGGCCCGCCGAGTCCCCGGAGACATTCGAAGGCCCCCGGTGCCAAAACGCTTGGGCCCAGGCTCTTGCTCGCCAGCGCCCTCACCTCGGCCCGCCCCTCCGCTCCACGCACAGTGGGTGGATCCCGCCTGCCGGCCTCCCGGGTGCTAACCCTAACCGTAGGTCGGCCACCCAGGGGCCCCTCCCAAGGGTCCTGGTGCCGCTTCGCCGGGGATCGGGAACCTCAAGCCCCAGAGCCACACTCACCCTACCGCAACGCCGCCACCCAGGCCGCTAGGAGCACTGCGGGTCATTCAGGGCGAGAGAAGGGGCAGGGCCTTCCGAGCCCCCGGTGGCCTTCAAAGGCTCCCCGTGCCAAAACGCTGGTGCCCACGCTCCCGCTCCCCAACGCCCTCACCTCGGCCCCGCCCTCCGCTCCCCGGACAGTGGCCAGATCCCACCTGCCGGCCTCCTGGGGGCTAACCCTAACCCTAGGTCAGCCACCCAGGGGCCCCTCCCAAGGGTCCTAGTGCCGCTACACTGGGGATCAGGGACCCCAAGACCCAGAGCCAGACTCACCCTGCCGCCACATCGCCACTCGGGACGCTAGTGGCGCCGCCCGTCATTCAGGGCGGGGAAGGGACAGGGTCCTGGAGAAACCGGTGATATTTGAAGCCTCCTGCGCCAAAATGCAGGGGCCCACGCTCCCGATCGCCAGCGCCTTTACCTCGGGCCGCCCACCTCTCGCCGCCCAGCCAGAGGATTGGGCCTGCTGGCCTCCTGGGTGCTAACTCTAAACCTAGGTCCGCCCACGAGGAGCCCCTCCCAAGAGGCCTGGCCCCACAACGCTGGGGATTGGGGATCCCCGAGCCGCAGCATGGACTCACCCTGCCGCTCCACCGCCAAGGGAGCTGCTAAGGGCGCCGCTGGTTCTTCAGGGCAGGAGAACGGGCAGGGCCCTTTGAGCCATGGCAACAGTCGAAGGCCCAGGGCGCCAAAACGCTGGGGACCACGCTCCCGCTCTGCATCACCCTCAACTCGGCCCGCACCCCCGCTCTTCGCAGAGCCAGCGACTCGGGCCTGCCGGCCTCCTGGGAGCTCACCCTAACCCTAGGACAGCCCCTGAAGGTCCCTTCCTAAAGGGCCTGGCGCCGCAACGCCAGGGATTGGGGGCCCCCAAGCCCCAGCGCCGGATGCACGCTGCCACCCCAACCCACACAGGCCGCTAGGGGCGCCGCCATTCATTCAGGGTGGGAGAACTGGCAGGGCCCTCCGAACCCCTGCCGACCTTCGAAGGCGCACCGAACCAAAACGCTTGGGCCCAGGCTCATGTTCACCAGCACCCTCACCTCGGCCCAACTCTCTGCTCGACGCACAGGTGGTGTATCGGGCCTGCGGGGCTCCTGGAGGCTAACCCTAACCACAGGTCCGCCACCGAGGGGCACTTCCCAAGGGGCCTGGCGTCGCAACGCTGGGGATGGGGACCCCGAGCTCATGTGCCGCACTCACCCTGCTGCCCTTCAGCCACCCGAGCCGCTAGAGGCCCCGCCGGTCAATCAGGGCAAGAGATCGGGCAGGGCCCTCCGAGCCCACGCTGACCTTTGAAGGCTCCCCGCGCAAAAACTTTGGCTCCCAGGATCCTGCTCGCCAGCGCCCTCACCTAGGCCCACCCCACCGCTTGCTTCAGAGCCGGTGGATAGGGCCTGCCGGGCTCCTGGCAGCTAACCAAAACCCTAGGTCGGCCCTGAGGGGACATCCCAAGCGGCCTGGCTCTGCAATGCTGGGGATTGGTGACTCAGAGCCCCAGAGCGGGACTCACCCTGCCGCACTGTCCCCACCTGGGCCGCTAGGGGCGCCGCGGGTCATAGAGGGCGAGAGAAGGGCAGGGCCTTCTGAGTCCCCGGTGACCTTCAAAGGCTCCCCCTGCCAAAACGCTGGTGCCCACGCTCCCGCTCCCCAGCGCCTTCACCTCGGGCCGCACCTCAGCTCGCCGCACAGTGTGCGGTTGGGCCTGACGGTCTCCTGGGGGCTAACCCTAACCCTAGGTCGGCCCCCCAGGGGCCCCTCCCAAGGCTTTTGGTGCCACTACGCCAGGGATCTGGAACCCCAAGCCCCAAAGCCAGACTCACCCTCCCACAACGCTGCCACCCGGGCCGCGAGGGGCGCCGCCGGTCATTCAGGGCGGGAGAACTGACAGGGCCCTGGAGAAACCGGCGACATTTGAAGCCTCCCAACCCAAAATGCAGGGGCCCACAATCCCGCACCCCAGCGCCTTTACCTCGGCCCGCCCACCTCTCACCGCCCAGCCAGAGGATCTGGCCTGCCGGCCTTATGGGGGCTAACTCTAACCCTGGGTCGGCCCACGAGGAGCCCCTCCCAAGGGGCCTGGCACCACAACGCCGGGGATTGGGGATCCCCGAGCCGCAGCCTGGGATTCACCCTGCCGCCCCACCGCCAACGGAGCCGCTAGGGGTCTTGCTGGTTCTTCAGGGCAGGAGAAAGGGCAGGGCCCTCCGAGCCATGGCAACATTCAAAGGCCCAGGACGCCAAAACGCTGGGGCCCAGCTCCCGCTCACCATCGCCCTCAACTCGGCCTGCATCTCCACTCCTCGCACAGCCGGCGGATCGGGCCTGCCGGCCTCCTGGGCGCTAACCCTAACCCTAGGACGGCCCCGAGGGTCGCTTCCTAAGGGGCCTGGCGCCGCAATGCCGGGGATTGGGAACCCCCAAGCCCCAGCGCTGGATGCACCCTGCCGCCCTGCCCCACACGTGCCGCTAGGGGCGCCGCCATTCATTCAGGGTGGGAGAACGGGCAGGGCCCTTCGAACCCCCGCCGACCTTCGAAGGCGCCCCGAACCAAAACGCTTGGGCCCGGGCTCATGTTCACCAGCACCCTCACCTCGGCCCAACTCTCCGCTCGACGCACAGGCGGTGTATCGGGCCTGCTGGCCTCCTGGGGGCTAACCCTAACTGTAGGTCGGCCACGGAGGGGCCCTTCCCAAGTGGCCTGGCGCCACAACGCCGGGAATGGGGACCCCAACCCAAGTGCCGGTCTCACCCTGCTGCCCTTCAAGCACCGGAGCCTCTAGGGGCCCCACCGGTCATTGAGAGCGGGAGAACGGGCAGGTCCCTCCGAGCCCCCAATGACCTTCGAAGGCCCCCCGCACTAAAACGCTTGGGCTCATGCTCAGTCTCGCCAGCGCCCTCACCTCGGCCCAACCCTCCGCGTGCCACACAGCCGCTGATCGGGTCCACCGGCCTCCTGGGGGCTAACTGCAACCCTAGATCGACCCCCGAGGGGCCCCTCCCAAGGGATCTGGCGCCGCAACGCTGGGGATTGGGGACCCCCGAGCCTCAGCACTGGACTCACCCTGCCACCCAGCCGCCACCCGGGGGCTTGGGGTGGTGCCGTTCATTCAGGGCAGGAGCACGGGCAGGGCCCTCCAAGACACGGCGACCTTCAAAGGCCCCCCGCGCCATAACACCGGGGCCCACGCTCCCGCTCACCAGTGCCCTCACCTCGGTCCGCCACTCCAGTCTCCACACGGCTGGCGAATAGGGCCTGCCGGCATCCTAGGGGCTAAACCTAACCCTAGGTCAGCCTCCGAGGGGCCCCTCCCAAGGGGCCTGGCGCCGCAACGTGGTGGACTGGGGACCCCCGAGCCCTATGCCCGGACTTACATGCCGCCCCGCCGCCACCTGGGCTGCTAGGGGCGCCGCCAGTCATTCAGGGAGGAGAATGGGCAGGGCCCGCCGAGTCCCCGGAGACATTCGAAGGCCCCCGGTGCCAAAACGCTTGGGCCCAGGCTCTTGCTCGCCAGCGCCCTCACCTCGGCCCGCCCCTCCGCTCCACGCACAGCGGGTGGATCCCGCCTGCCGGCCTCCCGGGTGCTAACCCTAACCGTAGGTCGGCCACCCAGGGGCCCCTCCCAAGGGTCCTGGTGCCGCTTCGCCGGGGATCGGGAACCTCAAGCCCCAGAGCCACACTCACCCTACCGCAACGCCGCCACCCAGGCCGCTAGGAGCACTGCGGGTCATTCAGGGCGAGAGAAGGGGCAGGGCCTTCCGAGCCCCCGGTGGCCTTCAAAGGCTCCCCGTGCCAAAACGCTGGTGCCCACGCTCCCGCTCCCCAACGCCCTCACCTCGGCCCCGCCCTCCGCTCCCCGGACAGTGGCCAGATCCCACCTGCCGGCCTCCTGGGGGCTAACCCTAACCCTAGGTCAGCCACCCAGGGGCCCCTCCCAAGGGTCCTGGTGCCGCTACACTGGGGATCAGGGACCCCAAGACCCAGAGCCAGACTCACCCTGCCGCCACGTCGCCACTCGGGACGCTAGTGGCGCCGCCCGTCATTCAGGGCGGGGAAGGGACAGGGTCCTGGAGAAACCGGTGATATTTGAAGCCTCCTGCGCCAAAATGCAGGGGCCCACGCTCCCGATCGCCAGCGCCTTTACCTCGGGCCGCCCACCTCTCGCCGCCCAGCCAGAGGATTGGGCCTGCTGGCCTCCTGGGTGCTAACTCTAAACCTAGGTCCGCCCACGAGGAGCCCCTCCCAAGAGGCCTGGCCCCACAATGCTGGGGATTGGGGATCCCCGAGCCGCAGCATGGACTCACCCTGCCGCTCCACCGCCAAGGGAGCTGCTAAGGGCGCCTCTGGTTCTTCAGGGCAGGAGAACGGGCAGGGCCCTTTGAGCCATGGCAACAGTCGAAGGCCCAGGGCACCAAAACGCTGGGGACCACGCTCCCGCTCTGCATCACCCTCAACTCGGCCCGCACCCCCGCTCTTCGCAGAGCCAGCGACTCGGGCCTGCCGGCCTCCTGGGAGCTCACCCTAACCCTAGGACAGCCCCTGAAGGTCCCTTCCTAAAGGGCCTGGCGCCGCAACGCCAGGGATTGGGGGCCCCCAAGCCCCAGCGCCGGATGCACGCTGCCACCCCAACCCACACAGGCCGCTAGGGGCGCCGCCATTCATTCAGGGTGGGAGAACTGGCAGGGCCCTCCGAACCCCTGCCGACCTTCGAAGGCGCACCGAACCAAAACGCTTGGGCCCAGGCTCATGTTCACCAGCACCCTCACCTCGGCCCAACTCTCTGCTCGACGCACAGGTGGTGTATCGGGCCTGCGGGGCTCCTGGAGGCTAACCCTAACCACAGGTCCGCCACCGAGGGGCACTTCCCAAGGGGCCTGGCGTCGCAACGCTGGGGATGGGGACCCCGAGCTCATGTGCCGCACTCACCCTGCTGCCCTTCAGCCACCCGAGCCGCTAGAGGCCCCGCCGGTCAATCAGGGCAAGAGATCGGGCAGGGCCCTCCGAGCCCACGCTGACCTTTGAAGGCTCCCCGCGCAAAAACTTTGGCTCCCAGGATCCTGCTCGCCAGCGCCCTCACCTAGGCCCACCCCACCGCTTGCTTCAGAGCCGGTGGATAGGGCCTGCCGGGCTCCTGGCAGCTAACCAAAACCCTAGGTCGGCCCTGAGGGGACATCCCAAGCGGCCTGGCTCTGCAATGCTGGGGATTGGTGACTCAGAGCCCCAGAGCCAGACTCACCCTGCCGCACTGTCCCCACCTGGGCCGCTAGGGGCGCCGCGGGTCATAGAGGGCGAGAGAAGGGCAGGGCCTTCTGAGTCCCCGGTGACCTTCAAAGGCTCCCCCTGCCAAAACGCTGGTGCCCACGCTCCCGCTCCCCAGCGCCTTCACCTCGGGCCGCACCTCAGCTCGCCGCACAGTGTGCGGTTGGGCCTGACGGTCTCCTGGGGGCTAACCCTAACCCTAGGTCGGCCCCCCAGGGGCCCCTCCCAAGGCTTTTGGTGCCACTACGCCAGGGATCTGGAACCCCAAGCCCCAAAGCCAGACTCACCCTCCCACAACGCTGCCACCCGGGCCGCGAGGGGCGCCGCCGGTCATTCAGGGCGGGAGAACTGACAGGGCCCTGGAGAAACCGGCGACATTTGAAGCCTCCCAACCCAAAATGCAGGGGCCCACAATCCCGCACCCCAGCGCCTTTACCTCGGCCCGCCCACCTCTCACCGCCCAGCCAGAGGATCTGGCCTGCCGGCCTTATGGGGGCTAACTCTAACCCTGGGTCGGCCCACGAGGAGCCCCTCCCAAGGGGCCTGGCACCACAACGCCGGGGATTGGGGATCCCCGAGCCGCAGCCTGGGATTCACCCTGCCGCCCCACCGCCAACGGAGCCGCTAGGGGCCTTGCTGGTTCTTCAGGGCAGGAGAAAGGGCAGGGCCCTCCGAGCCATGGCAACATTCAAAGGCCCAGGACGCCAAAACGCTGGGGCCCAGCTCCCGCTCACCATCGCCCTCAACTCGGCCTGCATCTCCACTCCTCGCACAGCCGGCGGATCGGGCCTGCCGGCCTCCTGGGCGCTAACCCTAACCCTAGGACGGCCCCGAGGGTCGCTTCCTAAGGGGCCTGGCGCCGCAATGCCGGGGATTGGGAACCCCCAAGCCCCAGCGCTGGATGCACCCTGCCGCCCTGCCCCACACGTGCCGCTAGGGGCGCCGCCATTCATTCAGGGTGGGAGAACGGGCAGGGCCCTTCGAACCCCCGCCGACCTTCGAAGGCGCCCCGAACCAAAACGCTTGGGCCCGGGCTCATGTTCACCAGCACCCTCACCTCGGCCCAACTCTCCGCTCGACGCACAGGCGGTGTATCGGGCCTGCTGGCCTCCTGGGGGCTAACCCTAACTGTAGGTCGGCCACGGAGGGGCCCTTCCCAAGTGGCCTGGCGCCACAACGCCGGGAATGGGGACCCCAACCCAAGTGCCGGTCTCACCCTGCTGCCCTTCAAGCACCGGAGCCTCTAGGGGCCCCACCGGTCATTGAGAGCGGGAGAACGGGCAGGTCCCTCCGAGCCCCCAATGACCTTCGAAGGCCCCCCGCACTAAAACGCTTGGGCTCATGCTCAGTCTCGCCAGCGCCCTCACCTCGGCCCAACCCTCCGCGTGCCACACAGCCGCTGATCGGGTCCACCGGCCTCCTGGGGGCTAACTGCAACCCTAGATCGACCCCCGAGGGGCCCCTCCCAAGGGATCTGGCGCCGCAACGCTGGGGATTGGGGACCCCCGAGCCTCAGCACTGGACTCACCCTGCCACCCAGCCGCCACCCGGGGGCTTGGGGTGGTGCCGTTCATTCAGGGCAGGAGCACGGGCAGGGCCCTCCAAGACACGGCGACCTTCAAAGGCCCCCCGCGCCATAACACCGGGGCCCACGCTCCCGCTCACCAGTGCCCTCACCTCGGTCCGCCACTCCAGTCTCCACACGGCTGGCGAATAGGGCCTGCCGGCATCCTAGGGGCTAAACCTAACCCTAGGTCAGCCTCCGAGGGGCCCCTCCCAAGGGGCCTGGCGCCGCAACGTGGTGGACTGGGGACCCCCGAGCCCTATGCCCGGACTTACATGCCGCCCCGCCGCCACCTGGGCTGCTAGGGGCGCCGCCGGTCATTCAGGGAGGAGAATGGGCAGGGCCCGCCGAGTCCCCGGAGACATTCGAAGGCCCCCGGTGCCAAAACGCTTGGGCCCAGGCTCTTGCTCGCCAGCGCCCTCACCTCGGCCCGCCCCTCCGCTCCACGCACAGTGGGTGGATCCCGCCTGCCGGCCTCCCGGGTGCTAACCCTAACCGTAGGTCGGCCACCCAGGGGCCCCTCCCAAGGGTCCTGGTGCCGCTTCGCCGGGGATCGGGAACCTCAAGCCCCAGAGCCACACTCACCCTACCGCAACGCCGCCACCCAGGCCGCTAGGAGCACTGCGGGTCATTCAGGGCGAGAGAAGGGGCAGGGCCTTCCGAGCCCCCGGTGGCCTTCAAAGGCTCCCCGTGCCAAAACGCTGGTGCCCACGCTCCCGCTCCCCAACGCCCTCACCTCGGCCCCGCCCTCCGCTCCCCGGACAGTGGCCAGATCCCACCTGCCGGCCTCCTGGGGGCTAACCCTAACCCTAGGTCAGCCACCCAGGGGCCCCTCCCAAGGGTCCTAGTGCCGCTACACTGGGGATCAGGGACCCCAAGACCCAGAGCCAGACTCACCCTGCCGCCACATCGCCACTCGGGACGCTAGTGGCGCCGCCCGTCATTCAGGGCGGGGAAGGGACAGGGTCCTGGAGAAACCGGTGATATTTGAAGCCTCCTGCGCCAAAATGCAGGGGCCCACGCTCCCGATCGCCAGCGCCTTTACCTCGGGCCGCCCACCTCTCGCCGCCCAGCCAGAGGATTGGGCCTGCTGGCCTCCTGGGTGCTAACTCTAAACCTAGGTCCGCCCACGAGGAGCCCCTCCCAAGAGGCCTGGCCCCACAACGCTGGGGATTGGGGATCCCCGAGCCGCAGCATGGACTCACCCTGCCGCTCCACCGCCAAGGGAGCTGCTAAGGGCGCCGCTGGTTCTTCAGGGCAGGAGAACGGGCAGGGCCCTTTGAGCCATGGCAACAGTCGAAGGCCCAGGGCGCCAAAACGCTGGGGACCACGCTCCCGCTCTGCATCACCCTCAACTCGGCCCGCACCCCCGCTCTTCGCAGAGCCAGCGACTCGGGCCTGCCGGCCTCCTGGGAGCTCACCCTAACCCTAGGACAGCCCCTGAAGGTCCCTTCCTAAAGGGCCTGGCGCCGCAACGCCAGGGATTGGGGGCCCCCAAGCCCCAGCGCCGGATGCACGCTGCCACCCCAACCCACACAGGCCGCTAGGGGCGCCGCCATTCATTCAGGGTGGGAGAACTGGCAGGGCCCTCCGAACCCCTGCCGACCTTCGAAGGCGCACCGAACCAAAACGCTTGGGCCCAGGCTCATGTTCACCAGCACCCTCACCTCGGCCCAACTCTCTGCTCGACGCACAGGTGGTGTATCGGGCCTGCGGGGCTCCTGGAGGCTAACCCTAACCACAGGTCCGCCACCGAGGGGCACTTCCCAAGGGGCCTGGCGTCGCAACGCTGGGGATGGGGACCCCGAGCTCATGTGCCGCACTCACCCTGCTGCCCTTCAGCCACCCGAGCCGCTAGAGGCCCCGCCGGTCAATCAGGGCAAGAGATCGGGCAGGGCCCTCCGAGCCCACGCTGACCTTTGAAGGCTCCCCGCGCAAAAACTTTGGCTCCCAGGATCCTGCTCGCCAGCGCCCTCACCTAGGCCCACCCCACCGCTTGCTTCAGAGCCGGTGGATAGGGCCTGCCGGGCTCCTGGCAGCTAACCAAAACCCTAGGTCGGCCCTGAGGGGACATCCCAAGCGGCCTGGCTCTGCAATGCTGGGGATTGGTGACTCAGAGCCCCAGAGCGGGACTCACCCTGCCGCACTGTCCCCACCTGGGCCGCTAGGGGCGCCGCGGGTCATAGAGGGCGAGAGAAGGGCAGGGCCTTCTGAGTCCCCGGTGACCTTCAAAGGCTCCCCGTGCCAAAACGCTGGTGCCCACGCTCCCGCTCCCCAGCGCCTTCACCTCGGGCCGCACCTCAGCTCGCCGCACAGTGTGCGGTTGGGCCTGACGGTCTCCTGGGGGCTAACCCTAACCCTAGGTCGGCCCCCCAGGGGCCCCTCCCAAGGCTTTTGGTGCCACTACGCCAGGGATCTGGAACCCCAAGCCCCAAAGCCAGACTCACCCTCCCACAACGCTGCCACCCGGGCCGCGAGGGGCGCCGCCGGTCATTCAGGGCGGGAGAACTGACAGGGCCCTGGAGAAACCGGCGACATTTGAAGCCTCCCAACCCAAAATGCAGGGGCCCACAATCCCGCACCCCAGCGCCTTTACCTCGGCCCGCCCACCTCTCACCGCCCAGCCAGAGGATCTGGCCTGCCGGCCTTATGGGGGCTAACTCTAACCCTGGGTCGGCCCACGAGGAGCCCCTCCCAAGGGGCCTGGCACCACAACGCCGGGGATTGGGGATCCCCGAGCCGCAGCCTGGGATTCACCCTGCCGCCCCACCGCCAACGGAGCCGCTAGGGGCCTTGCTGGTTCTTCAGGGCAGGAGAAAGGGCAGGGCCCTCCGAGCCATGGCAACATTCAAAGGCCCAGGACGCCAAAACGCTGGGGCCCAGCTCCCGCTCACCATCGCCCTCAACTCGGCCTGCATCTCCACTCCTCGCACAGCCGGCGGATCGGGCCTGCCGGCCTCCTGGGCGCTAACCCTAACCCTAGGACGGCCCCGAGGGTCGCTTCCTAAGGGGCCTGGCGCCGCAATGCCGGGGATTGGGAACCCCCAAGCCCCAGCGCTGGATGCACCCTGCCGCCCTGCCCCACACGTGCCGCTAGGGGCGCCGCCATTCATTCAGGGTGGGAGAACGGGCAGGGCCCTTCGAACCCCCGCCGACCTTCGAAGGCGCCCCGAACCAAAACGCTTGGGCCCGGGCTCATGTTCACCAGCACCCTCACCTCGGCCCAACTCTCCGCTCGACGCACAGGCGGTGTATCGGGCCTGCTGGCCTCCTGGGGGCTAACCCTAACTGTAGGTCGGCCACGGAGGGGCCCTTCCCAAGTGGCCTGGCGCCACAACGCCGGGAATGGGGACCCCAACCCAAGTGCCGGTCTCACCCTGCTGCCCTTCAAGCACCGGAGCCTCTAGGGGCCCCACCGGTCATTGAGAGCGGGAGAACGGGCAGGTCCCTCCGAGCCCCCAATGACCTTCGAAGGCCCCCCGCACTAAAACGCTTGGGCTCATGCTCAGTCTCGCCAGCGCCCTCACCTCGGCCCAACCCTCCGCGTGCCACACAGCCGCTGATCGGGTCCACCGGCCTCCTGGGGGCTAACTGCAACCCTAGATCGACCCCCGAGGGGCCCCTCCCAAGGGATCTGGCGCCGCAACGCTGGGGATTGGGGACCCCCGAGCCTCAGCACTGGACTCACCCTGCCACCCAGCCGCCACCCGGGGGCTTGGGGTGGTGCCGTTCATTCAGGGCAGGAGCACGGGCAGGGCCCTCCAAGACACGGCGACCTTCAAAGGCCCCCCGCGCCATAACACCGGGGCCCACGCTCCCGCTCACCAGTGCCCTCACCTCGGTCCGCCACTCCAGTCTCCACACGGCTGGCGAATAGGGCCTGCCGGCATCCTAGGGGCTAAACCTAACCCTAGGTCAGCCTCCGAGGGGCCCCTCCCAAGGGGCCTGGCGCCGCAACGTGGTGGACTGGGGACCCCCGAGCCCTATGCCCGGACTTACATGCCGCCCCGCCGCCACCTGGGCTGCTAGGGGCGCCGCCGGTCATTCAGGGAGGAGAATGGGCAGGGCCCGCCGAGTCCCCGGAGACATTCGAAGGCCCCCGGTGCCAAAACGCTTGGGCCCAGGCTCTTGCTCGCCAGCGCCCTCACCTCGGCCCGCCCCTCCGCTCCACGCACAGTGGGTGGATCCCGCCTGCCGGCCTCCCGGGTGCTAACCCTAACCGTAGGTCGGCCACCCAGGGGCCCCTCCCAAGGGTCCTGGTGCCGCTTCGCCGGGGATCGGGAACCTCAAGCCCCAGAGCCACACTCACCCTACCGCAACGCCGCCACCCAGGCCGCTAGGAGCACTGCGGGTCATTCAGGGCGAGAGAAGGGGCAGGGCCTTCCGAGCCCCCGGTGGCCTTCAAAGGCTCCCCGTGCCAAAACGCTGGTGCCCACGCTCCCGCTCCCCAACGCCCTCACCTCGGCCCCGCCCTCCGCTCCCCGGACAGTGGCCAGATCCCACCTGCCGGCCTCCTGGGGGCTAACCCTAACCCTAGGTCAGCCACCCAGGGGCCCCTCCCAAGGGTCCTAGTGCCGCTACACTGGGGATCAGGGACCCCAAGACCCAGAGCCAGACTCACCCTGCCGCCACATCGCCACTCGGGACGCTAGTGGCGCCGCCCGTCATTCAGGGCGGGGAAGGGACAGGGTCCTGGAGAAACCGGTGATATTTGAAGCCTCCTGCGCCAAAATGCAGGGGCCCACGCTCCCGATCGCCAGCGCCTTTACCTCGGGCCGCCCACCTCTCGCCGCCCAGCCAGAGGATTGGGCCTGCTGGCCTCCTGGGTGCTAACTCTAAACCTAGGTCCGCCCACGAGGAGCCCCTCCCAAGAGGCCTGGCCCCACAACGCTGGGGATTGGGGATCCCCGAGCCGCAGCATGGACTCACCCTGCCGCTCCACCGCCAAGGGAGCTGCTAAGGGCGCCGCTGGTTCTTCAGGGCAGGAGAACGGGCAGGGCCCTTTGAGCCATGGCAACAGTCGAAGGCCCAGGGCGCCAAAACGCTGGGGACCACGCTCCCGCTCTGCATCACCCTCAACTCGGCCCGCACCCCCGCTCTTCGCAGAGCCAGCGACTCGGGCCTGCCGGCCTCCTGGGAGCTCACCCTAACCCTAGGACAGCCCCTGAAGGTCCCTTCCTAAAGGGCCTGGCGCCGCAACGCCAGGGATTGGGGGCCCCCAAGCCCCAGCGCCGGATGCACGCTGCCACCCCAACCCACACAGGCCGCTAGGGGCGCCGCCATTCATTCAGGGTGGGAGAACTGGCAGGGCCCTCCGAACCCCTGCCGACCTTCGAAGGCGCACCGAACCAAAACGCTTGGGCCCAGGCTCATGTTCACCAGCACCCTCACCTCGGCCCAACTCTCTGCTCGACGCACAGGTGGTGTATCGGGCCTGCGGGGCTCCTGGAGGCTAACCCTAACCACAGGTCCGCCACCGAGGGGCACTTCCCAAGGGGCCTGGCGTCGCAACGCTGGGGATGGGGACCCCGAGCTCATGTGCCGCACTCACCCTGCTGCCCTTCAGCCACCCGAGCCGCTAGAGGCCCCGCCGGTCAATCAGGGCAAGAGATCGGGCAGGGCCCTCCGAGCCCACGCTGACCTTTGAAGGCTCCCCGCGCAAAAACTTTGGCTCCCAGGATCCTGCTCGCCAGCGCCCTCACCTAGGCCCACCCCACCGCTTGCTTCAGAGCCGGTGGATAGGGCCTGCCGGGCTCCTGGCAGCTAACCAAAACCCTAGGTCGGCCCTGAGGGGACATCCCAAGCGGCCTGGCTCTGCAATGCTGGGGATTGGTGACTCAGAGCCCCAGAGCGGGACTCACCCTGCCGCACTGTCCCCACCTGGGCCGCTAGGGGCGCCGCGGGTCATAGAGGGCGAGAGAAGGGCAGGGCCTTCTGAGTCCCCGGTGACCTTCAAAGGCTCCCCGTGCCAAAACGCTGGTGCCCACGCTCCCGCTCCCCAGCGCCTTCACCTCGGGCCGCACCTCAGCTCGCCGCACAGTGTGCGGTTGGGCCTGACGGTCTCCTGGGGGCTAACCCTAACCCTAGGTCGGCCCCCCAGGGGCCCCTCCCAAGGCTTTTGGTGCCACTACGCCAGGGATCTGGAACCCCAAGCCCCAAAGCCAGACTCACCCTCCCACAACGCTGCCACCCGGGCCGCGAGGGGCGCCGCCGGTCATTCAGGGCGGGAGAACTGACAGGGCCCTGGAGAAACCGGCGACATTTGAAGCCTCCCAACCCAAAATGCAGGGGCCCACAATCCCGCACCCCAGCGCCTTTACCTCGGCCCGCCCACCTCTCACCGCCCAGCCAGAGGATCTGGCCTGCCGGCCTTATGGGGGCTAACTCTAACCCTGGGTCGGCCCACGAGGAGCCCCTCCCAAGGGGCCTGGCACCACAACGCCGGGGATTGGGGATCCCCGAGCCGCAGCCTGGGATTCACCCTGCCGCCCCACCGCCAACGGAGCCGCTAGGGGCCTTGCTGGTTCTTCAGGGCAGGAGAAAGGGCAGGGCCCTCCGAGCCATGGCAACATTCAAAGGCCCAGGACGCCAAAACGCTGGGGCCCAGCTCCCGCTCACCATCGCCCTCAACTCGGCCTGCATCTCCACTCCTCGCACAGCCGGCGGATCGGGCCTGCCGGCCTCCTGGGCGCTAACCCTAACCCTAGGACGGCCCCGAGGGTCGCTTCCTAAGGGGCCTGGCGCCGCAATGCCGGGGATTGGGAACCCCCAAGCCCCAGCGCTGGATGCACCCTGCCGCCCTGCCCCACACGTGCCGCTAGGGGCGCCGCCATTCATTCAGGGTGGGAGAACGGGCAGGGCCCTTCGAACCCCCGCCGACCTTCGAAGGCGCCCCGAACCAAAACGCTTGGGCCCGGGCTCATGTTCACCAGCACCCTCACCTCGGCCCAACTCTCCGCTCGACGCACAGGCGGTGTATCGGGCCTGCTGGCCTCCTGGGGGCTAACCCTAACTGTAGGTCGGCCACGGAGGGGCCCTTCCCAAGTGGCCTGGCGCCACAACGCCGGGAATGGGGACCCCAACCCAAGTGCCGGTCTCACCCTGCTGCCCTTCAAGCACCGGAGCCTCTAGGGGCCCCACCGGTCATTGAGAGCGGGAGAACGGGCAGGTCCCTCCGAGCCCCCAATGACCTTCGAAGGCCCCCCGCACTAAAACGCTTGGGCTCATGCTCAGTCTCGCCAGCGCCCTCACCTCGGCCCAACCCTCCGCGTGCCACACAGCCGCTGATCGGGTCCACCGGCCTCCTGGGGGCTAACTGCAACCCTAGATCGACCCCCGAGGGGCCCCTCCCAAGGGATCTGGCGCCGCAACGCTGGGGATTGGGGACCCCCGAGCCTCAGCACTGGACTCACCCTGCCACCCAGCCGCCACCCGGGGGCTTGGGGTGGTGCCGTTCATTCAGGGCAGGAGCACGGGCAGGGCCCTCCAAGACACGGCGACCTTCAAAGGCCCCCCGCGCCATAACACCGGGGCCCACGCTCCCGCTCACCAGTGCCCTCACCTCGGTCCGCCACTCCAGTCTCCACACGGCTGGCGAATAGGGCCTGCCGGCATCCTAGGGGCTAAACCTAACCCTAGGTCAGCCTCCGAGGGGCCCCTCCCAAGGGGCCTGGCGCCGCAACGTGGTGGACTGGGGACCCCCGAGCCCTATGCCCGGACTTACATGCCGCCCCGCCGCCACCTGGGCTGCTAGGGGCGCCGCCGGTCATTCAGGGAGGAGAATGGGCAGGGCCCGCCGAGTCCCCGGAGACATTCGAAGGCCCCCGGTGCCAAAACGCTTGGGCCCAGGCTCTTGCTCGCCAGCGCCCTCACCTCGGCCCGCCCCTCCGCTCCACGCACAGTGGGTGGATCCCGCCTGCCGGCCTCCCGGGTGCTAACCCTAACCGTAGGTCGGCCACCCAGGGGCCCCTCCCAAGGGTCCTGGTGCCGCTTCGCCGGGGATCGGGAACCTCAAGCCCCAGAGCCACACTCACCCTACCGCAACGCCGCCACCCAGGCCGCTAGGAGCACTGCGGGTCATTCAGGGCGAGAGAAGGGGCAGGGCCTTCCGAGCCCCCGGTGGCCTTCAAAGGCTCCCCGTGCCAAAACGCTGGTGCCCACGCTCCCGCTCCCCAACGCCCTCACCTCGGCCCCGCCCTCCGCTCCCCGGACAGTGGCCAGATCCCACCTGCCGGCCTCCTGGGGGCTAACCCTAACCCTAGGTCAGCCACCCAGGGGCCCCTCCCAAGGGTCCTAGTGCCGCTACACTGGGGATCAGGGACCCCAAGACCCAGAGCCAGACTCACCCTGCCGCCACATCGCCACTCGGGACGCTAGTGGCGCCGCCCGTCATTCAGGGCGGGGAAGGGACAGGGTCCTGGAGAAACCGGTGATATTTGAAGCCTCCTGCGCCAAAATGCAGGGGCCCACGCTCCCGATCGCCAGCGCCTTTACCTCGGGCCGCCCACCTCTCGCCGCCCAGCCAGAGGATTGGGCCTGCTGGCCTCCTGGGTGCTAACTCTAAACCTAGGTCCGCCCACGAGGAGCCCCTCCCAAGAGGCCTGGCCCCACAACGCTGGGGATTGGGGATCCCCGAGCCGCAGCATGGACTCACCCTGCCGCTCCACCGCCAAGGGAGCTGCTAAGGGCGCCGCTGGTTCTTCAGGGCAGGAGAACGGGCAGGGCCCTTTGAGCCATGGCAACAGTCGAAGGCCCAGGGCGCCAAAACGCTGGGGACCACGCTCCCGCTCTGCATCACCCTCAACTCGGCCCGCACCCCCGCTCTTCGCAGAGCCAGCGACTCGGGCCTGCCGGCCTCCTGGGAGCTCACCCTAACCCTAGGACAGCCCCTGAAGGTCCCTTCCTAAAGGGCCTGGCGCCGCAACGCCAGGGATTGGGGGCCCCCAAGCCCCAGCGCCGGATGCACGCTGCCACCCCAACCCACACAGGCCGCTAGGGGCGCCGCCATTCATTCAGGGTGGGAGAACTGGCAGGGCCCTCCGAACCCCTGCCGACCTTCGAAGGCGCACCGAACCAAAACGCTTGGGCCCAGGCTCAGGTTCACCAGCACCCTCACCTCGGCCCAACTCTCCGCTGGACGCACAGGTGGTGTATCTGGCCTGCGGGGCTCCTGGAGGCTAACCCTAACCACAGGTCCGCCACCGAGGGGCACTTCCCAAGGGGCCTGGCGTCGCAACGCTGGGGATGGGGACCCCGAGCTCATGTGCCGCACTCACCCTGCTGCCCTTCAGCCACCCGAGCCGCTAGAGGCCCCGCCGGTCAATCAGGGCAAGAGATCGGGCAGGGACCTCCGAGCCCACGCTGACCTTTGAAGGCTCCCCGCGCAAAAACGTTGGCTCCCAGGATCCTGCTCGCCAGCGCCCTCGCCTAGGCCCACCCCACCACTTGCTTCAGAGCCGGTGGATAGGGCCTGCCGGGCTCCTGGCAGCTAACCAAAACCCTAGGTCGGCCCTGAGGGGACATCCCAAGCGGCCTGGCTCTGCAATGCTGGGGATTGGTGACTCAGAGCCCCAGAGCCAGACTCACCCTGCCGCACTGTCCCCACCTGGGCCGCTAGGGGCGCCGCGGGTCATAGAGGGCGAGAGAAGGGCAGGGCCTTCTGAGTCCCCGGTGACCTTCAAAGGCTCCCCCTGCCAAAACGCTGGTGCCCACGCTCCCGCTCCCCAGCGCCTTCACCTCGGGCTGCACCTCAGCTCGCCGCACAGTGTGCGGTTGGGCCTGACGGTCTCCTGGGGGCTAACCCTAACCCTAGGTCGGCCCCCCAGGGGCCCCTCACAAGGCTTTTGGTGCCACTATGCCAGGGATCTGGAACCCCAAGCCCCAAAGCCAGACTCACCCTCCCACAACGCTGCCACCCAGGCCGCGAGGGGCGCCGCCGGTCATTCAGGGCGGGAGAACTGACAGGGCCCTGGAGAAACCGGCGACATTTGAAGCCTCCCAACCCAAAATGCAGGGGCCCACAATCCCGCACCCCAGCGCCTTTACCTCGGCCCGCCCACCTCTCACCGCCCAGCCAGAGGATCTGGCCTGCCGGCCTTATGGGGGCTAACTCTAACCCTGGGTCGGCCCACGAGGAGCCCCTCCCAAGGGGCCTGGCACCACAACGCCGGGGATTGGGGATCCCCGAGCCGCAGCCTGGGATTCACCCTGCCGCCCCACCACCAACGGAGCCGCTAGGGGTCTTGCTGGTTCTTCAGGGCAGGAGAAAGGGCAGGGCCCTCCGAGCCATGGCAACATTCAAAGGCCCAGGACGCCAAAACGCTGGGGCCCAGCTCCCGCTCGCCATCGCCCTCAACTCGGCCTGCATCTCCACTCCTCGCACAGCCGGCGGATCAGGCCTGCCGGCCTCCTGGGCGCTAACCCTAACCCTAGGACGGCCCCGAGGGTCGCTTCCTAAGGGGCCTGGCGCCACAACGCTGGGGATTGGGAACCCCCAAGCCCCAGCGCTGGATGCACCCTGCCGCCCTGCCCCACACCTGCCGCTAGGGGCACCGCCATTCATTCAGGGTGGGAGAACGGGCAGGGCCCTTCGGACCCCCGCCGACCTTCGAAGGCACCCCGAACCAAAACGCTTGGGCCCGGGCTCATGTTCACCAGCACCCTCACCTCGGCCCAACTCTCCGCTCGACGCACAGGCGGTGTATCGGGCCTGCTGGCCTCCTGGGGGCTAACCCTAACTGTAGGTCGGCCACGGAGGGGCCCTTCCCAAGTGGCCTGGCGCCACAACGCCGGGAATGGGGACCCCAACCCAAGTGCCGGTCTCACCCTGCTGCCCTTCAGGCACCGGAGCCTCTAGGGGCCCCGCCGGTCATTGAGAGCGGGAGAATGGGCAGGTCCCTCCGAGCCCCCACTGACCTTCGAAGGCCCCCCGCACTAAAACGCTTGGGCTCATGCTCAGTCTCGCCAGTGCCCTCACCTCGTCCCAAACCTCCGCGTGCCGCACAGCAGCTGATCAGGTCCACCGGCCTCCTGGGGTTAACCATAACCCTACATGATCCCCAAGGGTCCCCTCCCAAGGGGCTTGGCGACGCAACGCCGGGGATTGGGGACCCCGAACCTCAGCACCTGACTCACCCTGCTGCCCAGCCGCCACCCGGGGGCCTGGGGTGTTGCCGTTCATTCAGGTCGGGAGAACAGGCAGGGCCCTTGGAGACACAGCGACCTTCGAAACCCCCCCCCGCGCAAAAACACCCAGGCCCACCCTCCCACTCACCAGCGCCCTCTCCTCGGTCCGCCACTCCACTCTCCACACAGCTGGCGAATAGGGCCTGCTGGCCTCCTGGGGGCTAAACCTAACCCTAGGTTGCACCAGAGGGGCCTCTCCCAAGGGGCCTGGCGCCACAACGCCGGGGTTTGGGGACCCCCAAGCCCCAGCGCCAGATGCACGCTGCTGCTCCGCCCCACACGGGCCGCTAGGGGCGCCACCGTTCATTCAGGGTGGGAGAAGGGGCAGGGATCTCCGAGCCCCCACCTATGTTCCAAGTCTCCCCGAATCAAAACACTTGGGCCCAGGCTCATGTTCACCAGCACCCTCACCTTGGCCCGCCCCTCCACTCCATGCACAGCGGGCGGATCGGGCCTGCTGGCCTCCTGGGGGCTAACCCTAACCCTAGGTCGGACCCCATGGGGCCCCTCCCAAGGGTCCTGGTGCCGCAACGCTTGGGATTGGGGACCCCCGAGCCCCAGCCAGGACTCACTTTGCCGACCCGCCGCCACCCGGGCTGCTAGGGGCGCCGCCGTTCATTCAGGGTGGGAGAACGGGCAAGGCACTCCTAGCCCCCAGAGACCTTCAGAGGCCCCCCGCGCCAAAATTCTTGGGCTCACATTCCAGCACGCCGGCGCCTTCACCTTGATCCAGTCCTCCGCTACCACACAGATGGTGGATCATGCCTGCTGGACTCCTGGTTGCTAACACTAACCCTAGGACGGCCCAGAGGGGCCACTCCCAAAGGGCCTTGCGCTACAACACACGGCATTGGGGACCCCCAAACCGCAGTGCCAGACTCACACTGCCACCCCGCCACCACCCGGGCTGCTAGGGGCTCCACTGGTCATTCAGGGCGGGAGAAAGGGCAGGGCCCTCCGAGCCTCTAGCGACGTTAAAAGGCCCCCGGCGCCAAAACACTGGATACCATACTCCCACTCGCCAGCACCCTCACCTCGGCCCACTCCTCCGCTCCCCGCACAGCCAGCGCATCAGTCCTGCTGGCCTACTGGGGTCTAACCCTAACCCTAAACCCTAACGCCTAACCTTAAACCCTAAACCTTAACCCCTAACCTAAACCTAACCCTAACCCCTAATCCTTACCCTAACCCTAACCTAACCCTAAACCTAACACTAACCCGGACCCTAACCCATACTCTAACCCTAACTCTAACCCGTACCCTAACCCTAACCCTAACCTGTACCCTAACCCTAACCATAACCCTAACACGTACTCTAACCCATACCCTTAACCCGTACCCTAACCTTACCGTAAACTGTACCCTAACCTGTAACTTAAACCATACCCTAAACCTAACCGTAACCCTAACAAGTACCCTAACCCGAACCCTAACCTTAACCCTAAATCCTGACCTTAACCCATACCCTAACTCGTACCATAACCCGTACCCTAACCCTACCCGAAACCTAACCCTAACCCATACCCTAACTGTAACCCTAAACCCTAAACCGTAACCCGTACCCTAACCCTAACCAGTACCTTTACCTTAACCTTAACCCATACCCTAACCCGTACCATAACCCATACCCTAACCCGTCCCTTATCCCTAACTCAGACACTAACCCATACCCTAACCCTAACCCGTACCCTATACCTATCCCTAACACGTTCCCTAACCCGTACCTTAACCCTAAACCTACACCGTAACCTAACCTGTACCATAACCCTAAACTGTACCCTAACCCTAATCCGTACCCTAAACCATACACAAATCGGTACGCCAACACTTACCCTAAACCGTACCCTAACCTGTACCCTAAACTGTACCCTAATGCGCACCCTAACCCGTACCCTAACCCTAACCCGTACCCTAAACCTAACCCGTACTCCAACCCTAACCCTAACCCTAAACCCAAACCCTAAACCCTAACCCATACCCTAAACCCTAATCTGTACCCTAACCCATAACCTCCAACCTGTACCCCTAAACCCAACCCTAATCAGTACCCTCTCCTTACCCTATCCCTAACCCCTACCCTCACCCATACCCTAACCGTAACCCATACCCTAACCTTAACCCATACCCTAATCCGTACCCTAACCCCGGGGATTGGGTACACCTGAGCCCCACCACGGGACTCAGCCTGCCACCCCTCAGGAAACCATGCCCCTTGGGGCGCCACAGAGCATCCCCTGCATGAGAACTGGTAGGGCCCCCCTGAGCCCCCAGTGATCCTCGGCGACCCCCTACACCCCAACCCTGAGGCCCACGCTCATCCCGCCCCACGCCTTCCCTTCAGCTTGCCACTGAGCTCGTCGCAGAGCCGGCAGATCAGGCCTGCCGGGTTCCTGGGACCTAGACCTGACCCTAGTTCGGCTGGGTAGGGCCCCTCCCCTGGGGCCCGGTGCCGCAGCCCCAGGGACTGGGGACACCTGAGTCCCATTGCAGGACAAAGCCTGCCAGCCCGCAGGAAACCGTGCCCCTTGGGAGGCTGTGGAGCATTCAGGGTGAGAGAACCAGGAGGGCCCCCAGAGCCCCCGGCGAACTTCGGCGATCCCTAAACTCAACCTTGAAGCCCATGCTCACCCCACCCTGCACCCTCACCTCAGCCCGCGGCAGAGCTCACCACATAGTGGGCAGATCTGGCCTGCGGGGTTCCTGGGCCCCAACCATAACCCTAGTTCATCTGTGGAGGGGCCCCTCCCCAGGAGCCTGGAGCCACAGTTGCGGGGACTCAGTACACCTGAGCCCCACAGCAGGACTCAGTCTGCCACCCTCCAGGAAACCGTGCACCTTGGGAGGCCATAGAACATTCAGGGCGGGAGAACCAGGAGGGCCCTCCTGAGCCACCAGCGAACATCGGCGGCCACCCGCACCCCAACCCTGAGGCCCACGCTCACCCTCCCCACACCCTCACCTAAGCCTGTGTAGCTCGACATACAGCCAGCAGATTGGGCCTGAGGGGCTCCTGGGGCCTAACGCTAGCCCTAGCCTGGCCGCAGGTTTGGGGGTCTCCCCAGGAGCCTTACACCGCAGACCTGGGGAATTGGGATATCTGTGCCCCACCGCAGGACTCAGCTTGCCACCCGACAGGAAAACGTGCCCCTTGGGGCTCTACGGAGCCTACAGGGCACGAGAACTTGGGGAGGCCCCCGGAGCCCATCCCTACCTTTGGCAGCCCCCCCCCGTTCCCCAACCCTGAGGCCCATTCTCACCCTCGCCCATGGCCTCCTCTCAGCCCTCCACAGAGCTCGCCGCACAGCTTGCAGATTGTCCCTGCTGGGCTCCTGGACCCTAACCCTTACCCTAGGTTGGCCACAGAGGGGTCCCTCCCTAGGGTCCTGGCACCACACTCCGGGGGATTGGGGACACCCAAGCCCCACCGTAGGACTCAGCCTGCTGCCCACAGTTAACTCCACCATTTTGGGGAACAACAGAGCATTCAGGGCAAGAGAATTGGGGCACCCGCTGAGAGCCCCTTCAGGTGTACCCCGAACTTTGTGGGCCCTTCCAGATGAAACCCCAAGGCTCACACTCACCGGCCATTGTGCCGTCATGTCACTCGGCCGGGGAGTTCTCTGAGCACTGAGCAGTTTGGACCTGCTGTCTCTTGAGGCCTAACCTAACCCTGGGTCCTCAGCTGAGGGTCCCTCCCTGTTTGCCTGCCTCCAAGGCACCAGGCATTGGGCTCACCTCTGCACGACTAGAGGAATCAGCCTGCCCCACGGCAGGAAACTGTCCATTTGGGGCTGTAGAAAGGATTCATTGGAAAATCGGAGGGCCCCCCTCAGCCCATCCCAGGCAACCCCCACTTTCAGAGATCTCCCCGGATCCAATTAGTAGCTTCACACTGACCTTTAAACTTGCTCTCCATGGAGATCTTTTGAAATTCTCCACACTTCCAACCAATGGCATCATCCAGCTTCAGTGCCTTACCCAGCTTTAGGTCTTGAGATGGATTAAAATGGGAAGTCACTTCATTGATGACGACGTACTGGTGACCAAAAGATACATGCAGAAATGCTTCATATCACTTGGCTTTAGGGAAATGCAAATCTAAACCCCTATAAATGCCATATAACACGAGGCTGAATATCTAAAAATAAGAAGACATGAAACTATACATGTTGGAGAGGATGTGGAGAAATGGGAACCCTCTTACACCCCTATACGAATGCAGTCCGGTACAACCACTATTGAAAATGGTACAGAGTTTCCTCAAGAAGTTATAAATATAGCTACCCTATGTCCCAGGAATTGCACTACTGGGTATTTACCCCAAAGAGACAGAGGTAGTGAAGAAGGGACACATGCACCCCAGTGTTCATAGCAGCAATATCCATAATAGACAAACTGTGGAAGGAGTGCAGATGAGCATGGATAGATGAATGGATAAAGAAGATGTGGATCATATATATAATGGAATATTACTCAGCCATCAGAAAGGATGAATACTTACCATCACACCGACCTGGGTGGAGCTGGAGGGTATTATGCTGAGTGGAATAAGTCAATGAAAGAAAGACAATGATCATATGCTTTCACTCCTATGTGGAATATCAGAAACAAGGAAGAAGACCATAGGGGAAGGAAGGGAAAATAGAATGGGAAGTCATCAGAGAGGGAGAAAACCCATGATAGACTCATAACTATCGCAAGAAACTGATGAATGTGGGAGGAGAAGTTGGGGGGGATGTAACTGGGTGAGTAGCATTAAGGAGGTCACACGATACAATGAGCACTGGGTGTTACACACAACTGAAAATTTATTGAAGACTACATTTGAAACTAATGATGTACTGTAAGTTGGCTAACTGAATTTAAATTAAAGAACAAAAGACTTCGAATAAACAATCCTAAACATTTGTATGGAACCACTAAAGATTCCGAACAGCCAGTGCAATATGGAAAAGAAAAACAAAGCTGGAGGACTCACAATTTCAGATTTCACGTTATACTACAAAGCTGCAGTCATCCTAACAAGACAGTATGGCACAAAAATAGACACAGCGACCAAAGGAACAGGATACAAGTTCAGACAGAAACCCACAATTATGTGGTCCATGAATCTTCCACAAAGCAAGCAACGATATCAAAAGGGAAAAGGACATTCTCTACAACAAATGGTGTTGGGAAAACTAGACAGCTACGCACAAAAGAATGAAATTAGACTGCTTTCTTACACAATACAGACAAACACAAAACAGTTTCAAGACCTCAATATGAGACCTGAATCCATAAAAATCCTACAGGAGGGAAGACAGTAACTTCTTGACATGGACCATACCAACGTTTTTCTAGACTGTGACCTGAGGCAAAGGAAATGAAAGCAAAAATAAACTATTGGGAATACAGCAAAATAAAAAGTTTCCACACGGCAGAAGAACAATGAAAATGTAAAAATAATAAGACAACCTACTCAAATGGAGAAGATATTTGCAAAGATCATATGCAATAAAGGGATAGTGTCCAAAACATATACAACTGATACTACTCGACCCCCCAAAAAACAAATAATCCAGTTAAAAAATAGGCAGAGGACATGGACAGACATTTCTCCAAAGAAGAAATACAAATGGCCAACAGTCCCGTGAAAAGATGTTCACCATCACCCATCATCAGGAAAATGTAAATCCAAAGGACAATGAGGTAATATCTCAAACCTGTCAGAATGCCTAACATCAAAAGCACAACAAAGAGCAGGTGTTGGGAGGATGTGGATAACGGGGAATCCTCGCAAACTGTGGGTGGGAATGCAAACTGTGGTGGCCACCATGGAAAACAGTATGAAGGTTCCTCAAAAAATTAAATATAGAACTACCCTACGATCCAACAATCACACTACTCGTATTTACCCAAAGAATAGGAAAAGAGTAACTTAAAAGGATACGTGCACCCCTATGTTTCTTGCACCATTATTTACAATATCACAATATGTAAGCAACCCAAGTGTCTGTAGAAAAATTGACAAATGAGAGGATAGATGTGAGTATTCACACACACACACACACACACACACACACACACACACACAATGGAGTATTACTCGGCTTGAAAAAGAATGAAACCTTGCCATTTGCAGACACATGGATGGAGCTAGAGAGTATTATCCTAACTAAAATCAGTCAGTCAGAGAAAGACAAATCCCATACGATGTCACTCTAATGGGGAATTTAAGAAACAAACAAAAATAAATAACTAAAAGAGAAAAAGGAGACACACCAAAATACAAACTCTTAACAATAGAGAAGAAACGGATGGTTACCAGAGAGGAGGTGGATAGAGGGATGAGTGAAATAGATGAAGGGGATTAAGAGGACGCTTTTCTTGATGACCACTGAGTAATATATAGAATTACTGAATCACTCTATTGTACACCTGAAACGAATGTAACACTGTATGTTAGCTCTACTGGAATTAAAATAAATTTTAAACAAGATTTTTCTTTCAGGAACCTCTTTGAAAAAGCTTTTCCTGTGCAATGTGCATAAGCCCTACTTGGGAGGATTCACTCTACAATAATTATTTACTCCATGCCTCAAATTCAGATTTCACTGAGTTCTTACCATGGATTCCAGCCCACGGGAGCCATGGTCCTTTTCAGTCCAGGCTCAGCACCTATGCATTCAAGATTGGAAGTAGAGACACATGTCACTTCACAGTCCAGAAAGCTATTATTGTTTCTGTTTCAGTTTGAGAGAGTCACAGACTTTGGGACAGGTTTCCGAGCAGGTTTATTATGGATCCTGGATCTCTACTTCAATGTTCATTGCCTGGATCCATTTGGGTAATAGGTTCCCTATGGATGGGCTTGCTTCCAAGCACATACATGGAAGATGCAAATGTGAGTGGGCTTGGTGCGGGACAGGAAGAAGACCAAAAACAGACAAGGGTCCGACCTCTCCCCTGATCCAGGAACTGCTACGGGAGAGGGTACGGGAGGTAGAATCCATGCAAAACTCCAAGGTCACCAGCTGAACACAGGAGGCATAAGTCAAGGGATCTGGAGATGCAGGGGTTGAAGGCTGCTCTGAGCTACCTCTGGGAGGAAGGGAGGGAAGGAATGAGAAGGAGACACTGCCTACCCCTGGCCCATGCCACCTGCCCACCAACATGCATCAGTCTATGAGCTGCCACAGCCTGGGCTCAGGATGGGCTGGCTCGGGTTCCACAATCCTCACTGGGACAGCTGGCCCCAGGGCTCAGAGACATGCTGAGGGAGATGAGAGGGAAAGCTGCCCCACCCAGGTCATCCCCTCCTTGACCAGACAGCCCTTCAGAACTGCTAAAAAAGAAAAAACCCACTAACGGGGTTGAAAGACATGCCATGGATGAATTAAGGCATAGAGATATGTAAAATAACATTCATTTTTAAGTTCAGAGCTGTCATCTCAGGAAGTGGGGAGAGCTTCCCTGAAGAAGACTGAGGGTAGGGCAGGCCATGCTGAAGAGGGAGACATGGCTCTACTGATTGGGGACCAGCAGCCCCCTTCCAGGGCAGGGCATCATCCTCGCATCACAGGAGATCCATGGAAGTGTTCCATCAGGGCCAGATATTTGTCTCAAGAAGGCTACCCTGGCATCGGACTGCACAGGGCACGAGGGACAAGGGCCAGATGGAGGACGGACAATACGCCGGAGGCCATGGGGCAAGAGCAGAGGCACATGACCTTGAAGATGATGATGAAAAGCAGGAGGTGGCTGCATTGAGCTGGCCCGAAAGTACCATGGGAGCAGTGCCCACAGCTACACTGACTGGGTGCCTTCTGTGCCCGGTGTGGCTGACTTTTTGTGCTCCAGACTAGTCCTGACCACAACTCTAGGAAGTGTGCACCACCCCCGGCAGCCTCTCCCCTTGCAGCTGTTAGGAATCATGGTCACAGACCCTGGTCAGCTTTCCTGGAAACCAAGCAGTGGCTCCCCCTCACGCTGCACCACTGGTGGTGGTCCAGTGCAACCCTCGTGCCTGGCCAGACACTGATGTCTACCTGTCTCCACACAAATCCACAGACAGGAGGGTGTCCCTGAATTCCACAGCACCTGATGAGACAGATCCATAGAACCCAACACCAAGTGGGACACTCGGGACCTCACCTATGGTCATGGAGCTCACCATACCTTATTTCTGTCACTTCCCACAGAAAGCCTGGTTCTGATCCCCCACAATACCATACATCCTGGTTGCTGACCTGGGGTCATGCGATGAACACACATGGCATCTTTCTTTAAGTGAAGGCTATGCCTACACCTCCTAGAAAATATTTCTAATGAAGTACAAGTCCATCAGGACTATGGTGTGAACGGTAGCACACAGCCTGCATGGTAGTAGTCAGTAATTCTAACAAGGGTTATCCCCACCCCCCATCTCATAAAACCTTCCTCCTGCCCACTGAACTCATGGTCTGCCCACAGAAAACCCTCCAGGAAACAAACCTTTCATCTGAATGCTCTCTTCACCTTCTGCTTCAAATCTTGTCCAACCACAATGATATGAAACTAGAAATCAGTCTCAAGAAAAAAATGGGACAGTCAAAAATAGGTGGAGATTTTTGGGGCCTGGGTGGCTCAGTCGTTAAGGATGTGCTTTCAGCTCAGGTCGTGATCCCAGGATCCTGGGATCTAGCCCCGAATCAGGCTCCTTGCTCAGTGGGAAGCCCGCTTCTCCCTCTCCCACCCCGCTGCTTGCGTTCCCTCTCTCGCTGTCTCACTCTCTGTCAGATACTTAAATAATCTTAAAAAAATATGTGGAGATTTAACAACATGCTACTGAACCAACAGTCAAAGAAGAAATCAAAAAAATTTTAGAAGTACCTTGACACTGATGAAAAAGACAACCTATAAAAACTTATGGGATGCAGCAAAAGTAGCTTTATGGGGGATATTCATAGAAATTCAAGTCTTCATCAATCCATGAGAATGCTCTCCAATAAACAACCTGATTTATGTGGTAAAGAATTAAAAAAAAAAAAAACAACCAACAAAGCCCCAAATTAGTAGAAATAAGGAAATAACAAAAAGGAAGGCATAAATAAATCCAACAGAGATGAAAAAGACAAAAAAAAAAAAGAACAATAAAAATGAGAGCTGCCTTTTTTGGAAAGAAAAACAAACTGACAAACTTAGCTAGACTCACCAAGAAAGACAGAGGACTCGAATACAATCAGGAAAGAAAGATAATGGATTCCTGTATCATATCAAAATCAAAAGAACTCTTCAACTTTGGACACAATAACTTCTTGCAAGCCACATCTCTAAAGGCAAAGGAAATAAAAGCAAAAATGAATTATTGGCACTTCATCAGGATAAAAACTTCTGCTCGGCAAAGCAAACGATCAACAAAACAAAAAGGCAACCTATGGAATTGAAGAAGATATCTGCAAATGATATTACAGATAAAGGGCTGGTATCCAAGATCTATAAAGAACTCCTCAAACTCGACACCCAAAAAATGGGCAGAAGACACAAAGAGATTCTTCTCCAGAGAAGACATACAAATGGCCAACAGACACATGAAAAAATGCTCCACATCACTTGCCATCAGGCAAATACAAATCAAAACGACAATGAGATACCACCTTACACCAGTTCGAATGGTTAAAATTAACAAGGCAGGGGGCACCTGGGTGGAACACCGGTTAAGCGTCTGCCTTCAGCTCAGGGCATGATCCTGGCGTTATGGGATCGAGTCCCACAACAGGCTCTCTGCTGTGAGCCTGCTTCTTCCTCTCCCACTCCCCCTACTTGGGTTCCCTCTCTCGCTGGCTGTCTCTATCTCTGTTGAATAAATAAATAAATTCTTAAAAAAAAGGAGGGCACTTGTCATAATGAGCACTAGGTGTTTGCATATAACACCTATATGCAAACAATGAATCATGGAACACTACATCAAAAACAAATGAAGTACTGTAGGGTGAATAACAATTTTAAAAAAAGAGAAAGATATGAAATCCATACAGAAAAACTGGCACAATTTGCAAATGACATGAAATCTCGAAAGATTCCACAAAAAAAACCTGTTAGAATAAAAAAATTCAAGAAAGCTGCAGGATATAAAGTCAATATGCAGAGACCTGTTGTCATTATTTTTTTCAAATTTTATTTATTTATTTGACAGGAAGAGAAAAAGCACGAACAGGGGGAGTGTCAGAAAGAGGGAAAAGCAGACCCTTGCTAAGCAGGGAGCCCAACACGGGGCTCGATCCCAGAACTCTGGGATCATGACCTGAGCTGAAGGTAGACGCTTCCATTATGGAGCCACCCAGATGACCCAACTTCTTGCATTTCTGTATACTGATGACACACTTTCGCAAAGAGAAATTAAAAAAGCAACGCCATTTACAATTCCATAAAAAAAATCTAGGAATAAAAGTAACCAAGAATGAGAAAGACATAGTACACTCAACACATGGCAGAAAAGAAATGAAAAATATGTGTGTCGAGGGGGGCAGAATGTATGGGTCAAAGATTTGGAAGGCAACACAAACAAATGGTAGCATACGCCATGCTCCTTAACTGGAAGAGTTAATTATGTGAACATGTCCATCGTACCCAAAGCAATCGACAGATGTGATGAAATGCCTATCTGAATTCCTGTGTCATTATTCAAGGAAATAGAAAACAGTCCTCAAACTTATATGGAATCACAAAAGACACCAAATCCACAAAGCAACCTGGAGAAAGAGGTGCAGTCAACACACTCCTGGATTTCAAGCAGGATTATAAAGCTGTTGTCATCAAAACAGGATGGTACTGGCATAAACACAGACACCAGGTCAGTGGAACAGTACAGAAAGCTCAGAAACTTACCCACATGTAGATGATCCTAACTTACGACACAGCAGCAGAAGATATGCCATGAGGGAAGGACTGTCTCTTCAGTGAGCGGTAACAGGCAAATGGACACTAAATGCAGAAGAATATAACTGGGTCACTTTCTTACACCACACACAAAATTTTTAATGGATGAATGATTTGAACATAAGACCTGAATCCATAAACCTCCAAGAAGACACAGGTACTAAGTCTCTCGACATTGGTTTTGGCAAAGAGTCTTCAGATCGGACACCAAATGCAAAGGCAACAAAAGCAAAAATAAACAAGTGGAACAACATTAAACTGAAATCTTCCACACAGCAACAGAAACCAGCAAAAACTTAAAAGGCCACTGACCCAATAAGAAAAAAATATCTGCGAATCATATGTGTGAGAAGAGGCTAATATCCAAAATACACACAACACTCATGCAAATCAAAACAAAAAAAAAAAACTATATAAAAAATGGGAGGAATATGTGAATAGATACTTTCCAAAGATGGCACACAGGTGCCAACAGATAGAAAAAGTTGTTCGACATCACTAATCATCGTCAGAGAAACATCAGTCAAACCCACAATCGGCTATCCTCTCACAACTGTTGGAACAGCAATTGTCCCAGAGACAGACACCAGGTGGGGTCAAGGGTGTGCAGATGAGGAGACACTGTGCACTGTTGGTGGGAATGGAAATTGGTGCAGCCACTGTGACAAACGGTATGGAGGTTCCTGAAAAAATAAATACAACTACCCCATGACTCAGTAATGGCTCTATTGAGTATTGATTTGAAGAACACAAAAATGCTGCCTCAAAAAGACAGATGCACTCCCACGTTCACTGCAGCATTATTCACAAGAACCAGACATGGAAACACAGACCTTGGGGGCCTTATGCCAAGTAACTCAGACACAGAAAGACCAATACCAGATGCTCTCATGTACATTCCACGTGGAATAAACAAATACTGAACGCATAGATACTGAGAGCAGGTTGGTAGGTGCCAGATTCGGGGATGGGGTGGTAGAAACGGGTGAAGGTGGTCAAAGTCTCAATGTTTGAGTGAGAAAATCCTACAGTCATGAAATGTTCTGTCAGGCATGGAGACTAAAACTAATCCCGCAGCATGGGGTATAGGTTTCCCTGCTCTTTGAAAGTACAGGGCTTCTGAGAAACCTTGCACAGCAGAAATGGTGTCAAGAAGGAATGACCATTAATTTAAACGAACAATTAGACAGTGTGCTCAGACTCCAAAATTCCTTCTCTTTGGCTTTTCATAGGCCTCAGCACACAAGTTTCTAACAGAGGCCCAGCATAAATGAAGATGAAGCACAGTAGAAGCTTACAGACACAATTCAAAGTGCTGGTGGCTGGATGCGGAGAGCGGTTCCCAGAGGAAGGAGCTGGTTGGGGTGCACGCCGCCTCTGTTGTGCTTCTCCCCAAAACAGATGCTGAACACGATTCTCACTGTTCACCTTTTTTCATAAGAGGGAAATCCTCTTCAGGTCTCTTCCTCTTACTGAAGCTGGGTAATAACATAGTTCTTTCAAGAAAGCCCAGTGTCTTACTGTGAACGTTTAAAAAGTGGGGTATACTTGTACTTGAGCATTGCTGAGGGAGGAGATGTGAAAGGTTCTCCCAGACACAAACCTCAGCAGATCCACCGGGAAAGGCACCTTCCTCAGCATGCAGAACACGGACTACCTCCTACCCCCTGAGAAACCCTCTCCTTCCTCTCGATCAGGACAACCCACAACACCTGAGAGTTACCCCAATTCCTCTGTTCTCCTGCTCCTAATAGTTATCCCATCAGCAAATCCTGTGAGCTCCATCTTCAAAATGGACCCAGAATAGTTCTAACCACTCCATCCAAGGCCACCTGTCTGGTCCCAAGTGCCTGAGTTCCTGGAAAAGCTTCGTCATTGACCTGCCTTGCCATCTTCAACCCTCTGTCATCTGTTCTCAACACTGTAGCCAGGATGGCCCAGTGAAACAGCATCTCAAGGGGTTATAGCCCTGGAATAGCTTTCTGTCACACTCTTTCACCTCTCTGAGCTCATGTCCTAAGCTGTCTCCTGTGGCCACAGGGTCTTCTTGTTGCTCCTGGACATAACAGGAATTCTCCTGCCCCAGAGACTTTGCACATGCTTTCCCTTCTCTTCAGAATGCTCTTCATGTGTTCTCACTCACCTTTCGAGAAGTGTGAATTGGAGTGACAGGGACAGAAGATGAGGCTGTGTGTTGGGTGAGGCTGGTGGCCCAGAAGAAGGTTCTCTGCCAGCTCTCCGCCTGTGCCTCACTTGTCCTCAACCAGGAACTTGCACACAGCCCTCACCTGCCACAACTCTCATCCAGGAGACTAATATCCACCCCTGGAGCCCACCCTGCCCACACCCTGCTGCAGAATGCATTCAGCTCTCCTCTGAGACCCCTGTCAGCTTTACCCAGACCTGGAACTCCCCTGTCTCCTGCAAAGCTCCCGGATTCCTCCTCTTCTTCCAAAATAACACTGGCGCAAGGCTTTCATGAGAAAGCTATAATGCTAACTAATGAAAGGTTCACACCTACTTTCCCCTTCTGTTGCCTTTCTCTCCACCTTCTTTCCTACCTGTGCAAACTGTAACATATCAGTGGAACATGAACATGCTCTGAGATCTGAATCTTTCATTGCAGCTTTCTGAGGACTCCTTATGTGATAAGAAACTAGTGTATCCTACAACAGGGTGTTTTCCATCTATCCTCTATAGAATAGTACAGCCCAAATCACTACAATTTTACCTCACTCTTCATGAAGCAGAACACTTTTTTGCTTTCTTCTCTTACTTATATTCCAGTTAGTTCACATGCCATGGAATATTCGCTTCAGGGGTAGGATTTAGTGATTCCTCATCTGCATACAGTACCCAGTGCTCATCACAAGTGCCCTCCTTAATACCCCTCACCCATTTAACTCTTCCTCCCATGTCCCTGTCCTGCAGCAACACTCAGTTTCTTCTCCAAGGTTGAGTCTATTTCCTTGTTTGCCTCTCTCATCACCCCTCAACTCTGTTCATCTATTTTCTGTCTGAAATTCCACAAGTGTGAGAGATAGGATATTTGTCTTTCCTCACTGATTTTGCTTAGCTTAATATACTCTAGATCCATCCACATCCTTGCAAATGGTAAGATTTCATTCTTTTTGAAGCTGGGTCATAATCCATTATATATATACATATATATATATATGTATCCAACATCTGCTTTATCCAATCATCAGTGCATGGACTTTGGGTTTCTCTCCATAGTTTGGCTACTGTGGACATTGCTGCTATAAACATCATAGTGCATGTTCCCCCTTTGAATCTGCAATTTAGTATCCTTTGGGTAAATACCTAGGAGAGCAATTGCTGGATCATGTGGTTGTTCAATGTTTAACTTTTTGAGGAACCCCCACACTGTTTCCCAGACTGGCTGCACAACTTTGCATTCCCACCAACAGGATGGGAGGGTTCCCCTTTAAGCAGAACATTATCTGCCGGCAATTTCATAAGAGGAAACAAAACCTCTGGGAGATGCACCCAGGGTCAGGCAAGCAGTTGCAGACTTCACCCCAAGGCTCCTGACGCCAAGCCCCTTGAAGCCACCAGCATGCCACTATCCAAAAGAATTCCCAGACTCTCCTTCTGACTCCACCGCCAAAGAAACTACAGAGAGAATATGGCACCTCAAAATATTGAGATAATACATTTAGTAAAACTAGAAAGTCAAGCTCAACTTTTAAACAGGAATAGGCCGCCTTGGATAATTTTCAATTTTCCCACCACCCTAATTTTAACTCTTCTGATGAATAAACTAATCAATGATGAAACATCACCTTTGTCAAATGACATCATCCAAGTCTGTATCAGATGAAAAAAAGCCACCTAACCCTAGATGCTGGCCACTCAACCATATCTTAGGCCCAACTGAATAAACACTGTTAGATGAAGGAAGAAATTAGATGTTACAAACAGGCACAGAGTGAATCTCACCTCCCCTTTCTAATAAAAGAGGGTTCTTAGGAAACAGATGGTCAAAATACATTTGTAAGCAATAAATGGACAGAGAAATTGTGATTCCCTGCAAAGTTCTACCAGCACGGAAACTAAGTAATTCTTGCACCAAACCCAGAATGCTGACAGCTACTTCAATTTTACTTTGTGGCTCCACTAGAGAAAAGAGAAAAGCCCAGGAGGTTTTGGGATAATGAGAGGTTTTACCTCCAGCCCTGACATAGTTAGGACATTTTGCTAAACATACCTGTGCTTTCTCTAAACACTGGCGTCCTGTGACAAGCTGCCTCGCTGACTCTGATGCTGACCTTCAAAACCTCGGGTGTCTTGGAGCCAGAGCAAGAAGTGCTGTCAGCTGGGAGAAGAAGGCACCTCTGACCTAAAGCCTGCACACCTGCTTTGGTTTCTGGGCGAAGGGGCAACACATACTTGTTGTTTAGCAGTAATTATCTTCATTCTCAATAGACCAATGAGCTTGCCTTTTCTGGAAGGCAGACTTACTCTTCTAAAGAAACCCTCAATTCGTCTATTCCCAATGCAACTAGAGTGAAACATTTATTTCTCACTTAAATAGAAAACACTGTTATTGTCGACACTGCGTGAATGAACTTTTAAAAACATTTTAGAGAGAAAGGAAGAGACCTTTATTCAAACCCAAGTCAGGACAACTGTCTGGGAGACACAATCTTCACCAAGAAGGGAGTGCTCCGGGGAAGGAACATTTGGGGCAGGCTTATATATTTTTTTCTGTTTTGTTTTACATACAGAGTTACACACCACAATGAGGATCTTCTTAGATCCAGAAAGTGACAGATTCTTTCTTATGTTTTCAGTATGTACATGTCAGTATGACCTTAATCTTATGGGAGCCAAAGAGGTTCTTTATTTTTTCTTATATTTATGTTGGCATTTTTTGGTTATTGTTTTCTCCTCGAAGCAGATGTACAACATGTGCTTGGGGTAGAAATAGGGCCCATGCTTTGAGGTTTTTGCCCAGCCATTTTGAGCTGGTAAAATGTTGAAGGATAGCTTCCCTGGGAGCCCAGGATCAGGGCCCAAAGATGATATAAGATAAAAATTCCTTTTATCATTGTAATTACTCCTAAATGGAGGAATTTGAGACAAAAACACCTTTCACAAGAGTACCAAGAAATCAAAATGATACCCACAAAAGCCTGCCTGCTCCATGGTCAGCACAGGTAACAGAAATGTTCACAGTCTCTGGACTCCTGCCCTTCTCCTGCCCAAATCGCTGAAGCACACAGACCACTTAAAATCAGAATTGTAGAACTGCTAGACACCTTAGAGATGTCTGGCACCATTCCCTTGGACTGCAGAATAAAACACAGTAGCTCGTTGTCACAAACTAATTTCAACATGAAGTGCCCCCTGGATGCACTAAGTTCTTTCTCTGCAAATGTTGACTAATGTAAGTCACAGTCATACCATATAAACACTACGATGGCTGTGAAGTCATCATAGATAAGACAATATTTTAGCCATGTTTATAAGCATTGGCTCCTGTTGTAAAGAGGCTGAGCTGAGTGTTTTTAAACACTATTTCAGACCAGTTTTACAGCACCCTCTGAACATACCAGAGCCTGAATCGACTAAAAAAGATAGTTGTTTTCAGTAACTTTAATACCAGAAAAATATTATACTGTCTCTATTCCTAAGGATCTTTGAGTATCTTACCCAGAGGTCCTCCACTGAGATAATGATCTTAATGATCACCATGGGCAGAGGTGAAAAGGCCCGCTGAATTTGTTCCAGTTGTCCACATGACAAGAAAATCCTGATACTTGATAGGTTTCCAGATCGAGAAGACCAGAGATAAGAGGGAAATAGTACCCTGTATGGAACAACAAGGGACTTGGAGTCAATTTGGGGATCCCACTTAGGTTTCTGACACTAAAATCCTCTGTGACTCATATCATCCGAGTCCCTGTCTAACCACCTGAAAATGTGCCTAAAAATATCTATACCTAGTTTGAAGTTTAAGAGGCAGAATGCTACAAAGAGCCAGTATGATGTCTCTCAAGATCAGGTGCTCAGGAAGCCAAAATTGCTATTGGGTCTATTTCTTTTCCAGAAGAAAGAACACATGTTGAATCCACATTCCTAATAGATGACTCACCAGATGATTTTCAAACCTGAAGGAAGGACAAGAAGTCACTCTTGTGTCATAGTTCACTCAGAAATCATGTTGGACTGGTGAGTATGATACGATAGCAACGTCATCACTAAGAGTGGGGAGCTTCTAATTTCCATATGGCCATGTTGACCCCCTTAGCTCAGAGCCACCAAAAAAGGGCAGCTGGGAAGGGGGCACCGTCATCACTATGAGTGGGGAGCTTCCCATTTCCATATGGCCATGTTGACCCCCTTAGCTCAGGGCCACCAGAAAGGACAGCTGAGGGGGACCACAGGCCAATGCGGCCAGGTGTGGCTGGGGCAGGCAGAACTCTGACTTAAGGCTCAACTCCTATCTAGATTATTATAATGCTCTTCACAAATAAAGTATCATTGTGTGTGAGCCCTCATGTAGAAAAGGTTCAGAATTTCCACTGAGATTCCCTCTCTGACATTTAGGATATGTAGAAAAGTTCCATTTAATTTTAAACATTGAAGGACTTCTTGGTTTTCTTTTCTCTATGACTGTGGCTCAATTCCCCTGTGGTCTAAGAATAGAATCTAGTTAATTTCAGGGTTTAACATTTGTAGACTTGATTCGTGGCCCCACCTATCATCTATTTGGGTAAAGAGTCTATGACCACTTGAAAATAATGTATTCTGCACTTATTATGGAATGTTCCCTATATGTCAATTAGGTCACATTTTTTACCAATGTTTTGTCTGCTTTTTCTGTCAGATATTGAGAAAGGTATATTAAAATCTTCAAACAATGCTGCTCTATTCAACGGTGCATCGGAGAATTTACCAGTGTTAGAAGGCAAGAAAAACAAAAAGTATAAGAATTGAGGGGATAATTGTGATTATTCACAGATAATACGATTGTGTACATAGAAAATCCAAAACAGTCTATAAATACCCTATTAGAATTAAAAATGCAATTTATAAATTTGAGATGGATTGTAGCTTCCCATTGGACAGTTTCTGAAAGAAAACGTAGAACCTGTCAATCTTTGGGTAGGACATAGGGTGCACTAACCATTTAAAAGAATTCAGTGGGACTTCATAAAAATGTGACATTTCTCCTTATCTTATGACCATAAGAAAATGAAAAAGTGAACCGCATTCTGGGAAGTAAAGATTTGCAATACACACACTGACAAAGACTTGTCAATAAAGAATTCCTGCTCATCAACCATAGAAAGTCTATTTATAAACGAATATTTCACAAAAGATTGACTGATGGCCAATAAGAACAGGAAAGGGTGCTCTGCAGTATTATTTTCAGGAACAGCAAGGCCTTTCCTAAAATGAAAACATACACACAAACCAGTATTCCCTAGATGGATGACGTCCTTATTTCTGAGGAAGCTTGAAGAACAGACTAGCATCAAAGTAAAGTGATGGAATTCCTGACACTCAGAGGGTGGACAATTGACCTCAAACTACAGTACAATTTCTAGGCATCATTCGGTTCTCTGAAGGCAGACAACTACCACACCCCTTCCTACACCACACAGGTTGCTTCCCAACCCCTACCATAAAAGAAGAAGATGAGAAACAGATAGGACTAGTAGGAAATAGCAAAACTCACATGTGGGGATTATCCTGAAACACACTGATCACATAACTAGTGTAAGGAAGTGTAGGGAACTGACAAGGACAGAGACTCAAGAGGTACTTCTTTGGGAAATGCTGTCTGACATCGTCACACCATGGTACCAGCTAATGAGGGCTCTGAGCACAAGGGTCTGCAACACCATCGCTGAGGACTGAAACTCTTCAAGACCTCAAAGCTTGCCTGATTGACTATTGGACTAAGAGATTCCCATGTTCTGAAAACAGATACCAACCCATTGAAAGGTTCACCTGGGCTCTCTCGGAGGTCCTACAAGAAGCTGAGCCATTCACTGAAAATCAATTACACACACACACACACACACACACACACACACACACACACACACACCTGTCATTTCACCAATTACTTAAACATTCAAGGTTCTTCCTACCTTTTCTTTTACACATTGATATTTATACTCACATGAAATGTCATCATTTCTAATGAACACTGATGTCAAAATAGAGATCCATTGACACAATATTCACAAAATTGAACTTCCCTGCTGTAATTTTCAATATAGCATTTTTTAAAGTTCATACATATTTTAGGTTTTTGGTAACTTTTACAGGAGAAGATCAGCATTGAAAAACTCTGAATACTGACAATGAGTTTTAGGCCTAGAGAACAAAAATTGTCCAATTTCATAGATAATAAGGAACCAAAGGGAAAGCATGGAAGCTGTAGTCGAATAATTTTACACATGTGCATCCTCTATTATTCTACTACTGAGGGGCGTGTTTTATTACCACTCTACATGCATCAATTGTCTTCCACGTGCACCTGCACAGGTATAATGAATTACTACAGTAGAATGAAATGTCTGGGAACTACTTGGCGGCATCTATAATGAACAATGAAATTTCGATCTTATATTTGGTGAACTTCCACTGTCTGTCCCTTTAGACAATGGACCCTAAACAGAAGGGGGAATGAACCACGAGAGACTATGGACTCTGGGAAACAAACTGAGGGCTTCAGAGGGGAGAGGGGTAGGGGATTGGGATGGGCCAGTGATGGGTATTAAGGAAGGTACATATTGCATGGAGCACTGGGTGTTATATGCAAATAATGAATCAGGGAACACTACATCAAAAACTAAGGAAATACTGTATAGTGACTAACATATCAAAATAAAAAATTATTATTAGAAAAAAATTAAAGGTAAAAAAAAAAACCAATACAGCTTTTCAGTTTCAAGAACAATCACAATTGAGAAAAAACTAACTTCCAATCCCTAAAGCAAAACACAGACCAAGTTCCATCTCACTCCCGTTTATTCACATTCTCTGTGGGTTTTAAGCTATTTCCCTACCTCCTTTCCTGCTGAGCAGGGAGCCCGGGCTCGATCCCAGAACCCTGGGATCATAACCTGAGCCAAAGGCACATGCTTAACTGGCTGAGTCAGCCAGGAGCCCCAGTCATGTTTTCCTTAAGCAAAAGGACACTTTCTCACAATGCCTTCACATGACTTCACATGGTACCAGAGACCTGCATTTGCTTCTAGGAGGTTGCAGATGAAGGCCATTGCAAACTCTCACAGTGGTTTATCAAATACAATGACCTGCCTGGTGACAGTGAAACTCTTATGAGCCCACGAGAGGGTGCTGTGACACTCAGCTGTGGCTGGGCTGGCACAGAGAACCAAATCCATTTCCCTGCCTGATGTCTGTGAGGAACAGATGCCCCCACTGTGAATGAGACCCTGCCACTGAGCTGTCCAGAGATGGCCATCCTCACGGAGGATGAGGATAAAGGACAATGCCTGAGGAGACCTCATCTGTCTCTTTTATCTTTTCATATTTTTGACAGTGGACAAATCACTGCCTAGGAGTCCCCAACTACCTTAGTCTCATCTGTGAATGACCAAGAGGTTTTACAAAACACTTAAGATTTTGACCTCACAAATGCCCACAACCACTTACCATAGGGATTCAACATTAAGCAAAGATACTGTTCGTTGGAAGAGAGGTCCTGCCCACTGTTGTTTCTCACTTATATGCTCATCTTCCTTACCTCATGGTAACATAACCACCTTGATTCCTGCTTCCGTCTTCAGGAAGGCTGAGGTGACTTGAAGGGCATTACCCTGACATCGTTTTTCTTAGCAATAAGATGTGGACATTTCCCTAGTCCTACACACCCAAAGTTGAATCGGAATCAGGATTGAGGAGGCTGATGAGAGTTGAAGGTGTTTTCCTGTACACGATGGTTTATTACCAATAAGGATGGGTCAGAGTCCTCGAAATTCCAGAACGTTTTCATTAATGCTTCCTACTCGTGAAAGATGATGTACATTGGTCTTTCCCTGTACAGTGTGGTAACTCAGAGAAAAGTGCTTAGCCCTTTCGTCAGACTTCCACGAGCACTTTGGGGTTGGCTTCCATATTCACAAAGGATGATGTTAGGGCTAAGAGGGTTCCTGTACACTGTTATTTCTTTCAGATAAGTGTATGGCATCTTTGTTACATTGCCAGAGCCTCTTAGCGCCGGGCTTGCCGGCCTCCTGTGGAAGAACCCTAACCCGAGGTCGGCCCCCGAGGGGCCCCTCCCAAGGAGCCTGGCACCACAATGCCGGGGATTTGGGACCCCCGAGCCCCAGTGCTGGACTCACTCTGCCACCCCGCAAGCACCCAGGGCGCTACGGGTGTTGCCAGTCATTCAAGAAGGGAGAACGGGCAAGGCCCTCCGATCCCCCTGTGACCTTCAAAGGCCCCTGTGCAAAAACTCTGGCTCCTTCGCTCCTGCTCCCCAGTGCCCTAACCTCGGCCCACCCGTCCTCTCGCGGCAGAGCTGGCGGATCGGGCCTGCGGGCTTCCTGGGGGCTAACCCTATGCCAAGTTGCCCCCGAAGGGCCCCTCCCAAGTGGCCTGGCGCTGCATGCCAGGGATTGGGGACCCCCAAGTCCCACCGCCGGATGCACCGTGCCACCCTGCCGCCACGTGGGGCACTAGGGGCGTCACCAGTCCTTCAGGGCGACAGAACGGGCAGGACCCTCCAAGCCTCCTGCGACCTTCGAAGGCACCCCAAGCCAAAGCGTAAATGCTCTGGCCCATGCCCCCACTCGCCAGCTACCTCACCTCAACCCACACCTCCATTCACCGCACATGGGCGGAACGAGCCTGGCAGCCTCCTGGGGGCTAACCCTAACCCTAGGTCTGCCACCGAGGGGCCCGTCCCAAGGGGCCTGAGGCTGCAACGCCGGGTATTAGGGAGCCCCGATCCCCAGCGCCGGAGTCTCCCTGCCGCCCCATCACCACCCGGGCCGCTAGGGGTGCCGCTGGTCATTCAGGGCGGTAGAACGGGCAGGGCCCTCTGAACCCGTGGCGAACTTCGAAGGCCCCCCCATCCAAAACGCTCGAGCCCACGCTCCTGCTCCTCAGCGCCCTCACCTCGGCCCACCCCTCCGCTCGCCACAGAGCCGGCGGATGAGGCCTGCACTCCTCCTGGTGGCTACACAGAACCCTAGGTTGTCCCCTTAGGTGCCCCTCCGAAGGGGCCTGGCACCGCAATGCCTGGGATTGGGGACCCCCGAGCCCCAGCGCCGGACTCACCATGTCGCCCCCCCCGCCACCCGGGCCGCTAGGAGCACCGTCGGTCATTCAGGGAGGGAGAACGGGCAGATTCCTCCGAGCCCCTGGTGACATTCGAAGGCCCCCCGTGCCAAAATGCTTGGGCCCATGCTCCCGCTCGCCTGCGCCCTCACCTCGGTCCGCCCCTCCACTCGCTGTAGAGCCAGTGGATCTGGACTGCTGCCCTCCTGGGTGTTACCCTAACCATTGGTGGGCCCCCGAGGGGCCCATCCAGGTTCCTATTGCCGCAACACCAGGGATTGGGGAATCCCGAGCCCAAGCGCCGGACTCACCCTCCCGCCCTACCGCCACCTGGGCCGCTAGGGGCGCCGCCGTTCATTCAGGGAGGGAGAACAGGCAGGGCCCTCCTAGCGACCTGCGACCTTCGAAGGCCCCCCGCACCAAAACGCTTGGCCCCACGCTCCCGCTGGCCAGCGCCCTTACCTCGGCCCTCCCCTCCGCTCGCCGCACAGCTGGCGGATCGGGCCTGTGGGCCTTCTGGGGGCTAACCCTAAACCTATGTCGGCCCCCTAGTGGCCCCTCCCAAGGGGCCTGGTGCCGCAACGACGGGGAAAGGGGACTCCTGAGCCCCAGCGCCGGACTCACCATGCCCCCCGCTGCCACCCGGGTCACTATGGGCACCGCCGGTCATTCAGGGCGGGAGAATGGGCAGGGCCATCCGAGCCACCGGTGACATTTGAAGGCCCCCCGTGCCAAAATGCTTCGGCCCACGCTTCTGCTCACCAGTGCCCTCACCTCGGCCAGCCCCTCCGCAAGCCGCACAACCAGCAGATCGGGCCTGGCGGCCTCCTGGGGTCTAACCCTAACCCTAGGTTGGCTGTCAAGGGGCCCCTCCGAAGGGGTCTGGCACCAACACGCTGGGGATTGGGGACCCCCGAACACCAACGCCGGACTCACCCTGCTGCCCTGCCGAGACCCGGCCCGCTAGGGTCGCCATCCTCATTCAGAGTGGGAGAACTTGCAGGGCCCTCCGTGCCCCCTGCGACCTTCAAAGGCAACCCACGCCAAAATGCTAGGGCCCACGCTCCCGCTCACCATTGCCCTCACCTGGGACCCACCCTCCGCTCGCCACACAGCCGTCAGATCGGGCCTGCCAGCCTCCTGGGGGCTAACCCTAACCCTAGTTCAGCCCCTGAGGAGCCCCTCCCAAGGGGACTGGCGCCATCACGCCGGGGATTGGGGACAATCCAGCCCCAGTGCTGGACTTTCACTGCCACCCCGCCGCCACCCGGGTTGCTAGGGGCGCTGCCGGTCCTTCGGGGCAGGAGAAGGGGTAGGGCCCTCTGAGCCCCCCGTGACCTTCGAAGGCCCCCTGTGCCAAAAGGCTTGGGCCCACGCTCCCGCTCACCATTGCCCTCACCTCAGCCCGCCCCTCCGCTCGAACACACAGCTGGCGGATAGGGCCTGCTGGGCTCCTGGGGGCTAACCCTAAACCTAGGTCGGCCCCCGAGGGGCCCTTTCCAAGGGTCCTGGCTCCGCCACGCCGGGGATTGGGGACCCACGAGCATGAGCACCAGACTCACCCAGCTGCCTCGCCGCCACCCGGGCTGCTAGGGGCACCGCCACTCATTCAGGGCGGGAGAAGGGGCATGGATCTCTGAGCCCCCGGCGACTTTCGAAGGCCCCCCACGCCAAAACGCTTGGGCCCACGCTCCCGCTCGCCAGCACCCTCACCTCTGCCCACCACTCCTCTCGCCGCACAGCCGGCAGAATGGGCCTGCCGGCCTCCTTTGGGCTCACCCTAACCCTAGGTAGGCCCCCAAGGTACCACTCCCAAGTGCCTGGCGACGCCACGCTGGGGATTGGGGACCCACGAGCCCTAGCTCCAGACTCACCCTGCCACCCCGCCATGACCCGGCCCGGTAGGGGCAACGTCCTCACAGGGCGAGAGAATAGGCAGGGCCCTCTGAGCCCCCGGTGACCTTCGAAGGCTCCCCGCGCCAAAACGCTTGGGCCCACACTCCCGCTCGCCAGCGCATTCACGTCGGCCCGCCCCTCCGCTCAATGCACAGCCAGCGGATCAGGCCGCCGGACTCCTGGGGGTAACCCTAAAGCTAGGCAGGAACCAGAGGGGCCCCTCCCAAGGGGCCTGGCGCCACCAAGCCTGGGACTAGGACCATAGGCCCCATCGCCAGACTCACCCTGCCTCCCTGCTGCCACTCGGGCCACTAGGGGCGCCGCTGGTCATTCAGGGCGCAAGAATGGACAGGGTCCTCCGAGCCACTGGCGACCTTCGAAGGCTCTCCGCGCCAAAACCCTGGTGCCCACGCTCCCGCTCCCCAGCGCCCTCACCTTGGCCCGCCCCTCTGCTCCCTGCACAGAGGGCGGATCCGGCCTGCCGGCCTTGTGTGGGCTAACCCTAACCATAGGTCGGCCCTCCAGGGTCCCTCCCAAGGATTCTGGTGCCTATACGCCAGGGATCTGGGACCCCAAGCCCCAGAACCAGACTCACGCTGCCGCAACGCCGCCACCCGGGCCGCTAGGGGCGTGGCTGCTCATTCAGGGCGGGAGAACAGACAGGGCCCTGGAGAAACCAGCGACATTTGAAGCCTCCCGCGCCAAAATGCAGGGGCCCATGCTCCCACTCACCAGCGCCTTTACCTCGGCCCGCCCACCTCTTGCCGCCCAGCCAGAGGATTGGGCCTGCTGGCCTCCTGGGTGCTAACTCTGACCCTAGGTCGGCCCATGAGAAGCCCCTCCCAAGAGGCCTGGCCCTACAATGCTGGGGATTGGGGATCCCTGAGCCGCAGCTCAGGACTCACCCTGCAGCCCCACTGCCAATGGAGCCGCTAGGGGCGCCGCTGGTTATTCAGGGCAGGAGAATGGGCAGGGCCCTTCGAGACATGGCAACATTCGAAGGCCCAGGGTGCCAAAACGCTGGGGCCCACGCTCCCGCTCTGCATCCCCCTCAACTCAGCCCACACCTCCACTCCTCGCACAGCCGGCGGATCGGGCCTGCCAGCCTCCTGGGCACTAACCCTAACCCTAGGACGGCCCCTGAGGGTCCCTTCCTAAGGAGTCTTGCAGCGCAATGCCGGGGATTGGCGACCCCCAAGCCCCAGGGCCGAGTGCACCCTGCCACCCTGCCCCACAGGGCCCGCTAGGGGCGCCGCCATTCATTCTGGGTGGGAGAACTGGCAGGGGCCTCCGAACCCCCGCCCACCTTCGATGGCGCCCAGAACCAAAATGCTTGTGCCCAGGCTCATGTTCACCAGCGTCCTCACCTCGGCCCAACTCTCCGCTCCACGCACAGGCGGTGTATAGGGCCTGCCAGCCTCCTGGGTGCTAACCGTAACTGTAGGTCGGCCCCCGAGGGGCCCTTCTCAAGTGGCCTGGCGCCCCAACGCCGGGGATGGGGCAACTGAGCCCAAGTGCTGGACTCACCCTGCTGCCCTTCAGCCACCTGAGCCACTAGGGGCCCCGCTGGTCATTCAGAGCGGGTGAATGGGCAGGTCCCTCCAAGCCACCACCGACCTTCGAAGGCCCCCCACGCTAAAACGCTTGGGCTCATGCTCAGGCTCGCCAGTGCCCTCACCTCGGCCCACCCTGCCGTGTGCCGCACAGACGCTGATCGGGTCCACCGGTCTCCGGGGGGCTAACTGTAACCCTAGATCGACCCCCGAGGGGCCCATCCCAAGGGGCCTGGCATTGCAACGCCGGGGATTGGGGACCCTGAGCCTCAGCACCCGACTCACCCTGCCACCCAGCCGCCACCCAGGGGCTTGGGGTGCTGCCATTCAATCAGGGCGGGAGAACGGGCAGGGCCCTCCGAGACACGGTGAACTTCGAATCCCCCCCGCTCAAAACGCCCGAGCCCACGCTCCCAAACACCAGTGCCCTCACCTGGGTCCGCCACTCCACTCTCCACACAGCTGGCGAATAGGACCTGCCGAGATCCTAGGGGGTAAACCTAAACCTAAGTTGTCATCCAAGGGACCCCTCCCAAGGGGCCTGGCGCCGCATCGCTGGGGATTGGAGATACCTGAGCCGCAGGGCCTGACTCACCCTGCCACCCCTCACGACCCGGGCTGCTAGGGGCGCCGCCGTTCGTGCAGGGTGGGAGAACGGGCAGAGCCCTTTGAACCCCCGCCGACCTTTGAAGGTGTTCTGAACCAAAACGCTTGGGCCCAGGCTCATGATCACCAGCATCCTCACCTTGGCCCAACTCTCCCCTTGATTCAGACCCATTGGATAGGGCCTGCCGGGCTCTTGGTTCTAATGAAAACCCTAGGTCGGCCCCGTGGGGCACATCCCAAGGGGCCTGGCTCTGCAACGCTGGGGATTGGTGACTCAGACCCCAGAGCCAGACTCACCCTGCCGCACTGTCGCCACCCAGGCCTCTAGGGGCACCGCCGGTCATTCAGGGCGAGAGAAGGGAAGGGCCTTCGGAGTCCCCGGTGACCTTCAAAGGCTCACCTCGCCAAAATGCTGGTGCCCACGCTCCCGCTCCCCAGCGCCCTCACCTCGGCCCGCCCCTCCGTTTGCTGCAGAGCCAGTGGATAGTGCCTGCCGGGCTCCTGGGGGCTAACTGAAAACCTAGGTCAGCCCTGTGGGGCACATCCCAAGGGTTCTGGCTCTGCAATGCTTGGGATTGGTGACTCAGAGCCCCAGAGCCGGACTCACCCTTCCACACTGTCGCCACCTGGGCAGCTAGGGGCGCCGCCGGTCATTCAGAGTGAGAGAAGTGGCAGGTCCTTCCGAGTTCCCGGTGACCTTCAAAGGCTCCTGGAGCCAAAACACTGGTGCCCATGCTTCCACTCCCCAGCGCCCTCACCTCGGCCCGCCCCTCCGCTCCCCGCACAGCAGGCGGATCGGGCCTGCCAGCCACCTGGGGGCTAACCCTAACCCTAGGTCGGACCCGAGGGGCCCCTCCCAAGGGGCCTGACGCCACAATGCCGGGGATTGGGGACCCCAAGCCTCAGCACCTGACTCACCTGCCGCCCAGCCGACAATCGGGGGCTTGGGGTACTGCCGTTCATTCAGGGCAGGAGAACGGGCAGGGCCCTCCGAGACATGGCGACCTTCAAAGGCCCCCCAGGCCAAAACGCCCAGGCCCACCCTCCCACTCACCAGCGCCCTCACCTAGGTCTGCCACTCTGCTCTCCACACAGCTGGCGAATAGGGCCTGTTTGCCTCCTAGGGGCTAAACCTAACTCTAGGTTGGCCCCCGAAGGGCCCCTCCCAAGGGGCCTGGTGCCGCAACGCCAGGGATTGGGGACCCCCAAGCCCCAGCGCCCGATGCACCCTGCCGCCCCTCCCCACCTGGGCCGCTAGGGGCGCCGCTGTTCATTCACCTTGGAAGGATGGACAGGGCCCTCCGAATCCCCGCCAATTTTCAAAGGCGCCCCAAATCAAAACACTTGGGCCCAGGCTCATATTCACCAGCACCCTCACCTCAGCCCAACTCTCTTCTCGATGCCCAGGTGGTGTATCGGGCTTGCCAGCCTCCTGGGGGCTAACCCTAACCATAGTTCGGCCCCCGAGGGGCACTTCCCAGGGGCCTGGTGTCACAACGCTGCGGATGGGGACCCCGAGCCCAAGTGCCGGTCTCACCCTGCTGCCCTTCAGCCACCCGAGCCGCTAGAGACCACTGGTCAATCAGGGTGGGAGAATGGGCAGGGCCCCCGGAATCCCCGCTGACCTTCAAAGACCCCCCGCGCAAAAAAATTGGCTCCATTCCTCCTGCTCCCCAGCGCCCTCAGCCCGGCCAGCCCCACCGCTTGCTGCAGAGCCAGTGGATAGTGCCTGCCAGGCTCCTGGGGGCTAACTGAAATCCTAGGTAGGACCCGTGGGGCACAACCCAAGGGGCCTGGCTCTGAAACGCTGGGGATTGGTGACTCAGAGCCACAGAGCCAGACTCACCCTGCAGCACCATCACCACCCGGGCCGCTTGGGGCGCCGCCGCTCATTCAGGGCGGGAGAAGGGACAGGGACCTGGAGAAACTGGCGATATTTGAAGCCTCCTGCGCCAAAATGCAGGGGCCCAAGCTCCCGATCGCCAGCGCCTTTACCTCGGGCCGCCCACCTCTCGCCGCCCAGCCAGAGGATTGGGCCTGCTGGCCTCCTGGGTGCTAACTCTAAACCTAGGTCCGCCCACGAGGAGCCCCTCCCAAGAGGCCTGGCCCCGCAACGCTGGGGATTGGGGATCCCCGAGCCGCAGCATGGACTCACCCTGCCGCTCCACCGCCAAGGGAGCTGCTAAGGGCGCCGCTGCTTATTCAGGGAAGGAGAACGGGCAGGGCCCTCCGAGCCATGGCATCAGTCAAACGCCCAGGGCGCCAAAACGCTGGGGCCCACGCTCCCGCTCGCCATCGCCCTCAACTCGGCCTGCATCTCCACTCCTTGCACAGCCGGCGGATCGGGCCTGCAGGCCTCCTGGGCGCTAACCCTAACCCTAGGACGGCCCCGAGCGTCGCTTCCTAAGGGGCCTGGCGCTGCAACGCCGGGGATTGGGAACCCCCAAGCCCCAGCGCTGGATGCACCCTGCCGCCCCGCCCCACACGTGCCCCTAGGGGCGCCGCCATTCATTCAGGATGGGAGAACGGGCAGGGTCCTTCGAACCCCCGCCGACCTTCGAAGGCGCCCCGAACCAAAACCCTTGGGCCCAGGCTCATGTTCACCAGCACCCACACCGCGGCCCAACTCTCCACTCGACGCACAGGCGGTGTATCGGGCCTGCTGGCCTCCTGGAGGCTAACCCTAACCATAGGTCGGCCACCGAGGGGCCCTTCACAAGGGGCCTGGCGTCGCAACGCTGTGGATGGGGATCCCGAGCTCACGTGCCGCACTCACCCTGCTGCCCTTCAGCCACCCGAGCCACTACAGGCCCCGCCGGTCAATCAGGGCAAGAGATCGGGCAGGGCCCTCCAAGCCCACGCTGACCTTTGAAGGCTCCCCGCGCAAAAACGTTCGTTGGCTCCCAGGATCCTGCTCGCCCGCGCCCTCACCTAGGCCCACCCCACCGCTTGCTTCAGAGCCGTTGGATAGGGCCTGCCGGGCTCCTGGCAGCTAACCAAAACCCTAGGTCAGGCCTGAGGGGACATCCCAAGGGGCCTGGCTCTGCAATGCTGGGGATTGGTGACTCAGAGCCCCAGAGCCAGACTCACCCTGCCGCACTGTACCCACCCGGGCCGCTAGGGGCGCCGCGGGTCATAGAGGGCGAGAGAAGGGCAGGGCCTTCTGAGTCCCCGGTGACCTTCAAAGGCTCCCCTTGCCAAAACGCTGGTGCCCAGGATCCCGCTCCCCAGCGCCTTCACCTCGGGCCGCACCTCAGCTCGCCGCACAGTGTGCGGTTGGGCCTAATGGTCTCCTGGGGGCTAACCCTAACCCTAGGTCGGCCCCCCAGGGGCCCCTCCGAAGGGTTTTGGTACCACTACGCCAGGGATCTGGAACCCCAAGCCCCAAAGCCAGACTCACCCTCCCACAACGCTGCCACCCGGGCCCCGAGGGGCGCCGCCGGTCCTTCAGGGCGGGAGAACTGACAGGGCCCCGGAGAAACCGGTGACATTTGAAGCCTCCCACCCCAAAATGCAGGGGCCCACAATCCCGCACCCCAGCGCCTTTACCTCGGCCCGCCCACCTCTCACCGCCCAGCCAGAGGATCTGGCCTGCCGGCCTTATGGGGGCTAACTCTAACGTTGGGTCGGCACACGAGGAGCCCCTCCCAAGGGGCCTGGCACCACAACGCCGGGGATTGGGGATCCCCGAGCCGCAGCCTGGGATTCACCCTGCCGCCCCACCGCCAACGGAGCCGCTAGGGGCATTGCTGGGGATTCAGGGCAGGAGAAAGGGCAGGGCCCTCCGAGCCATGGCAACATTCAAAGGCCCAGGATGCCAAAACGCTGGGGCCCACGCTCCCGCTCGCCATTGCCCTCAATTCGGGCTGCATCTCCACTCCTCGCACAGCGGGCGGATCGGGCCTGCAGGCCTCCTGGGCGCTAACCTTAACCCTAGGATGGCCCCGAGGGTCGCTTCCTAAGGGGCCTGGCGCCGCAACTCAGGGGATTGGGAACCCCCAAGCCCCAGCGCTGGATACACCCTGCCGCCCCACCCCACACTAGCCGCTAGGGGCGCCGCAATTCATTCAGGGTGGGAGAATGGGCAGGGCCCTTCGAACCCCCGCCGACCTTCGAAGGCGCCCTGAACCAAACGGCTTGGGCCCGGGCTCATGTTCACCAGCACACTCACCTCGGCCCAACTCTCCGCTCGATGCACAGGCGGTGTATCGGGCCTGCTGGCCTCCTGGGGGCTAACCCTAACTGTAGGTCGGCCACAGAGGGGCCCTTCCCAAGTGGCCTGGCGCCACAACGCCGGGAATACGGACTCCAACCCAAGTGCCGGACTCACCCTGCTGCCCTTCAGGCACCGGAGCCTCTAGGGGCCCCGCCGGTCACTCAGAGCGGGAGAACGGGCAGGTCCCTCCGAGCCCCCATCGACCTTCGAAGGCCCCCCACACTAAAACGCTTGGGCTCACGCTCAGTCTCGCCGCGACCTCACCTCGGCCTAACCCTCCGCGTGCCACACAGCTGCAGATCGGGTCCACCGGCCTCCTGGGGGCTAACCGTAACCCTAGATAGACCCCCGAGGGGCCCCTCCCAAGGGATCTGGCGCCGAAACACTGGGGATTGGGGACCCCTGAGCCTCAGCACTGGACTCACCCTGCCACGCAGCCGCCACCCGGGGGCTTGGGGTGGTGCCGTTCATTCAGGGCGGGAGCACGGGCAGGGCCCTCCAAGACACAGCGACCTTCAAAGGTCCCCCGCGCCAAAACACCCGGGCCCACGCTCCCGCTCACCAGTGCCCTCACCTCGGTCCGACACTCCAGTCTCCACACAGCTGGCGAATAGGGCCTGCCGGCATCCTAGGGGCTAAACCTAACCCTAGGTCAGCCTCCGAGGGGCCCCTCCCAAGGGGCCTGGCGCCGCAACGCGGTGGACTGGGGATCCTCGAGCCCTATGCCCGGACTTCCATGCCGCCCCGCCGCCACCTGGGCTGCTAGGGGCGCCGCCGGTCATTCAGGGAGGAGAATAGGCAGGGCCCGCCAAGTCCCCAGAGACATTCGAAGGCCCCCGGTGCCAAAACCCTTGGGCCCAGGCTCTTGCTCGCCAGCGCCCTCACCTTGGCCTGCCCCTCCGCTCCACGCACAGCAGGCGGATCCGGCCTGCCGGCCTCCCGGGCGCTAACCCTAACCCTAGGTCGGCCACCCAGGGGCCCTTCCAAGGATACTGGTGCCGCTTCGCCAGGGATCGGGAACCTCAAGCCCCAGAGCCACACTCACCCTACCGCAACGCCGCCACGCGGGCCGCTAGGAGCACTGCGGGTCATTCAGGGCGAGAGAAGGGGCAGGGCCTTCCGAGCCCCCGGTGGCCTTCAAAGGCTCCCCGTGGCCAAACACTGGTGCCCACGCTCCCGCTCCCCAACGCCCTCACCTCGGACCCGCCCTCCGCTCCCCGGACAGTGGCCGGATCCCACCTGCCGGCCTCCTGAGGGCTAACCCTAACCCTAGGTCAGCCACCCAGGGGCCCCTCCCAAGGGTCCTGGTGCCGCTACACTGGGGATCAGGGACCCCAAGACCCAGAGCCATAATCACCCTGCCCCAACGTCGCCACCCGGGCGCTAGTGGCACCGCCCGTCATTCAGGGCGGGAGAAGGGACAGGGCCCTGGAGAAACTGGCGATATTTGAAGCCTCCTGCACCAAAATGCAGGGGCCCACGCTCCCGATCGCCAGAGCCTTTACCTCGGGCCGCCCACCTCTCGCCGCCCAGCCAGAGGATTGGGCCTGCTGGCCTCCTGGGTGCTAACTCTAAACCTAGGTCCGCCCACGAGGAGCCCCTCCCAAGAGGCCTGGCCCCGCAACGTTGGGAATTGGGGATCCCCGAGCCGCAGCATGGACTCACCCTGCCGCTCCACCGCCAAGGGAGCTGCTAAGGGCGCAGCTTGGTCTTCAGGGCAGGAGAACGGGCAGGGCCCTTTGAGCCATGGCAACAGTCGAAGGCCCAGGGCGCGAAAATGCTGGGGACCACGCTACCGCTCTGCATCACCCTCAACTCGGCCCGCACCTCCGCTCTTCGCAGAGCCAGCGACTCGGGCCTGCCAGCCTCCTGGGAGCTAAGCCTAACCCTAGGACAGCCCCTGAAGGTCCCTTCCTAAGGGGCCTGGCGCCGCAACGCCAGGGATTGGGAGCCCCCAAGCCCCAGCGCCGGATGCACGCTGCCACCCTAACCCATACAGGCCGCTAGGGGTGCCGCCATTCATTCAGGGTAGGAGGACGGGCAGGGCCCTTCGAACCCCCGCCGACCTTCGAAGGCGCCCCGAACCAAAAGGCTTGGGCCCGGGCTCATGTTCACCAGCACACTCACCTCGGCCCAACTCTCCACTCGACGCACAGGCGGTGTATTGGGCCTGCTGGCCTCCTGGAGGCTAACCCTAACCATAGGCCGGCCACCGAGGGGCCCTTCCCAAGGGGCCTGGCATCGCAACGCTGGGGATGGGGACCCCGAGCTCACGTGCCGCTCTCACCCTGCTGCCCTTCAGCCACCCGAGCCACTAGAGGCCCCGCCGGTCAATCAGGGCAAGAGATCGGGCAGGGCCCTCCGATCCCATGCTGACCTTTGAAGGCTCCTCGCGCAAAAACGTTGGCTCCCCGGATACTGCTCGCCAGCGCCCTCACCTAGGCCCACCCCACCGCTTGCTTCAGAGCCGGTGGATAGGGCCTGCCGGGCTCCTAGCAGCTAACCAAAACCCTGGGTGGGCCCTGAGGGGACATCGCAAGCGGCCTGGCCCTGCAATGCTGGGAATTGGTGACTCAGAGCCCCAGAGCCGGACTCACCCTGCCGCACTGTCCCCACCTGGGCAGCTAGGGGCGCCGCGGGTCATAGAGGGCGAGAGAAGGGCAGGGCCTTCTGAGTCCCCGGTGACCTTCAAAGGCTCCCCGTGCCAAAACGCTGGTGCCCAGGATCCCGCTCCCCAGCGCCTTCACCTCGGGCCGCACCTCAGCTCGCCGCAGTGTGCGGTTGGGCCTGACGGTCTCCTGGGGGCTAACCCTAACCCTAGGTCGGCCCCCCAGGGGCCCCTCCCAAGGCTTTTGGTGCCACTAAGCCAGGGATCTGGAACCCCAAGCCCCAAATCCAGACTCACCCTCCCACAACGCTGCCACCTGGGCCGCGAGGGGCGCCGCCGGTCATTCAGGGCGGGAGAACTGACAGAGCCCTGGAGAAACCAGCGACATTTGAAGCCTCCCACCCCAAAATGCAGGGGCCCACAATCCCGCACCCCAGCGCCTTTACCTCGGCCCGCCCACCTCTCACCGCCCAGCCAGAGGATCTGGCCTGCCGGCCTTATGGGGGCTAACTCTAACCCTCGGTCGGCCCACGAGGAGCCCCTCCCAAGGGGCCTGGCACCACAACGCCGGGGATTGGGGATCCTCGAGCCGTAGCAAGGGATTCACCCTGCCGCCCCACCGCCAACAGTGCCGCTAGGGGCCTTGCTGGTTCTTCAGGGCAGGAGAAAGGGCAGGGCCCTCCGAGCCATGGCAACATTCAAAGGCCCAGGACGCCAAAACGCTGGGGCCCAGCTCCCGCTCGCCATCGCCCTCAACTCGGCCTGCATCTCCACTCCTCGCACAGCCGGCGGATCGGGCCTGCCGGCCTCCTGGGCGCTAACCCTAACCCTAGGACGGCCCCGAGGTTCGCTTCCTAAGGGGCCTGGCGCCGCAACGCCAGGGATTGGGAACCCCCAAGCCCCAGCGCTGGATGCACCCTGCCGCCCTGCCCCACACGTGCCGCTAGGGGCGCCGCCATTCATTCAGGGTGGGAGAACGGGCAGGGCCCTTCGAACCCCCGCCGACCTTCGAAGGCGCCCCGAACCAAAACGCTTGGGCCCAGGCTCAGGTTCACCAGCACCCTCACCTCGGCCCAACTCTCCGCTCGACGCACAGGTGGTGTATCGGGCCTGCGGGGCTCCTGGAGGCTAACCCTAACCATAGGTCGGCCACCGAGGGGCACTTCCCAAGGGGCCTGGCGTCGCAACGCTGGGGATGGGGACCCCGAGCTCATGTGCCGCACTCACCCTGCTGCCCTTCAGCCACCCGAGCCGCTAGAGGCCCCGCCGGTCAATCAGGGCAAGAGATCGGGCAGGGCCCTCCGAGCCCACGCTGACCTTTGAAGGCTCCCCGCGCAAAAACGTTGGCTCCCAGGATCCTGCTCGCCAGCGCCCTCACCTTGGCCCACCCCACCGCTTGCTTCAGAGCCGGTGGATAGGGCCTGCCGGGCTCCTGGCAGCTAACCAAAACCCTAGGTCAGCCCTGAGGGGACATCCCGGGCGGCCTGGCTCTGCAATGCTGGGGATTGGTGACTCAGAGCCCCAAGCCGGACTCACCCTGCCGCATTGTCCCCACCTGGGCCGCTAGGGGCGCCGCGGGTCATAGAGGGCGAGAGAAGGGCAGGGCCTTCTGAGGCCCCGGTGACCTTCAAAGGCTCCCCGTGCCAAAACGCTGGTGCCCACGCTCCCGCTCCCCAGCGCCTTCACCTCGGGCCGCACCTCAGCTCGCCGCACAGTGTGTGGTTGGGCCTGACAGTCTCCTGGGGGCTAACCCTAACCCTAGGTCGGCCCCCCAGGGGCCCCTCCCAAGGCTTTTGGTGCCACTACGCCAGGGATCTGGAACCCCAAGCCCCAAAGCCAGACTCACCCTCCCACAACGCTGCCACCCGGGCCGCGAGGGGCGCCGCCGGTCATTCAGGGCGGGAGAACTGACAGGGCCCTGGAGAAACCGGCGACATTTGAAGCCTCCCACCCCAAAATGCAGGGGCCCACAATCCCGCACCCCAGCGCCTTTACCTCGGCCCGCCCACCTCTCACCGCCCAGCCAGAGGATCTGGCCTGCCGGCCTTATGGGGGCTAACTCTAACCCTGGGTCGGCCCACGAGGAGCCCCTCCCAAGGGGCCTGGCACCACAACGCCGGGGATTGGGGATCCCCGAGCCGCAGCCTGGGATTCACCCTGCCGCCCCACCGCCAACGGAGCCGCTAGGGGCCTTGCTGGTTCTTCAGGGCAGGAGAAAGGGCAGGGCCCTCCGAGCCATGGCAACATTCAAAGGCCCAGGACGCCAAAACGCTGGGGCCCAGCTCCCGCTCGCCATCGCCCTCAACTCGGCCTGCATCTCCACTCCTCGCGCAGCCGGCGGATCGGGCCTGCCGGCCTCCTGGGCGCTAACCCTAACCCTAGGACGGCCCCGAGGGTCGCTTCCTAAGGGGCCTGGCGCCGCAACGCAGGGGATTGGGAACCCCCAAGCCCCAGCGCTGGATGCACCCTGCCGCCCTGCCCCACACGTGCCGCTAGGGGCGCCGCCATTCATTCAGGGTGGGAGAACGGGCAGGGCCCTTCGAACCCCCGCCGACCTTCGAAGGCGCCCCGAACCAAAACGCTTGGGCCCGGGCTCATGTTCACCAGCACCCTCACCTCGGCCCAACTCTCCGCTCGACGCACAGGCGGTGTATCGGGCCTGCTGGCCTCCTGGGGGCTAACCCTAACTGTAGGTCGGCCACGGAGGGGCCCTTCCCAAGTGGCCTGGCGCCACAACGCCGGGAATGGGGACCCCAACCCAAGTGCCGGTCTCACCCTGCTGCCCTTCAGGCACCGGAGCCTCTAGGGGCCCCGCCGGTCATTGAGAGCGGGAGAACGGGCAGGTCCCTCCGAGCCCCCACTGACCTTCGAAGGCCCCCCGCACTAAAACGCTTGGGCTCATGCTCAGTCTCGCCAGCGCCCTCACCTCGGCCCAACCCTCCGCGTGCCGCACAGCCGCTGATCGGGTCCACTGGCCTCCTGGGGGCTAACCGCTACCCTAGATTGACCCCCGAGGGGCCCCTCCCAAGGGATCTGGCGCCGCAACACTGGGGATTGGGGACCCCCGAGCCTCAGCACTGGACTCACCCTGCCACCCAGCCGCCACCCGGGGGCTTGGGGTGGTGCCGTTCATTCAGGGCGGGAGCACGGGCAGGGCCTTCCAAGACACGGCGACCTTCAAAGGCCCCCCGCGCCAAAACACCCGGGCCTACGCTCCCGCTCACCAGTGCCCTCACCTCGGTCCGCCACTCCAGTCTCCACACGGCTGGCGAATAGGGCCTGCCGGCATCCTAGGGGCTAAACCTAACCCTAGGTCAGCCTCCGAGGTGCCCCTCCCAAGGGGCCTGGCGCCGCAACGCGGTGGACTGGGGACCCCCGAGCCCTATGCCCGGACTTCCATGCCGCCCCGCCGCCACCTGGGCTGCTAGGGGCGCCGCCGGTCATTCAGGGAGGAGAATGGGCAGGGCCCGCCGAGTCCCCGGAGACATTCGAAGGCCCCCGGTGCCAAAACGCTTGGGCCCAGGCTCTTGCTCCCCAGCGCCCTCACCTCGGCCCGCCCCTCCGCTCCACGCACAGCGGGTGGATCCCGCCTGCCGGCCTCCGGGGTGCTAACCCTAACCCTAGGTCGGCCACCCAGGGGCCCCTCCCAAGGGTCCTGGTGCCGCTTCGCCGGGGATCGGGAACCTCAAGCCCCAGAGCCACACTCACCCTACCGCAACGCCGCCACCCAGGCCGCTAGGAGCACTGCAGGTCATTCAGGGCGAGAGAAGGGGCAGGGCCTTCTGAGCCCCCGGTGGCCTTCAAAGGCTCCCCGTGCCGAAACGCTGGTGCCCACGCTCCTGCTCCCCAACGCCCTCACCTCGGCCCCGCCCTCCGCTCCCCGGACAGTGGCCGGATCACACCTGCCGGCCTCCTGGGGGCTAACCCTAACCCTAGGTCAGCCACCCAGGGGCCCCTCCCAAGGGTCCTGGTGCCGCTACACTGGGGATCAGGGACTCCAAGACCCAGAGCCAGACTCACCCTGCCGCCACATCGCCACCCGGGACGCTAGTGGCACCGCCCGTCATTCAGGGCGGGAGAAGGGACAGGGCCCTGGAGAAACCGGCGATATTTGAAGCCTCCTGCGCCAAAATGCAGGGGCCCACGCTCCCGATCGCCAGCGCCTTTACCTCGGGCCGCCCACATCTCGCCACCCAGCCAGAGAATTGGGCCCGCTGGCCTCCTGGGTGCTAACTGTAAACCTAGGTCCGCCCACGAGGAGCCCCTCCCAAGAGGCCTGGCCCCACAACGCTGGGGATTGGGGATCCACGAGCCGCAGCATGGACTCACCCTGCCGCTCCACCGCCAAGGGAGCTGCTAAGGGCGCCGCTGGTTCTTCAGGGCAGGAGAACGGGCAGGGCCCTTTGTGCCATGGCAACAGTCGAAGGCCCAGGGCGCCAAAACGCTGGGGACCACGCTCCCGCTCTGCATCACCCTCAACTCGGCCCGCACCTCCGCTCTTCGTAGAGCCAGCGACTCGGGCCTGCCGGCCTCCTGGGAGCTCACCCTAACCCTAGGACAGCCCCTGAAGGTCCCTTCCTAAGGGGCCTGGCGCCGCAACGCCAGGGATTGGGGGCCCCCAAGCCCCAGCGCCGGATGCACGCTGCCACCCCAACCCACACAGGCCGCTAGGGGCGCCGCCATTCATTCAGGGTGGGAGAACTGGCAGGGCCCTCCGAACCCCTGCCGACCTTCGAAGGCGCACCAAACCAAAACGCTTGGGCCCAGGCTCATGTTCACCAGCACCCTCACCTCGGCCCAACTCTCCGCTCGACGCACAGGTGGTGTATCGGGCCTGCGGGGCTCCTGGAGGCTAACCCTAACCATAGGTCGGCCACCGAGGGGCCCTTCCCAAGGGGCCTGGCGTCACAACGCTGGGGATGGGGACCCCGTGTTCAAGTGCCGGACTCACCCTGCTGCCCTTCAGGCACCCAAGCCACTAGGGGACCACCGGTCAATCAGGACAGGAGAACGGGCAGGGACCTCCGAGCCCCCGCTGACCTTCGAAGGCCCCCCACGCAAAAACGTGGGCTCCCAAGCTCCCGCTCCCCAGCACCCTCACCTTGGCCCGCCCCTCCACTCCATGCACAGCGGGCGGATCGGGCCTGCCGGCCTCCTGGGGGCTAACCCTAACCCTAGGTCAGACCCCATGGGGCCCCTCCCAAGGGTCCTGGTGCCGCAACGCTTGGGATTGGGGACCCCCGAGCCCCAGCCAGGACTCACTTTGCCGACCCGCCGCCACCCCGGCCTGCTAGGGGCGCCGCCGTTCATTCAGGGTGGGAGAACGGGCAAGGCCCTCCTAGCCCCCAGAGACCTTCAGAGGCCCCCCGCGCCAAAATTCTTGGGCTCACATTCCAGCACGCCGGCGCCTTCACCTTGATCCAGTCCTCCGCTACCACACAGATGGTGGATCATGCCTGCTGGACTCCTGTTTGCTAACACTAACCCTAGGACGGCCCAGAGGGGCCACTCCCAAAGGGCCTTGCGCTACAACACACGGCATTGGGGACCCCCAAACCGCAGTGCCAGACTCACACTGCCACCCCGCCACCACCCAGGCTGCTAGGGGCTCCACTGGTCATTCAGGGCGGGAGAAAGGGCAGGGCCCTCCGAGCCTCTAGCGACGTTAAAAGGCCCCCGGCGCCAAAACACTGGATACCATACTCCCACTCGCCAGCACCCTCACCTTGGCCCACTCCTCCGCTCGCCGCACAGCCGGCGCATCAGTCCTGCTGGCCTACTGGGGTCTAACCCTAACCCTAAACCCTAACGCCTAACCTTAAACCCTAAACCTTAACCCCTAACCTAAACCTAACCCTAACCCCTAATCCTTACCCTAACCCTAACCTAACCCTAAACCTAACACTAACCCGGACCCTAACCCATACTCTAACCCTAACTCTAACCCGTACCCTAACCCTAACCCTAACCTGTACCCTAACCCTAACCATAACCCTAACACGTACTCTAACCCGTACCCTTAACCCGTACCCTAACCTTAACCGTAAACTGTACCCTAACCTGTAACTTAAACCATACCCTAAACCTAACCGTAACCCTAACAAGTACCCTAACCCGAACCCTAACCTTAACCCTAAATCCTGACCTTAACCCATACCCTAACTCGTACCATAACCCGTACCCTAACCCTACCCGAAACCTAACCCTAACCCATACCCTAACTGTAACCCTAAACCCTAAACCGTAACCCATACCCTACCCCTAACCAGTACCTTTACCTTAACCTTAACCCATACCCTAACCCGTACCATAACCCATACCCTAACCCGTCCCTTATCCCTAACTCAGACACTAACCCATACCCTAACCCTAACCCGTACCCTATACCTATCCCTAACACGTTCCCTAACCCGTACCCTAACCCTAAACCTACACCGTAACCTAACCTGTACCATAACCCTAAACTGTACCCTAACCCTAATCCGTACCCTAAACCATACACAAATCGGTATGCCAACACTTACCCTAAACCGTACCCTAACACGTACCCTAAACTGTACCCTAATGCGCACCCTAACCCGTACCCTAACCCTAACCCGTACCCTAAACCTAACCCGTACTCCAACCCTAACCCTAACCCTAAACCGAAACCCTAAACCCTAACCCATACCCTAAACCCTAATCTGTACCCTAACCCATAACCTCCAACCTGTAACCCCTAAACCCAACCCTAATCAGTACCCTCTCCTTCCCTATCCCTAACCCCTACCCTCACCCATACCCTAACCGTAACCCATACCCTAACCTTAACCCATACCCTAATCCGTACCCTAACCCCGGGGATTGGGTACACCTGAGCTCCACCACGGGACTCAGCCTGCCACCCCTCAGGAAACCATGCCCCTTGGGGCGCCACAGAGCATCCCCTGCATGAGAACTGGTAGGCCCCCCCTGAGCCCCCAGTGATCCTCGGCGACCCCCTACACCCCAACCCTGAGGCCCACGCTCATCCCGCCCCACGCCTTCCCTTCAGCTTGCCACTGAGCTCGTCGCAGAGCCGGCAGATCAGGCCTGCCGGGTTCCTGGGACCTAGACCTGACCCTAGTTCGGCTGGGTAGGGCCCCTCCCCTGGGGCCCGGTGCCGCAGCCCCAGGGACTGGGGACACCTGAGTCCCATTGCAGGACAAAGCCTGCCAGCCCGCAGGAAACCGTGCCCCTTGGGAGGCTGTGGAGCATTCAGGGTGAGAGAACCAGGAGGGCCCCCAGAGCCCCCGGCGAACTTCGGCGATCCCTAAACTCAACCTTGAAGCCCATGCTCACCCCACCCCGCACCCTCACCTCAGCCCGCGGCAGAGCTCACCACATAGTGGGCAGATCTGGCCTGCGGGGTTCCTGGGCCCCAACCATAACCCTAGTTCATCTGTGGAGGGGCCCCTCCCCAGGAGCCTGGAGCCACAGTTGCGGGGACTCAGTACACCTGAGCCCCACAGCAGGACTCAGTCTGCCACCCTCCAGGAAACCGTGCACCTTGGGAGGCCATAGAACATTCAGGGCGGGAGAACCAGGAGGGCCCTCCTGAGCCACCAGCGAACATCGGCGGCCACCCGCACCCCAACCCTGAGGCCCACGCTCACCCTCCCCACACCCTCACCTAAGCCTGTGTAGCTCGACATACAGCCAGCAGATTGGGCCTGAGGGGCTCCTGGGGCCTAACGCTAGCCCTAGCCTGGCCGCAGGTTTGGGGGTCTCCCCAGGAGCCTTACACCGCAGACCTGGGGAATTGGGATATCTGTGCCCCACCGCAGGACTCAGCTTGCCACCCGACAGGAAAACGTGCCCCTTGGGGCTCTACGGAGCCTACAGGGCACGAGAACTTGGGGAGGCCCCCGGAGCCCATCCCTACCTTTGGCAGCCCCCCCCCGTTCCCCAACCCTGAGGCCCATTCTCACCCTCGCCCATGGCCTCCTCTCAGCCCTCCACAGAGCTCGCCGCACAGCTTGCAGATTGTCCCTGCTGGGCTCCTGGACCCTAACCCTTACCCTAGGTTGGCCACAGAGGGGTCCCTCCCTAGGGTCCTGGCACCACACTCCGGGGGATTGGGGACACCCAAGCCCCACCGTAGGACTCAGCCTGCAGCCCACAGTTAACTCCACCATTTTGGGGAACAACAGAGCATTCAGGGCAAGAGAATTGGGGCACCCGCTGAGAGCCCCTTCAGGTGTACCCCGAACTTTGTGGGCCCTTCCAGATGAAACCCCAAGGCTCACACTCACCGGCCATTGTGCCGTCATGTCACTCGGCCGGGGAGTTCTCTGAGCACTGGGCAGTTCGGACCTGCTGTCTCTTGAGGCCTAACCTAACCCTGGGTCCTCAGCTGAGGGTCCCTCCCTGTTTGCCTGCCTCCAAGGCACCAGGCATTGGGCTCACCTCTGCACGACTAGAGGAATCAGCCTGCCCCACGGCAGGAAACTGTCCATTTGGGGCTGTAGAAAGGATTCATTGGAAAATCGGAGGGCCCCCCTCAGCCCATCCCAGGCAACCCCCACTTTCAGAGATCTCCCCGGATCCAATTAGTAGCTTCACACTGACCTTTAAACTTGCTCTCCATGGAGATCTTTTGAAATTCTCCACACTTCCAACCAATGGCATCATCCAGCTTCAGAGCCTTACCCAGCTTTAGGTCTTGAGATGGATTAAAATGGGAAGTCACTTCACTGATGACGACGTACTGGTGACCAAAAGATACATGCAGAAATGCTTCATATCACTTGGCTTTAGGGAAATGCAAATCTAAACCCCTATAAATGCCATATAACACGAGGCCGAATATCTAAAAATAAGAAGACATGAAACTATACATGTTGGAGAGGATGTGGAGAAATGGGAACCCTCTTACACCCCTATACGAATGCAGTCCGGTACAACCACTATTGAAAATGGTACAGAGTTTCCTCAAGAAGTTATAAATATAGCTACCCTATGTCCCAGGAATTGCACTACTGGGTATTTACCCCAAAGAGACAGAGGTAGTGAAGAAGGGACACATGCACCCCAGTGTTCATAGCAGCAATATCCATAATAGACAAACTGTGGAAGGAGTGCAGATGAGCATGGATAGATGAATGGATAAAGAAGATGTGGATCATATACATAATGGAATATTACTCAGCCATCAGAAAGGATGAATACTTACCATCACACCGACCTGGGTGGAGCTGGAGGGTATTATGCTGAGTGGAATAAGTCAATGAAAGAAAGACAATGATCATATGCTTTCACTCCTATGTGGAATATCAGAAACAAGGAAGAAGACCATAGGGGAAGGAAGGGAAAATAGAATGGGAAGTCATCAGAGAGGGAGAAAACCCATGATAGACTCATAACTATCGCAAGAAACTGATGAATGTGGGAGGAGAAGTTGGGGGGGGGATGTAACTGGGTGAGTAGCATTAAGGAGGTCACACGATACAATGAGCACTGGGTGTTACACACAACTGAAAATTTATTGAAGACTACATTTGAAACTAATGATGTACTGTAAGTTGGCTAACTGAATTTAAATTAAAGAACAAAAGACTTCGAATAAACAATCCTAAATATTTGTATGGAACCACTAAAGATTCCGAACAGCCAGTGCAATGTGGAAAAGAAAAACAAAGCTGGAGGACTCACAATTTCAGATTTCAGGTTATACTACAAAGCTGCAGTCATCCTAACAAGACAGTACGGCACAAAAATAGAGACAGCGACCAAAGGAACAGGATACAAGTTCAGACAGAAACCCACAATTATGTGGTCCATGAATCTTCCATAAAGCAAGCAACGATATCAAAAGGGAAAAGGACATTCTCTACAACAAATGGTGTTGGGAAAACTAGACAGCTACGCACAAAAGAATGAAATTAGACTGCTTTCTTACACAATAAAGACAAACACAAAACAGTTTCAAGACCTCAATATGAGACCTGAATCCATAAAAATCCTACAGGAGGGAAGACAGTAACTTCTTGACATGGACCATACCAACGTTTTTCTAGACTGTGACCTGAGGCAAAGGAAATGAAAGCAAAAATAAACTATCGGGAATACAGCAAAATAAAAAGTTACCACACGGCAGAAGAACAATGAAAACGTAAAAATAATAAGACAACCTACTCAAATGGAGAAGATATTTGCAAAGATCATATGCAATAAAGGGATAGTGTCCAAAACATATACAACTGATACTACTCGACCCCCCAAAAAACAAATAATCCAGTTAAAAAATAGGCAGAGGACATGGACAGACATTTCTCCAAAGAAGAAATACAAATGGCCAACAGTCCCGTGAAAAGATGTTCACCATCACCCATCATCAGGAAAATGTAAATCCAAAGGACAATGAGGTAATATCTCAAACCTGTCAGAATGGCTAACATCAAAAGCACAACAAAGAGCAGGTGTTGGGAGGATGTGGATAAAGGGGAATCCTCGCAAACTGTGGGTGGGAATGCAAACTGTGGTGGCCACCGTGGAAAACAGTATGAAGGTTCCTCAAAAAATTAAATATAGAACTACCCTACGATCCAACAATCACACTACTCGTATTTACCCAAAGAATAGGAAAAGAGTAACTTAAAAGGATACGTGCACCCCTATGTTTCTTGCACCATTATTTACAATATCACAATATGGAAGCAACCCAAGTGTCTGTAGAAAAATTGACAAATGAGAGGATAGATGTGAGTATTCACACACACACACACACACACACACACACACACACAATGGAGTATTACTCGGCTTGAAAAAGAATGAAACCTTGCCATTTGCAGACACATGGATGGAGCTAGAGAGTATTATCCTAACTAAAATCAGTCAGTCAGAGAAAGACAAATCCCATACGATGTCACTCTAATGGGGAATTTAAGAAACAAACAAAAATAAATAACTAAAAGAGAAAAAGGAGACACACCAAAATACAAACTCTTAACAATAGAGAAGAAACGGATGGTTACCAGAGAGGAGGTGGATAGAGGGATGAGTGAAATAGATGAAGGGGATTAAGAGGACGCTTTTCTTGATGACCACTGAGTAATATATAGAATTACTGAATCACTCTATTGTACACCTGAAACGAATGTAACACTGTATGTTAGCTCTACTGGAATTAAAATAAATTTTAAACAAGATTTTTCTTTCAGGAACCTCTTTGAAAAAGCTTTTCCTGTGCAATGTGCATAAGCCCTACTTGGGAGGATTCACTCTACAATAATTATTTACTCCATGCCTCAAATTCAGATTTCACTGAGTTCTTACCATGGATTCCAGCCCACGGGAGCCATGGTCCTTTTCAGTCCAGGCTCAGCACCTATGCATTCAAGATTGGAAGTAGAGACACATGTCACTTCACAGTCCAGAAAGCTATTATTGTTTCTGTTTCAGTTTGAGAGAGTCACAGACTTTGGGACAGGTTTCCGAGCAGGTTTATTATGGATCCTGGATCTCTACTTCAATGTTCATTGCCTGGATCCATTTGGGTAATAGGTTCCCTATGGATGGGCTTGCTTCCAAGCACATACATGGAAGATGCAAATGTGAGTGGGCTTGGTGCGGGACAGGAAGAAGACCAAAAACAGACAAGGGTCCGACCTCTCCCCTGATCCAGGAACTGCTACGGGAGAGGGTACGGGAGGTAGAATCCATGCAAAACTCCAAGGTCACCAGCTGAACACAGGAGGCATAAGTCAAGGGATCTGGAGATGCAGGGGTTGAAGGCTGCTCTGAGCTACCTCTGGGAGGAAGGGAGGGAAGGAATGAGAAGGAGACACTGCCTACCCCTGGCCCATGCCACCTGCCCACCAACATGCATCAGTCTATGAGCTGCCACAGCCTGGGCTCAGGATGGGCTGGCTCGGGTTCCACAATCCTCACTGGGACAGCTGGCCCCAGGGCTCAGAGACATGCTGAGGGAGATGAGAGGGAAAGCTGCCCCACCCAGGTCATCCCCTCCTTGACCAGACAGCCCTTCAGAACTGCTAAAAAAGAAAAAACCCACTAACGGGGTTGAAAGACATGCCATGGATGAATTAAGGCATAGAGATATGTAAAATAACATTCATTTTTAAGTTCAGAGCTGTCATCTCAGGAAGTGGGGAGAGCTTCCCTGAAGAAGACTGAGGGTAGGGCAGGCCATGCTGAAGAGGGAGACATGGCTCTACTGATTGGGGACCAGCAGCCCCCTTCCAGGGCAGGGCATCATCCTCGCATCACAGGAGATCCATGGAAGTGTTCCATCAGGGCCAGATATTTGTCTCAAGAAGGCTACCCTGGCATCGGACTGCACAGGGCACGAGGGACAAGGGCCAGATGGAGGACGGACAATACGCCGGAGGCCATGGGGCAAGAGCAGAGGCACATGACCTTGAAGATGATGATGAAAAGCAGGAGGTGGCTGCATTGAGCTGGCCCGAAAGTACCATGGGAGCAGTGCCCACAGCTACACTGACTGGGTGCCTTCTGTGCCCGGTGTGGCTGACTTTTTGTGCTCCAGACTAGTCCTGACCACAACTCTAGGAAGTGTGCACCACCCCCGGCAGCCTCTCCCCTTGCAGCTGTTAGGAATCATGGTCACAGACCCTGGTCAGCTTTCCTGGAAACCAAGCAGTGGCTCCCCCTCACGCTGCACCACTGGTGGTGGTCCAGTGCAACCCTCGTGCCTGGCCAGACACTGATGTCTACCTGTCTCCACACAAATCCACAGACAGGAGGGTGTCCCTGAATTCCACAGCACCTGATGAGACAGATCCATAGAACCCAACACCAAGTGGGACACTCGGGACCTCACCTATGGTCATGGAGCTCACCATACCTTATTTCTGTCACTTCCCACAGAAAGCCTGGTTCTGATCCCCCACAATACCATACATCCTGGTTGCTGACCTGGGGTCATGCCATGAACACACATGGCATCTTTCTTTAAGTGAAGGCTATGCCTACACCTCCTAGAAAATATTTCTAATGAAGTACAAGTCCATCAGGACTATGGTGTGAACGGTAGCACACAGCCTGCATGGTAGTAGTCAGTAATTCTAACAAGGGTTATCCCCACCCCCCATCTCATAAAACCTTCCTCCTGCCCACTGAACTCATGGTCTGCCCACAGAAAACCCTCCAGGAAACAAACCTTTCATCTGAATGCTCTCTTCACCTTCTGCTTCAAATCTTGTCCAACCACAATGATATGAAACTAGAAATCAGTCTCAAGAAAAAAATGGGACAGTCAAAAATAGGTGGAGATTTTTGGGGCCTGGGTGGCTCAGTCGTTAAGGATGTGCTTTCAGCTCAGGTCGTGATCCCAGGATCCTGGGATCTAGCCCCGAATCAGGCTCCTTGCTCAGTGGGAAGCCCGCTTCTCCCTCTCCCACCCCGCTGCTTGCGTTCCCTCTCTCGCTGTCTCACTCTCTGTCAGATACTTAAATAATCTTAAAAAAATATGTGGAGATTTAACAACATGCTACTGAACCAACAGTCAAAGAAGAAATCAAAAAAATTTTAGAAGTACCTTGACACTGATGAAAAAGACAACCTATAAAAACTTATGGGATGCAGCAAAAGTAGCTTTATGGGGGATATTCATAGAAATTCAAGTCTTCATCAATCCATGAGAATGCTCTCCAATAAACAACCTGATTTATGTGGTAAAGAATTAAAAAAAAAAACAACCAACAAAGCCCCAAATTAGTAGAAATAAGGAAATAACAAAAAGGAAGGCATAAATAAATCCAACAGAGATGAAAAAGACAAAAAAAAAAAAACAATGAAAATGAGAGCTGCCTTTTTTGGAAAGAAAAACAAACTGACAAACTTAGCTAGACTCACCAAGAAAGACAGAGGACTCGAATACAATCAGGAAAGAAAGATAATGGATTCCTGTATCATATCAAAATCAAAAGAACTCTTCAACTTTGGACACAATAACTTCTTGCAAGCCACATCTCTAAAGGCAAAGGAAATAAAAGCAAAAATGAATTATTGGCACTTCATCAGGATAAAAACTTCTGCTCGGCAAAGCAAACGATCAACAAAACAAAAAGGCAACCTATGGAATTGAAGAAGATATCTGCAAATGATATTACAGATAAAGGGCTGGTATCCAAGATCTATAAAGAACTCCTCAAACTCGACACCCAAAAAATGGGCAGAAGACACAAAGAGATTCTTCTCCAGAGAAGACATACAAATGGCCAACAGACACATGAAAAAATGCTCCACATCACTTGCCATCAGGCAAATACAAATCAAAACGACAATGAGATACCACCTTACACCAGTTCGAATGGTTAAAATTAACAAGGCAGGGGGCACCTGGGTGGAACACCGGTTAAGCGTCTGCCTTCAGCTCAGGGCATGATCCTGGCGTTATGGGATCGAGTCCCACAACAGGCTCTCTGCTGTGAGCCTGCTTCTTCCTCTCCCACTCCCCCTACTTGGGTTCCCTCTCTCGCTGGCTGTCTCTATCTCTGTTGAATAAATAAATAAATTCTTAAAAAAAAGGAGGGCACTTGTCATAATGAGCACTAGGTGTTTGCATATAACACCTATATGCAAACAATGAATCATGGAACACTACATCAAAAACAAATGAAGTACTGTAGGGTGAATAACAATTTTAAAAAAAGAGAAAGATATGAAATCCATACAGAAAAACTGGCACAATTTGCAAATGACATGAAATCTCGAAAGATTCCACAAAAAAAACCTGTTAGAATAAAAAAATTCAAGAAAGCTGCAGGATATAAAGTCAATATGCAGAGACCTGTTGTCATTATTTTTTTCAAATTTTATTTATTTATTTGACAGGAAGAGAAAAAGCACGAACAGGGGGAGTGTCAGAAAGAGGGAAAAGCAGACCCTTGCTAAGCAGGGAGCCCAACACGGGGCTCGATCCCAGAACTCTGGGATCATGACCTGAGCTGAAGGTAGACGCTTCCATTATGGAGCCACCCAGATGACCCAACTTCTTGCATTTCTGTATACTGATGACACACTTTCGCAAAGAGAAATTAAAAAAGCAACGCCATTTACAATTCCATAAAAAAAATCTAGGAATAAAAGTAACCAAGAATGAGAAAGACATAGTACACTCAACACATGGCAGAAAAGAAATGAAAAATATGTGTGTCGAGGGGGGCAGAATGTATGGGTCAAAGATTTGGAAGGCAACACAAACAAATGGTAGCATACGCCATGCTCCTTAACTGGAAGAGTTAATTATGTGAACATGTCCATCGTACCCAAAGCAATCGACAGATGTGATGAAATGCCTATCTGAATTCCTGTGTCATTATTCAAGGAAATAGAAAACAGTCCTCAAACTTATATGGAATCACAAAAGACACCAAATCCACAAAGCAACCTGGAGAAAGAGGTGCAGTCAACACACTCCTGGATTTCAAGCAGGATTATAAAGCTGTTGTCATCAAAACAGGATGGTACTGGCATAAACACAGACACCAGGTCAGTGGAACAGTACAGAAAGCTCAGAAACTTACCCACATGTAGATGATCCTAACTTACGACACAGCAGCAGAAGATATGCCATGAGGGAAGGACTGTCTCTTCAGTGAGCGGTAACAGGCAAATGGACACTAAATGCAGAAGAATATAACTGGGTCACTTTCTTACACCACACACAAAATTTTTAATGGATGAATGATTTGAACATAAGACCTGAATCCATAAACCTCCAAGAAGACACAGGTACTAAGTCTCTCGACATTGGTTTTGGCAAAGAGTCTTCAGATCGGACACCAAATGCAAAGGCAACAAAAGCAAAAATAAACAAGTGGAACAACATTAAACTGAAATCTTCCACACAGCAACAGAAACCAGCAAAAACTTAAAAGGCCACTGACCCAATAAGAAAAAAATATCTGCGAATCATATGTGTGAGAAGAGGCTAATATCCAAAATACACACAACACTCATGCAAATCAAAACAAAAAAAAAAAACTATATAAAAAATGGGAGGAATATGTGAATAGATACTTTCCAAAGATGGCACACAGGTGCCAACAGATAGAAAAAGTTGTTCGACATCACTAATCATCGTCAGAGAAACATCAGTCAAACCCACAATCGGCTATCCTCTCACAACTGTTGGAACAGCAATTGTCCCAGAGACAGACACCAGGTGGGGTCAAGGGTGTGCAGATGAGGAGACACTGTGCACTGTTGGTGGGAATGGAAATTGGTGCAGCCACTGTGACAAACGGTATGGAGGTTCCTGAAAAAATAAATACAACTACCCCATGACTCAGTAATGGCTCTATTGAGTATTGATTTGAAGAACACAAAAATGCTGCCTCAAAAAGACAGATGCACTCCCACGTTCACTGCAGCATTATTCACAAGAACCAGACATGGAAACACAGACCTTGGGGGCCTTATGCCAAGTAACTCAGACACAGAAAGACCAATACCAGATGCTCTCATGTACATTCCACGTGGAATAAACAAATACTGAACGCATAGATACTGAGAGCAGGTTGGTAGGTGCCAGATTCGGGGATGGGGTGGTAGAAACGGGTGAAGGTGGTCAAAGTCTCAATGTTTGAGTGAGAAAATCCTACAGTCATGAAATGTTCTGTCAGGCATGGAGACTAAAACTAATCCCGCAGCATGGGGTATAGGTTTCCCTGCTCTTTGAAAGTACAGGGCTTCTGAGAAACCTTGCACAGCAGAAATGGTGTCAAGAAGGAATGACCATTAATTTAAACGAACAATTAGACAGTGTGCTCAGACTCCAAAATTCCTTCTCTTTGGCTTTTCATAGGCCTCAGCACACAAGTTTCTAACAGAGGCCCAGCATAAATGAAGATGAAGCACAGTAGAAGCTTACAGACACAATTCAAAGTGCTGGTGGCTGGATGCGGAGAGCGGTTCCCAGAGGAAGGAGCTGGTTGGGGTGCACGCCGCCTCTGTTGTGCTTCTCCCCAAAACAGATGCTGAACACGATTCTCACTGTTCACCTTTTTTCATAAGAGGGAAATCCTCTTCAGGTCTCTTCCTCTTACTGAAGCTGGGTAATAACATAGTTCTTTCAAGAAAGCCCAGTGTCTTACTGTGAACGTTTAAAAAGTGGGGTATACTTGTACTTGAGCATTGCTGAGGGAGGAGATGTGAAAGGTTCTCCCAGACACAAACCTCAGCAGATCCACCGGGAAAGGCACCTTCCTCAGCATGCAGAACACGGACTACCTCCTACCCCCTGAGAAACCCTCTCCTTCCTCTCGATCAGGACAACCCACAACACCTGAGAGTTACCCCAATTCCTCTGTTCTCCTGCTCCTAATAGTTATCCCATCAGCAAATCCTGTGAGCTCCATCTTCAAAATGGACCCAGAATAGTTCTAACCACTCCATCCAAGGCCACCTGTCTGGTCCCAAGTGCCTGAGTTCCTGGAAAAGCTTCGTCATTGACCTGCCTTGCCATCTTCAACCCTCTGTCATCTGTTCTCAACACTGTAGCCAGGATGGCCCAGTGAAACAGCATCTCAAGGGGTTATAGCCCTGGAATAGCTTTCTGTCACACTCTTTCACCTCTCTGAGCTCATGTCCTAAGCTGTCTCCTGTGGCCACAGGGTCTTCTTGTTGCTCCTGGACATAACAGGAATTCTCCTGCCCCAGAGACTTTGCACATGCTTTCCCTTCTCTTCAGAATGCTCTTCATGTGTTCTCACTCACCTTTCGAGAAGTGTGAATTGGAGTGACAGGGACAGAAGATGAGGCTGTGTGTTGGGTGAGGCTGGTGGCCCAGAAGAAGGTTCTCTGCCAGCTCTCCGCCTGTGCCTCACTTGTCCTCAACCAGGAACTTGCACACAGCCCTCACCTGCCACAACTCTCATCCAGGAGACTAATATCCACCCCTGGAGCCCACCCTGCCCACACCCTGCTGCAGAATGCATTCAGCTCTCCTCTGAGACCCCTGTCAGCTTTACCCAGACCTGGAACTCCCCTGTCTCCTGCAAAGCTCCCGGATTCCTCCTCTTCTTCCAAAATAACACTGGCGCAAGGCTTTCATGAGAAAGCTATAATGCTAACTAATGAAAGGTTCACACCTACTTTCCCCTTCTGTTGCCTTTCTCTCCACCTTCTTTCCTACCTGTGCAAACTGTAACATATCAGTGGAACATGAACATGCTCTGAGATCTGAATCTTTCATTGCAGCTTTCTGAGGACTCCTTATGTGATAAGAAACTAGTGTATCCTACAACAGGGTGTTTTCCATCTATCCTCTATAGAATAGTACAGCCCAAATCACTACAATTTTACCTCACTCTTCATGAAGCAGAACACTTTTTTGCTTTCTTCTCTTACTTATATTCCAGTTAGTTCACATGCCATGGAATATTCGCTTCAGGGGTAGGATTTAGTGATTCCTCATCTGCATACAGTACCCAGTGCTCATCACAAGTGCCCTCCTTAATACCCCTCACCCATTTAACTCTTCCTCCCATGTCCCTGTCCTGCAGCAACACTCAGTTTCTTCTCCAAGGTTGAGTCTATTTCCTTGTTTGCCTCTCTCATCACCCCTCAACTCTGTTCATCTATTTTCTGTCTGAAATTCCACAAGTGTGAGAGATAGGATATTTGTCTTTCCTCACTGATTTTGCTTAGCTTAATATACTCTAGATCCATCCACATCCTTGCAAATGGTAAGATTTCATTCTTTTTGAAGCTGGGTCATAATCCATTATATATATACATATATATATATATGTATCCAACATCTGCTTTATCCAATCATCAGTGCATGGACTTTGGGTTTCTCTCCATAGTTTGGCTACTGTGGACATTGCTGCTATAAACATCATAGTGCATGTTCCCCCTTTGAATCTGCAATTTAGTATCCTTTGGGTAAATACCTAGGAGAGCAATTGCTGGATCATGTGGTTGTTCAATGTTTAACTTTTTGAGGAACCCCCACACTGTTTCCCAGACTGGCTGCACAACTTTGCATTCCCACCAACAGGATGGGAGGGTTCCCCTTTAAGCAGAACATTATCTGCCGGCAATTTCATAAGAGGAAACAAAACCTCTGGGAGATGCACCCAGGGTCAGGCAAGCAGTTGCAGACTTCACCCCAAGGCTCCTGACGCCAAGCCCCTTGAAGCCACCAGCATGCCACTATTCAAAAGAATTCCCAGACTCTCCTTCTGACTCCACCGCCAAAGAAACTACAGAGAGAATATGGCACCTCAAAATATTGAGATAATACATTTAGTAAAACTAGAAAGTCAAGCTCAACTTTTAAACAGGAATAGGCCGCCTTGGATAATTTTCAATTTTCCCACCACCCTAATTTTAACTCTTCTGATGAATAAACTAATCAATGATGAAACATCACCTTTGTCAAATGACATCATCCAAGTCTGTATCAGATGAAAAAAAGCCACCTAACCCTAGATGCTGGCCACTCAACCATATCTTAGGCCCAACTGAATAAACACTGTTAGATGAAGGAAGAAATTAGATGTTACAAACAGGCACAGAGTGAATCTCACCTCCCCTTTCTAATAAAAGAGGGTTCTTAGGAAACAGATGGTCAAAATACATTTGTAAGCAATAAATGGACAGAGAAATTGTGATTCCCTGCAAAGTTCTACCAGCACGGAAACTAAGTAATTCTTGCACCAAACCCAGAATGCTGACAGCTACTTCAATTTTACTTTGTGGCTCCACTAGAGAAAAGAGAAAAGCCCAGGAGGTTTTGGGATAATGAGAGGTTTTACCTCCAGCCCTGACATAGTTAGGACATTTTGCTAAACATACCTGTGCTTTCTCTAAACACTGGCGTCCTGTGACAAGCTGCCTCGCTGACTCTGATGCTGACCTTCAAAACCTCGGGTGTCTTGGAGCCAGAGCAAGAAGTGCTGTCAGCTGGGAGAAGAAGGCACCTCTGACCTAAAGCCTGCACACCTGCTTTGGTTTCTGGGCGAAGGGGCAACACATACTTGTTGTTTAGCAGTAATTATCTTCATTCTCAATAGACCAATGAGCTTGCCTTTTCTGGAAGGCAGACTTACTCTTCTAAAGAAACCCTCAATTCGTCTATTCCCAATGCAACTAGAGTGAAACATTTATTTCTCACTTAAATAGAAAACACTGTTATTGTCGACACTGCGTGAATGAACTTTTAAAAACATTTTAGAGAGAAAGGAAGAGACCTTTATTCAAACCCAAGTCAGGACAACTGTCTGGGAGACACAATCTTCACCAAGAAGGGAGTGCTCCGGGGAAGGAACATTTGGGGCAGGCTTATATATTTTTTTCTGTTTTGTTTTACATACAGAGTTACACACCACAATGAGGATCTTCTTAGATCCAGAAAGTGACAGATTCTTTCTTATGTTTTCAGTATGTACATGTCAGTATGACCTTAATCTTATGGGAGCCAAAGAGGTTCTTTATTTTTTCTTATATTTATGTTGGCATTTTTTGGTTATTGTTTTCTCCTCGAAGCAGATGTACAACATGTGCTTGGGGTAGAAATAGGGCCCATGCTTTGAGGTTTTTGCCCAGCCATTTTGAGCTGGTAAAATGTTGAAGGATAGCTTCCCTGGGAGCCCAGGATCAGGGCCCAAAGATGATATAAGATAAAAATTCCTTTTATCATTGTAATTACTCCTAAATGGAGGAATTTGAGACAAAAACACCTTTCACAAGAGTACCAAGAAATCAAAATGATACCCACAAAAGCCTGCCTGCTCCATGGTCAGCACAGGTAACAGAAATGTTCACAGTCTCTGGACTCCTGCCCTTCTCCTGCCCAAATCGCTGAAGCACACAGACCACTTAAAATCAGAATTGTAGAACTGCTAGACACCTTAGAGATGTCTGGCACCATTCCCTTGGACTGCAGAATAAAACACAGTAGCTCGTTGTCACAAACTAATTTCAACATGAAGTGCCCCCTGGATGCACTAAGTTCTTTCTCTGCAAATGTTGACTAATGTAAGTCACAGTCATACCATATAAACACTACGATGGCTGTGAAGTCATCATAGATAAGACAATATTTTAGCCATGTTTATAAGCATTGGCTCCTGTTGTAAAGAGGCTGAGCTGAGTGTTTTTAAACACTATTTCAGACCAGTTTTACAGCACCCTCTGAACATACCAGAGCCTGAATCGACTAAAAAAGATAGTTGTTTTCAGTAACTTTAATACCAGAAAAATATTATACTGTCTCTATTCCTAAGGATCTTTGAGTATCTTACCCAGAGGTCCTCCACTGAGATAATGATCTTAATGATCACCATGGGCAGAGGTGAAAAGGCCCGCTGAATTTGTTCCAGTTGTCCACATGACAAGAAAATCCTGATACTTGATAGGTTTCCAGATCGAGAAGACCAGAGATAAGAGGGAAATAGTACCCTGTATGGAACAACAAGGGACTTGGAGTCAATTTGGGGATCCCACTTAGGTTTCTGACACTAAAATCCTCTGTGACTCATATCATCCGAGTCCCTGTCTAACCACCTGAAAATGTGCCTAAAAATATCTATACCTAGTTTGAAGTTTAAGAGGCAGAATGCTACAAAGAGCCAGTATGATGTCTCTCAAGATCAGGTGCTCAGGAAGCCAAAATTGCTATTGGGTCTATTTCTTTTCCAGAAGAAAGAACACATGTTGAATCCACATTCCTAATAGATGACTCACCAGATGATTTTCAAACCTGAAGGAAGGACAAGAAGTCACTCTTGTGTCATAGTTCACTCAGAAATCATGTTGGACTGGTGAGTATGATACGATAGCAACGTCATCACTAAGAGTGGGGAGCTTCTAATTTCCATATGGCCATGTTGACCCCCTTAGCTCAGAGCCACCAAAAAAGGGCAGCTGGGAAGGGGGCACCGTCATCACTATGAGTGGGGAGCTTCCCATTTCCATATGGCCATGTTGACCCCCTTAGCTCAGGGCCACCAGAAAGGACAGCTGAGGGGGACCACAGGCCAATGCGGCCAGGTGTGGCTGGGGCAGGCAGAACTCTGACTTAAGGCTCAACTCCTATCTAGATTATTATAATGCTCTTCACAAATAAAGTATCATTGTGTGTGAGCCCTCATGTAGAAAAGGTTCAGAATTTCCACTGAGATTCCCTCTCTGACATTTAGGATATGTAGAAAAGTTCCATTTAATTTTAAACATTGAAGGACTTCTTGGTTTTCTTTTCTCTATGACTGTGGCTCAATTCCCCTGTGGTCTAAGAATAGAATCTAGTTAATTTCAGGGTTTAACATTTGTAGACTTGATTCGTGGCCCCACCTATCATCTATTTGGGTAAAGAGTCTATGACCACTTGAAAATAATGTATTCTGCACTTATTATGGAATGTTCCCTATATGTCAATTAGGTCACATTTTTTACCAATGTTTTGTCTGCTTTTTCTGTCAGATATTGAGAAAGGTATATTAAAATCTTCAAACAATGCTGCTCTATTCAACGGTGCATCGGAGAATTTACCAGTGTTAGAAGGCAAGAAAAACAAAAAGTATAAGAATTGAGGGGATAATTGTGATTATTCACAGATAATACGATTGTGTACATAGAAAATCCAAAACAGTCTATAAATACCCTATTAGAATTAAAAATGCAATTTATAAATTTGAGATGGATTGTAGCTTCCCATTGGACAGTTTCTGAAAGAAAACGTAGAACCTGTCAATCTTTGGGTAGGACATAGGGTGCACTAACCATTTAAAAGAATTCAGTGGGACTTCATAAAAATGTGACATTTCTCCTTATCTTATGACCATAAGAAAATGAAAAAGTGAACCGCATTCTGGGAAGTAAAGATTTGCAATACACACACTGACAAAGACTTGTCAATAAAGAATTCCTGCTCATCAACCATAGAAAGTCTATTTATAAACGAATATTTCACAAAAGATTGACTGATGGCCAATAAGAACAGGAAAGGGTGCTCTGCAGTATTATTTTCAGGAACAGCAAGGCCTTTCCTAAAATGAAAACATACACACAAACCAGTATTCCCTAGATGGATGACGTCCTTATTTCTGAGGAAGCTTGAAGAACAGACTAGCATCAAAGTAAAGTGATGGAATTCCTGACACTCAGAGGGTGGACAATTGACCTCAAACTACAGTACAATTTCTAGGCATCATTCGGTTCTCTGAAGGCAGACAACTACCACACCCCTTCCTACACCACACAGGTTGCTTCCCAACCCCTACCATAAAAGAAGAAGATGAGAAACAGATAGGACTAGTAGGAAATAGCAAAACTCACATGTGGGGATTATCCTGAAACACACTGATCACATAACTAGTGTAAGGAAGTGTAGGGAACTGACAAGGACAGAGACTCAAGAGGTACTTCTTTGGGAAATGCTGTCTGACATCGTCACACCATGGTACCAGCTAATGAGGGCTCTGAGCACAAGGGTCTGCAACACCATCGCTGAGGACTGAAACTCTTCAAGACCTCAAAGCTTGCCTGATTGACTATTGGACTAAGAGATTCCCATGTTCTGAAAACAGATACCAACCCATTGAAAGGTTCACCTGGGCTCTCTCGGAGGTCCTACAAGAAGCTGAGCCATTCACTGAAAATCAATTACACACACACACACACACACACACACACACACACACACACCTGTCATTTCACCAATTACTTAAACATTCAAGGTTCTTCCTACCTTTTCTTTTACACATTGATATTTATACTCACATGAAATGTCATCATTTCTAATGAACACTGATGTCAAAATAGAGATCCATTGACACAATATTCACAAAATTGAACTTCCCTGCTGTAATTTTCAATATAGCATTTTTTAAAGTTCATACATATTTTAGGTTTTTGGTAACTTTTACAGGAGAAGATCAGCATTGAAAAACTCTGAATACTGACAATGAGTTTTAGGCCTAGAGAACAAAAATTGTCCAATTTCATAGATAATAAGGAACCAAAGGGAAAGCATGGAAGCTGTAGTCGAATAATTTTACACATGTGCATCCTCTATTATTCTACTACTGAGGGGCGTGTTTTATTACCACTCTACATGCATCAATTGTCTTCCACGTGCACCTGCACAGGTATAATGAATTACTACAGTAGAATGAAATGTCTGGGAACTACTTGGCGGCATCTATAATGAACAATGAAATTTCGATCTTATATTTGGTGAACTTCCACTGTCTGTCCCTTTAGACAATGGACCCTAAACAGAAGGGGGAATGAACCACGAGAGACTATGGACTCTGGGAAACAAACTGAGGGCTTCAGAGGGGAGAGGGGTAGGGGATTGGGATGGGCCAGTGATGGGTATTAAGGAAGGTACATATTGCATGGAGCACTGGGTGTTATATGCAAATAATGAATCAGGGAACACTACATCAAAAACTAAGGAAATACTGTATAGTGACTAACATATCAAAATAAAAAATTATTATTAGAAAAAAATTAAAGGTAAAAAAAAAAACCAATACAGCTTTTCAGTTTCAAGAACAATCACAATTGAGAAAAAACTAACTTCCAATCCCTAAAGCAAAACACAGACCAAGTTCCATCTCACTCCCGTTTATTCACATTCTCTGTGGGTTTTAAGCTATTTCCCTACCTCCTTTCCTGCTGAGCAGGGAGCCCGGGCTCGATCCCAGAACCCTGGGATCATAACCTGAGCCAAAGGCACATGCTTAACTGGCTGAGTCAGCCAGGAGCCCCAGTCATGTTTTCCTTAAGCAAAAGGACACTTTCTCACAATGCCTTCACATGACTTCACATGGTACCAGAGACCTGCATTTGCTTCTAGGAGGTTGCAGATGAAGGCCATTGCAAACTCTCACAGTGGTTTATCAAATACAATGACCTGCCTGGTGACAGTGAAACTCTTATGAGCCCACGAGAGGGTGCTGTGACACTCAGCTGTGGCTGGGCTGGCACAGAGAACCAAATCCATTTCCCTGCCTGATGTCTGTGAGGAACAGATGCCCCCACTGTGAATGAGACCCTGCCACTGAGCTGTCCAGAGATGGCCATCCTCACGGAGGATGAGGATAAAGGACAATGCCTGAGGAGACCTCATCTGTCTCTTTTATCTTTTCATATTTTTGACAGTGGACAAATCACTGCCTAGGAGTCCCCAACTACCTTAGTCTCATCTGTGAATGACCAAGAGGTTTTACAAAACACTTAAGATTTTGACCTCACAAATGCCCACAACCACTTACCATAGGGATTCAACATTAAGCAAAGATACTGTTCGTTGGAAGAGAGGTCCTGCCCACTGTTGTTTCTCACTTATATGCTCATCTTCCTTACCTCATGGTAACATAACCACCTTGATTCCTGCTTCCGTCTTCAGGAAGGCTGAGGTGACTTGAAGGGCATTACCCTGACATCGTTTTTCTTAGCAATAAGATGTGGACATTTCCCTAGTCCTACACACCCAAAGTTGAATCGGAATCAGGATTGAGGAGGCTGATGAGAGTTGAAGGTGTTTTCCTGTACACGATGGTTTATTACCAATAAGGATGGGTCAGAGTCCTCGAAATTCCAGAACGTTTTCATTAATGCTTCCTACTCGTGAAAGATGATGTACATTGGTCTTTCCCTGTACAGTGTGGTAACTCAGAGAAAAGTGCTTAGCCCTTTCGTCAGACTTCCACGAGCACTTTGGGGTTGGCTTCCATATTCACAAAGGATGATGTTAGGGCTAAGAGGGTTCCTGTACACTGTTATTTCTTTCAGATAAGTGTATGGCATCTTTGTTACATTGCCAGAGCCTCTTAGCGCCGGGCTTGCCGGCCTCCTGTGGAAGAACCCTAACCCGAGGTCGGCCCCCGAGGGGCCCCTCCCAAGGAGCCTGGCACCACAATGCCGGGGATTTGGGACCCCCGAGCCCCAGTGCTGGACTCACTCTGCCACCCCGCAAGCACCCAGGGCGCTACGGGTGTTGCCAGTCATTCAAGAAGGGAGAACGGGCAAGGCCCTCCGATCCCCCTGTGACCTTCAAAGGCCCCTGTGCAAAAACTCTGGCTCCTTCGCTCCTGCTCCCCAGTGCCCTAACCTCGGCCCACCCGTCCTCTCGCGGCAGAGCTGGCGGATCGGGCCTGCGGGCTTCCTGGGGGCTAACCCTATGCCAAGTTGCCCCCGAAGGGCCCCTCCCAAGTGGCCTGGCGCTGCATGCCAGGGATTGGGGACCCCCAAGTCCCACCGCCGGATGCACCGTGCCACCCTGCCGCCACGTGGGGCACTAGGGGCGTCACCAGTCCTTCAGGGCGACAGAACGGGCAGGACCCTCCAAGCCTCCTGCGACCTTCGAAGGCACCCCAAGCCAAAGCGTAAATGCTCTGGCCCATGCCCCCACTCGCCAGCTACCTCACCTCAACCCACACCTCCATTCACCGCACATGGGCGGAACGAGCCTGGCAGCCTCCTGGGGGCTAACCCTAACCCTAGGTCTGCCACCGAGGGGCCCGTCCCAAGGGGCCTGAGGCTGCAACGCCGGGTATTAGGGAGCCCCGATCCCCAGCGCCGGAGTCTCCCTGCCGCCCCATCACCACCCGGGCCGCTAGGGGTGCCGCTGGTCATTCAGGGCGGTAGAACGGGCAGGGCCCTCTGAACCCGTGGCGAACTTCGAAGGCCCCCCCATCCAAAACGCTCGAGCCCACGCTCCTGCTCCTCAGCGCCCTCACCTCGGCCCACCCCTCCGCTCGCCACAGAGCCGGCGGATGAGGCCTGCACTCCTCCTGGTGGCTACACAGAACCCTAGGTTGTCCCCTTAGGTGCCCCTCCGAAGGGGCCTGGCACCGCAATGCCTGGGATTGGGGACCCCCGAGCCCCAGCGCCGGACTCACCATGTCGCCCCCCCGCCACCCGGGCCGCTAGGAGCACCGTCGGTCATTCAGGGAGGGAGAACGGGCAGATTCCTCCGAGCCCCTGGTGACATTCGAAGGCCCCCCGTGCCAAAATGCTTGGGCCCATGCTCCCGCTCGCCTGCGCCCTCACCTCGGTCCGCCCCTCCACTCGCTGTAGAGCCAGTGGATCTGGACTGCAGCCCTCCTGGGTGTTACCCTAACCATTGGTGGGCCCCCGAGGGGCCCATCCAGGTTCCTATTGCCGCAACACCAGGGATTGGGGAATCCCGAGCCCAAGCGCCGGACTCACCCTCCCGCCCTACCGCCACCTGGGCCGCTAGGGGCGCCGCCGTTCATTCAGGGAGGGAGAACAGGCAGGGCCCTCCTAGCGACCTGCGACCTTCGAAGGCCCCCCGCACCAAAACGCTTGGCCCCACGCTCCCGCTGGCCAGCGCCCTTACCTCGGCCCTCCCCTCCGCTCGCCGCACAGCTGGCGGATCGGGCCTGTGGGCCTTCTGGGGGCTAACCCTAAACCTATGTCGGCCCCCTAGTGGCCCCTCCCAAGGGGCCTGGTGCCGCAACGACGGGGAAAGGGGACTCCTGAGCCCCAGCGCCGGACTCACCATGCCCCCCGCTGCCACCCGGGTCACTATGGGCACCGCCGGTCATTCAGGGCGGGAGAATGGGCAGGGCCATCCGAGCCACCGGTGACATTTGAAGGCCCCCCGTGCCAAAATGCTTCGGCCCACGCTTCTGCTCACCAGTGCCCTCACCTCGGCCAGCCCCTCCGCAAGCCGCACAACCAGCAGATCGGGCCTGGCGGCCTCCTGGGGTCTAACCCTAACCCTAGGTTGGCTGTCAAGGGGCCCCTCCGAAGGGGTCTGGCACCAACACGCTGGGGATTGGGGACCCCCGAACACCAACGCCGGACTCACCCTGCTGCCCTGCCGAGACCCGGCCCGCTAGGGTCGCCATCCTCATTCAGAGTGGGAGAACTTGCAGGGCCCTCCGTGCCCCCTGCGACCTTCAAAGGCAACCCACGCCAAAATGCTAGGGCCCACGCTCCCGCTCACCATTGCCCTCACCTGGGACCCACCCTCCGCTCGCCACACAGCCGTCAGATCGGGCCTGCCAGCCTCCTGGGGGCTAACCCTAACCCTAGTTCAGCCCCTGAGGAGCCCCTCCCAAGGGGACTGGCGCCATCACGCCGGGGATTGGGGACAATCCAGCCCCAGTGCTGGACTTTCACTGCCACCCCGCCGCCACCCGGGTTGCTAGGGGCGCTGCCGGTCCTTCGGGGCAGGAGAAGGGGTAGGGCCCTCTGAGCCCCCCGTGACCTTCGAAGGCCCCCTGTGCCAAAAGGCTTGGGCCCACGCTCCCGCTCACCATTGCCCTCACCTCAGCCCGCCCCTCCGCTCGAACACACAGCTGGCGGATAGGGCCTGCTGGGCTCCTGGGGGCTAACCCTAAACCTAGGTCGGCCCCCGAGGGGCCCTTTCCAAGGGTCCTGGCTCCGCCACGCCGGGGATTGGGGACCCACGAGCATGAGCACCAGACTCACCCAGCTGCCTCGCCGCCACCCGGGCTGCTAGGGGCACCGCCACTCATTCAGGGCGGGAGAAGGGGCATGGATCTCTGAGCCCCCGGCGACTTTCGAAGGCCCCCCACGCCAAAACGCTTGGGCCCACGCTCCCGCTCGCCAGCACCCTCACCTCTGCCCACCACTCCTCTCGCCGCACAGCCGGCAGAATGGGCCTGCCGGCCTCCTTTGGGCTCACCCTAACCCTAGGTAGGCCCCCAAGGTACCACTCCCAAGTGCCTGGCGACGCCACGCTGGGGATTGGGGACCCACGAGCCCTAGCTCCAGACTCACCCTGCCACCCCGCCATGACCCGGCCCGGTAGGGGCAACGTCCTCACAGGGCGAGAGAATAGGCAGGGCCCTCTGAGCCCCCGGTGACCTTCGAAGGCTCCCCGCGCCAAAACGCTTGGGCCCACACTCCCGCTCGCCAGCGCATTCACGTCGGCCCGCCCCTCCGCTCAATGCACAGCCAGCGGATCAGGCCGCCGGACTCCTGGGGGTAACCCTAAAGCTAGGCAGGAACCAGAGGGGCCCCTCCCAAGGGGCCTGGCGCCACCAAGCCTGGGACTAGGACCATAGGCCCCATCGCCAGACTCACCCTGCCTCCCTGCTGCCACTCGGGCCACTAGGGGCGCCGCTGGTCATTCAGGGCGCAAGAATGGACAGGGTCCTCCGAGCCACTGGCGACCTTCGAAGGCTCTCCGCGCCAAAACCCTGGTGCCCACGCTCCCGCTCCCCAGCGCCCTCACCTTGGCCCGCCCCTCTGCTCCCTGCACAGAGGGCGGATCCGGCCTGCCGGCCTTGTGTGGGCTAACCCTAACCATAGGTCGGCCCTCCAGGGTCCCTCCCAAGGATTCTGGTGCCTATACGCCAGGGATCTGGGACCCCAAGCCCCAGAACCAGACTCACGCTGCCGCAACGCCGCCACCCGGGCCGCTAGGGGCGTGGCTGCTCATTCAGGGCGGGAGAACAGACAGGGCCCTGGAGAAACCAGCGACATTTGAAGCCTCCCGCGCCAAAATGCAGGGGCCCATGCTCCCACTCACCAGCGCCTTTACCTCGGCCCGCCCACCTCTTGCCGCCCAGCCAGAGGATTGGGCCTGCTGGCCTCCTGGGTGCTAACTCTGACCCTAGGTCGGCCCATGAGAAGCCCCTCCCAAGAGGCCTGGCCCTACAATGCTGGGGATTGGGGATCCCTGAGCCGCAGCTCAGGACTCACCCTGCAGCCCCACTGCCAATGGAGCCGCTAGGGGCGCCGCTGGTTATTCAGGGCAGGAGAATGGGCAGGGCCCTTCGAGACATGGCAACATTCGAAGGCCCAGGGTGCCAAAACGCTGGGGCCCACGCTCCCGCTCTGCATCCCCCTCAACTCAGCCCACACCTCCACTCCTCGCACAGCCGGCGGATCGGGCCTGCCAGCCTCCTGGGCACTAACCCTAACCCTAGGACGGCCCCTGAGGGTCCCTTCCTAAGGAGTCTTGCAGCGCAATGCCGGGGATTGGCGACCCCCAAGCCCCAGGGCCGAGTGCACCCTGCCACCCTGCCCCACAGGGCCCGCTAGGGGCGCCGCCATTCATTCTGGGTGGGAGAACTGGCAGGGGCCTCCGAACCCCCGCCCACCTTCGATGGCGCCCAGAACCAAAATGCTTGTGCCCAGGCTCATGTTCACCAGCGTCCTCACCTCGGCCCAACTCTCCGCTCCACGCACAGGCGGTGTATAGGGCCTGCCAGCCTCCTGGGTGCTAACCGTAACTGTAGGTCGGCCCCCGAGGGGCCCTTCTCAAGTGGCCTGGCGCCCCAACGCCGGGGATGGGGCAACTGAGCCCAAGTGCTGGACTCACCCTGCTGCCCTTCAGCCACCTGAGCCACTAGGGGCCCCGCTGGTCATTCAGAGCGGGTGAATGGGCAGGTCCCTCCAAGCCACCACCGACCTTCGAAGGCCCCCCACGCTAAAACGCTTGGGCTCATGCTCAGGCTCGCCAGTGCCCTCACCTCGGCCCACCCTGCCGTGTGCCGCACAGACGCTGATCGGGTCCACCGGTCTCCGGGGGGCTAACTGTAACCCTAGATCGACCCCCGAGGGGCCCATCCCAAGGGGCCTGGCATTGCAACGCCGGGGATTGGGGACCCTGAGCCTCAGCACCCGACTCACCCTGCCACCCAGCCGCCACCCAGGGGCTTGGGGTGCTGCCATTCAATCAGGGCGGGAGAACGGGCAGGGCCCTCCGAGACACGGTGAACTTCGAATCCCCCCCGCTCAAAACGCCCGAGCCCACGCTCCCAAACACCAGTGCCCTCACCTGGGTCCGCCACTCCACTCTCCACACAGCTGGCGAATAGGACCTGCCGAGATCCTAGGGGGTAAACCTAAACCTAAGTTGTCATCCAAGGGACCCCTCCCAAGGGGCCTGGCGCCGCATCGCTGGGGATTGGAGATACCTGAGCCGCAGGGCCTGACTCACCCTGCCACCCCTCACGACCCGGGCTGCTAGGGGCGCCGCCGTTCGTGCAGGGTGGGAGAACGGGCAGAGCCCTTTGAACCCCCGCCGACCTTTGAAGGTGTTCTGAACCAAAACGCTTGGGCCCAGGCTCATGATCACCAGCATCCTCACCTTGGCCCAACTCTCCCCTTGATTCAGACCCATTGGATAGGGCCTGCCGGGCTCTTGGTTCTAATGAAAACCCTAGGTCGGCCCCGTGGGGCACATCCCAAGGGGCCTGGCTCTGCAACGCTGGGGATTGGTGACTCAGACCCCAGAGCCAGACTCACCCTGCCGCACTGTCGCCACCCAGGCCTCTAGGGGCACCGCCGGTCATTCAGGGCGAGAGAAGGGAAGGGCCTTCGGAGTCCCCGGTGACCTTCAAAGGCTCACCTCGCCAAAATGCTGGTGCCCACGCTCCCGCTCCCCAGCGCCCTCACCTCGGCCCGCCCCTCCGTTTGCTGCAGAGCCAGTGGATAGTGCCTGCCGGGCTCCTGGGGGCTAACTGAAAACCTAGGTCAGCCCTGTGGGGCACATCCCAAGGGTTCTGGCTCTGCAATGCTTGGGATTGGTGACTCAGAGCCCCAGAGCCGGACTCACCCTTCCACACTGTCGCCACCTGGGCAGCTAGGGGCGCCGCCGGTCATTCAGAGTGAGAGAAGTGGCAGGTCCTTCCGAGTTCCCGGTGACCTTCAAAGGCTCCTGGAGCCAAAACACTGGTGCCCATGCTTCCACTCCCCAGCGCCCTCACCTCGGCCCGCCCCTCCGCTCCCCGCACAGCAGGCGGATCGGGCCTGCCAGCCACCTGGGGGCTAACCCTAACCCTAGGTCGGACCCGAGGGGCCCCTCCCAAGGGGCCTGACGCCACAATGCCGGGGATTGGGGACCCCAAGCCTCAGCACCTGACTCACCTGCCGCCCAGCCGACAATCGGGGGCTTGGGGTACTGCCGTTCATTCAGGGCAGGAGAACGGGCAGGGCCCTCCGAGACATGGCGACCTTCAAAGGCCCCCCAGGCCAAAACGCCCAGGCCCACCCTCCCACTCACCAGCGCCCTCACCTAGGTCTGCCACTCTGCTCTCCACACAGCTGGCGAATAGGGCCTGTTTGCCTCCTAGGGGCTAAACCTAACTCTAGGTTGGCCCCCGAAGGGCCCCTCCCAAGGGGCCTGGTGCCGCAACGCCAGGGATTGGGGACCCCCAAGCCCCAGCGCCCGATGCACCCTGCCGCCCCTCCCCACCTGGGCCGCTAGGGGCGCCGCTGTTCATTCACCTTGGAAGGATGGACAGGGCCCTCCGAATCCCCGCCAATTTTCAAAGGCGCCCCAAATCAAAACACTTGGGCCCAGGCTCATATTCACCAGCACCCTCACCTCAGCCCAACTCTCTTCTCGATGCCCAGGTGGTGTATCGGGCTTGCCAGCCTCCTGGGGGCTAACCCTAACCATAGTTCGGCCCCCGAGGGGCACTTCCCAGGGGCCTGGTGTCACAACGCTGCGGATGGGGACCCCGAGCCCAAGTGCCGGTCTCACCCTGCTGCCCTTCAGCCACCCGAGCCGCTAGAGACCACTGGTCAATCAGGGTGGGAGAATGGGCAGGGCCCCCGGAATCCCCGCTGACCTTCAAAGACCCCCCGCGCAAAAAAATTGGCTCCATTCCTCCTGCTCCCCAGCGCCCTCAGCCCGGCCAGCCCCACCGCTTGCTGCAGAGCCAGTGGATAGTGCCTGCCAGGCTCCTGGGGGCTAACTGAAATCCTAGGTAGGACCCGTGGGGCACAACCCAAGGGGCCTGGCTCTGAAACGCTGGGGATTGGTGACTCAGAGCCACAGAGCCAGACTCACCCTGCAGCACCATCACCACCCGGGCCGCTTGGGGCGCCGCCGCTCATTCAGGGCGGGAGAAGGGACAGGGACCTGGAGAAACTGGCGATATTTGAAGCCTCCTGCGCCAAAATGCAGGGGCCCAAGCTCCCGATCGCCAGCGCCTTTACCTCGGGCCGCCCACCTCTCGCCGCCCAGCCAGAGGATTGGGCCTGCTGGCCTCCTGGGTGCTAACTCTAAACCTAGGTCCGCCCACGAGGAGCCCCTCCCAAGAGGCCTGGCCCCGCAACGCTGGGGATTGGGGATCCCCGAGCCGCAGCATGGACTCACCCTGCCGCTCCACCGCCAAGGGAGCTGCTAAGGGCGCCGCTGCTTATTCAGGGAAGGAGAACGGGCAGGGCCCTCCGAGCCATGGCATCAGTCAAACGCCCAGGGCGCCAAAACGCTGGGGCCCACGCTCCCGCTCGCCATCGCCCTCAACTCGGCCTGCATCTCCACTCCTTGCACAGCCGGTGGATCGGGCCTGCAGGCCTCCTGGGCGCTAACCCTAACCCTAGGACGGCCCCGAGCGTCGCTTCCTAAGGGGCCTGGCGCTGCAACGCCGGGGATTGGGAACCCCCAAGCCCCAGCGCTGGATGCACCCTGCCGCCCCGCCCCACACGTGCCCCTAGGGGCGCCGCCATTCATTCAGGATGGGAGAACGGGCAGGGTCCTTCGAACCCCCGCCGACCTTCGAAGGCGCCCCGAACCAAAACCCTTGGGCCCAGGCTCATGTTCACCAGCACCCACACCGCGGCCCAACTCTCCACTCGACGCACAGGCGGTGTATCGGGCCTGCTGGCCTCCTGGAGGCTAACCCTAACCATAGGTCGGCCACCGAGGGGCCCTTCACAAGGGGCCTGGCGTCGCAACGCTGTGGATGGGGATCCCGAGCTCACGTGCCGCACTCACCCTGCTGCCCTTCAGCCACCCGAGCCACTACAGGCCCCGCCGGTCAATCAGGGCAAGAGATCGGGCAGGGCCCTCCAAGCCCACGCTGACCTTTGAAGGCTCCCCGCGCAAAAACGTTCGTTGGCTCCCAGGATCCTGCTCGCCCGCGCCCTCACCTAGGCCCACCCCACCGCTTGCTTCAGAGCCGTTGGATAGGGCCTGCCGGGCTCCTGGCAGCTAACCAAAACCCTAGGTCAGGCCTGAGGGGACATCCCAAGGGGCCTGGCTCTGCAATGCTGGGGATTGGTGACTCAGAGCCCCAGAGCCAGACTCACCCTGCCGCACTGTACCCACCCGGGCCGCTAGGGGCGCCGCGGGTCATAGAGGGCGAGAGAAGGGCAGGGCCTTCTGAGTCCCCGGTGACCTTCAAAGGCTCCCCTTGCCAAAACGCTGGTGCCCAGGATCCCGCTCCCCAGCGCCTTCACCTCGGGCCGCACCTCAGCTCGCCGCACAGTGTGCGGTTGGGCCTAATGGTCTCCTGGGGGCTAACCCTAACCCTAGGTCGGCCCCCCAGGGGCCCCTCCGAAGGGTTTTGGTACCACTACGCCAGGGATCTGGAACCCCAAGCCCCAAAGCCAGACTCACCCTCCCACAACGCTGCCACCCGGGCCCCGAGGGGCGCCGCCGGTCCTTCAGGGCGGGAGAACTGACAGGGCCCCGGAGAAACCGGTGACATTTGAAGCCTCCCACCCCAAAATGCAGGGGCCCACAATCCCGCACCCCAGCGCCTTTACCTCGGCCCGCCCACCTCTCACCGCCCAGCCAGAGGATCTGGCCTGCCGGCCTTATGGGGGCTAACTCTAACGTTGGGTCGGCACACGAGGAGCCCCTCCCAAGGGGCCTGGCACCACAACGCCGGGGATTGGGGATCCCCGAGCCGCAGCCTGGGATTCACCCTGCCGCCCCACCGCCAACGGAGCCGCTAGGGGCATTGCTGGGGATTCAGGGCAGGAGAAAGGGCAGGGCCCTCCGAGCCATGGCAACATTCAAAGGCCCAGGACGCCAAAACGCTGGGGCCCACGCTCCCGCTCGCCATTGCCCTCAATTCGGGCTGCATCTCCACTCCTCGCACAGCGGGCGGATCGGGCCTGCAGGCCTCCTGGGCGCTAACCTTAACCCTAGGATGGCCCCGAGGGTCGCTTCCTAAGGGGCCTGGCGCAGCAACTCAGGGGATTGGGAACCCCCAAGCCCCAGCGCTGGATACACCCTGCCGCCCCACCCCACACTAGCCGCTAGGGGCGCCGCAATTCATTCAGGGTGGGAGAATGGGCAGGGCCCTTCGAACCCCCGCCGACCTTCGAAGGCGCCCTGAACCAAACGGCTTGGGCCCGGGCTCATGTTCACCAGCACACTCACCTCGGCCCAACTCTCCGCTCGATGCACAGGCGGTGTATCGGGCCTGCTGGCCTCCTGGGGGCTAACCCTAACTGTAGGTCGGCCACAGAGGGGCCCTTCCCAAGTGGCCTGGCGCCACAACGCCGGGAATACGGACTCCAACCCAAGTGCCGGACTCACCCTGCTGCCCTTCAGGCACCGGAGCCTCTAGGGGCCCCGCCGGTCACTCAGAGCGGGAGAACGGGCAGGTCCCTCCGAGCCCCCATCGACCTTCGAAGGCCCCCCACACTAAAACGCTTGGGCTCACGCTCAGTCTCGCCGCGACCTCACCTCGGCCTAACCCTCCGCGTGCCACACAGCCGCAGATCGGGTCCACCGGCCTCCTGGGGGCTAACCGTAACCCTAGATAGACCCCCGAGGGGCCCCTCCCAAGGGATCTGGCGCCGAAACACTGGGGATTGGGGACCCCTGAGCCTCAGCACTGGACTCACCCTGCCACGCAGCCGCCACCCGGGGGGCTTGGGGTGGTGCCGTTCATTCAGGGCGGGAGCACGGGCAGGGCCCTCCAAGACACAGCGACCTTCAAAGGCCCCCCGCGCCAAAACACCCGGGCCCACGCTCCCGCTCACCAGTGCCCTCACCTCGGTCCGACACTCCAGTCTCCACACAGCTGGCGAATAGGGCCTGCCGGCATCCTAGGGGCTAAACCTAACCCTAGGTCAGCCTCCGAGGGGCCCCTCCCAAGGGGCCTGGCGCCGCAACGCGGTGGACTGGGGATCCTCGAGCCCTATGCCCGGACTTCCATGCCGCCCCGCCGCCACCTGGGCTGCTAGGGGCGCCGCCGGTCATTCAGGGAGGAGAATAGGCAGGGCCCGCCAAGTCCCCAGAGACATTCGAAGGCCCCCGGTGCCAAAACCCTTGGGCCCAGGCTCTTGCTCGCCAGCGCCCTCACCTTGGCCTGCCCCTCCGCTCCACGCACAGCAGGCGGATCCGGCCTGCCGGCCTCCCGGGCGCTAACCCTAACCCTAGGTCGGCCACCCAGGGGCCCTTCCAAGGATACTGGTGCCGCTTCGCCAGGGATCGGGAACCTCAAGCCCCAGAGCCACACTCACCCTACCGCAACGCCGCCACGCGGGCCGCTAGGAGCACTGCGGGTCATTCAGGGCGAGAGAAGGGGCAGGGCCTTCCGAGCCCCCGGTGGCCTTCAAAGGCTCCCCGTGGCCAAACACTGGTGCCCACGCTCCCGCTCCCCAACGCCCTCACCTCGGACCCGCCCTCCGCTCCCCGGACAGTGGCCGGATCCCACCTGCCGGCCTCCTGAGGGCTAACCCTAACCCTAGGTCAGCCACCCAGGGGCCCCTCCCAAGGGTCCTGGTGCCGCTACACTGGGGATCAGGGACCCCAAGACCCAGAGCCATAATCACCCTGCCCCAACGTCGCCACCCGGGCGCTAGTGGCACCGCCCGTCATTCAGGGCGGGAGAAGGGACAGGGCCCTGGAGAAACTGGCGATATTTGAAGCCTCCTGCACCAAAATGCAGGGGCCCACGCTCCCGATCGCCAGAGCCTTTACCTCGGGCCGCCCACCTCTCGCCGCCCAGCCAGAGGATTGGGCCTGCTGGCCTCCTGGGTGCTAACTCTAAACCTAGGTCCGCCCACGAGGAGCCCCTCCCAAGAGGCCTGGCCCCGCAACGTTGGGAATTGGGGATCCCCGAGCCGCAGCATGGACTCACCCTGCCGCTCCACCGCCAAGGGAGCTGCTAAGGGCGCAGCTTGGTCTTCAGGGCAGGAGAACGGGCAGGGCCCTTTGAGCCATGGCAACAGTCGAAGGCCCAGGGCGCGAAAATGCTGGGGACCACGCTACCGCTCTGCATCACCCTCAACTCGGCCCGCACCTCCGCTCTTCGCAGAGCCAGCGACTCGGGCCTGCCAGCCTCCTGGGAGCTAAGCCTAACCCTAGGACAGCCCCTGAAGGTCCCTTCCTAAGGGGCCTGGCGCCGCAACGCCAGGGATTGGGAGCCCCCAAGCCCCAGCGCCGGATGCACGCTGCCACCCTAACCCATACAGGCCGCTAGGGGTGCCGCCATTCATTCAGGGTAGGAGGACGGGCAGGGCCCTTCGAACCCCCGCCGACCTTCGAAGGCGCCCCGAACCAAAAGGCTTGGGCCCGGGCTCATGTTCACCAGCACACTCACCTCGGCCCAACTCTCCACTCGACGCACAGGCGGTGTATTGGGCCTGCTGGCCTCCTGGAGGCTAACCCTAACCATAGGCCGGCCACCGAGGGGCCCTTCCCAAGGGGCCTGGCATCGCAACGCTGGGGATGGGGACCCCGAGCTCACGTGCCGCTCTCACCCTGCTGCCCTTCAGCCACCCGAGCCACTAGAGGCCCCGCCGGTCAATCAGGGCAAGAGATCGGGCAGGGCCCTCCGATCCCATGCTGACCTTTGAAGGCTCCTCGCGCAAAAACGTTGGCTCCCCGGATACTGCTCGCCAGCGCCCTCACCTAGGCCCACCCCACCGCTTGCTTCAGAGCCGGTGGATAGGGCCTGCCGGGCTCCTAGCAGCTAACCAAAACCCTGGGTGGGCCCTGAGGGGACATCGCAAGCGGCCTGGCCCTGCAATGCTGGGAATTGGTGACTCAGAGCCCCAGAGCCGGACTCACCCTGCCGCACTGTCCCCACCTGGGCAGCTAGGGGCGCCGCGGGTCATAGAGGGCGAGAGAAGGGCAGGGCCTTCTGAGTCCCCGGTGACCTTCAAAGGCTCCCCGTGCCAAAACGCTGGTGCCCAGGATCCCGCTCCCCAGCGCCTTCACCTCGGGCCGCACCTCAGCTCGCCGCAGTGTGCGGTTGGGCCTGACGGTCTCCTGGGGGCTAACCCTAACCCTAGGTCGGCCCCCCAGGGGCCCCTCCCAAGGCTTTTGGTGCCACTAAGCCAGGGATCTGGAACCCCAAGCCCCAAATCCAGACTCACCCTCCCACAACGCTGCCACCTGGGCCGCGAGGGGCGCCGCCGGTCCTTCAGGGCGGGAGAACTGACAGAGCCCTGGAGAAACCAGCGACATTTGAAGCCTCCCACCCCAAAATGCAGGGGCCCACAATCCCGCACCCCAGCGCCTTTACCTCGGCCCGCCCACCTCTCACCGCCCAGCCAGAGGATCTGGCCTGCCGGCCTTATGGGGGCTAACTCTAACCCTCGGTCGGCCCACGAGGAGCCCCTCCCAAGGGGCCTGGCACCACAACGCCGGGGATTGGGGATCCTCGAGCCGTAGCAAGGGATTCACCCTGCCGCCCCACCGCCAACAGTGCCGCTAGGGGCCTTGCTGGTTCTTCAGGGCAGGAGAAAGGGCAGGGCCCTCCGAGCCATGGCAACATTCAAAGGCCCAGGACGCCAAAACGCTGGGGCCCAGCTCCCGCTCGCCATCGCCCTCAACTCGGCCTGCATCTCCACTCCTCGCACAGCCGGCGGATCGGGCCTGCCGGCCTCCTGGGCGCTAACCCTAACCCTAGGACGGCCCCGAGGTTCGCTTCCTAAGGGGCCTGGCGCCGCAAGGCCAGGGATTGGGAACCCCCAAGCCCCAGCGCTGGATGCACCCTGCCGCCCTGCCCCACACGTGCCGCTAGGGGCGCCGCCATTCATTCAGGGTGGGAGAACGGGCAGGGCCCTTCGAACCCCCGCCGACCTTCGAAGGCGCCCCGAACCAAAACGCTTGGGCCCAGGCTCAGGTTCACCAGCACCCTCACCTCGGCCCAACTCTCCGCTCGACGCACAGGTGGTGTATCGGGCCTGCGGGGCTCCTGGAGGCTAACCCTAACCATAGGTCGGCCACCGAGGGGCACTTCCCAAGGGGCCTGGCGTCGCAACGCTGGGGATGGGGACCCCGAGCTCATGTGCCGCACTCACCCTGCTGCCCTTCAGCCACCCGAGCCGCTAGAGGCCCCGCCGGTCAATCAGGGCAAGAGATCGGGCAGGGCCCTCCGAGCCCACGCTGACCTTTGAAGGCTCCCCGCGCAAAAACGTTGGCTCCCAGGATCCTGCTCGCCAGCGCCCTCACCTTGGCCCACCCCACCGCTTGCTTCAGAGCCGGTGGATAGGGCCTGCCGGGCTCCTGGCAGCTAACCAAAACCCTAGGTCAGCCCTGAGGGGACATCCCGGGCGGCCTGGCTCTGCAATGCTGGGGATTGGTGACTCAGAGCCCCAAGCCGGACTCACCCTGCCGCATTGTCCCCACCTGGGCCGCTAGGGGCGCCGCGGGTCATAGAGGGCGAGAGAAGGGCAGGGCCTTCTGAGGCCCCGGTGACCTTCAAAGGCTCCCCGTGCCAAAACGCTGGTGCCCACGCTCCCGCTCCCCAGCGCCTTCACCTCGGGCCGCACCTCAGCTCGCCGCACAGTGTGTGGTTGGGCCTGACAGTTTCCTGGGGGCTAACCCTAACCCTAGGTCGGCCCCCCAGGGGCCCCTCCCAAGGCTTTTGGTGCCACTACGCCAGGGATCTGGAACCCCAAGCCCCAAAGCCAGACTCACCCTCCCACAACGCTGCCACCCCGGGCCGCGAGGGGCGCCGCCGGTCATTCAGGGCGGGAGAACTGACAGGGCCCTGGAGAAACCGGCGACATTTGAAGCCTCCCACCCCAAAATGCAGGGGCCCACAATCCCGCACCCCAGCGCCTTTACCTCGGCCCGCCCACCTCTCACCGCCCAGCCAGAGGATCTGGCCTGCCGGCCTTATGGGGGCTAACTCTAACCCTGGGTCGGCCCACGAGGAGCCCCTCCCAAGGGGCCTGGCACCACAACGCCGGGGATTGGGGATCCCCGAGCCGCAGCCTGGGATTCACCCTGCCGCCCCACCGCCAACGGAGCCGCTAGGGGCCTTGCTGGTTCTTCAGGGCAGGAGAAAGGGCAGGGCCCTCCGAGCCATGGCAACATTCAAAGGCCCAGGACGCCAAAACGCTGGGGCCCAGCTCCCGCTCGCCATCGCCCTCAACTCGGCCTGCATCTCCACTCCTCGCGCAGCCGGCGGATCGGGCCTGCCGGCCTCCTGGGCGCTAACCCTAACCCTAGGACGGCCCCGAGGGTCGCTTCCTAAGGGGCCTGGCGCCGCAACGCAGGGGATTGGGAACCCCCAAGCCCCAGCGCTGGATGCACCCTGCCGCCCTGCCCCACACGTGCCGCTAGGGGCGCCGCCATTCATTCAGGGTGGGAGAACGGGCAGGGCCCTTCGAACCCCCGCCGACCTTCGAAGGCGCCCCGAACCAAAACGCTTGGGCCCGGGCTCATGTTCACCAGCACCCTCACCTCGGCCCAACTCTCCGCTCGACGCACAGGCGGTGTATCGGGCCTGCTGGCCTCCTGGGGGCTAACCCTAACTGTAGGTCGGCCACGGAGGGGCCCTTCCCAAGTGGCCTGGCGCCACAACGCCGGGAATGGGGACCCCAACCCAAGTGCCGGTCTCACCCTGCTGCCCTTCAGGCACCGGAGCCTCTAGGGGCCCCGCCGGTCATTGAGAGCGGGAGAACGGGCAGGTCCCTCCGAGCCCCCACTGACCTTCGAAGGCCCCCCGCACTAAAACGCTTGGGCTCATGCTCAGTCTCGCCAGCGCCCTCACCTCGGCCCAACCCTCCGCGTGCCGCACAGCCGCTGATCGGGTCCACTGGCCTCCTGGGGGCTAACCGCTACCCTAGATTGACCCCCGAGGGGCCCCTCCCAAGGGATCTGGCGCCGCAACACTGGGGATTGGGGACCCCCGAGCCTCAGCACTGGACTCACCCTGCCACCCAGCCGCCACCCGGGGGCTTGGGGTGGTGCCGTTCATTCAGGGCGGGAGCACGGGCAGGGCCTTCCAAGACACGGCGACCTTCAAAGGCCCCCCGCGCCAAAACACCCGGGCCTACGCTCCCGCTCACCAGTGCCCTCACCTCGGTCCGCCACTCCAGTCTCCACACGGCTGGCGAATAGGGCCTGCCGGCATCCTAGGGGCTAAACCTAACCCTAGGTCAGCCTCCGAGGTGCCCCTCCCAAGGGGCCTGGCGCCGCAACGCGGTGGACTGGGGACCCCCGAGCCCTATGCCCGGACTTCCATGCCGCCCCGCCGCCACCTGGGCTGCTAGGGGCGCCGCCGGTCATTCAGGGAGGAGAATGGGCAGGGCCCGCCGAGTCCCCGGAGACATTCGAAGGCCCCCGGTGCCAAAACGCTTGGGCCCAGGCTCTTGCTCCCCAGCGCCCTCACCTCGGCCCGCCCCTCCGCTCCACGCACAGCGGGTGGATCCCGCCTGCCGGCCTCCGGGGTGCTAACCCTAACCCTAGGTCGGCCACCCAGGGGCCCCTCCCAAGGGTCCTGGTGCCGCTTCGCCGGGGATCGGGAACCTCAAGCCCCAGAGCCACACTCACCCTACCGCAACGCCGCCACCCAGGCCGCTAGGAGCACTGCAGGTCATTCAGGGCGAGAGAAGGGGCAGGGCCTTCTGAGCCCCCGGTGGCCTTCAAAGGCTCCCCGTGCCGAAACGCTGGTGCCCACGCTCCTGCTCCCCAACGCCCTCACCTCGGCCCCGCCCTCCGCTCCCCGGACAGTGGCCGGATCACACCTGCCGGCCTCCTGGGGGCTAACCCTAACCCTAGGTCAGCCACCCAGGGGCCCCTCCCAAGGGTCCTGGTGCCGCTACACTGGGGATCAGGGACCCCAAGACCCAGAGCCAGACTCACCCTGCCGCCACATCGCCACCCGGGACGCTAGTGGCACCGCCCGTCATTCAGGGCGGGAGAAGGGACAGGGCCCTGGAGAAACCGGCGATATTTGAAGCCTCCTGCGCCAAAATGCAGGGGCCCACGCTCCCGATCGCCAGCGCCTTTACCTCGGGCCGCCCACATCTCGCCACCCAGCCAGAGAATTGGGCCCGCTGGCCTCCTGGGTGCTAACTGTAAACCTAGGTCCGCCCACGAGGAGCCCCTCCCAAGAGGCCTGGCCCCACAACGCTGGGGATTGGGGATCCACGAGCCGCAGCATGGACTCACCCTGCCGCTCCACCGCCAAGGGAGCTGCTAAGGGCGCCGCTGGTTCTTCAGGGCAGGAGAACGGGCAGGGCCCTTTGTGCCATGGCAACAGTCGAAGGCCCAGGGCGCCAAAACGCTGGGGACCACGCTCCCGCTCTGCATCACCCTCAACTCGGCCCGCACCTCCGCTCTTCGTAGAGCCAGCGACTCGGGCCTGCCGGCCTCCTGGGAGCTCACCCTAACCCTAGGACAGCCCCTGAAGGTCCCTTCCTAAGGGGCCTGGCGCCGCAACGCCAGGGATTGGGGGCCCCCAAGCCCCAGCGCCGGATGCACGCTGCCACCCCAACCCACACAGGCCGCTAGGGGCGCCGCCATTCATTCAGGGTGGGAGAACTGGCAGGGCCCTCCGAACCCCTGCCGACCTTCGAAGGCGCACCAAACCAAAACGCTTGGGCCCAGGCTCATGTTCACCAGCACCCTCACCTCGGCCCAACTCTCCGCTCGACGCACAGGTGGTGTATCGGGCCTGCGGGGCTCCTGGAGGCTAACCCTAACCATAGGTCGGCCACCGAGGGGCCCTTCCCAAGGGGCCTGGCGTCACAACGCTGGGGATGGGGACCCCGTGTTCAAGTGCCGGACTCACCCTGCTGCCCTTCAGGCACCCAAGCCACTAGGGGACCACCGGTCAATCAGGACAGGAGAACGGGCAGGGACCTCCGAGCCCCCGCTGACCTTCGAAGGCCCCCCACGCAAAAACGTGGGCTCCCAAGCTCCCGCTCCCCAGCACCCTCACCTTGGCCCGCCCCTCCACTCCATGCACAGCGGGCGGATCGGGCCTGCCGGCCTCCTGGGGGCTAACCCTAACCCTAGGTCAGACCCCATGGGGCCCCTCCCAAGGGTCCTGGTGCCGCAACGCTTGGGATTGGGGACCCCCGAGCCCCAGCCAGGACTCACTTTGCCGACCCGCCGCCACCCGGCCTGCTAGGGGCGCCGCCGTTCATTCAGGGTGGGAGAACGGGCAAGGCCCTCCTAGCCCCCAGAGACCTTCAGAGGCCCCCCGCGCCAAAATTCTTGGGCTCACATTCCAGCACGCCGGCGCCTTCACCTTGATCCAGTCCTCCGCTACCACACAGATGGTGGATCATGCCTGCTGGACTCCTGTTTGCTAACACTAACCCTAGGACGGCCCAGAGGGGCCACTCCCAAAGGGCCTTGCGCTACAACACACGGCATTGGGGACCCCCAAACCGCAGTGCCAGACTCACACTGCCACCCCGCCACCACCCAGGCTGCTAGGGGCTCCACTGGTCATTCAGGGCGGGAGAAAGGGCAGGGCCCTCCGAGCCTCTAGCGACGTTAAAAGGCCCCCGGCGCCAAAACACTGGATACCATACTCCCACTCGCCAGCACCCTCACCTTGGCCCACTCCTCCGCTCGCCGCACAGCCGGCGCATCAGTCCTGCTGGCCTACTGGGGTCTAACCCTAACCCTAAACCCTAACGCCTAACCTTAAACCCTAAACCTTAACCCCTAACCTAAACCTAACCCTAACCCCTAATCCTTACCCTAACCCTAACCTAACCCTAAACCTAACACTAACCCGGACCCTAACCCATACTCTAACCCTAACTCTAACCCGTACCCTAACCCTAACCCTAACCTGTACCCTAACCCTAACCATAACCCTAACACGTACTCTAACCCGTACCCTTAACCCGTACCCTAACCTTAACCGTAAACTGTACCCTAACCTGTAACTTAAACCATACCCTAAACCTAACCGTAACCCTAACAAGTACCCTAACCCGAACCCTAACCTTAACCCTAAATCCTGACCTTAACCCATACCCTAACTCGTACCATAACCCGTACCCTAACCCTACCCGAAACCTAACCCTAACCCATACCCTAACTGTAACCCTAAACCCTAAACCGTAACCCATACCCTACCCCTAACCAGTACCTTTACCTTAACCTTAACCCATACCCTAACCCGTACCATAACCCATACCCTAACCCGTCCCTTATCCCTAACTCAGACACTAACCCATACCCTAACCCTAACCCGTACCCTATACCTATCCCTAACACGTTCCCTAACCCGTACCCTAACCCTAAACCTACACCGTAACCTAACCTGTACCATAACCCTAAACTGTACCCTAACCCTAATCCGTACCCTAAACCATACACAAATCGGTATGCCAACACTTACCCTAAACCGTACCCTAACACGTACCCTAAACTGTACCCTAATGCGCACCCTAACCCGTACCCTAACCCTAACCCGTACCCTAAACCTAACCCGTACTCCAACCCTAACCCTAACCCTAAACCGAAACCCTAAACCCTAACCCATACCCTAAACCCTAATCTGTACCCTAACCCATAACCTCCAACCTGTAACCCCTAAACCCAACCCTAATCAGTACCCTCTCCTTCCCTATCCCTAACCCCTACCCTCACCCATACCCTAACCGTAACCCATACCCTAACCTTAACCCATACCCTAATCCGTACCCTAACCCCGGGGATTGGGTACACCTGAGCTCCACCACGGGACTCAGCCTGCCACCCCTCAGGAAACCATGCCCCTTGGGGCGCCACAGAGCATCCCCTGCATGAGAACTGGTAGGCCCCCCCTGAGCCCCCAGTGATCCTCGGCGACCCCCTACACCCCAACCCTGAGGCCCACGCTCATCCCGCCCCACGCCTTCCCTTCAGCTTGCCACTGAGCTCGTCGCAGAGCCGGCAGATCAGGCCTGCCGGGTTCCTGGGACCTAGACCTGACCCTAGTTCGGCTGGGTAGGGCCCCTCCCCTGGGGCCCGGTGCCGCAGCCCCAGGGACTGGGGACACCTGAGTCCCATTGCAGGACAAAGCCTGCCAGCCCGCAGGAAACCGTGCCCCTTGGGAGGCTGTGGAGCATTCAGGGTGAGAGAACCAGGAGGGCCCCCAGAGCCCCCGGCGAACTTCGGCGATCCCTAAACTCAACCTTGAAGCCCATGCTCACCCCACCCCGCACCCTCACCTCAGCCCGCGGCAGAGCTCACCACATAGTGGGCAGATCTGGCCTGCGGGGTTCCTGGGCCCCAACCATAACCCTAGTTCATCTGTGGAGGGGCCCCTCCCCAGGAGCCTGGAGCCACAGTTGCGGGGACTCAGTACACCTGAGCCCCACAGCAGGACTCAGTCTGCCACCCTCCAGGAAACCGTGCACCTTGGGAGGCCATAGAACATTCAGGGCGGGAGAACCAGGAGGGCCCTCCTGAGCCACCAGCGAACATCGGCGGCCACCCGCACCCCAACCCTGAGGCCCACGCTCACCCTCCCCACACCCTCACCTAAGCCTGTGTAGCTCGACATACAGCCAGCAGATTGGGCCTGAGGGGCTCCTGGGGCCTAACGCTAGCCCTAGCCTGGCCGCAGGTTTGGGGGTCTCCCCAGGAGCCTTACACCGCAGACCTGGGGAATTGGGATATCTGTGCCCCACCGCAGGACTCAGCTTGCCACCCGACAGGAAAACGTGCCCCTTGGGGCTCTACGGAGCCTACAGGGCACGAGAACTTGGGGAGGCCCCCGGAGCCCATCCCTACCTTTGGCAGCCCCCCCCCGTTCCCCAACCCTGAGGCCCATTCTCACCCTCGCCCATGGCCTCCTCTCAGCCCTCCACAGAGCTCGCCGCACAGCTTGCAGATTGTCCCTGCTGGGCTCCTGGACCCTAACCCTTACCCTAGGTTGGCCACAGAGGGGTCCCTCCCTAGGGTCCTGGCACCACACTCCGGGGGATTGGGGACACCCAAGCCCCACCGTAGGACTCAGCCTGCAGCCCACAGTTAACTCCACCATTTTGGGGAACAACAGAGCATTCAGGGCAAGAGAATTGGGGCACCCGCTGAGAGCCCCTTCAGGTGTACCCCGAACTTTGTGGGCCCTTCCAGATGAAACCCCAAGGCTCACACTCACCGGCCATTGTGCCGTCATGTCACTCGGCCGGGGAGTTCTCTGAGCACTGGGCAGTTCGGACCTGCTGTCTCTTGAGGCCTAACCTAACCCTGGGTCCTCAGCTGAGGGTCCCTCCCTGTTTGCCTGCCTCCAAGGCACCAGGCATTGGGCTCACCTCTGCACGACTAGAGGAATCAGCCTGCCCCACGGCAGGAAACTGTCCATTTGGGGCTGTAGAAAGGATTCATTGGAAAATCGGAGGGCCCCCCTCAGCCCATCCCAGGCAACCCCCACTTTCAGAGATCTCCCTGGATCCAATTAGTAGCTTCACACTGACCTTTAAACTTGCTCTCCATGGAGATCTTTTGAAATTCTCCACACTTCCAACCAATGGCATCATCCAGCTTCAGAGCCTTACCCAGCTTTAGGTCTTGAGATGGATTAAAATGGGAAGTCACTTCACTGATGACGACGTACTGGTGACCAAAAGATACATGCAGAAATGCTTCATATCACTTGGCTTTAGGGAAATGCAAATCTAAACCCCTATAAATGCCATATAACACGAGGCCGAATATCTAAAAATAAGAAGACATGAAACTATACATGTTGGAGAGGATGTGGAGAAATGGGAACCCTCTTACACCCCTATACGAATGCAGTCCGGTACAACCACTATTGAAAATGGTACAGAGTTTCCTCAAGAAGTTATAAATATAGCTACCCTATGTCCCAGGAATTGCACTACTGGGTATTTACCCCAAAGAGACAGAGGTAGTGAAGAAGGGACACATGCACCCCAGTGTTCATAGCAGCAATATCCATAATAGACAAACTGTGGAAGGAGTGCAGATGAGCATGGATAGATGAATGGATAAAGAAGATGTGGATCATATACATAATGGAATATTACTCAGCCATCAGAAAGGATGAATACTTACCATCACACCGACCTGGGTGGAGCTGGAGGGTATTATGCTGAGTGGAATAAGTCAATGAAAGAAAGACAATGATCATATGCTTTCACTCCTATGTGGAATATCAGAAACAAGGAAGAAGACCATAGGGGAAGGAAGGGAAAATAGAATGGGAAGTCATCAGAGAGGGAGAAAACCCATGATAGACTCATAACTATCGCAAGAAACTGATGAATGTGGGAGGAGAAGTTGGGGGGGGATGTAACTGGGTGAGTAGCATTAAGGAGGTCACACGATACAATGAGCACTGGGTGTTACACACAACTGAAAATTTATTGAAGACTACATTTGAAACTAATGATGTACTGTAAGTTGGCTAACTGAATTTAAATTAAAGAACAAAAGACTTCGAATAAACAATCCTAAATATTTGTATGGAACCACTAAAGATTCCGAACAGCCAGTGCAATGTGGAAAAGAAAAACAAAGCTGGAGGACTCACAATTTCAGATTTCAGGTTATACTACAAAGCTGCAGTCATCCTAACAAGACAGTACGGCACAAAAATAGAGACAGCGACCAAAGGAACAGGATACAAGTTCAGACAGAAACCCACAATTATGTGGTCCATGAATCTTCCATAAAGCAAGCAACGATATCAAAAGGGAAAAGGACATTCTCTACAACAAATGGTGTTGGGAAAACTAGACAGCTACGCACAAAAGAATGAAATTAGACTGCTTTCTTACACAATAAAGACAAACACAAAACAGTTTCAAGACCTCAATATGAGACCTGAATCCATAAAAATCCTACAGGAGGGAAGACAGTAACTTCTTGACATGGACCATACCAACGTTTTTCTAGACTGTGACCTGAGGCAAAGGAAATGAAAGCAAAAATAAACTATCGGGAATACAGCAAAATAAAAAGTTACCACACGGCAGAAGAACAATGAAAACGTAAAAATAATAAGACAACCTACTCAAATGGAGAAGATATTTGCAAAGATCATATGCAATAAAGGGATAGTGTCCAAAACATATACAACTGATACTACTCGACCCCCCAAAAAACAAATAATCCAGTTAAAAAATAGGCAGAGGACATGGACAAACATTTCTCCAAAGAAGAAATACAAATGGCCAACAGTCCCGTGAAAAGATGTTCACCATCACCCATCATCAGGAAAATGTAAATCCAAAGGACAATGAGGTAATATCTCAAACCTGTCAGAATGGCTAACATCAAAAGCACAACAAAGAGCAGGTGTTGGGAGGATGTGGATAAAGGGGAATCCTCGCAAACTGTGGGTGGGAATGCAAACTGTGGTGGCCACCGTGGAAAACAGTATGAAGGTTCCTCAAAAAATTAAATATAGAACTACCCTACGATCCAACAATCACACTACTCGTATTTACCCAAAGAATAGGAAAAGAGTAACTTAAAAGGATACGTGCACCCCTATGTTTCTTGCACCATTATTTACAATATCACAATATGGAAGCAACCCAAGTGTCTGTAGAAAAATTGACAAATGAGAGGATAGATGTGAGTATTCACACACACACACACACACACACACACACACACACACACACAGATACACACACACACAATGGAGTATTACTCGGCTTGAAAAAGAATGAAACCTTGCCATTTGCAGACACATGGATGGAGCTAGAGAGTATTATCCTAACTAAAATCAGTCAGTCAGAGAAAGACAAATCCCATACGATGTCACTCTAATGGGGAATTTAAAAAACAAACAAAAATAAATAACTAAAAGAGAAAAAGGAGACACACCAAAATACAAACTCTTAACAATAGAGAAGAAACGGATGGTTACCAGAGAGGAGGTGGATAGAGGGATGAGTGAAATAGATGAAGGGGATTAAGAGGACGCTTTTCTTGATGACCACTGAGTAATATATAGAATTACTGAATCACTCTATTGTACACCTGAAACGAATGTAACACTGTATGTTAGCTCTACTGGAATTAAAATAAATTTTAAACAAGATTTTTCTTTCAGGAACCTCTTTGAAAAAGCTTTTCCTGTGCAATGTGCATAAGCCCTACTTGGGAGGATTCACTCTACAATAATTATTCACTCCATGCCTCAAATTCAGATTTCACTGAGTTCTTACCATGGATTCCAGCCCACGGGAGCCATGGTCCTTTTCAGTCCAGGCTCAGCACCTATGCATTCAAGATTGGAAGTAGAGACACATGTCACTTCACAGTCCAGAAAGCTATTATTGTTTCTGTTTCAGTTTGAGAGAGTCACAGACTTTGGGACAGGTTTCCGAGCAGGTTTATTATGGATCCTGGATCTCTACTTCAATGTTCATTGCCTGGATCCATTTGGGTAATAGGTTCCCTATGGATGGGCTTGCTTCCAAGCACATACATGGAAGATGCAAATGTGAGTGGGCTTGGTGCGGGACAGGAAGAAGACCAAAAACAGACAAGGGTCCGACCTCTCCCCTGATCCAGGAACTGCTACGGGAGAGGGTACGGGAGGTAGAATCCATGCAAAACTCCAAGGTCACCAGCTGAACACAGGAGGCATAAGTCAAGGGATCTGGAGATGCAGGGGTTGAAGGCTGCTCTGAGCTACCTCTGGGAGGAAGGGAGGGAAGGAATGAGAAGGAGACACTGCCTACCCCTGGCCCATGCCACCTGCCCACCAACATGCATCAGTCTATGAGCTGCCACAGCCTGGGCTCAGGATGGGCTGGCTCGGGTTCCACAATCCTCACTGGGACAGCTGGCCCCAGGGCTCAGAGACATGCTGAGGGAGATGAGAGGGAAAGCTGCCCCACCCAGGTCATCCCCTCCTTGACCAGACAGCCCTTCAGAACTGCTAAAAAAGAAAAAACCCACTAACGGGGTTGAAAGACATGCCATGGATGAATTAAGGCATAGAGATATGTAAAATAACATTCATTTTTAAGTTCAGAGCTGTCATCTCAGGAAGTGGGGAGAGCTTCCCTGAAGAAGACTGAGGGGAGGGCAGGCCATGCTGAAGAGGGAGACATGGCTCTACTGATTGGGGACCAGCAGCCCCCTTCCAGGGCAGGGCATCATCCTCGCATCACAGGAGATCCATGGAAGTGTTCCATCAGGGCCAGATATTCGTCTCAAGAAGGCTACCCTGGCATCGGACTGCACAGGGCACGAGGGACAAGGGCCAGATGGAGGACGGACAATACGCCGGAGGCCATGGGGCAAGAGCAGAGGCACATGACCTTGAAGATGATGATGAAAAGCAGGAGGTGGCTGCATTGAGCTGGCCCGAAAGTACCATGGGAGCAGTGCCCACAGCTACACTGACTGGGTGCCTTCTGTGCCCGGTGTGGCTGACTTTTTGTGCTCCAGACTAGTCCTGACCACAACTCTAGGAAGTGTGCACCACCCCCGGCAGCCTCTCCCCTTGCAGCTGTTAGGAATCATGGTCACAGACCCTGGTCAGCTTTCCTGGAAACCAAGCAGTGGCTCCCCCTCACGCTGCACCACTGGTGGTGGTCCAGTGCAACCCTCGTGCCTGGCCAGACACTGATGTCTACCTGTCTCCACACAAATCCACAGACAGGAGGGTGTCCCTGAATTCCACAGCACCTGATGAGACAGATCCATAGAACCCAACACCAAGTGGGACACTCGGGACCTCACCTATGGTCATGGAGCTCACCATACCTTATTTCTGTCACTTCCCACAGAAAGCCTGGTTCTGATCCCCCACAATACCATACATCCTGGTTGCTGACCTGGGGTCATGCCATGAACACACATGGCATCTTTCTTTAAGTGAAGGCTATGCCTACACCTCCTAGAAAATATTTCTAATGAAGTACAAGTCCATCAGGACTATGATGTGAACGGTAGCACACAGCCTGCATGGTAGTAGTCAGTAATTCTAACAAGGGTTATCCCCACCCCCCATCTCATAAAACCTTCCTCCTGCCCACTGAACTCATGGTCTGCCCACAGAAAACCCTCCAGGAAACAAACCTTTCATCTGAATGCTCTCTTCACCTTCTGCTTCAAATCTTGTCCAACCACAATGATATGAAACTAGAAATCAGTCTCAAGAAAAAAATGGGACAGTCAAAAATAGGTGGAGATTTTTGGGGCCTGGGTGGCTCAGTCGTTAAGGATGTGCTTTCAGCTCAGGTCGTGATCCCAGGATCCTGGGATCTAGCCCCGAATCAGGCTCCTTGCTCAGTGGGAAGCCCGCTTCTCCCTCTCCCACCCCGCTGCTTGCGTTCCCTCTCTCGCTGTCTCACTCTCTGTCAGATACTTAAATAATCTTAAAAAAATATGTGGAGATTTAACAACATGCTACTGAACCAACAGTCAAAGAAGAAATCAAAAAAATTTTAGAAGTACCTTGACACTGATGAAAAAGACAACCTATAAAAACTTATGGGATGCAGCAAAAGTAGCTTTATGGGGGATATTCATAGAAATTCAAGTCTTCATCAATCCATGAGAATGCTCTCCAATAAACAACCTGATTTATGTGGTAAAGAATTAAAAAAAAAAACAACCAACAAAGCCCCAAATTAGTAGAAATAAGGAAATAACAAAAAGGAAGGCATAAATAAATCCAACAGAGATGAAAAAGACAAAAAAAAAAAAACAATGAAAATGAGAGCTGCCTTTTTTGGAAAGAAAAACAAACTGACAAACTTAGCTAGACTCACCAAGAAAGACAGAGGACTCGAATACAATCAGGAAAGAAAGATAATGGATTCCTGTATCATATCAAAATCAAAAGAACTCTTCAACTTTGGACACAATAACTTCTTGCAAGCCACATCTCTAAAGGCAAAGGAAATAAAAGCAAAAATGAATTATTGGCACTTCATCAGGATAAAAACTTCTGCTCGGCAAAGCAAACGATCAACAAAACAAAAAGGCAACCTATGGAATTGAAGAAGATATCTGCAAATGATATTACAGATAAAGGGCTGGTATCCAAGATCTATAAAGAACTCCTCAAACTCGACACCCAAAAAATGGGCAGAAGACACAAAGAGATTCTTCTCCAGAGAAGACATACAAATGGCCAACAGACACATGAAAAAATGCTCCACATCACTTGCCATCAGGCAAATACAAATCAAAACGACAATGAGATACCACCTTACACCAGTTCGAATGGTTAAAATTAACAAGGCAGGGGGCACCTGGGTGGAACACCGGTTAAGCGTCTGCCTTCAGCTCAGGGCATGATCCTGGCGTTATGGGATCGAGTCCCACAACAGGCTCTCTGCTGTGAGCCTGCTTCTTCCTCTCCCACTCCCCCTACTTGGGTTCCCTCTCTCGCTGGCTGTCTCTATCTCTGTTGAATAAATAAATAAATTCTTAAAAAAAAAGGAGGGCACGTGTCATAATGAGCACTAGGTGTTATATGCAAACAATGAATCATGGAACACTACATCAAAAACAAATGAAGTACTGTAGGGTGAATAACAATTTTAAAAAAAGAGAAAGATATGAAATCCATACAGAAAAACTGGCACAATTTGCAAATGACATGAAATCTCGAAAGATTCCACAAAAAAAACCTGTTAGAATAAAAAAATTCAAGAAAGCTGCAGGATATAAAGTCAATATGCAGAGACCTGTTGTCATTATTTTTTTCAAATTTTATTTATTTATTTGACAGGAAGAGAAAAAGCACGAACAGGGGGAGTGTCAGAAAGAGGGAAAAGCAGACCCTTGCTAAGCAGGGAGCCCAACACGGGGCTCGATCCCAGAACTCTGGGATCATGACCTGAGCTGAAGGTAGACGCTTCCATTATGGAGCCACCCAGATGACCCAACTTCTTGCATTTCTGTATACTGATGACACACTTTCGCAAAGAGAAATTAAAAAAGCAACGCCATTTACAATTCCATAAAAAAAATCTAGGAATAAAAGTAACCAAGAATGAGAAAGACATAGTACACTCAACACATGGCAGAAAAGAAATGAAAAATATGTGTGTCGAGGGGGGCAGAATGTATGGGTCAAAGATTTGGAAGGCAACACAAACAAATGGTAGCATACGCCATGCTCCTTAACTGGAAGAGTTAATTATGTGAACATGTCCATCGTACCCAAAGCAATCGACAGATGTGATGAAATGCCTATCTGAATTCCTGTGTCATTATTCAAGGAAATAGAAAACAGTCCTCAAACTTATATGGAATCACAAAAGACACCAAATCCACAAAGCAACCTGGAGAAAGAGGTGCAGTCAACACACTCCTGGATTTCAAGCAGGATTATAAAGCTGTTGTCATCAAAACAGGATGGTACTGGCATAAACACAGACACCAGGTCAGTGGAACAGTACAGAAAGCTCAGAAACTTACCCACATGTAGATGATCCTAACTTACGACACAGCAGCAGAAGATATGCCATGAGGGAAGGACTGTCTCTTCAGTGAGCGGTAACAGGCAAATGGACACTAAATGCAGAAGAATATAACTGGGTCACTTTCTTACACCACACACAAAATTTTTAATGGATGAATGATTTGAACATAAGACCTGAATCCATAAACCTCCAAGAAGACACAGGTACTAAGTCTCTCGACATTGGTTTTGGCAAAGAGTCTTCAGATCGGACACCAAATGCAAAGGCAACAAAAGCAAAAATAAACAAGTGGAACAACATTAAACTGAAATCTTCCACACAGCAACAGAAACCAGCAAAAACTTAAAAGGCCACTGACCCAATAAGAAAAAAATATCTGCGAATCATATGTGTGAGAAGAGGCTAATATCCAAAATACACACAACACTCATGCAAATCAAAACAAAAAAAAAAACTATATAAAAAATGGGAGGAATATGTGAATAGATACTTTCCAAAGATGGCACACAGGTGCCAACAGATAGAAAAAGTTGTTCGACATCACTAATCATCGTCAGAGAAACATCAGTCAAACCCACAATCGGCTATCCTCTCACAACTGTTGGAACAGCAATTGTCCCAGAGACAGACACCAGGTGGGGTCAAGGGTGTGCAGATGAGGAGACACTGTGCACTGTTGGTGGGAATGGAAATTGGTGCAGCCACTGTGACAAACGGTATGGAGGTTCCTGAAAAAATAAATACAACTACCCCATGACTCAGTAATGGCTCTATTGAGTATTGATTTGAAGAACACAAAAATGCTGCCTCAAAAAGACAGATGCACTCCCACGTTCACTGCAGCATTATTCACAAGAACCAGACATGGAAACACAGACCTTGGGGGCCTTATGCCAAGTAACTCAGACACAGAAAGACCAATACCAGATGCTCTCATGTACATTCCACGTGGAATAAACAAATACTGAACGCATAGATACTGAGAGCAGGTTGGTAGGTGCCAGATTCGGGGATGGGGTGGTAGAAACGGGTGAAGGTGGTCAAAGTCTCAATGTTTGAGTGAGAAAATCCTACAGTCATGAAATGTTCTGTCAGGCATGGAGACTAAAACTAATCCCGCAGCATGGGGTATAGGTTTCCCTGCTCTTTGAAAGTACAGGGCTTCTGAGAAACCTTGCACAGCAGAAATGGTGTCAAGAAGGAATGACCATTAATTTAAACGAACAATTAGACAGTGTGCTCAGACTCCAAAATTCCTTCTCTTTGGCTTTTCATAGGCCTCAGCACACAAGTTTCTAACAGAGGCCCAGCATAAATGAAGATGAAGCACAGTAGAAGCTTACAGACACAATTCAAAGTGCTGGTGGCTGGATGCGGAGAGCGGTTCCCAGAGGAAGGAGCTGGTTGGGGTGCACGCCGCCTCTGTTGTGCTTCTCCCCAAAACAGATGCTGAACACGATTCTCACTGTTCACCTTTTTTCATAAGAGGGAAATCCTCTTCAGGTCTCTTCCTCTTACTGAAGCTGGGTAATAACATAGTTCTTTCAAGAAAGCCCAGTGTCTTACTGTGAACGTTTAAAAAGTGGGGTATACTTGTACTTGAGCATTGCTGAGGGAGGAGATGTGAAAGGTTCTCCCAGACACAAACCTCAGCAGATCCACCGGGAAAGGCACCTTCCTCAGCATGCAGAACACGGACTACCTCCTACCCCCTGAGAAACCCTCTCCTTCCTCTCGATCAGGACAACCCACAACACCTGAGAGTTACCCCAATTCCTCTGTTCTCCTGCTCCTAATAGTTATCCCATCAGCAAATCCTGTGAGCTCCATCTTCAAAATGGACCCAGAATAGTTCTAACCACTCCATCCAAGGCCACCTGTCTGGTCCACAGTGCCTGAGTTCCTGGAAAAGCTTCGTCATTGACCTGCCTTGCCATCTTCAACCCTCTGTCATCTGTTCTCAACACTGTAGCCAGGATGGCCCAGTGAAACAGCATCTCAAGGGGTTATAGCCCTGGAATAGCTTTCTGTCACACTCTTTCACCTCTCTGAGCTCATGTCCTAAGCTGTCTCCTGTGGCCACAGGGTCTTCTTGTTGCTCCTGGACATAACAGGAATTCTCCTGCCCCAGAGACTTTGCACATGCTTTCCCTTCTCTTCAGAATGCTCTTCATGTGTTCTCACTCACCTTTCGAGAAGTGTGAATTGGAGTGACAGGGACAGAAGATGAGGCTGTGTGTTGGGTGAGGCTGGTGGCCCAGAAGAAGGTTCTCTGCCAGCTCTCCGCCTGTGCCTCACTTGTCCTCAACCAGGAACTTGCACACAGCCCTCACCTGCCACAACTCTCATCCAGGAGACTAATATCCACCCCTGGAGCCCACCCTGCCCACACCCTGCTGCAGAATGCATTCAGCTCTCCTCTGAGACCCCTGTCAGCTTTACCCAGACCTGGAACTCCCCTGTCTCCTGCAAAGCTCCCGGATTCCTCCTCTTCTTCCAAAATAACACTGGCGCAAGGCTTTCATGAGAAAGCTATAATGCTAACTAATGAAAGGTTCACACCTACTTTCCCCTTCTGTTGCCTTTCTCTCCACCTTCTTTCCTACCTGTGCAAACTGTAACATATCAGTGGAACATGAACATGCTCTGAGATCTGAATCTTTCATTGCAGCTTTCTGAGGACTCCTTATGTGATAAGAAACTAGTGTATCCTACAACAGGGTGTTTTCCATCTATCCTCTATAGAATAGTACAGCCCAAATCACTACAATTTTACCTCACTCTTCATGAAGCAGAACACTTTTTTGCTTTCTTCTCTTACTTATATTCCAGTTAGTTCACATGCCATGGAATATTCGCTTCAGGGGTAGGATTTAGTGATTCCTCATCTGCATACAGTACCCAGTGCTCATCACAAGTGCCCTCCTTAATACCCCTCACCCATTTAACTCTTCCTCCCATGTCCCTGTCCTGCAGCAACACTCAGTTTCTTCTCCAAGGTTGAGTCTATTTCCTTGTTTGCCTCTCTCATCACCCCTCAACTCTGTTCATCTATTTTCTGTCTGAAATTCCACAAGTGTGAGAGATAGGATATTTGTCTTTCCTCACTGATTTTGCTTAGCTTAATATACTCTAGATCCATCCACATCCTTGCAAATGGTAAGATTTCATTCTTTTTGAAGCTGGGTCATAATCCATTATATATATACATATATATATATATGTATCCAACATCTGCTTTATCCAATCATCAGTGCATGGACTTTGGGTTTCTCTCCATAGTTTGGCTACTGTGGACATTGCTGCTATAAACATCATAGTGCATGTTCCCCCTTTGAATCTGCAATTTAGTATCCTTTGGGTAAATACCTAGGAGAGCAATTGCTGGATCATGTGGTTGTTCAATGTTTAACTTTTTGAGGAACCCCCACACTGTTTCCCAGACTGGCTGCACAACTTTGCATTCCCACCAACAGGATGGGAGGGTTCCCCTTTAAGCAGAACATTATCTGCCGGCAATTTCATAAGAGGAAACAAAACCTCTGGGAGATGCACCCAGGGTCAGGCAAGCAGTTGCAGACTTCACCCCAAGGCTCCTGACGCCAAGCCCCTTGAAGCCACCAGCATGCCACTATTCAAAAGAATTCCCAGACTCTCCTTCTGACTCCACCGCCAAAGAAACTACAGAGAGAATATGGCACCTCAAAATATTGAGATAATACATTTAGTAAAACTAGAAAGTCAAGCTCAACTTTTAAACAGGAATAGGCCGCCTTGGATAATTTTCAATTTTCCCACCACCCTAATTTTAACTCTTCTGATGAATAAACTAATCAATGATGAAACATCACCTTTGTCAAATGACATCATCCAAGTCTGTATCAGATGAAAAAAAGCCACCTAACCCTAGATGCTGGCCACTCAACCATATCTTAGGCCCAACTGAATAAACACTGTTAGATGAAGGAAGAAATTAGATGTTACAAACAGGCACAGAGTGAATCTCACCTCCCCTTTCTAATAAAAGAGGGTTCTTAGGAAACAGATGGTCAAAATACATTTGTAAGCAATAAATGGACAGAGAAATTGTGATTCCCTGCAAAGTTCTACCAGCACGGAAACTAAGTAATTCTTGCACCAAACCCAGAATGCTGACAGCTACTTCAATTTTACTTTGTGGCTCCACTAGAGAAAAGAGAAAAGCCCAGGAGGTTTTGGGATAATGAGAGGTTTTACCTCCAGCCCTGACATAGTTAGGACATTTTGCTAAACATACCTGTGCTTTCTCTAAACACTGGCGTCCTGTGACAAGCTGCCTCGCTGACTCTGATGCTGACCTTCAAAACCTCGGGTGTCTTGGAGCCAGAGCAAGAAGTGCTGTCAGCTGGGAGAAGAAGGCACCTCTGACCTAAAGCCTGCACACCTGCTTTGGTTTCTGGGCGAAGGGGCAACACATACTTGTTGTTTAGCAGTAATTATCTTCATTCTCAATAGACCAATGAGCTTGCCTTTTCTGGAAGGCAGACTTACTCTTCTAAAGAAACCCTCAATTCGTCTATTCCCAATGCAACTAGAGTGAAACATTTATTTCTCACTTAAATAGAAAACACTGTTATTGTCGACACTGCGTGAATGAACTTTTAAAAACATTTTAGAGAGAAAGGAAGAGAACTTTATTCAAACCCAAGTCAGGACAACTGTCTGGGAGACACAATCTTCACCAAGAAGGGAGTGCTCCGGGGAAGGAACATTTGGGGCAGGCTTATATATTTTTTTCTGTTTTGTTTTACATACAGAGTTACACACCACAATGAGGATCTTCTTAGATCCAGAAAGTGACAGATTCTTTCTTATGTTTTCAGTATGTACATGTCAGTATGACCTTAATCTTATGGGAGCCAAAGAGGTTCTTTATTTTTTCTTATATTTATGTTGGCATTTTTTGGTTATTGTTTTCTCCTCGAAGCAGATGTACAACATGTGCTTGGGGTAGAAATAGGGCCCATGCTTTGAGGTTTTTGCCCAGCCATTTTGAGCTGGTAAAATGTTGAAGGATAGCTTCCCTGGGAGCCCAGGATCAGGGCCCAAAGATGATATAAGATAAAAATTCCTTTTATCATTGTAATTACTCCTAAATGGAGGAATTTGAGACAAAAACACCTTTCACAAGAGTACCAAGAAATCAAAATGATACCCACAAAAGCCTGCCTGCTCCATGGTCAGCACAGGTAACAGAAATGTTCACAGTCTCTGGACTCCTGCCCTTCTCCTGCCCAAATCGCTGAAGCACACAGACCACTTAAAATCAGAATTGTAGAACTGCTAGACACCTTAGAGATGTCTGGCACCATTCCCTTGGACTGCAGAATAAAACACAGTAGCTCGTTGTCACAAACTAATTTCAACATGAAGTGCCCCCTGGATGCACTAAGTTCTTTCTCTGCAAATGTTGACTAATGTAAGTCACAGTCATACCATATAAACACTACGATGGCTGTGAAGTCATCATAGATAAGACAATATTTTAGCCATGTTTATAAGCATTGGCTCCTGTTGTAAAGAGGCTGAGCTGAGTGTTTTTAAACACTATTTCAGACCAGTTTTACAGCACCCTCTGAACATACCAGAGCCTGAATCGACTAAAAAAGATAGTTGTTTTCAGTAACTTTAATACCAGAAAAATATTATACTGTCTCTATTCCTAAGGATCTTTGAGTATCTTACCCAGAGGTCCTCCACTGAGATAATGATCTTAATGATCACCATGGGCAGAGGTGAAAAGGCCCGCTGAATTTGTTCCAGTTGTCCACATGACAAGAAAATCCTGATACTTGATAGGTTTCCAGATCGAGAAGACCAGAGATAAGAGGGAAATAGTACCCTGTATGGAACAACAAGGGATTTGGAGTCAATTTGGGGATCCCACTTAGGTTTCTGACACTAAAATCCTCTGTGACTCATATCATCCGAGTCCCTGTCTAACCACCTGAAAATGTGCCTAAAAATATCTATACCTAGTTTGAAGTTTAAGAGGCAGAATGCTACAAAGAGCCAGTATGATGTCTCTCAAGATCAGGTGCTCAGGAAGCCAAAATTGCTATTGGGTCTATTTCTTTTCCAGAAGAAAGAACACATGTTGAATCCACATTCCTAATAGATGACTCACCAGATGATTTTCAAACCTGAAGGAAGGACAAGAAGTCACTCTTGTGTCATAGTTCACTCAGAAATCATGTTGGACTGGTGAGTATGATACGATAGCAACGTCATCACTAAGAGTGGGGAGCTTCTAATTTCCATATGGCCATGTTGACCCCCTTAGCTCAGAGCCACCAAAAAAGGGCAGCTGGGAAGGGGGCACCGTCATCACTATGAGTGGGGAGCTTCCCATTTCCATATGGCCATGTTGACCCCCTTAGCTCAGGGCCACCAGAAAGGACAGCTGAGGGGGACCACAGGCCAATGCGGCCAGGTGTGGCTGGGGCAGGCAGAACTCTGACTTAAGGCTCAACTCCTATCTAGATTATTATAATGCTCTTCACAAATAAAGTATCATTGTGTGTGAGCCCTCATGTAGAAAAGGTTCAGAATTTCCACTGAGATTCCCTCTCTGACATTTAGGATATGTAGAAAAGTTCCATTTAATTTTAAACATTGAAGGACTTCTTGGTTTTCTTTTCTCTATGACTGTGGCTCAATTCCCCTGTGGTCTAAGAATAGAATCTAGTTAATTTCAGGGTTTAACATTTGTAGACTTGATTCGTGGCCCCACCTATCATCTATTTGGGTAAAGAGTCTATGACCACTTGAAAATAATGTATTCTGCACTTATTATGGAATGTTCCCTATATGTCAATTAGGTCACATTTTTTACCAATGTTTTGTCTGCTTTTTCTGTCAGATATTGAGAAAGGTATATTAAAATCTTCAAACAATGCTGCTCTATTCAACGGTGCATCGGAGAATTTACCAGTGTTAGAAGGCAAGAAAAACAAAAAGTATAAGAATTGAGGGGATAATTGTGATTATTCACAGATAATACGATTGTGTACATAGAAAATCCAAAACAGTCTATAAATACCCTATTAGAATTAAAAATGCAATTTATAAATTTGAGATGGATTGTAGCTTCCCATTGGACAGTTTCTGAAAGAAAACGTAGAACCTGTCAATCTTTGGGTAGGACATAGGGTGCACTAACCATTTAAAAGAATTCAGTGGGACTTCATAAAAATGTGACATTTCTCCTTATCTTATGACCATAAGAAAATGAAAAAGTGAACCGCATTCTGGGAAGTAAAGATTTGCAATACACACACTGACAAAGACTTGTCAATAAAGAATTCCTGCTCATCAACCATAGAAAGTCTATTTATAAACGAATATTTCACAAAAGATTGACTGATGGCCAATAAGAACAGGAAAGGGTGCTCTGCAGTATTATTTTCAGGAACAGCAAGGCCTTTCCTAAAATGAAAACATACACACAAACCAGTATTCCCTAGATGGATGACGTCCTTATTTCTGAGGAAGCTTGAAGAACAGACTAGCATCAAAGTAAAGTGATGGAATTCCTGACACTCAGAGGGTGGACAATTGACCTCAAACTACAGTACAATTTCTAGGCATCATTCGGTTCTCTGAAGGCAGACAACTACCACACCCCTTCCTACACCACACAGGTTGCTTCCCAACCCCTACCATAAAAGAAGAAGATGAGAAACAGATAGGACTAGTAGGAAATAGCAAAACTCACATGTGGGGATTATCCTGAAACACACTGATCACATAACTAGTGTAAGGAAGTGTAGGGAACTGACAAGGACAGAGACTCAAGAGGTACTTCTTTGGGAAATGCTGTCTGACATCGTCACACCATGGTACCAGCTAATGAGGGCTCTGAGCACAAGGGTCTGCAACACCATCGCTGAGGACTGAAACTCTTCAAGACCTCAAAGCTTGCCTGATTGACTATTGGACTAAGAGATTCCCATGTTCTGAAAACAGATACCAACCCATTGAAAGGTTCACCTGGGCTCTCTCGGAGGTCCTACAAGAAGCTGAGCCATTCACTGAAAATCAATTACACACACACACACACACACACACACACACACACACACACACACACCTGTCATTTCACCAATTACTTAAACATTCAAGGTTCTTCCTACCTTTTCTTTTACACATTGATATTTATACTCACATGAAATGTCATCATTTCTAATGAACACTGATGTCAAAATAGAGATCCATTGACACAATATTCACAAAATTGAACTTCCCTGCTGTAATTTTCAATATAGCATTTTTTAAAGTTCATACATATTTTAGGTTTTTGGTAACTTTTACAGGAGAAGATCAGCATTGAAAAACTCTGAATACTGACAATGAGTTTTAGGCCTAGAGAACAAAAATTGTCCAATTTCATAGATAATAAGGAACCAAAGGGAAAGCATGGAAGCTGTAGTCGAATAATTTTACACATGTGCATCCTCTATTATTCTACTACTGAGGGGCGTGTTTTATTACCACTCTACATGCATCAATTGTCTTCCACGTGCACCTGCACAGGTATAATGAATTACTACAGTAGAATGAAATGTCTGGGAACTACTTGGCGGCATCTATAATGAACAATGAAATTTCGATCTTATATTTGGTGAACTTCCACTGTCTGTCCCTTTAGACAATGGACCCTAAACAGAAGGGGGAATGAACCACGAGAGACTATGGACTCTGGGAAACAAACTGAGGGCTTCAGAGGGGAGAGGGGTAGGGGATTGGGATGGGCCAGTGATGGGTATTAAGGAAGGTACATATTGCATGGAGCACTGGGTGTTATATGCAAATAATGAATCAGGGAACACTACATCAAAAACTAAGGAAATACTGTATAGTGACTAACATATCAAAATAAAAAATTATTATTAGAAAAAAATTAAAGGTAAAAAAAAAACAATACAGCTTTTCAGTTTCAAGAATAATCACAATTGAGAAAAAACTAACTTCCAATCCCTAAAGCAAAACACAGACCAAGTTCCATCTCACTCCCGTTTATTCACATTCTCTGTGGGTTTTAAGCTATTTCCCTACCTCCTTTCCTGCTGAGCAGGGAGCCCGGGCTCGATCCCAGAACCCTGGGATCATAACCTGAGCCAAAGGCACATGCTTAACTGGCTGAGTCAGCCAGGAGCCCCAGTCATGTTTTCCTTAAGCAAAAGGACACTTTCTCACAATGCCTTCACATGACTTCACATGGTACCAGAGACCTGCATTTGCTTCTAGGAGGTTGCAGATGAAGGCCATTGCAAACTCTCACAGTGGTTTATCAAATACAATGACCTGCCTGGTGACAGTGAAACTCTTATGAGCCCACGAGAGGGTGCTGTGACACTCAGCTGTGGCTGGGCTGGCACAGAGAACCAAATCCATTTCCCTGCCTGATGTCTGTGAGGAACAGATGCCCCCACTGTGAATGAGACCCTGCCACTGAGCTGTCCAGAGATGGCCATCCTCACGGAGGATGAGGATAAAGGACAATGCCTGAGGAGACCTCATCTGTCTCTTTTATCTTTTCATATTTTTGACAGTGGACAAATCACTGCCTAGGAGTCCCCAACTACCTTAGTCTCATCTGTGAATGACCAAGAGGTTTTACAAAACACTTAAGATTTTGACCTCACAAATGCCCACAACCACTTACCATAGGGATTCAACATTAAGCAAAGATACTGTTCGTTGGAAGAGAGGTCCTGCCCACTGTTGTTTCTCACTTATATGCTCATCTTCCTTACCTCATGGTAACATAACCACCTTGATTCCTGCTTCCGTCTTCAGGAAGGCTGAGGTGACTTGAAGGGCATTACCCTGACATCGTTTTTCTTAGCAATAAGATGTGGACATTTCCCTAGTCCTACACACCCAAAGTTGAATCGGAATCAGGATTGAGGAGGCTGATGAGAGTTGAAGGTGTTTTCCTGTACACGATGGTTTATTACCAATAAGGATGGGTCAGAGTCCTCGAAATTCCAGAACGTTTTCATTAATGCTTCCTACTCGTGAAAGATGATGTACATTGGTCTTTCCCTGTACAGTGTGGTAACTCAGAGAAAAGTGCTTAGCCCTTTCGTCAGACTTCCACGAGCACTTTGGGGTTGGCTTCCATATTCACAAAGGATGATGTTAGGGCTAAGAGGGTTCCTGTACACTGTTATTTCTTTCAGATAAGTGTATGGCATCTTTGTTACATTGCCAGAGCCTCTTAGCGCCGGGCTTGCCGGCCTCCTGTGGAAGAACCCTAACCCGAGGTCGGCCCCCGAGGGGCCCCTCCCAAGGAGCCTGGCACCACAATGCCGGGGATTTGGGACCCCCGAGCCCCAGTGCTGGACTCACTCTGCCACCCCGCAAGCACCCAGGGCGCTACGGGTGTTGCCAGTCATTCAAGAAGGGAGAACGGGCAAGGCCCTCCGATCCCCCTGTGACCTTCAAAGGCCCCTGTGCAAAAACTCTGGCTCCTTCGCTCCTGCTCCCCAGTGCCCTAACCTCGGCCCACCCGTCCTCTCGCGGCAGAGCTGGCGGATCGGGCCTGCTGGCTTCCTGGGGGCTAACCCTATGCCAAGTTGCCCCCGAAGGGCCCCTCCCAAGTGGCCTGGCGCTGCATGCCAGGGATTGGGGACCCCCAAGTCCCACCGCCGGATGCACCGTGCCACCCTGCCGCCACGTGGGGCACTAGGGGCGTCACCAGTCCTTCAGGGCGACAGAACGGGCAGGACCCTCCAAGCCTCCTGCGACCTTCGAAGGCACCCCAAGCCAAAGCGTAAATGCTCTGGCCCATGCCCCCACTCGCCAGCTACCTCACCTCAACCCACACCTCCATTCACTGCACATGGGCGGAACGAGCCTGGCAGCCTCCTGGGGGCTAACCCTAACCCTAGGTCTGCCACCGAGGGGCCCGTCCCAAGGGGCCTGAGGCTGCAACGCCGGGTATTAGGGAGCCCCGATCCCCAGCGCCGGAGTCTCCCTGCCGCCCCATCACCACCCGGGCCGCTAGGGGTGCCGCTGGTCATTCAGGGCGGTAGAACGGGCAGGGCCCTCTGAACCCGTGGCGAACTTCGAAGGCCCCCCCATCCAAAACGCTCGAGCCCACGCTCCTGCTCCTCAGCGCCCTCACCTCGGCCCACCCCTCCGCTCGCCACAGAGCCGGCGGATGAGGCCTGCACTCCTCCTGGTGGCTACACAGAACCCTAGGTTGTCCCCTTAGGTGCCCCTCCGAAGGGGCCTGGCACCGCAATGCCTGGGATTGGGGACCCCCGAGCCCCAGCGCCGGACTCACCATGTCGCCCCCCCGCCACCCGGGCCGCTAGGAGCACCGTCGGTCATTCAGGGAGGGAGAACGGGCAGATTCCTCCGAGCCCCTGGTGACATTCGAAGGCCCCCCGTGACAAAATGCTTGGGCCCATGCTCCCGCTCGCCTGCGCCCTCACCTCAGTCCGCCCCTCCACTCGCTGTAGAGCCAGTGGATCTGGACTGCTGCCCTCCTGGGTGTTACCCTAACCATTGGTGGGCCCCCGAGGGGCCCATCCAGGTTCCTATTGCCGCAACACCAGGGATTGGGGAATCCCGAGCCCAAGCGCCGGACTCACCCTCCCGCCCTACCGCCACCTGGGCCGCTAGGGGCGCCGCCGTTCATTCAGGGAGGGAGAACAGGCAGGGCCCTCCTAGCGACCTGCGACCTTCGAAGGCCCCCCGCACCAAAACGCTTGGCCCCACGCTCCCGCTGGCCAGCGCCCTTACCTCGGCCCTCCCCTCCGCTCGCCGCACAGCTGGCGGATCGGGCCTGTGGGCCTTCTGGGGGCTAACCCTAAACCTATGTCGGCCCCCTAGTGGCCCCTCCCAAGGGGCCTGGTGCCGCAACGACGGGGAAAGGGGACTCCTGAGCCCCAGCGCCGGACTCACCATGCCCCCCGCTGCCACCCGGGTCACTATGGGCACCGCCGGTCATTCAGGGCGGGAGAATGGGCAGGGCCATCCGAGCCACCGGTGACATTTGAAGGCCCCCCGTGCCAAAATGCTTCGGCCCACGCTTCTGCTCACCAGTGCCCTCACCTCGGCCAGCCCCTCCGCAAGCCGCACAACCAGCAGATCGGGCCTGGCGGCCTCCTGGGGTCTAACCCTAACCCTAGGTTGGCTGTCAAGGGGCCCCTCCGAAGGGGTCTGGCACCAACACGCTGGGGATTGGGGACCCCCGAACACCAACGCCGGACTCACCCTGCTGCCCTGCCGAGACCCGGCCCGCTAGGGTCGCCATCCTCATTCAGAGTGGGAGAACTTGCAGGGCCCTCCGTGCCCCCTGCGACCTTCAAAGGCAACCCACGCCAAAATGCTAGGGCCCACGCTCCCGCTCACCATTGCCCTCACCTGGGACCCACCCTCCGCTCGCCACACAGCCATCAGATCGGGCCTGCCAGCCTCCTGGGGGCTAACCCTAACCCTAGTTCAGCCCCTGAGGAGCCCCTCCCAAGGGGACTGGCGCCATCACGCCGGGGATTGGGGACAATCCAGCCCCAGTGCTGGACTTTCACTGCCACCCCGCCGCCACCCGGGTTGCTAGGGGCGCTGCCGGTCCTTCGGGGCAGGAGAAGGGGTAGGGCCCTCTGAGCCCCCCGTGACCTTCGAAGGCCCCCTGTGCCAAAAGGCTTGGGCCCACGCTCCCGCTCACCATTGCCCTCACCTCAGCCCGCCCCTCCGCTCGAACACACAGCTGGCGGATAGGGCCTGCTGGGCTCCTGGGGGCTAACCCTAAACCTAGGTCGGCCCCCGAGGGGCCCTTTCCAAGGGTCCTGGCTCCGCCACGCCGGGGATTGGGGACCCACGAGCATGAGCACCAGACTCACCCAGCTGCCTCGCCGCCACCCGGGCTGCTAGGGGCACCGCCACTCATTCAGGGCGGGAGAAGGGGCATGGATCTCTGAGCCCCCGGCGACTTTCGAAGGCCCCCCACGCCAAAACGCTTGGGCCCACGCTCCCGCTCGCCAGCACCCTCACCTCTGCCCACCACTCCTCTCGCCGCACAGCCGGCAGAATGGGCCTGCCGGCCTCCTTTGGGCTCACCCTAACCCTAGGTAGGCCCCCAAGGTACCACTCCCAAGTGCCTGGCGACGCCACGCTGGGGATTGGGGACCCACGAGCCCTAGCTCCAGACTCACCCTGCCACCCCGCCATGACCCGGCCCGGTAGGGGCAACGTCCTCACAGGGCGAGAGAATAGGCAGGGCCCTCTGAGCCTCCGGTGACCTTCGAAGGCTCCCCGCGCCAAAACGCTTGGGCCCACACTCCCGCTCGCCAGCGCATTCACGTCGGCCCGCCCCTCCGCTCAATGCACAGCCAGCGGATCAGGCCGCCGGACTCCTGGGGGTAACCCTAAAGCTAGGCAGGACCCAGAGGGGCCCCTCCCAAGGGGCCTGGCGCCACCAAGCCTGGGACTAGGACCATAGGCCCCATCGCCAGACTCACCCTGCCTCCCTGCTGCCACTCGGGCCACTAGGGGCGCCGCTGGTCATTCAGGGCGCAAGAATGGACAGGGTCCTCCGAGCCACTGGCGACCTTCGAAGGCTCTCCGCGCCAAAACCCTGGTGCCCACGCTCCCGCTCCCCAGCGCCCTCACCTTGGCCCGCCCCTCTGCTCCCTGCACAGAGGGCGGATCCGGCCTGCAGGCCTTGTGTGGGCTAACCCTAACCATAGGTCGGCCCTCCAGGGTCCCTCCCAAGGATTCTGGTGCCTATACGCCAGGGATCTGGGACCCCAAGCCCCAGAACCAGACTCACGCTGCCGCAACGCCGCCACCCGGGCCGCTAGGGGCGTGGCCGCTCATTCAGGGCGGGAGAACGGACAGGGCCCTGGAGAAACCAGCGACATTTGAAGCCTCCCGCGCCAAAATGCAGGGGCCCATGCTCCCACTCACCAGCGCCTTTACCTCGGCCCGCCCACCTCTTGCCGCCCAGCCAGAGGATTGGGCCTGCTGGCCTCCTGGGTGCTAACTCTGACCCTAGGTCGGCCCATGAGAAGCCCCTCCCAAGAGGCCTGGCCCTACAATGCTGGGGATTGGGGATCCCTGAGCCGCAGCTCAGGACTCACCCTGCAGCCCCACTGCCAATGGAGCCGCTAGGGGCGCCGCTGGTTATTCAGGGCAGGAGAATGGGCAGGGCCCTTCGAGACATGGCAACATTCGAAGGCCCAGGGTGCCAAAACGCTGGGGCCCACGCTCCCGCTCTGCATCCCCCTCAACTCAGCCCACACCTCCACTCCTCGCACAGCCGGCGGATCGGACCTGCAGGCCTCCTGGGCGCTAACCCTAACACTAGGACGGCCCGGAGCGTGGCTTCCTAAGGGGCCTGGCGCCGCAACGCCGGGGATTGGGAACCCAGAAGCCCCAGCGCTGGATGCACCCTGCCGCCCCGCCCCACATGTGCTGCTAGGGGCGCCGCCATTCATTCAGGGTGGCAGAATGGGCAGGGCCCTTCGAACCACCGCCGACCTTCGAAGATGCCGCGAACCAAAAGGCTTGGGCCCAGGCTCATGTTCACCAGCACCCTCACCGCGGCACAACTCTCCGCTCGACGCACAGGCGGTGTATCGGGCCTGCTGGCCTCCTGGAGGCTAACCCTAACCATAGGTCGGCCACGGAGGGGCCCTTCCCAAGTGGCCTGGCGCCACAACGCCGGGAATGGGGACCCCAACCCAAGTGCCGGTCTCACCCTGCTGCCCTTCAGGCACCGGAGCCTCTAGGGGCCCCGCCGGTCATTGAGAGCGGGAGAACGGGCAGGTCCCTCCGAGCCCCCACTGACCTTCGAAGGCCCCCCACACTAAAACGCTTGGGCTCATGCTCAGTCTCGCCAGCGCCCTCACCTCGGCCCAACCCTCCACGTGCCGCACAGCCGCTGATCGGGTCCACCGGCCTCCTGGGGGCTAACCGGAACCCTAGATCGACCCCCGAGGGGCCCCTCCCAAGGGATCTGGCGCCGCAACGCTGGGGATTGGGGACCCCCGAGCCTCAGCACTGGACTCACTCTGCCACCCAGCCGCCACCTGGGGGCTTGGGGTGGTGCCGTTCATTCAGGGCGGGAGCACGGGCAGGGCCCTCCAAGACACGGCGACCTTCAAAGGCCCCCCGCGCCAAAACACCCGGGCCCACGCTCCCGCTCACCAGTGCCCTCACCTCGGTCCGCCACTCCAGTCTCCACACGGCTGGCGAATAGGGCCTGCCGGCATCCTAGGGGCTAAACCTAACCCTGGGTCAGCCTCCGAGGGGCCCCTCCCAAGGGGCCTGGCGCCGCAACGCGGTGGACTGGGGACCCCCGAGCCCTATGCCCGGACTTCCATGCCGCCCCGCCGCCACCTGGGCTGCTAGGGGCGCCGCCGGTCATTCAGGGAGGAGAATGGGCAGGGCCCGCCGAGTCCCCGGAGACATTCGAAGGCCCCCGGTGCCAAAACGCTTGGGCCCAGGCTCTTGCTCGCCAGTGCCCTCACCTCGGCCCACCCCTCCGCTCCACGCACAGCGGGCGGATCCCGCCTGCCGGCCTCCCGGGTGCTAACCCTAACCCTAGGTCGGCCACCCAGGGGCCCCTCCCAAGGGTCCTGGTGCCGCTTCGCCGGGGATCGGGAACCTCAAGCCCCAGAGCCACACTCACCCTACCGCAACGCCGCCACCCAGGCCGCTAGGAGCACTGCGGGTCATTCAGGGCGAGAGAAGGGGCAGGGCCTTCCGAGCCCCCGGTGGCCTTCAAAGGCTCCCGGTGCCAAAACGCTGGTGCCCACGCTCCCGCTCCCCAACGCCCTCACCTTGGCCCCGCCCTCCGCTCCCCGGACAGTGGCCGGATCCCACCTGTCGGCCTCCTGGGGGCTAACCCTAACCCTAGGTCAGCCACCCAGGGGCCCCTCCCAAGGGTCCTGGTGCCGCTACACTGGAGATCAGGGACCCCAAGACCCAGAGCCAGACTCACCCTGCCGCCACGTCGCCACCCGGGACGCTAGTGGCGCCGCCCGTCATTCAGGGCGGGAGAAGGGACAGGGCCCTGGAGAAACCAGCGATATTTGAAGCCTCCTGCGCCAAAATGCAGGGGCCCACGCTCCCGATCGCCAGCACCTTTACCTCGGGCCGCCCACCTCTCGCCGCCCAGTCAGAGGATTGGGCCTGCTGGCCTCCTGGGTGCTAACTGTAAACCTAGGTCCGCCCACGAGGAGCCCCTCCCAAGAGGCCTGGCCCCACAACGCTGGGGATTGGGGATCCACGAGCCGCAGCATGGACTCACCCTGCCGCTCCACCGCCAAGGGAGCTGCTAAGGGCGCCGCTGGTTCTTCAGGGCAGGAGAAAGGGCAGGGCCCTTTGAGCCATGGCAACAGTCGAAGGCCCAGGGCGCCAAAACGCTGGGGACCACGCTCCCGCTCTGCATCACCCTCAACTCGGCCCGCACTTCCACTCTTCGCAGAGCCAGCGACTCGGGCATGCCGGCCTCCTGGGAGCTCACCCTAACCCTAGGACAGCCCCTGAAGGTCCCTTCCTAAGGGGCCTGACGCCGCAACGCCAGGGATTGGGGGCCCCCAAGCCCCAGCGCCGGATGCACGCTGCCACCCCAACCCACACAGGCCGCTAGGGGCGCCGCCATTCATTCAGGGTGGGAGAATTGGCAGGGCCCTCCGAACCCCTGCCGACCTTCGAAGGCGCACCGAACCAAAACGCTTGTGCCCAGGCTCAGGTTCACCAGCACCCTCACCTCGGCCCAACTCTCCGCTCAACGCACAGGTGGTGTATCGGGCCTGCGGGGCTCCTGGAGGCTAACCCTAACCATAGGTCGGCCACCGAGGGGCACTTCCCAAGGGGCCTGGCGTTGCAACGCTGGGGATGGGGACCCCGAGCTCATGTGCCGCACTCACCCTGCTGCCCTTCAGCCACCCGAGCCACTAGAGGCCCCGCCGGTCAATCAGGGCAAGAGATCGGGCAGGGCCCTCCGAGTCCACACTGACCTTTGAAGGCTCCCCGCGCAAAAACCTTGGCTCCCAGGATCCTGCTCGCCAGCGCCCTCACCTAGGCCCACCCCACCGCTTGCTTCAGAGCCGGTGGATAGGGCCTGCCGGGCTCCTGGCAGCTAACCAAAACCCTAGGTCGGCCCTGAGGGGACATCCCAAGCGGCCTGGCTCTGCAATGCTGGGGATTGGTGAGTCAGAGCCCCAGAGCCGGACTCACCCTGCCGCACTGTCCCCACCTGGGCCGCTAGGGGCGCTGCGGGTCATAGAGGGCGAGAGAAGGGCAGGGCCTTCTGAGGCCCCGGTGACCTTCAAAGGCTCCCCTTGCCAAAACGCTGGTGCCCACGCTCCTGCTCCCCAGCGCCTTCACCTCGGGCTGCACCTCAGCTCGCCGCACAGTGTGCGGTTGGGCCTGACGGTCTCCTGGGGGCTAACCCTAACCCTAGGTCGGCCCCCCAGGGGCCCCTCCCAAGGCTTTTGGTGCCACTAAGCCAGGGATCTGGAACCCCAAGCCCCAAATCCAGACTCACCCTCCCACAACGCTGCCACCCGGGCCGCGAGGGGTGCCGCCGGTCATTCAGGGCGGGAGAACTGACAGGGCCCTGGAGAAACCGGCGACATTTGAAGCCTACCACCCCAAAATGCAGGGGCCCACAATCCCGCACCCCAGCGCCTTTACCTCGGCCCGCCCACCTCTCACCGCCCAGCCAGAGGATCTGGCCTGCCGGTCTTATGGGGGCTAACTCTAACCCTGGGTCGGCCCACGAGGAGCCCCTCCCAAGGGGCCTGGCACCACAACGCCGGGGATTGGGGATCCCCGAGCCGCAGCCTGGGATTCACCCTGCCGCCCCACCGCCAACGGAGCCGCTAGGGGCCTTGCTGGTTCTTCAGGGCAGGAGAAAGGGCAGGGCCCTCCGAGCCATGGCAACATTCAAAGGCCCAGGACGCCAAAACGCTGGGGCCCAGCTCCCGCTCGCCATCGCCCTCAACTCGGCCTGCATCTCCACTCCTCGCACAGCCGGCGGATCGGGCCTGCCGGCCTCCTGGGCGCTAACCCTAACCCTAGGACGGCCCCGAGGGTCGCTTCCTAAGGGGCCTGGCGCCGCAACGCCGGGGATTGGGAACCCCCAAGCCCCAGCGCTGGATACACCCTGCCGCCCTGCCCCACACGTGCCGCTAGGGGCGCCGCCATTCATTCAGGGTGGGAGAACGGGCAGGGCCCTTCGAACCCCCGCCGACCTTCGAAGGCGCCCCGAACCAAAACGCTTGGGCCCGGGCTCATGTTCACCAGCACCCTCACCTCGGCCCAACTCTCCGCTCGACGCACAGGCGGTGTATCGGGCCTGCTGGCCTCCTGGGGGCTAACCCTAACTGTAGGTCGGCCACGGAGGGGCCCTTCCCAAGTGGCCTGGCGCCACAACGCCGGGAATGGGGACCCCAACCCAAGTGCCGGTCTCACCCTGCTGCCCTTCAGGCACCGGAGCCTCTAGGGGCCCCGCCGGTCATTGAGAGCGGGGAGAACGGGCAGGTCCCTCCGAGCCCCCACTGACCTTCGAAGGCCCCCCACACTAAAACGCTTGGGCTCATGCTCAGTCTCGCCAGCGCCCTCACCTCGGCCCAACCCTCCGCGTGCCGCACAGCCACTGATCGGGTCCACCGGCCTCCTGGGGGCTAACCGTAACCCTAGATCGACCCCCGAGGGGCCCCTCCCAAGGGATCTGGCGCCGCAACGCTGGGGATTGGGGACCCCCGAGCCTCAGCACTGGACTCACCCTGCCACCCAGCCGCCACCCGGGGGCTTGGGGTGGTGCCGTTCATTCAGGGCGGGAGCACGGGCAGGGCCCTCCAAGACACGGCGACCTTCAAAGGCCCCCCGCGCCAAAACACCTGGGCCCAGGCTCCCGCTCACCAGTGCCCTCACCTCGGTCCGCCACTCCAGTCTCCACACGGCTGGCGAATAGGGCCTGCCGGCATCCTAGGGGCTAAACCTAACCCTAGGTCAGCCTCCGAGGGGCCCCTCCCAAGGGGCCTGGCGCCGCAACGCGGTGGACTGGGGACCCCCGAGCCCTATGCCCGGACTTCCATGCCGCCCCGCCGCCACCTGGGCTGCTAGGGGCGCCGCCGGTCATTCAGGGAGGAGAATGGGCAGGGCCCGCCGAGTCCCCAGAGACATTCGAAGGCCCCCGGTGCCAAAACGCTTGGGCCCAGGCTCTTGCTCGCCAGCGCCCTCACCTCGGCCCGCCCCTCCGCTCCACGCACAGCGGGCGGATCCCGCCTGCCGGCCTCCCGGGTGCTAACCCTAACCCTAGGTCGGCCACCCAGGGGCCCCTCCCAAGGGTCCTGGTGCCGCTTCGCCGGGGATCGGGAACCTCAAGCCCCAGAGCCACACTCACCCTACCGCAATGCCGCCACCCAGGCCGCTAGGAGCACTGCGGGTCATTCAGGGCGAGAGAAGGGGCAGGGCCTTCCGAGCCCCCGGTGGCCTTCAAAGGCTCCCTGTGCCAAAACGCTGGTGCCCACGCTCCTGCTCCCCAACGCCCTCACCTCGGCCCCGCCCTCCGCTCCCCGGACAGTGGCCGGATCACACCTGCCGGCCTCCTGGGGGCTAACCCTAACCCTAGGTCAGCCACCCAGGGGCCCCTCCCAAAGGTCCTGGTGCCGCTACACTGGGGATCAGGGACCCCAAGACCCAGAGCCAGACTCACCCTGCCGCCACGTCGCCACCCGGGACGCTAGTGGCGCCGCCCGTCATTCAGGGCGGGAGAAGGGACAGGGCCCTGGAGAAACCGGCGATATTTGAAGCCTCCTGCGCCAAAATGCAGGGGCCCATGCTCCCGATCGCCAGCGCCTTTACCTCGGGCCGCCCACCTCTCGCCGCCCAGCCAGAGGATTGGGCCTGTTGGCCTCCTGGGTGCTAACTCTAAACCTAGGTCCGCCCACGAGGAGCCCCTCCCAAGATGCCTGGCCCCACAATTCTGGGGATTGGGAATCCACGAGCCGCAGCATGGACTCACCCTGCCGCTCCACCGCCAAGGGAGCTGCTAAGGGCGCCGCTGGTTCTTCAGGGCAGGAGAACGGGCAGGGCCCTTTGAGCCATGGCAACAGTCGAAGGCCCAGGGCGTCAAAACGCTGGGGACCACGCTCCCGCTCTGCATCACCCTCAACTCGGCCCCCACTTCCGCTCTTCGCAGAGCCAGCGACTCGGGCCTGCCGGCCTCCTGGGAGCTCACCCTAACCCTAGGACAGCCCCTGAAGGTCCCTTCCTAAGGGGCCTGGTGCCGCAACGCCAGGGATTGGGGGCCCCCAAGCCCCAGCGCCGGATGCACGCTGCCACCCCAACCCACACAGGCCGCTAGGGGAGCCGCCATTCATTCAGGTTGGGAGAACTGTCAGGGCCCTCCAAACCCCTGCCGACCTTCGAAGGCACACCGAACCAAAACGCTTGGGCCCAGGCTCATGTTCACCAGCACCCTCACCTCGGCCCAACTCTCCGCTGGACGCACAGGTGGTGTATCGGGCCTGCGGGGCTCCTGGAGGCTAACCCTAACCATAGGTCGGCCACCGAGGGGCACTTCCCAAGGGGCCTGGCGTTGCAACGCTGGGGATGGGGACCCCGAGCTCATGTGCCGCACTCACCCTGCTGCCCTTCAGCCACCCGAGCCGCTAGAGGCCCCGCTGGTCAATTAGGGCAAGAGATCCGGCAGGGCCCTCCAAGCCCACGCTGACGTTTGAAGGCTCCCCGCGCAAAAACCTTGGCTCCCAGGATCCTGCTCGCCAGCGCCCTCACCTAGGCCCACCCCACCGCTTGCTTCAGAGCCGGTGGAGAGGGCCTGCCGGGCTCCTGGCAGCTAACCAAAACCCTAGGTCGGCCCTGAGGGGACATCCCAAGCGGCCTGGCTCTGCAATGCTGGGGATTGGTGACTCAGAGCCCCAGAGCCAGACTCACCCTGCCGCACTGTCCCCACCTGGGCCGCTAGGGGCGCCGCGGGTCATAGAGGGCGAGAGAAGGGCAGGGCCTTCTGAGTCCCCGGTGACCTTCAAAGGCTCCCTGTGCCAAAACGCTGGTGCCCACGCTCCCGCTCCCCAGCGCCTTCACCTCGGGCCGCACCTCAGCTCGCCGCACAGTGTGCGGTTGGGCCTGACGGTCTCCTGGGGGCTTACCCTAACCCTAGGTCGGCCCCCCAGGGGCCCCTCCCTAGGGTTTTGGTGCCACTACGCCAGGGATCTGGAACCCCAAGCCCCAAAGCCAGACTCACCCTCCCACAACGCTGGCATCCGGGCCGCTAGGGGCGCCGCCGGTCATTCAGGGCGGGAGAAGGGACAGGGCCCTGGAGGAACCGGAGATATTTGAAGCCTCCAGTGCCAAAATGCAGGGGCCCACCATCTTGCTCCCCATCGCCCTCACCTCAGCCTACTCCTCCGCTCGCCCCACAGCCATCTTATTGGGCCTGCCGGCCTCCTGGGAGCTAACCCTTACCCCAGGTCGGCCCCCGAAGGGCACTCCCAAAGGGCCTGGCGCCACGATGCTGGAGATTGAGGACCCCCAAGCCCCAATGATGTACTCAACCTGCCCCTCCGCCGCCACCCGGGCCACTTGGGGCGCCACCGGTCATTCAGGGTGGGGGAACGGGCAGGGCCCTCCGAGCCCCCAGCGACATTTATAGGTCCCCCGCGCCAAAACGCTGAAGCCCATGCTCCCGCTCTACAGCGCTCTCACCTCAGCCCGCCCCCCCTCTAGCCACACAGCTGGCGGATCTGGCCTCCAGGGCTCCTCAGGGCTAATGGTAACCCTAGATGGGCCCCAGAGTGGCCCCTCCCAAGAGGCTTGGTGCCACAACGGCAGGGATTGGGGACCCGCAAGCCCCAGCGCCGGGCCACCCTGCCGCCCCGCCGCCACGCGGGCCTCTAGGAGCGACTCCGGGCATTCAGGGCGGGATAACCGGCAGGGCCCTCCGAGCCTCCGGTGAAATAAGAAGGCCCCCCACGCCAAAACACTGGGTACCACGCTACTGCTCAACTGCGCCCTACCACGGTCAATCTCTCCTCCGCTCACTGCACAGCCTGCGGATCCGGACTGCTGGCCTCCTGGCGGTTAACCTAACCCTAGGACAGTCCCAGAGGGGCCCCTCCCAAGGGGCCTGGCGCCGCAACGCTGGGGATTGGGAAACCCAAGCACCAGTGCAGGACTGACCCTGCCACCCCGCTGCCACCCGGGGAGCTAGGGGTGTCGCCGGTCCTTCATGGCGGGAGAAGGAACAGGGCCCTCCGAGCCCCCTGCGACATTTGAAAGCCCACCGAGCCAAAATGTTGGGGCCCACGCTTCCGTTCGCCAGCGACCTCACCTTGGTCCACCCCCCCATTCACCACAGAGCCGGTGGATTGAGCCTGCCGGCCTCCTGGGGGATAACCCTAACCCTAGGTCGGCCCCCAAGGTGCCCCTCCCAAAGGGACTGCCGCCGAACGCCAGGGATTGGAGACCCCCGAGTCGCAACGCTGGACTCACCGTTCCGCCCCGCCCACACCCGGGCCGCTAGGGTACCGCCAATCATTCAGGGCGGGAGAACGGGCAGGGCCCTCCCTGCCCCGGTGACCTTCGAAGGCCCCCAGCGCCAAAACGCTGGGGCCCACTCTCTTGCTCGCCAGCGCCCTGATCTTCGACCACACCTCCATTCGCCCCAGACTGTGGATCGTGCCTGCCGGCCTCCAGGAGCTAACCTTTACCCTAGTTCGGCCCCCAAGGGGCCCCGCCCAAGGGGCCTGGTGCCACAACGCCTGGCATTGGGGACCCCCGAGCCTCAGCACCAGACCCACCCTGCAGCCCCGCCACCACTCGGGTTGCTAGGGGAGCCGCCACTCATTCAGGGCGGGAGAACGGGCAGGGCCTTCCGAGTCCCTGGCGACATTCGAGGGCCCCTGGTGCCAAAACTTTGGGTACCACCTTCCAGCTCGCCAGGGCACTCAGCTCGGCCCGCCCCTCCGCTCGCTGCACAGCTGGCGTATGGGGCCTGCCGGCCTCCTGGGGGCTAACCCTAACCCTAGGTTGGCCCCTGAGGGGCCCCTCCCAAGGGGCCTGTCCCGCAACACCGGGGATTGATGACCCCCAAGCCCCAGCGCCGGACTCACCCTGCCACCCCGCTGGCACGCAGGCCACTAGGGGCGCCACCGGTCATTCAGGTCGGGAGAGTGGGCAGGGCCCTCGGAGTCCCGGTGAACATCTAAGGGCCCACGCACCAAAATGCTTGGGCCGATGCTCCCGCTCACCAGCGCCCTCACCTCGACCCGCCCTTCTGCTCACCAAACAGCCAGCGGATCGGGCCTCCAGGCCCCTGTGGGCTAACCCTAACCTTAGGTTGGCCCCCAAGGGGAACCTCCCAAGGGGCCTGGCGCAGCAACGCCAGGGATTGGGGACACCCGAGCCCCAGCGCCATACTCACCGTGCTGCCCCGCCACGACCCGGGTCGCTAGGGGCGCCTCTGGCCATTCAGGGCGGGAGAACCGGCAGGGCCATCCAATCCCCAGGCGACCTTCCAAGGCCCCCGTGCCAAACTGCATGGGCCCACACCCCAGCTCGCCAGCGCCCTCACCTTGGCCTGGCCCTCCGCTACTGCACAGCTGGCGGATCATGTCTACCGGACTCCTGGGTGCTAACAGTAACCCTAGGACGGCCCCAGGGGCCCCTCCCAAGGGCTCTTGCGCTGTAACGCATGGCATTGGGGACCCCCAAACCGCAGTGCCAGACTCACACTGCCACCCCGCCATGACCCAGGCCGCTAGGGGCGCCGCCGGTCATTCAGGGCGGGAGAATGGGCAGGGCCCTCCGAGCCAGTAGTGGTGTTCAAAGGTCCCCTGCGCCAAAACGCGGGATACCATACTCCAGCTCACCAGCACCCTCAATCGTCCCACTCCTCCACTCGCCGCACAGCCGGCGCATCGGTCCTGCTGGCCTACTGGGGTCTAACCCTAACCCTAAACCCTAAGCCCTAACCTTAAACCCTAAACCTTAACCCTAATCCTAACCCTAACCCCTAACACTTACCCTAACCCTAACCCTACCCTAAACCTAACCCTAAACCCTAATCCTTAAACCCTAAACCCTAACATTAACACTAAACCCTAAACCCTAACCCCTAACCCTAATCCCGAAACCCTAAACACTAAACCCTAACCTTAACCACTAACCCCAAAACCTAATCCTAAACCCTAACCCAACCCCGACCCCTACCATACCCCTAACCCTACCCCTAACCCTACCCCTTCAGCTAACCCTACCCCTAAATCATAACCTAAACCTAAACCTAACCCTAACCCGTACCCTAACCCTAACCCTAACCTATACCCTAACCCTAACCGAAACCCTAACACGTACTCTAACCCGTACCCTAACCCTAACCCTAAACTATACCCTAACCCGTAATTTAAACCGTACCCTAAACCTAACCGTAACCCTAACAAGTACCCTAACCCATACCCTTACTTTAACACTAAACCCTAAACCCTGACCCTAACCCATATCCTAACTCGTACCATGACCCGTACCCTAACCCTACCTGTACCCTAACCCTAACCAGTACCCTTACCTTAACCTTAACCCATACCCTTACCTTAACGTTAACCCATACCCTAACCCGTACCCTAACCCATACCCTAACCCGTACCCTATCTCTAACCCGGACCCTAACCCATAGCCTAACCCATACCTAACCCTAACCTGTACCCTAACCCTTACCCTAACCCATACCCTAACCCTAAACCGTACCCAATCCCTATCCCTAACCCGTTCCCTAACCCGTACCCTAACCATAACCCGTACCCTAAGCCGTACCCAAATCCGTACGCAAACACTTACCCTAAACCGTACCCTAACCCGTACCCTAAACCGTACCCTAATGCGTAGACTAACCCATACCCTAACCCTGACCCGTACCCTAAACCTAACCCGTACTCCAACCCAAACCCTAACCCTAAACCCAAACCCTAAACCCTAACCCGTACCCTAAACCCTAATCTGTACCCTAACCCATAACCTCTAACCTGTAACCCCTAAACCCAACCCTAACCCGTACCCTCTCCTTACCCTAACCCTAACCCCTACCCTCACCCATACCCTAACCGTAACCCATACCCTAACCTTAACCCATACCCTAATCCGTACCCTAACCCCGGGGATTGGGTACACCTGAGCCCCACCACGGGACTAAGCCTGCCACCCCTCAGGAAACCATGCCCCTTGGGGCGCTGCAGAGCATCCTGTGCAGAAGAACTGGTAGGGCCCCCCTGAGCCACCAGTGATCCTCGGCAGCCCCCTACACCCCAACCCTGAGGCCCATGCTCATCCCGCCCCACGCCTTCCCTTCAGCTTGCCACCGACCTCGACGCAGAGCCGGCAGATCAGGCCTGCCAGGTTCCTGAGGCCTAGACCTGACCCTAGGTCCGCTGGGTAGGGCCCCTCCCCTGGGGCCCAGTGCCGCAGCACCAGGGACTGGGGACACCTGAGCCCCACTGCAGGACAAAGCCTGCCAGCCCGCAGGAAACCGTGCCCCTTGGGAGGCTGTGGAGCATTCAGGGCGGGAGAACCAGGAGGGCCCCCAGAGCCCCCGGCGAACTTCGGCGATCCCTAAACCCACCATTGAAGCCCATGCTCACCCCATCCCGCACCCTCACCTCAGGCCGCGGCGGAGCTCGCCATATACTGGGCAGATCTGGCCTGCGGGGTTCCTGGGCCCCAACCCTAACCCTAGTTCATCTGTGGAGGGGCCCCTCCCCAGGAGCCTGGAGCTGCAGCCGCGGGGATTCGGGACACCTGAGCCTCACAGCAGGACTCAGTCTGCCACCCCGCAGGAAACCGTGCACCCTGGGAGGCCATAGAGCATTCAGGGCAGGAGAACCAGTAGGGCCTTCCTAAGACACCAGCGAACTTCGGTGGCCTCCCGCACCCCAACCCTGAGGCCCACGCTCACCCTCCCCCACACCCTCACCTCAGCCCGTGTAACTAGCCATACAGCCAGCAGATCGGGCCTGTGGGGCTCCTGGGCCTAAACCTAGCCCTAGGTCGGCTGTGGGTGTGGGGGCCTCCCCAGGAGCCTTACACCGCAGCCCGGGGGAACTGGGATACCTATGCCCCACTGCAGGACTCAGCTTGCCACCTGACAGGAAACCGTGCTCCTTGGGGCTCTACGGAGCCTACAGGGCACGAGAACTTGGGGAGGCCCCCGGAGCCCATCCCCATCCTTTGGCAGCCTCCCATGCCCCAACCCTGAGGCCCATTCTCACCCTCCCCCATGGCCTCCTCTCAGCCCTCCACAGAGGTCGCCACACAGCTTGCAGATAGTCCCTTCCGGGCTCCTGGACCCTAACCCTTACCCTAGGTTGGCCACAGAGGGGCCCCTCCCCAGGGCCCTGGCACCCCACTCCGGGGGATTGGGGAAACCCAAGCCCCACTGTAGGACTCAGCCTGCAGCCCACAGGAAACTGTACCGTTTGGGGGCACAACAGAGCATTCAGGGCAAGAGAATTGGGGCACCCCCTGAGAGCCCCTTCTGGTGAACCCCGACTTTTGTGGGCCCTTCCAGATGAAACCCCAAGGCTCACACTCACCCGCCCTTGTGCCCTCATCTCACTCAGCCTGGGAGTTCTCTGAGCACTGGGCAGTTCGGACCTGCTGTCTCTTGAGGCCTAACCTAACCCTGGGTCTTCTGCTGAGGGTCCCTCCCCGTTTTCCTGCCTCCAAGGCGCCAGGCATTGGGCTCACCTCTGCACGACTAGAGGACTCAGCCTGCCCCACAGCAGGAAACTGTCCATTTGGGGCGGAAGCAAGGATTCATAGGAAAATCGGAGGGCCCCCCTCAGCCCATCCCAGGCAACCCCCACTTTCAGAGATCTCCCCGGATCCAATTAGTAGCTTCACACTGACCTTTAAACTTGCTCTCCACGGAGATCTTTTGAAATTCTCCACACTTCCAACCAATGGCATCATCCAGCTTCAGTGCCTTCCCCAGCTTTAGGTCTTGAGATAGATTAAAATGGGAAGTCATTTCACTGATAACGATGTACTGGTGATCAAAAGATACATGCATAAATGCTTCATATCACTTGGCTTCAGGGAAATACAAATGTAAACCCCTATAGATGCCATATCACACGAGGCCGAATATCTAAAAATAAGAAGACATGAAACTATATATGTTGGAGAGGATATGGAGAAACGGGAACCCTCTTACACCCCTGTACGAATGCAGTCCGGTACAGCCACTCTTGAAAATGGTACAGAATTTCCTCAAGAAGTTATAAATAAAGCTACCCTATGTCCCAGCAATTGCACTACTGGGTATTTACCCCCAGAGACAGAGGTAGTGAAGACAGGACACATGCACACCAGTGTTCATAGCAACAATATCCATAATAGAGAAGCTGCGGAAGGAGTGCAGATGACCATGGATAGATGAATGGATAAAGAAGATGTGGATCATATATATAATGGGATATTACTCAGCCATCAGATAGGATGAATACTTACCATCACACCGACCTGGGTGGAGCTGGAGGGTATTATGCTGAGTGGAATAAGTCAATGAAAGAAAGACAATGATCATATGCTTTCACTCCTATGTGGAATATCAGAAACAAGGAAGGTGACCATAGGGGAAGGAAGGGAAAATAGAATGGGAAGTCATCAGAGAGGGAGAAAACCCATGATGGACTCTTAACTATCGCAAGAAACTGATGATTGTTGGAGGAGAAGTTGGGGGGGGTAACTGGGTGAGTAGCATTAAGGAGGTCACACGATACAATGAGCACTGGGTGATACACAAGACTGAAAATTTATTGAAGACTACATCTGAAACGAATGATGTACTGTAAGTTGGCTAATTGAATTTAAATTAAAGAACAAAAGACCTCGAATAAACAATCCTAAACATTTGTATGGAACCACTAAAGATTCCGAACAGCCAGTGCAATGTGGAAAAGAAAAACAAAGGTGGAGGACTCACAATTTCAGATTTCAGGTTATACTACAAAGCTGCAGTCATCCTAACAAGACAGTACGGCACAAAAATAGAGACAGCGACCAAAGGAACAGGATACAAGTTCAGACAGAAACCCACAATTATGTGGTCCATGAATCTTCCACAAAGCAAGCAACGATACCAAAAGGGAAAAGGACAGTCTCTACAACAAACGGTGTTGGGAAAACTAGACAGCTACGCACAAAAGAATGAAATTAGACTGCTTTCTTACACAATAAAGACAAACACAAAACAGTTTCAAGACCTCAATATGAGACCTGAATCCATAAAAATCCTACAGGAGGGAAGACAGTAACTTCTTGACATGGACCATACCAACGTTTTTCTAGACTGTGTCCTGAGGCAAAGGAAATGAAAGCAAAAATAAACTATTGGGAATACAGCAAAATAAAAAGTTTCCACACGGCAGAAGAACAATGAAAACGTAAAAATAATAAGACAACCTACTCAAAGGGAGAAGATATTTGCAAAGATCATATGCAATAAAGGGATAGTGTCCAAAACATATACAACTGATACTACTCAACCCCCAAAAAACAAATAATCCAGTTAAAAAATAGGCAGAAGACATGGACAGACATTTCTCCAAAGAAGAAATACAAATGGCCAACAGTCCCGTGAAAAGATGTTCAACATCACCCATCATCAGGAAAATGTAAATCCAAAGGACAATGAGGTAATACCTCAAACCTGTCAGAATGGCTAACATCAAAAGCACAACAAAGAGCAGCTGTTGGGAGGATGTGGATAAAGGGGAATCCTCGTGAACTGTGGGTGGGAATGCAAACCGCGGTGGCCACCGTGGAAAACAGTATGAAGGTTCCTCAAAAAATTAAATATAGAACTACCCTACGATCCAACATTCACACTACTCATATTTACCCAAAGAATAGGAAAACAGTAACGTAAAAGGATACGTGCACCCCTATGTTTCTTGCACCATTATTTACAATATCACAATATGGAAGCAACCCAAGTGTCTGTAGAAAAATTGACAAATGAGATGATAGATGTGTGTATTCACACACACACACACACACACACACACACACACACACACACAATGGAGTATTACTCGGCTTGAAAAAGAATGAAACCTTGCCATTTGCAGCCATATGGATGGAGCTAGAGAGTATTATCCTAACTAAAATCAGTCAGTCAGAGAAAGACAAATGCCATACGATGTCACTCTAATGGGGAATTTAAGAAACAAACAAAAATAAATAACTAAAAGAGAAAAAGGAGACACACCAAAATACAAACTCTTAACAATAGAGAACAAACGGAAGGTTACCAGAGAGGAGGTGGATAGAGGGATGAGTGAAATAGATGAAGGGGATTAAGAGGACACTTTTCTTGATGACCACTGAGTAATATGTAGAATTACTGAATCACTCTATTGTATACCTGAAACTAATGTAACATTGTATGTTAGCTCTAGTGGAATTAAAATAAATTTTAAAAAAAGATTTTTCTTTCAGGAAGCTCTTTGAAAAAGCGTTTCCTGTGCAATGTGCATAAGCCCTACTTGGGAGGATTCACTCTACAATAATTATTCACTCCATGCCTCAAATTCAGATTTCACTGAGTTCTTCCCGTGGATCCCAGCCCACGGGAGCCATGGTCCTTTTCAGTCCAGGCTCAGCACCTTTGCATTCAAGATTGGAAGTAGAAAGACATATCACTTCACAGTCCAGAAAGCTATTATTGTTTCTGTTTCAGTGTGAGAGAGTCACAGACTTTGGGACAGGTTTCAGAGCAGGTTTATTATGGATCCTGGATCTCTACTTCAATGTTCATTGCCTGGATCCATTTGGCTAATAGGTTCCCTGTGGATGGGCTTGCTTCCAAGCACATACATGGAAGATGCAAAGGTGGGTGGGCTTGGTGTGGGAAAGGAAGAAGACCAAAAACAGACAAGGGTCCGACCCTCCCCTGATCCAGGAACTGCTATGGGAGAGGGTACGGGAGGTAGAATCCATGCGAAACTCCAAGGTCAGCAGCTGAACACAGGAGGCACAGGTCAAGGGATCTGGAGATGCAGGGGTTGAAGGCTGCTCTGAGCTACCTCTGGGAGGAAGGGAGGGAAGGAATGAGAAGGAGACACTGCCTGCCCCTGACCCATGCCAGCTGCCCACCGCTCCAACACGCATCAGTCTATGAGCTGACACAGCCTGTGCTCAGGATGGGCTGGCTCTAGTCCCTCAATCTTCAGTGGGACAGCTGGCCTCAGGGCTCAGAGACATGCTGAGGGAGATGAGAGGGAAAGCTGCCCCACCCAGGTCGTCCCCTCCTTGAGCAGACAGCCCTTCAGAACTGCTAAAAAAACCCCACTAACGGGGTTGAAAGACATGCCATGGATGAACTAAGGCATAGAGATATGTAAAATAACATTCATTTTTAAGTTCAGAGCTGTCATCTCAGGAAGTGGGGAGAGCTTCCCTGAAGAAGACTAAGGGGAGGGCAGGCCATGCTGAAAAGGGAGACATGGCTGTCCTGATTGGGGACCTGCAGCCCCCTTCCAGGGCAGGGCATCATCCTCGCATCACCCGAGATCCATGGAAGTGTTCCATCAGGGCCAGATATTTGTCTCGAGAAGGCTACCCTGGCATCGGACTGCACAGGGCACCAGGGACGAGGACCAGATGGAGGACGGACAATACCCCGGAGGCCATGGGGCAAGAGCAGAGGCACATGACCTTGAAGATGATGATGAAAAGCAGGAGGTGGCAGCATGGAGCTGGCCCAAAAGTACCATGGGAGCAGTGCCCACAGCTACACTGACTGGGTACCTTCTGTGCCCGGTGTGGCTGACTTCAGTGGGATCCAGACTAGTCCTGACCACAAGTCTAGGAAGTGTGCACCACCCCCGGCCTCCTCTCCCCTTGCGGCTGCTAGGAATCACGGTCACAGACCCTGGTCAGCTTTCGTGGAAACCAAGCAGTGGCTCCCCCGCACGCTGCACCTCTGGTGGTGGGCCAGTGAGACCCTCGTGCCTGGCCAGACACTGATGTCTACCTGTCTCCACACAAATCCACAGACAGGAGGGTGTCCCTGAATTCCACAGAACATGATGAGACAGATCCACAGAACCCAACACCCAGTGCGTCACTCGGGACCTCACCTATGGTCATGGAGCTCACCATACCTTATTTCTGTCACTTCCCACAGAAAGCCTGTTTCTGATCTCCCACAATACCATACATCCTGGTTGGTGACCTGGGGTCATGCCATGAACCCACATGCCATCTTTTTTTAAGTGAAGGCTATGCCTACACCTCCTAGAAAATATTTCTAATGAAGTACACGTCCATCAGGACTACGGTGTGAACGGTAGCACACAGCCTGCATGGTAGTAGTCAGTAATTCTAACAAGGATTAACCCCACCCCCGTCTCACAAAACCTTCCTCCGTCCCCACTGAACTCATGGTCTGCCCTCAGAAAACCCTCCAGGAAACAAACCTTTCATCTGAATGCTCTCTTCACCTTCTGCTTCAAATCTTGTCCATCCACAATGATATGAAACTAGAAATCAGTCTCAAGAAAAAAATGGGACAGTCAAAAATAGGTGGAGATTTTTGGGGCCTGGGTGGCTCAGTCATTAAGGATCTCCTTTCAGCTCGGGTCTTGATCCCAGGATTCTGGGATCTAGCTCCAAATCAGGCTCGTTGCTCATTCGGAAGCCTGCTTCTCCCTCTCCCACCACCCACCTTGCGTTCCCTCTCTTGCTGTCTCACTCTCTGTCAGATACCTAAATAATCTTAAAAAAATATGTGGAGATTTAACAACAAGCTACTGAACAACCAACAGTCAAAGAAGAAATCAAAAATTTTTTAGAAGTACCTTGACACTGATAAAAAGACAACCTACAAAAACTTATGTGATGCAGCAAAAGTAACTTTATGGGGGACATTCATAGAAATTCAAGTCTTCATCAATCCATGAGAATGCTCTCCAATAAACAACCTGATTTATGTGGTAAAGAAGTAGAAAATAAAACAACAAACAAAGCCCCAAATTAGTAGAAATAAGGAAATAACAAAAAGGAATGCATAAATAAATCCAACGGAGACTAAAAAGACAAAAAAAAAACAATGAAAATGAGAGCGGCCTTTTTTGGAACGATAAACAAAACTGACAAACTTAGCTAGACTCACCAAGAAAGACAGAGGACTCGAATACAATCAGGAAAATAAGATAATGGATTCCTGTCTCATATCAAAATCAAAAGAACTCTTCAACTTTGAACACAACAACTTCTTGCAAGCCACGTCTCTAAAGGCAAAGAAATAAAAGCAAAAATGAACTATGGGCACTTCATCAGGATAAAAAGCTTCTGCTTGGCAAAGCAAATGATCAAAAAACAAAAAGGCAACCTATGGAATTGAAGAAGATATCTGCAAATGATTTTACAGATAAAGGGCTGGTATCCAAGATCTATAAAGAACTCCTCAAACTCGACACCCAAAAAATGGGCAGAAGACACAAAGAGATACTTCTCCAGAGAAGACATACAAATGGCCGACACATGAAAAAATGCTCCACATGAATTGCCATCAGGCAAATACAAATCAAAACGACAATGAAATACCACCTTACACCAGTTAGAATGGTTAAAATTAACAAGGCAGGGGGCACCTGGGTCTCACATTGGTTAAGCGTCTGCCTTCGGCTCAGGGCGTGATCCTGGCCTTATGGGATCGAGCCCCACATCAGGCTCCTCCGTCATGAGTCTGCTTCTTCCTCTCCCACTCCCCCTGCTTGTGTTCCCTCTCTCGCTGGCTGTCTCTATCTCTGTAGAATAAATCAATAAAATCTTGAAAAAAAATTAATAAGACAGAAATAAAAAAAAAAAAGTCAGAGAGGATGTGAAGAAAGGGGAGCCCTCTTACACTACTCGTGAGAATTCAAGCTGGTACAGCCACTTTTGAAACCAATATGGAGGTTCCTCAATATGTTAAACACAGAGCTATCCTACGACCCACCAATTGCACTACTGGGTATTTACCCCATAGACACAGAGTAATGAAAAGAAGGGGCACCTGTATCCCAATGTTCATAGCAGCAGTGTCCATAATATCCAAACTGTGGAAGGAGCCAAGATGTCCTTCAGCAGATGAATGGACAAAGAAGATGTGGTTCATCTATACAATGGACTATTACTCAGTCATCAGAAAGGATGAATACCCACCATTTGCACCAACGTGGATGGATCAGGAGGGGATTATGCTAAGTGAAATTAAGTCAAGCAGAGAAAGACAATTATCATATGCTTTGACTCCTATGTGGAATGGAAGGAATAGCATGGAGGACATTAGGAGTAGGAAGGGAAAAGTGAAGGGGGGAATGAGAGGGGGAGACGAACCATGAGAGACTACTAACACTGGGAAACAAACTGAAGGTTGCAGAAAGAGAGAGGAAGGGGAATGGGTAATCCTGGTGATGGGTATTAAGGAGGGCACGTGTTGGGGCGCCTGGGTGGCACAGCGGTTAAGCGTCTGCCTTCGGCTCAGGGCGTGATCCCGGCGTTATGGGATCGAGCCCCACAACAGGCTCCTCCGTCATGAGCCTGCTTCTTCCTCTCCCACTCCCCCTGCTTGTGTTCCCTCTCTCGCTGGCTGTCTCTATATCTGTCGAATAAATAAGTAAATTCTTTAAAAAAAAAAGGAGGGCACGTGTCATAATGAACACTAGGTGTTATATGCAAACAATGAATCATGGAACACTACATCAAAAACAAATGAAGTACTGTAGGGTGACTAACATCATTTTAAAAAAAGAGAAAGATATGAAATCCTTACAGGAATACTATCAATATTTGCAAAGGACATGAAATCCCGAAAGATTCCACACACACAAAAAAAATCTGTTAGAATAAACAAATTCAAGAAAGCTGCAGGATATAAAGTCAATATACAGAGACCTGTTGTCTTTTTTTTTCAGATTTTATTTATTTATTTGATAGGAAGAGAAAAAGTACGAGCAGGGGGAGTGACAGAAAGAGGGAGAAGCAGACCCTCGATAAGCGGGGAGCCCAACAGGGGGCTCGATCCCAGATCTCTGGGTTCATGACCTGAGCTGAAGGCAGACGCTTCACCTATGGGGCCACCCAGATGACCCAACTTCTTGCATTTCTGTATACTGATGACACACTTCCGCAAAGATAAATTAAAAAAGCAATGCCATTTACAATTGCATCAAAAAAAATCTAGGAATAAAAGTAACCAAAAATGAGAAAGACAGTACACTCAACACATGGCAGAAAGGAAATGAAAAACACGTGTGTCAAGGGGCGCAGGATGTATGGGTCAAAGATTTGGAAGGCAACACAAACAAATGGAAACTTACGCCATGCTCCTTAACTGGAAGAGTTAATTATGTGAACATGTACATCGTACCCAAAGCAATCGACAGATGTGATGAAATCCCTATCTGAATTCTAGCGGCACTATTCGAGGAAATAGATAACAGTCCTCAAACTTGTATGGAATCACAAAAGACCCCAAATACCCAAAGTAACATGGAGAAAGAAAGGTGCAGTCAACACACTCCTGGATTTCAAGCTAGATTACAAAGCTGTTGTCATCAAAACAGGATGGTACTGGCATAAACACAGACACCAGGTCAGTGGAACAGAACAGAAAGCTCACAAACTTACCCACACGTAGATGATCCTAACTTACGACACAGCAGCAGAAGATACACCATGAGGGAAGGACTGTCTCTTCAGTGAGCGGTAACAGGCAAACTGGACACTAAATGCAGAAGAATATAACTGGGTCACTTTCTTACACCACACACAAAATTTTTAATGGATGAACGATTTGAACATAAGACCTGAATCCATAAACCTCCAAGAAGACACAGGTACTAAGTCTCTCGACATTAGTTTTGGCAAAGAGTCTTCAGATCGGACACCAAATGCAAAGGCAACAAAAGCAAAAATAAACAAGTGGAACAACTTCAAACTGAAATCTTCCACACGGCAAAAGAAACCAGCAAAAACTAAAAAGGCCACTGACCCAATAAGAAAAAAAATATCTGCGAATCATATGTGTGAGAAGAGGCTAATATCCAAAATACACACAACACTCATACAAATCAAAACAAAAAAAATGTACAAAAAATGGGGGGAATATGTGAATAGATACTTTCCAAAGATGGCACACATGTGCCAACAGACAGAGAAAGTTGTTCGACATCACTTAATATGGTCAGGGAAACATCATCAAACCCACAATCGGCTATCCCCTCACAACTGTTGGAACAACAATTGTCCCAGAGACAGACACCAGGTGGGGTCAAGGGTGTGCAGATGAGGAGACACTGTGCACTGTTGGTGGGAATGGAAATTGGTGCAGCCACTGTGACAAACGGTATGGAGGTTCCTGAAAAAATAAATGCAACTACCACATGGACAAGTAATGGCTCTACTGAGTATTGATTTGGAGAACACAAAAATACTGCCTCAAAAAGACAGATGCACTCCCACGTTCACTGCAGCATTATTCACAAGAACCAGACATGGAAACACAGACCTTGGGGGCCTTATGCCAAGTAACTCAGACACAGAAAGACCAATACCAGATGCTCTCATGTACATTCAATGTGGAATAAACAAATACTGAACGCATAGATACTGAGAGCAGATTGGTAGGTGCCAGATTCGGAGATGGGGTGCTAGAAACGGGTGAAGGTGGTCAAAGTCTCAATGTTTGAGTGAGAAAATCCGGCAGTCATGAAATGTTCTGTCCAGCATGGAGACTAAAACTAACCACGCAGCATGGGGTATAGGTTTCCCTGCTCTTTGAAAGTACAGGGCTTCTGAGAAACCTTGCACAGCAGAAATGGTGTCAAGAAGGAATGGCCATTAATTTACACGGAACAATTAGATAGTGTCCTCAGACTCCAAAATTCCTTCTCTTTGGCTTTTCTTAGGCCTCAGGACACAAGTTTCTGACGGAGGCCCAGCATAAATGAAGATAAAGCACAGCAGAGGCTCACAGACACAATTCAAAGTGCTGGTGGCTGGATGCAGAGAGCGGTTCCCAGCGGAAGGAGCTGGTTGGGGTGCACGCCGCCTCTGTCATGCTTCTCCCCAAAACAGATGCTGACCGCGATTCTCACTGTTCACCTTTTTTTCATAAGAGGGAAATCCTCTTCAGGTCTCTTCCTCTTACTGAAGCTGGGTAATAACGTAGTTCTTTCAAGAAAGCCCAATGTCTTACTGTGAACGTTTAAAAAGTGGGGAATACTTGTACTTGAGCATTGCTGAGGGAGGAGATGTGAAAGGTTCTCCCAGACACAAACCTCAGCAGATCCACCAGGAAAGGCACATTCCTCAGCATGCAGAACACGGACTACCTCCTACCCCCAGAAACCCTCTCCTTCCCCTCGATCAGGACAACCCACAACAGCTGGGAGTTACCCCAACTCCTCCGTTCTCCTGCTCCTAATAGCTAACCCATCAGCAAATCCTGTGAGCTCCATCTTCAAAATGGACCCAGAATAGGTCTAACCACTCCATCCAAGGCCACCTGTCTGGTCCACAGTGCCTGAGTTCCTGTAAAAGCTTTGTCATTGACCTGCCTTGCCATCTTCAACCCTCTGTCATCTGTTCTCAACACTGTAGCCAGGATGGCCCAGTGAAACAGGGTCTCATGGGGTTATAGCCCTGGAATGGTTTTTTCTGTGACCTCTCTGAGGTCATGTCCTAAGGTGTCTCCTGTGGCCACAGGGCCTTCTTGCTGCTCCTGGACATACCTGAAATTCTCCTGCCCCAGAGCCTTTGCACATGCTTTCCCTTCTGTTAAGAATGCTCTTGATGTGTTCTCACTCACCTTCGGAGAAGTCTGAATTGGAGTGACAGGAACAGAAGACGAGGCTGTGTGTTGGGTGAGGCTGGTGGCCCAGAAGAAGGTTCTCTGCCAGCTCGCCGCCTGTGCCTCCCTTGCCCTCAGCCAGGAACTTGCACACAGCCCTCACCTGTCACAACTCTCACCCAGGAGACCCACAGCCACCCCTTCCCACACCCTGCTGCAGAATGCATTCAGCTCTCCTCTGGGACCCCTGTCAGCTTTACCCAGTCCTGGAACTCCCCTGTCTCCTGCAAAGCTCCCGGATTCCCCCTCTGCTTCCAAAATCGCAAGGCGTTCATGAGAAAGCTATAATGCTAAGTATTGAAAGTTTCGCACCTGCTTTCCCATTCTGTTGCCTCTCTCTCCACCTTCTTTCCTACCTGTGCAAACTGTAACATATCAGTGGAACATGAACATGCTCTGAGACCTGAATCTTTCATTGCAGCTTTCTGAGGACTCCTTATGTGATAAGAAACTAGTGTATCCTACAACAGGGTGTTTCACATCTCTCATCTATAGAATAGTACAGCCCAAATCACTACAATTTTACCTCACTCTTCATGAAGCAGAACACTTTTTCCTTTCTTCTTTTACTTAAATTCCAGTTAGTTCACATGCCATGGAGTATTCGCTTCAGGGGTAGGATTTAGTGATTCCTCACCTGCATACAGTACCCGGTGCTCATCACAAGTGCCCTCCTTAATACCCCTCACCCATTTAACTCTTCCCCCCCGCCCCTGTCCTGCAGCAACACTCAGTTTGTTCTCCAAGTTTGAGTCTATTTCCTTGTTTGCCTCTCTCATCACCCCTCCACTCTGTTCATCTGTTTTCTTTCTGAAATTCCACAAGCATGAGAGCATAGGATATTTCTCTTTCCTCAATGATTTTGCTTAGCTCAATACACTCTAGGTCCATCCACATCCTTGCAAATGGTAAGATTTCATTCTTTTTGAAGCTGGGTCATATTCCATTATATATACGTATCCCACTTCTGCTTTATCCATTCATCAGTGCATGGACTTTGGGATTCTCTCCATAGTTTGGCTACTGTGGACATTGCTGCTATAAACATCATGGTGCATGTACCCCCTTTGAATCTGCATTTTTGTATCCTTTGGGTAAATACCTAGGAGAGCAATTGCTGGATCATGGGGTTGTTCAATGTTTAACTTTTTGAGGAACCCCCACACTGTTTCCCAGACTGGCTGCACCACTTTGCATTGCCACCAACAGGATGGGAGTGTTCCCCTTTAAGCAGAACATTATCTGCCGGCAATTTCATAAGAGGAAACAAAACCTCTGTGAGATGCACCCAGGGTCAGGCAAGCAGTTGCAGACTTCACCCCAAGGCTCCTGACGCCAAGCCCCTTGAAGCCACCAGCATGCCACTATCCAAAAGAATTCCCAGACTCTCCTTCTGACTCCACCACCAAAGAAACTACAGAGAGAATATGGCACCTCAAAATATGGAGATAATACATTTAGTAAAACTAGAAAGTCAAGCTCAACTTTTAAACAGGAACAGGCCGCTTTGGATAATTTTGAATTTTCCCTCCACCCTAATTTTAACGCTTCTGATGAATAAACTAATCAATGATGAAACATCACCTTTGCCAAATGACATCATCCAAGTCTGTATCAGATGAAAATAAGCCACCTAACTCTAGATGCTGGTCACTCAACCATATCTTAGGCCCAATTGAATAAACACTGTTAGATGAAGGAACAAATTAGATGTTACAAACAGGCACAGAGTGAATCTCACCTTCCCTTTCTAATAAAAGAGGGTTGCTAGGAAACAGATGGGCAAAATACATTTGTAAGCAATAAATGGACAGAGAAATTGTGATCCCCTGCAAAGTTCTACCTGCAGGGAAACTAAGTAATTCTTGTACCAAACCCAGAATGCTGACAGCTACTTCAATTTTACTTTGTGGCTCAACTAGAGAAAAGAGAAAAGCCTAGGAGGTTTTGGGATAAAGAGAGGTTTTACCTCCAGCCCTGACATAGATAGGACATTTTGCCAAACATACCTGTGCTTTCTCTGAGCACTGGCGTCCTGTGACAAGCTGCCTCGCTGACTCCGATGCTGACGTTCAAAACCTCGTGTGTCTTGGAGCCAGAGCAGAGAAGTGCTGTCAGCTGGGGAGAAGAAGGCACCTCTGACCTAAAGCCTGCACACCTGCTTCGGTTTCTGGGCGAAGGGGCAACACATACTTGTTGTTTAGCAGTAATTATCTTCATTCTCAATAGACCAATGACCTTGCCTTTTCTGGAAGGCAGACTTACTCTTCTAAAGAAACCCTCAATTCGTCTATTCCCAATGCAACTAGAGTGGGGTCTGGTTTATGCCCGCCTCCAGGCCCCCACCTGGAGGATTTTCCTGCATGATTCTAATAGCCAATTACCACTAACCCGGGGGCACACGGGGCATAATGCTGAAGTTGGGGGATGGCTCTGGGGCATGCTACTGCCACACCTGTGCCTGGGGACCAGGGCACACCCTGCTGAACTCAGGGTACTGCTCAAGATGCATCACCTGCACTGTGTCAGAGAACTGAAGGTGGGGATTGTGTGAAGTCCTTACCCGCACTCTTCCAGGGGAACAGGGGAAACCTTGAAATTCTGCAACCCATCCCACAAAAGCTCAGGTGAGTGGGTGTCCTGGAGTTCACGGGTATGGGGAATAAAGTCAGTTGAGGACATGGGGCAGAAGAGACTTTAAAGGGAAAAAGAAAACTCACCTGAGTCCCCACAAGGAACCCTCTCCACATGCCCTTCCAGAACCCTGCCTCCCACCTGGGGCGCACCCTACCCCCGGACCCCCACCCCAGTGCACGCTGCTCACTCACCAGCAGGGATCTCCACAGGGCAACTCTCTCTCTCTCTCAGTGCCCCTTCTTTGCCCCAAGTCTGCAACCCACTGCAAGTCTGGGACTGCCCACAGAGACATAGCTCCACCCCCAAGCGGTGAATGGTTGGTGAGGGTGGTGCCTGAGCCCCTTGGATGCTGGGCAACCCGCCCTCAAGCCCCTGGAACCCTGAAAGTGCAGGGGGCCCAAGAAGCGCCTGCTCGACCCAACACCCAGCACAGGCATGGGTGGGGTCGTGGGCCGAGGTCCCCCCACACACCTGGCCCCTTCCAGGGACCCCTCTAGCTGCAGACCACCCTCAGAGTCCTGCCCCTTCCCTTTCTGCACCAGCCCTCCCTGCTGGGGTGTGCCTGGTTTTGGGCAAGTCTCTCAGACCCTCCAAGGCTTGGGCTTTAGGAAATGCAATGTTTTTATGCATTTTCAGTATGTACATGTCAGTATGACTTTAATCTTATGGGAGCCAAAGAGGTTCTTTATTTTTTCTTATCTTTATGTTGGCATTTTTGGTTATTGTTTTCTTCTTGAAGCAGATGTACAACATGTGCTTGGGGCAGAAATAGGGCCCATGCTTTCAGGTTTTGCCCAGTCATTTTGAGCCGGGTAAAATGTTAAAGGATAGCTTCCCTGGGAGCCCAGGATCAGGGCCCACAGATGATATAAGATAAAAATTACTTTCATCATTATAATTACTCCTAAATGGAGGAATTTGAGACAAATGCACCTTTCACAACAGTACCAAGAATTCAAAATGAATCCCACAGAAGGCTACCTGCTCCATGGTCAGCACAGGTAACAGAAGTGTTCACAGTCTCTGGACTCCTGCCCTTCTCTTGCCCAAATCTCTAAAGTACACAGACCACTTAAAATCGGAATTGTAGAACTGCTAGACACCTTAGAGATGTCTGGCACCATTCCCTTGGACTGCAGAAGAAAACACAGTAGCTCGTTGTCACAAACTAATTTCAACATGAAGTGCCCCCTGGATGCACTAAGTTCTTTCTCTGCAAATGTTGACTAATGTAAGTCACAGTCATACCATTTAAAAACTACGATGGCTGGGAAGTCATCGTAGGTAAGGGAATATTTTAGCCATGTTTATAAGCATTGGCTCACTTTGTAGAAGAGGCTGAGCTGAGTGTTTTTAAATACTATTTCAGGTACAAGAGAGGAGTTAAGATGGCGGAGGAGTAGGAGACCCCTTTTTCAGCAGGTCCCCTGAGTTGAGCTGGATAGGTACCAGACCAGCCTAAACAACCACGGAATCAGCCTGAGAGGCAGGAAGATACATCTGGACCTCTACAAATGAACATCTCCAGCGCTGAGTATTGAGGTATGAAGCGGGGAGCCTTGAAACCGGGCACAGATATCAGAAGATAAACGGAAGGGGGGGAGCCGCCATGTTCTGGCACCCGGAAGCAGCAACCACCTGCACCAGGGAGCGGGCGGACTCATGGATGGCACACGGGAGAGAGTGGACTGAGACCGGTGAGCCCAGAGCGTGCGCCACCAGGCTTCTCCTGGAACACCGGAATCCCGGTGTGCTCACCAGGCATAGACTGAGACCAGGAGACCCGGGAGCCCACGGGGCGGCTGGCGGCTGGCAGGCCACCTGCACAGGGGATCTGGCGGACTTGCGGTAGGCACCTGCGAAACAGCAGACTGAGACCCTGAACCAGGTGCCAGAGCCACCAGGCTTCTCATGGAACTCTAGAATCCCGGTGTGCTCAGGGGATCCAGACTGAGACCAGGAGCTTCCAGAGAGAGATCAGGTCTTCTGGTGGCTGGCAGCATTAGAAACACAAAGGACAGAGATGCACTAGCCCCGGAATTGAGGCCAGGGACACCAGGTGTGGGGTGCACATCCCAGGATGCTACAGGGTTGAGCAGCACCAACAGTAATGGAGTTAAAGTGGCCAGAACAAGGGTGGAGAACAGGCCGCATTCCCTCTGTTCTGTGACAATTCAGCCTCTGCTGCTCTGACTCTCAGAAAAGGCACAGCAGATCACCAGAGAAAGCCGCCAGGGAACAAAAGCCTGGAAATACTGGCCCAGAGCATGCCCACCCCCATTCACCCTTGCAGGGGACACGGAAACTCTACCCAAACAGGGTTGCCTGAGTATGGGCATGGGAAAATACAAACCCTTAACAATAGAGAACAAATGGATGGTTACCAGAGAGGAGGTGGATAGAGGGATGAGTGAAATAGATGAAGCGGATTAAGAGGACACTTTTCTTGATGACCACTGAGTAATATATAGAATTACTGAATCACTCTATTGTACACCTGAAACGAATGTAACACTGTATGTTAGCTCTACTGGAATTAAAATAAATTTTTAAAAAAGATTTTTCTTTCAGGAACCTCTTTAAAAAAGCTTTTCCTGTGCACTGTGCATAAGCCCTACTTGGGAGGATTCACTCTACAATAATTATTCACTCTATGCCTTGAATTCAGATTTCACTGAGTTCTTACTGTGGATCCCAGGCCACGGGAGCCATGGTCCTTTTCTGTCCAGGCTCACCACCTATGCATTCAAGATTGGAAGTAGAGACACATGTCACTTCACAGTCCAGAAAGCTATTATTGTTTCTGTTTCAGTGTGAGAGAGTCACAGACTTTTGGACAGGTTTCAGAGCAGGTATATTATGGATCCTGGATCTCTACTTCAATGTTCATTGCCTGGATCCATTTGGCTAATAGGTTGCCTGTGGATGGGCTTGCTTCCAAGCACATACATGGAAGATGCAACGGTGGGTGGGCTTGGTGCGGGACAGGAAGAAGATCAAAAACAGACAAGGGTCCAACCCCTCCCCTGATCCAGGAACTGCTACAGGAGAGGGTACGGGAGGTAGAATCCATGCGAAACTCCAAGGTCACCAGCTGAACACAGAAGGCATAAGTCAAGGGATCTGGAGATGCAGGGGTTGAAGGCTGCTCTGAGCTACCTCTGGGAGGAAGGGAGGGAAGGAATGAGAAGGAGACACTGCCTGCCCCTGGCCCATGCCGGCTGCCCACCGCTCCAACACACATCAGTCTACACAACTGACACAGCCTGGGTTCAGGATGGGCTGGCTCAGGTCCCTCAATCCTCAGTGGGACAGCTGGTCTCAGGGCTCAGAGACATGCTGAGGGAGATGAGAGGGAAAGCTGTCCCACCCAGGTCATCCCCTCCATGAGCAGACAGCCCTTCAGAACTGCTAAAAAGAAACCCCACTAATGGGGCTGAAAGACATGCCATGGATGAACTAAGGCATAGAGATATGTAAAATAATATTCATTTTTAAGTTCAGAGCTGTCCGCTCAGAAAGTGGGGAGAGATTCCCTGAAGAAGACTGAGGGGAGGGCAGGCCATGCTGAAAAGGGAGACATGGCTCTCCTAATTGGGGACCTGCAGCCCCCTTCCAGGGCAGGGCATCATCCTCGCATCACAAGAGATCCATGGAAGTGTTCCATCAGGGCCAGATATTTGTCTCGAGAAGGCTACCCTGGCATCAGACAGCACAGGGCACCAGGGACGAGGGCCAGATGGAGGACGGACAATACCCTGGAGGCCATGGGGCAAGAGCAGAGTCACATGACCTTGAAGATGATGATGAAAAGCAGGAGGTGGCAGCATGGAGCTGGCACGAAGTACCATGGGAGCAGTGCCCAAAGCTACACTGACTGGGTGCCTCCTTGTCAGGTGTGGCTCACTTCAGTGGGCTCCAGACTAGACCTGACCACAAGTCTAGGAAGTGTGCACCACCCCCGGCCTCCTCTCCCCTTGCGGCTGCTAGGAATCACAGTCACAGACGCTGGGCAGCTTTCGTGGAAACCAAGCAGTGGCTCCCACGCACGCTGCACCTCTGGTGGTGGGCCAGTGCGACCCTCATGCCTGGCCAGACACTGATGTCTACCTGTCTCCACAAAAATCCACAGACAGGAGGGTGTCCCTGAATTCCACAGCACCTGATGAGACAGATCCACAGAACCCAACACCCAGTGGGTCACTCGGGACCTCACCTATGGTCATGGAGCTCACCATATCTTATTTCTGTCACTTCCCACAGAAAGCCTGTTTCTGATCACCCACAATACCATACATCCTGGTTGGTGACCTGGGGTCATGCCATGAACCCACATGGCACCTTTCTTTAAGAGAAGGCTATGCCTACACCTCCTAGAAAATATTTCTAATGAAGTACAAGTCCATCAGGACTACGGTGTGAACAGTAGCACACAGCCTGCATGGTAGTAGTCAGTAATTCTAACAAGGGTTAACCCCACCCCCGTCTCACAAAACCTTCCTCCGTCCCACGGAACTCATGCTCTGCCCTCAGAAAACCCTTCAGGAAACAAACCTTTATCTGAATGCTCTCTTCACCTTCTGCTTCAAATCTTGTCCAACCACAATGATATGAAACTAGAAATCAGTCTCAAGAAAAAAATGGGACAGTCAAAAATAGGTGGAGATTGGGGGGCCTGGGTGGATCAGTTGTTAAGGATCTGCCTTCAGCTCAGGTCCTGATCCCAGGATCCTGGGATTTAGCCTGGAATCAGGCTCCTTGCTCAGCGGGAAGCCCGCTTCTCCCTCTCCCACCCCCCTGCTTCCATTCCCTCTTTCACTGTCTCACTCTCTGTCAGATACCTAAATAATCTTAAAAAAATATGTGGAGATTTAACAACAAGCTACTGAACAACCAACAGTCAAAGAAGAAATCAAAAAAGATTTTAGAAGTACCTTGACACTGATGAAAAAGACAACTTACAAAAACATAAGGGATGCAGCAAAAGTAGCTTTATGGGGGACATTCATAGAAACTCAAGTCTTCATCAATCCATGAGAATGGTCTCCAATAAACAACTTGATTTATGTGGTAAAGAAGTAGAAAATAAAACAACAAACAAAGCCCCAAATTAGTAGAAATAAGGAAATAACAAAAAGGAATGCATAAATAAATCCAACGGAGACTAAAAAGACAAAAAAAAAACAATGAAAATGAAAGCTGCCTTTTTTGGAAAGATAAACAAAACTGACAAACTTAGCTAGACTCACCAAGAAAGACAGAGGACTCGAATACAATCAGGAAAGAAAGATAATGGATTCCTGTCTCATATCAAAATCAAAAGAACTCTTCAAACTTGGACACAACAACTTCTTGCAAGCCACGTCTCTAAAGGCAAAGGAAATAAAAGCAAAAAAGGAACTATTGGCACTTCACCAAGATAAAAAGCTTCTGCAGGGCAAAGCAAATGATCAACAAAACAAAAAGTCAACCTATGGAATCGAAGAAGATATCTGCAAATGATATTACAGATAAAGGGCTAGTATCCAAGATCTATAAAGAACTCCTCAAACTCGACACCCAAAAAATGGGCAGAAGACACAAAGGGATACTTCTCCAAAGAAGACATACAAATGGCCAACAGACACATGAAAAAATGCTCCACATCACTTGCCATCAGGCAAATACAAATCAAAACGACAATGAGATACCACCTTATACCAGTTAGAATGGTTAAAATTAACAACACAGGGGGCACCTGGGTAGTACAGAGGTTAAGCGTCTGTCTTCGGCTAAGGGCGTGATCCTGGCATTACGGGATCGAGCCCCACATCAGGCTCCTCCGCTATGAGCCTGCTTCTTCCTCTCCCACTCCCCCTGCTTGTGTTCCCTCTCTCGCTGGCCATCTCTATCTCTGTGGAATAAATAAATAAAATCTTGAAAAACAAATTAACAAGACAGGAAATTACAAAAAGTCAGAGAGGATATGGAGAAAGGGGAGCCCTCTTACACTACTCGTGAGAATTCAAGCTGGTATAGGCACTTTTGAACAATATGGGGGTTCCTCAAGACATTAAACACAGAGCTATCCTATGACCCACCAATTGCACTACTGGGTATTTACCCTATAGACACAGAGTAATGAAAAGAAGGGACACCTGTATCCCAACGTTCATAGCAACAATGTCCATAATAGCCAAACTGTGGAAGGAGCCAAGATGTCCTTCAGCAAATGAATGGACGAAGAAGATGTGGTTCATCTATACAATGGAATATTACTCAGTCATCAGAAAGGATGAATACCCACCATTTGCACCAAGGTGGATGGACCAGGAGGGGATTATGCTAAGTGAAATTAAGTCAAGCAGAGAAAGACAATTATCATAAGGTTTGACTCCGATGTGGAATGGAAGGAATAGCATGTAACATTAGAAGAAGGAAGGGAAAAGTGAAGGGGGGGGAATGAGAGGGGGAGATGAACCATGAGAGACTATTGACACTGGGAAACAAAATGAAGGTTGCAGAAAGGGAGGGTAGGGGAATGGGTAATCCTGGTGATGGGTATTAAGGAGGGCACGTGTCATAATGAGCACTAGGGGTTATATGCAAGCAATGAATCATGGAACACTTCATCAAAAACAAATGAAGTACTGTAGGGTGACTAACATCATTTTAAAAAAGGAGAAAGATATGAAATCCATACAGGAAAACTGTCACTATTTGCAAATGACATGAAATCCCGAAAGATTCCACAAAAAAAAAAAACTGTTAATTTAAACAAATTCAAGAAAGCTGCAGGATATAAAGTCAATATACAGAGACCTGTTGTCTTTACTTTTTTTCAGATTTTATTTATTTATTTGAGAGGAAGAGAAAAAGCACATGCAGGGGTAGTGTCAGAAAGAGGGAGAAGCAGACCCTCGATAAGCGGGGAGCCCTACACGGGGCTCAATCCCAGAACTCTGGGATCATGACCTGAGCTGAAGGCAGACACGTCACCTATGGGGCCACCCAGATGACCCAACTTCTTGCATTTCTGTATACTGATGACACACTTTCGCAAAGAGAAATTAAAAAAGCAATGCCATTTACAATTGCATCAAAAAAAATCTAGGAATAAAAGTAACCAAAAATGCGAAAGACATAGTACACTCAACACATGGCAGAAAAGAAATGAAAAACATGTGTGTCGAGGGGGGCAGAATGTGTGGTTCAAAGATTTGGAAGGCAACACAAACAAATGGAAGCATACGCCATGCTCCTTAACTGGAAGAGTTAATTATGTGAACATGTCCATCGTACCCAAAGCAATCGACAGATGTGATGAAATCCCTATCTGAATTCCAGTGGCATTATTCAAGGAAATAGATAACAGTCCTCAAACTTGTATGGAATCACAAAAGGCCCCAAAAACGCAAAGCAACCTGAAGAAAGAAAGGTGCAGTCAACACACTCCTGGATTTCAAGCTAGATTACAAAGATGTTGTCATCAAAACAGGATGGTACTGGCATAAACACAGACCCAAGGTCAGTGGAACAGAACAGAAAGCTCACAAACTTACCCACACGTAGATGATCCTAACTTATGACACAGCAGCAGAAGATATGCCATGAGGGAAGGACTGTGTCTACAGTGAGCGGTAACAGCCAAACTGGACACTAAAGGCAGAAGAATATAACTGGGTCAATTTCTTACACCACCAAAATTTTTAATGGATGAATGATTTGAAAATAAGACCTGAATCCATAAACCTCCAAGAAGACACAGGTACTAAGTCTCTCGACATAGGTTTTGGCAAAGAGTCTTCAGATCCGACACCAAACGCAAAGAAACAAAAGCAAAAATAAACAAGTGGAACAACTTCAAACTGAAATCTTCCACTTGGCAAAAGAAACCAGCAAAAACTTAAAAGGCCACTGACTCAATAAGAAAAAATATCTGCGAATCATAAGTGTGAGAAGAGGCTAATATCCAAAATACACACAACACCCGTACAAATCAAAACAAAAAAAAAATCTGTATTAAAAAATGGGAGAATATGTGAATAGATACTTTCCAAAGATGGCACACAGGTGCCAACAGACAGAGAAAGTTATTCGACATCACTTAATATCGACAGGGAAACATCATCAAACCCACAATCGGCTATCCCCTCACAATTGTTGGAACAGCAATTTTCCCAGAGACAGACACCAGGTGGGGTCAAGGGTGTGCAGACAAGGAGACACTGTGCACTGTTGGTGGGAATGGAAATTGGTGCAGCCATTGTGACAAACGGTATGGAGGTTCCTGAAAAAATAAATACAACTACCACATGACCCAGTAATGGCTCTACAGAGTATTGATTTGGAGAACACAAAAATACTGCCTCAAAAAGACAGATGCACTCCCACATTCAGTGCAGCATTATTCACAAGAACCAGACATGGAAACACAGACCTTGGGGTCCTTATGCCAAGTAACTCAGACACAGAAAGACCAATACCAGATGCTCTCATGTACATTCCACGAGGAATAAACAAATACTGAACGCATAGATACTGAGAGCAGATTGGTAGGTGCCAGATTCGGAGATGGGGTGCTAGAAACGGGTGAAGGTGGTCAAAGTCTCAATGTTTGAGTGAGAAAATCCGACAGTCATGAAATGTTCTGTCCAGCATGGAGACTAAAACTAACCCTGCAGCATGGGGTATAGGTTTCCCTGCTCTTTGAAAGTACAGGGCTTCTGAGAAACCTTGCACAGCAGAAATGGTGTCAAGAAGGAATGACCATTAATTTACACGGAACAATTAGACAGTGTGCTCAGACTCCAAAATTCCTCTCTTTGGCTTTTCTTAGGCCTCAGGACACAAGTTTCTAACGGAGGCCCAGCATAAATGAAGATAAAGCAGAAGCAGAGGCTCACAGACACCATTCAAAATGCTGGTGGCTGGATGCGGAGAGCGGATCCCAGCGGAAGGACCTGGTTGGGGTGCACGCCGCCTCTGTCGTGCTTTTCCCCAAAACAGATGCTGAACGCTATTCTCACTGTTCACCTTTTTTCATAAGAGGGAAATCCTCTTCAGGTCTCTTCCTCTTACTGAAGATGGGTAATAACATAGTTCTTTCAAGAAAGCCCAGTGTCTTACTGTGAACGTTTAAAAAGTGGGGGATACTTGTACTTGAGCATTGCTGAGGGAGGAGATGTGAAAGGTACTCCCAGACACAAACCTCAGCAGATCCACCGGGAAAGGCACTTTCCTCAGCATGCGGAACACGGACTACCTCCTACCCCCTGAGAAAACCTCTCCTTCCCCTCGATCAGGAAAACCCACAACAGATGGGATTTACCCCAATTCCTCCGTTCTCCAGCTCCTAATAGCTAATCCATCAGCAAATCCTGCGAGCTCCATCTTCAAAATGGACCCAGAATAGGTCTAACCACTCCATCCAAGGCCACCTGTCTGGTCCACAGTGCCTGAGATCCTGGAAAAGATTCGTCATTGACCTCCCTTGCCATCTTCAACCCTCTGTCATCTGTTCTCAACACTGTAGCCAGGATGGCCCAGTGAAACAGGGTCTCATGGGGTTATAGCCCTGGAATGGCTTTCTGACACCTCTCTGAGGTCATGTCCTAAGCTGTCTCCTGTGGCTACAGGTCCTTCTTGCTGCTCCTGGACATACCTGAAATTCTCCTGCCCCAGAGCCTTTGCACATGCTTTCCCTTCTGTTAAGAATGCTCTTGATGTGTTCTCACTCAACTTCGGAGAAGTCTGAATTGGAGTGACAGGAACAGAAGATGAGGCTGTGTGTTGGGTGAGGATGGCGGCCCAGAAGAAGGTTCTCTGCCAGCTCTCAGCCAGTGCCTCACTTGTCCTCAGCCAGGAACTTGCACACAGCCCTCACCTGTCACAACTCTCACCCAGGAGACCCACAGCCACCCCTGGAGCCCACCCTGAACACACCCTGCTGCAGAATGCATTCAGCTCTCCTCTAGGACCCCTGTCAGCTTTACCCAGACCTGGAACTCCCCCCTGTCTCCTGCAAAGCTCCCGGATTCCCCCTCTGCTTCCAAAATCACACTGACATAAAGCTTTCATGAGAAAGCTATAATGCTAACAAATGAAAGGTTCACACCTGCTTTCCCCTTCTGTTGCCTCTCTCTCCACCTTCTTTCCTACCTGAGCAAACTGTAAAATATCATTGGAACATGAACATGCTCTGAGACCTGAATCTTTCATTGCAGCTTTCTGAGGACTCCTTATGTGATAAGTAACTAGTGTATCCTACAACAGGGTGTTTCACATCTCTCATCTATAGAATAGTACAGCCCAAATCACTACAATTTTACCTCACTCTTCATGAAGCAGAACACTTTTTCCTTTCTTCTTTTACTTAAATTCCAGTTAGTTCACATGCCATGGAATATTCGCTTCAGGGGTAGGATTTAGTGATTCCTCACCTGCATACAGTACCCGGTGCTCATCACAAGTGCCCTCCTTAATACCCCTCACCCATTTAACTCTTCCCCCCATGCCCCTGTCCTGCAGCAACACTCAGTTTGTTCTCCAAGTTTGAGTCTATTTCCTTGTTTGCCTCTCTCATCACCCCTCCACTCTGTTCATCTGTTTTCTTTCTGAAATTCCACAAGCATGAGAGCATAGGATATTTCTCTTTCCTCAAATATTTTGCTTAGCTTAATACACTCTAGGTCCATCCACATCCTTGCAAAGGGTAAGATTTCATTCTTTTTGAAGCTGGGTCATATTCCATTATATATATGTATCCCACTTCTGCTTTATCCATTCATCAGTGCATAGACTTTGGGATTCTCTCCATAGTTTGGCTACTGTGGACATTGCTGCTATAAACATCATGGTGCATGTACCCCCTTTGAATCTGCATTTTTGTATCCTTTGGGTAAATACCTAGGAGAGCAATTGCTGGATCATGGGGTTGTTCAATGTTTAACTTTTTGAGGAACCCCCACACTGTTTCCTAGACTGGCTGCACCACTTTGCATTGCCACCAACAGGATGGGAGTGTTCCCCTTTAAGCAGAACATTATCTGCTGGCAATTTCATAAGATGAAGCAAAACCTCTGTGAGATGCACCCAGGGTCAGGCAAGCAGTTGCAGACTTCACCCCAAGGCTCCTGACGCCAAGCCCCTTGAAGCCACCAGCATGCCACTATCCAAAAGAATTCCCAGACTCTCCTTCTGACTCCACCACCAAAGAAACTACAGAGAGAATATGGCACCTCAAAATATCGAGATAATACATTTAGTAAAACTAGAAAGTCAAGCTCAACTTTTAAACAGGAACAGGCCGGTTTGGATAATTTTGAATTTTCCCTCCACCCTAATTTTAACTCTTCTGATGAATAAACTAATCAATGATGAAACATCACCTTTGTCAAATGACATCATCCAAGTCTGTATCAGATGAAAAAAAGCCACCTAACTCTAGATGCTTGCCACTCAACCATATCTTAGGCCCAATTGAATAAACACTGTTAGATGAAGGAACAAATTAGATGTTACAAACAGGCACAGAGTGAATCTCACCTCCCCTTTCTAATAAAAGATGGTTCCTAGGAAACAGATGGTCAAAATACATTTGTAAGCAATAAATGGACAGAGAAATTGTGATCCCCTGCAAAGTTCTACCTGCAGGGAAACTAAGTAATTCTTGTACCAAACCCAGAATGCTGACAGCTACTTCAATTTTACTTTGTGGCTCAACTAGAGAAAAGAGAAAAGCCCAGGAGGTTTTGGGATAAAGAGAGGTTTTACCTCCAGCCCTGACATAGATAGGACATTTTGCCAAACATACCTGTGCTTTCTCTGAACACTGGCGTCCTGTGACAAGCTGCCTCGCTGACTCCGATGCTGACGTTCAAAACCTTGGGGGTCTTGGAGCCAGACCAGAGAAGTGTTGTCAGCTGGGGACAAGAAGTCACCTCTGACCTAAAGCCTGCACACCTGCTTCGGTTTCTGGGCGAAGGGGCAACACATACTTGTTGTTTAGCAGTAATTATCTTCATTCTCAATAGACCAATGACCTTGCCTTTTCTGGAAGGCAGACTTACTCTTCTAAAGAAACCCTAAATTCGTCTATTCCCAATAAAACTAGAGTGGAACATTTATTTCTCACTTAAATAGAAAACACTGTTATTATCGACATTGCGTGAATGAACTTTTAAAAACATTTTAGAGAGAAAGGAAGAGACCTTTATTCAAACCCAAGTCAGGACAGCTTCCTGGGAGACACAATCTTCACCAAGAAGGGAGTGCTCCGGGGAAGGAACATTTGGGGCAGGCTTATATATTTTTTTCTGTTTTCTTTTAAGTACAGAGTTACACACCACAATGAGGATATTCTTAGATTCTAGAAAGTGACAGACTCTTTCTTATGTTTTCAGTATGTACATGTCAGTATGACTTTAATCTTATGGGAGCCAAAGAGGTTCTTTATTTTTTCTTATCTTTATGTTGGCATTTTTGGTTATTGTTTTCTTCTCGAAGCAGATGTACAACATGTGCTTGGGATAGTAATAGGGCCCATGCTTTCAGGTTTTGCCCAATCAATTTGAGCCGGGTAAAATGTTAAAGGATAGCTTCCCTGGGAGCCCAGGATCAGGGTCCACAGATGATATAAGATAAAAATTACTTTCATCATTATAATTACTCCTAAATGGAGGAATTTGAGACAAAAGCACCTTTCACAAGAGTACCAAGAAATCAAAATGATGCCCACAGGAGGCTACCTGCTCCATGGTCAGCACAGGTAACAGAAGTGTTCACAGTCTCTGGACTCCTGCCCTTCTCCTGCCCAAATCTATGAAGCACAGAGACCACTTAAAATCAGAATTGTAGAACTGCTAGACACCTTAGAGATGTCTGGCACCATTCCCTTGGACTGCAGAATAAAACACAATAGCTCGTTGTCAGAAACTAATTTCAACATGAAGTGCCCCCTGGATGCACTAAGTTCTTTCTCTGCAAATGTTGACTAATGTAAGTGACAGTCATACCATATAAACACTACGATGGCTGGGAAGTCATCGTAGGTAAGGGAATATTTTAGCCATATTTATAAGCATTGGCTCACTTTGTAGAAGAGGCTGAGCTGAGTGTTTTTAAATACTATTTCAGACCTGTTTTACAGCACCCTCTGAACATACCAGAGCCTGAATGGACTAAAAAAGATAGTTGGTTTCAGTAACTTTAATACCAGAAAAATATTATACTGTCTCTATTCCTAAGGATCTTTGAGTATCTTACCCAGAGGTCCTCCACTGAGATAATGATCTTAATGATCACCATGGGCAGATGTGAAAAGGCCCGCTGAATTCGTTCCAGTTGTCCACATGACAAGAAAATCCTGATACTTGATAGGTTTCCAGATTGAGAAGACCAGAGATAAGAGGGAAATAGTACCCTGTATGGAACAACAAGCGATTTGGAGTCAGTTTGGGGATCCCACTTAGGTTTCTGACACTAAAATCCTCTGTGACTCATATCATCCGAGTCCCTTTCTAACCGTCTGAAAATGTGCCTAAAAATATCTACACCCTAGTTGGGAAGTTTAAGAGGCAGAATGCTACAAAGAGCCAGTATGATGTCTCTCAAGAACAAGATCTCAGGAAGCCATAATTGCTATTGGGTCTATTGCTTTTCCAGAATAAAGTACACATGTTGAATCCATATTTCGAATAGATGACTCACCAGATGATTTTCAAACCTGAAGGAATGCCAAGAAGTCACTCTTGTGTCATAGTTCACTCAGAAATCATGTTGTTGGACTGGTGAGGATGATACGATAGCAACATCATCACTAAGAGTGGGGAGCTTCTAATTTCCATACGGCCATGTTGACCCCCTTAGCTCAAAGCCACCAGAGAGGGCAGCTGGGTAGTGGGCACCGTCATCATTATGAGTGGGCAGCTTCCCATTTCCATATGGCCATGTTGACCCCCTTAGCTCAGGACCACCAGAAAGGACAGCTGAGGGGGACCACAGGCCAAGCCTGCCAGGTGTGGCTGGGGCAGGCAGAACTCTGACTTAAGGCTCATCTCCTGTCTAGGTTATTATAATGCTCTTCACAAAGAAAGTGCCATTGTGTGTGAGCCCTCATGTAGAAAAGGTTCAGAATTTCCATTGAGATTCCCTCTTTGACCTTTAGGATATGTAGCAAAGTTCCATTTAATTTTAAACATTGAAGGACTTCTTGATTTTCTTTTCGCTATGACTGTGGCTCAATTCCGCAGTGGTCTAAGAATAGAATCTAGTTAATTTCAGGGTTTAACATTTGTAGACTTGATTCTTGGCCCCACCTATCATCTATTTGGGTAAAGAGTCTATGACCACTTGAAAATAATATATTCTGCACTTATTATGGAATGTTCCCTATATGTCAATTAGGTCACATTTGTTACCAATGTTTTGTCTGCTTTTTCTTTCAGATATTGAGAAAGGTATATTAAAATCTACAAACAATGATGCTCTATTTATTGTGACATCAGAGAATCTACCAGTGTTTTAAGGCAAGAGAAACAAAAAGGATAAGAATTGAGGGGATAATTGTGACTATTCACAGATAATACGATTGTGTAAATAGAAAATCAAAAACAGTGTTTAAATATCATATTAGAATTAAAAATGCAATTTAAAATAATAATAATAATAATAATAATAATAATAATAATAATAATAATAATAAAAGAGGTTTCCTGGGAAACAGATGGTCAAAATACATTTGTAAGCAATAAATGGGCAGAGAAATTGGATTGTAGCTTCCCATTGGACAGTTTCTGAAGAAAACGTAGAACCTGTCAATCTTGGGGTATGACATAGGGTGCACTAACCATTTAAAAGAATTCAGTGGGACTTCATAAAAATGTGACATTTGTAAGCAATAAATGGACAGAGAAAATGGATTGTAGCTTCCCATTGGACAGTTTCTGAAAGAAAACGTAGAACCTGTCAATCTTGGGGTAGGACATAGGGTGCACTAACCATTTAAAAGAATTCAGTGGAACTTCATAAAAATGTGACATTTCTCCTTATCTTATGACCATAAGAAAATGAAAAAGTGAACCGCAGGCTGGGAAGTAAAGATTTGCAATACACACACTGACAAAGACTTGTCAATAAAGAATTCCTGCTCATCAACCATAGAGTCTATTTATAAACGAATACTTCACAAAAGATTGACTGATGGCCAATAAGAACAGGAAAGGGTGCTCTACAGTATTATTTTCAGGAACAGCAAAGCCTTTCCTAAAATGAAAACATACAAACAAACCAGTATTCCCTAGATGGATGACGTCCTTATTTCTGAGGACAGCTTGAAGAACAGACTAGCATCAAAGTAAAGTGATGGAATTCCTGACACTCAGAGGATGGACAATTAACCTCAAACTACAGTACAATTTCTAGGCATCATTTGTTCCTCTGAAGGCAGACAACTAGCACACCCCTTCCTCCACCACACAGGTTGCTTCCCAACCCCTACCATAAACGAAGAAGATGAGAAACAGGACTAGTAGGAAATAGTAAAAATCACATGTGGGGATTATCCTGAAACACACTGATCACATAACTAGTGTAAGGAAGTGTAGGGAACTGACAAGGACAGAGACTCAAGAGGTACTTCTTTGGGAAATGCTGTCTGAAATCGTCACACCTTGGTACCAGCTAATGAGGGCTCTGACCATACCCTAGGGTTTGCTCACAAGGGTCTGCAACACCATCGCTGAGGACTGAAACTCTTCAAGACCTCAAAGCTTGCCTGATTGACTATTGGACTAAGAGATTCCCATGTTCTGAAAACAGATACCAACTCATTGAAAGGTTCACCTGGGCTCTCTCGGAAGCCCTACAAGGAGCTGAACCATTCACTGAAAATCAATTACACACACACACACACACACACACACACACACACACACCTGTCATTTCAGCAATTACTTAAACATTCAAGGTTCTTCCTACCTTTTCTTTTTCACATTGATATTCATACTCACATGAAATGTCATCATTTCTAATGAACACTGATGTCAAAATAGAGATCCATTGACACAATATTTACAAAATGGAACTTCCCTGCTGTCATTTTCAATATAGCGCGTTTAAAGTTCATACATATTTTAGGTTTTTGGTAACTTATACAGGAGAAGATCAGCATTGAAAAACTCTGAATACTTGACAATGAGTTTTAAGCCTAGAGAACAAAAATTGTCCAATTTCATAGATAATAAGGAACCAAAGGGAAAGCATGGAAGCTGTAGTCGAATAATTTTACACATATGCATCCTCTCTTATTCTACTACTGAGGGGCGTGTTTTATTACCACTATGCATGCATCAATTGTCTTCCACGTGCACCTTCACAGGTATAATGAATTACTACAGTAGAATGAAATGTCTGGGAACTACTTGGCGGCATCTATAATGAACAATGAAATTTCTATCTTATATTTGGTGAACTTCCACTGTCTGTCCCTTTAGATGATGGACCCTAAACAGAAGGGGGAATGAACCACGAGAGACTATGGACTCTGGGAAACAAACTGAGGGCTTCAGAGGGGAGAGGGGTGGGGGATTGGGATGGGCCAGTGATGGGTATTAAGGAAGGTACATATTGCATGGAGCACTGGGTGTTATATGCAAATAATGAATCATGGAACACTACATCAAAAACTAAGGAAATACTGTATAGTGACTAACATATCATAATAACAAATTATTAGTAGAAAAAAATTAAAGGTAAAAAAAACCAATACAGCTTTTCTGTTTCAAGAACAATCACAATTGAGAAAAAATCCCTAAAGCAAAACACAGACCAAGTTCCATTTCACTCCCCTTTATTCACATTCTCTGTGGGTTCTAAGCTATTTCCCTACCTCCTTTCCTGCTCAGCAGGGAGCCCGGGCTCAATCCCAGAACCCTGGGATCATAACCTGAGCCAAAGGCACATGCTTAACTGGCTGAGCCAGCCAGGAGCCCCAGCTCCATGTTTTTCTTAAGCAAAAGGACACTTTCTCACAATGCCTTCACATGACTTCACATGGTACCAGAGACCTGCATTTGCTTCTAGGAGGTTGCAGATGAAGGCAATTGCAAACTCTCACAGTGGTTTATCAAATACAATGACCTGCCTGGTGACAGTGAAACCCTTATGAGCCCCCGAGAGGGTGCTGTGACACTCAGCTGTGGCTGGGCTGGCACATAGAACCAAATCCATTTCCCTGCCTGATGTCTGTGAGGAACAGATGCCCCCACTGTGAATGAGACCCTGTCACTGAGCTGTCCAGAGATGACCATCCTCACGGAGGATGAGGATAAAGGACAATGCCTGAGGAGACCTCATCTGTCTCTTATCTTTTTATATTTTTGACAGTGGACAAATCACTGCCTAGGAGTCCCCAACTACCTTAGTCTCATCTGTGAATGACCAAGAGGTTTTACAAAACACTTAAGATTTTCACCTCACAAATGGCCACAACCACTTACCATGGGGATTCAACATTAAGCAAAGATACTGTTCGTTGGAAGAGAGGTCCTGCCCACTGTTGTTTCTCACTTATATGCTCATCTTCCTTACCTCATGGTAACATAACCACCTTGATTCCTGCTTCCATCTTCAGGAAGGCTGAGGTGACTTGAAGGGCATTACCCTGACATCGTTCTTTCTTAGCAATAAGATGTGGACATTTCCCTAGTCCTACACACCCAAAGTTGAATTGGAATCAGGATTGAGGAGGCTGATGAGAGTTGAAGGTGTTTTCCTGTACAGGGTGGTTTATTACCAATAAGGATGGGTCAGAGTCCTCGAAATTCCAGAACCTTTTCATTAATGCTTCCTACTCCTGAAAGATGATGTACTTTGGTCTTTCCCTGCATAGTGTGGAGACTCAGAGAAAAGTGCTTAGCCCTTTCGTCAGACTTCCAGGACCACCTTGGGGCTGGCTTCCATATTCAGAAAGGATGATGTTAGGGCTAAGAGGGTTCCTGTACACTGTTATTTCTTACAGATAAGTGTATGGCATTTTTGTTACATTGCCAGAACCACTTAGTGCTGGGCTTGCCGTCCTCCTGGGGACAAACCCTAACCCTAGTCAGCCCCCAAGGGGCCCCTCCCAAGGGGCCTGGCACCACAACGCCAGGGATTGGGGACCGCCGAGGCCAGCGCCTAAGTCTCCCTGCCGCCCCACAGCAACCCGGGCTGCTAAGGGCGCCGCCAGTCATTCAGGGCGAGAGAATGGGCAGGGCCCTCCAAGCCCCGGCGACATTCAAAGGCCCCCCGCGCCAAAACGCTTGGGCCCACACTCCCTCTCGCCAGCACCTTCACCTCGGCCTGCCCCTCCGCCTGCTGTAGAGCTGGGGGAACGGGCCTGCTGGACTCCTGGGGGCTAACACTTACCCTAGGTCGGCCCCCGAGAGGCCCCTCCCAAGGAGCCTGGCACCGCAATGCCGGGGATTTGGGAACCTCGAGCCCCAGTGCTGGACTCACTCTGCCACCCCACAAGCACCCAGGGCGCTAGGGGCGTTGCCAGTCATTCAGGAAGTGAGAACGGGCAGGGCCCTCCTATCCCCCTGCAACGTTCGAAGGCCCCCCGCGAAAAAACTCTGGCTCCCACGCTCCTGCTTGCCAGCGCCCTCACCTCGGCCCACCCCCCGCACGGTGCAGAGCTGGTGGATGAGGCCTGCCCTCCTCCTGGAGGCTATCCATAACCCTAGGTTTGCCCCTGAGGGGCCCCTCCATAGGGGCTTGGCACCGCAATGCTTGGGATTGGGGACCCCCGAGTCCCAGTGCCGGACTCATCATGTTGCCCCGCCGCCACCTGGGCCGCTAGGAGCACTGTCGGTCATTCATGGAGGGAGCACAGGCAGATCCCTCCAAGCCCCTGGTGACATTCGAAGGCCCCCCGCGCCAAAACGCTTGGGCCCATGCTCCCGCTCGCCTATGCCCTCACCTCGGTCCGCCCCTCCGCTCACAGCACAGCCAGTGGATTGGGACTGCCATCCTCCTGGGTGTTACCCTAACCTTTGGTGGGCCCCCGAGGGGCCCATCCCAGGTTCCTATTGCCCCAACACGGGGAATTTGGGAATCCCGAGCCCCAGCGCCCGACTCACCCTCCTGCCCTACCGCCACCTGGACCGCTAGGGGCACCGCCGGTCATTCAGGGAGGGAGAAGGGGCAGGGCCCTCCAAGACTCCAGCGACCTTCGAAGGCCCCCCGCACCAAAACGCAAGGGCCCACGCTCCTGCTCGCCAGCGCCCTTACCTCGGCCATCCCCTCAGCTCGCCACACAGATGGCGGATCGGGCCTGTGGGCCTTCTGGGGGCTAACCCGAACCCTAGGTCGACTCCCTAGTGGCCCCTCCCAAGGGGCCTGGCGCCGCAATGAGGAGGATTGGGGACTTCTGAGCCCCAGCGCCGGACTCACCATGCCTCCCACCGCCACCTGGGCCACAAGGGGCACCACCAGTCATTCAGGGCGGGAGAACGGCAGGGCCCTCCGAGCCCCCAGCGACTTTCGAAGGCCCCCTGCCTCAAAGCGCTTGGGAACACGCTCCCATTCACCATCGCCCTTACCTCGGCCTGACCCTCCTCTCGCCGTACAGCCCACGGATCAGGCCTCCCAGCCTCCTGGGGGCTAACCCTAACCCTAGGTAGGCCCCCCAGGGGCCCATCCCAAAGGGCCTGGCGCAGCAACGCCGGGATTTGGGACTACTGAGCCCCAGCGCCGGACTCACCCTGCAGCTCAGCCACCACCCGGGCCGCTAGGGGAGCCGCCGGTCATTCAGTGCGGGAGAACCGGTAGGGCCCTCTGAGCCCCCAGAGACCTTTGAAGGCTCCCCACGACAAAACGCTTCGGCCCACGCTCCCACTCGCCAGCGCCCTCACCTCGGCCCACCCCTTCGCTGCACACCCGGCTGATAGGGACTGCCGACCTCCTGGGGCCTAAGCCTAACCCTAGGTCGGCCCTCCAGGGGCCCGTCCCAAGGGGCCTGGCGCCGCAACCCCGGGTATTGGGGACCCCTGAACCCCAGCGCTGGACTCACTGTGTTGCCCCGCCGCCACCCGGGCCGCTAGGAGCACTGTCGGTCATTCAGGGAGGGAGTACGGGCAGATCCCTCCGAGCCCCTGGCGACCTTCGAAGGCCCCCCCACGCCAAAACGCTTGGGCCCATGCTCCCGCTCCCTGTGCCCTTACCTCGGTCCGCCCCTCCGCTCGCTGCACAGCTTGTGGATCGGGACTGCCAGCCTCCTGGGTGTTACCCTAACTTTGGTGGGCCCCCGAGGGGCCCATCCCAGGTTCCTATTGCCACAATACCGGGGATAGGGGACCCCCGAGCCCCAGCGCCGGACTCACCCTCCCGCCCTACCGCTCCCTGGGCCGCTAGGGGCACCGCCAGTCATTCAGGGAGGGAGAACGGGCAGGGCCCTCCGAGCCACCGGCGACTTTTGAAGGCCCCCCACACTAAAACGCTTTGGGCCCACGCTCCCGCTCACCTGTGCCCTTACCTCAGTCCGCCACTCCGCTCGCCGCACAGCTGACGGATCGGGCCTCCCAGACTCCTGGTGGATAAACCTAACCCTAGGTAGGCCCCCTAGGGGCCCATCCCAAGGGGCATGGCGCTGCAACGCCAGGGATTGAGGACTCCCGAGCCCCAGCGCCGGACTCACCCTGCAGCTCCGCCACCACCCAGGCTGCTAGGGGAGCCGCCGGTCATTCAGTGCGGGAGAACGGGTAGGGCCCTCTGAGCCCCCGGAGACCTTTGAAGGCTCCCCACGACAAAACGCTTCGGCCCACGCTCCCACTCGCCAGCGCCCTTACCTCGGCCCTCCCCTCCACTCGCCGCACAGCTGGCGGATCGGGCCTGCGGGCCTTCTGGGGGCTAACCCGAACCCTAGGCCTACCCCCTAGTGGCCCCTCCCAAGGGGCCTGGCACCGCAATGACGAGTATTGGGGACTCCTGAGCCCCAGCGCCAGACTCACCATGCCCCCACCGACACCTGGGCCACAAGGGGCACCACCGGTCATTCAGGGCGGGAGAACGGCAGGGCCCTCCAAGCCCCCAGCGACTTTCGAAGGCCCCCCGCGCCAAAGCGCTTGGGACCACGCTCCCACTCGCCATCGCCCTTACCTCGGCCTGCCCCTCCGCTCACCACACAGCCAGCGGATTGGGCCTCCCAGCCTCCTGGGGGCTAACCCTAACCCCATGTAGGCCCCCTAGGGGCCCATCCCAAGGGGCCTGGAGCCGCAACACAAGGGATTGGGGACAACTGAGCCCCAGCGCCAGACTCACTGTGCCGCCCCACTGCCACCCAGGCCCCTAGCTGCACCGCCGGTCATTCAGGGCGTGAGAACAGGCAGGGCCCTCCGAGCCACGGGCGACCTTCGAAGGCACCCCGCATCAAAACGCTTGTGCCCACGCTACCGCTTGTCAGCGCCCTCACCTCAGCCCGCCCCTCCACTCACCGCAAAGCTGGCTGATCTGGCCTGACGGTCTCCTGGGGGCTAACCCTAACCCTAGATTGGCCCACGAGGTGCCCCTCCCAAGGCACCTGCTGCTGCAATGCCGGGGATTGTGGACCCCTGAGCCCCAGCACCGGACTCACCTTGCTTCCCCGCCACCAACCGGGCTGGTAGAGGCGCTGCTGGTCATTCAGGGAGGGAGAACGGGCAAGGCCCCCTTAGCCCCTGGCGACCTTCGAAGGCTACTCGCGCCAAAACGCTTGGGCCCATGTTCCCGCTCGCCAGCACCCTCATCTCGGCCCGCCCCTCCGCTCGCCACACAGCCGGCAGATCGGGCCTGCCGGCCTCCCGGGGGCTAAACCTAACCCTAGGTCCGTCCCCAAGGGGTCCCTCCCAAAGGCCCTGGCGCCGCAAAGCCGGGGATTGGGGAACCCCGAGCCCCAGTGCCACACTCTCCCTGCCGCCCCGCTGCCAACCGGGCCACAAGGGATGCCGTCGGTCATTCAGAGCAGGAGAATGGGCAGGGCCCTCCAAGCCCCTGGTGACCTTTGAAGGCGCCTCGTGCCAAAATGCTTGGGCCCACATTCCCCGCTGGCCAGTGCTCTCATCTCAGCCCGCCCCTCCGCTCGTCGCACAGCTGGCAGATCGGGCCTACTGGCCTCCTGGGGGTAACCCTAACCCTAGGTCGACCCCCGAGCGGGCCTTCCCAAGGGGCCTGGCGCAGCAACGCCGGATTTTGGGGACCCCGAGCTCCAGCGCTGGACTCACCCTGCCGACCCGACACCACCGGAGCCGCTAGGGGCGCCACCAGTCATTCAGTGCGGGAGAACAGGCAGGGACCTTCAAGCCCCTGGCGACATTTGAAGGCCGCACTTGCGAAAATGCTTGGGCCCACGCTCCTGCTCCCCAGCACCCACATCTTAGCCCACTCCTCCACTTGCCGCACAGGCTGTAGATCAGGCCTGTCGGCATCCTGGGGGCTAACCCTAACACTTGGTCGGCCCACGAGGGGCCCCGCCCAAGGAGCCTTGCGCCGCAACACCGGGGATTGGGGACACCCGAGCCCCAGCGCCAGACTCTCCCTGCTGCCCCACCGCCAACTGGGATGGTAGGGGCACCACCGGTCATTCAAGGAGGGAGAAGGGGCAGGGCCCTCTGAGCCCCAGGCAACCTTCGAATACCTCCCTCGCTAAAACGCTTGGGCCCAACTTCCCCATCGCCAGCACCATCACCTTGGCCCTCCCCTCCGCTCACCACACAACCGGCTGATGAGGCCTGCAGGCCTCCTGTGGGCTAACCCTAACCCTAGGTCGGCCCTCGAGGGGCCCGTCCGATGGGGCCTGGCGCCACAACGCCTGGGATTGCTGACACCCGAGCCCCAGCGCTGGACTAACCGTGCCACCCTGCCGCCACGCGGGCCGCTAGTGGCGCTGCCGGTCATTCAGGGTGGGAGTACGGGCGGGGCCCTCCGAGCCCCCAGCGACTTTCGAAGGACCCCATGCCAAAACGCTTGGGCCAATGCTGCCGCTCGCCAGCGCCCTCACCTCGGCCCACCCCTCCGCTCTCCAAACAGCGGGCGGATCAGGCCTGCTGGACTCCTAGGGGCTAACCCTAACCATAGGTCGGCCCCCGAGGGGCATATCCCAAGGGGCCTGGCTCCGCAACACAGGGCATTGGGGATCCCCGTGCCCCAGTGCCGGACTCACTGTGTCACCCCGCTGCTACCCGGGCCACTAGGGGTGCCGCCGGTCATTCAGGGCGGGAGAACGGGCAGGGCCCTCCGAGCCTCCGGCGACCTTTGAAGGCCCCCCGCGCCAAAACGTTTGGACACACGCTCCCACTTGCTAGCGCCCTCACCTCGGCCCACCCTTCGCTGCACACCCGGATGATAGGGACTGCCGACCTCCTGGGGCCTAAGCCTAACCCTAGGTCGGCCCTCGAGGGGCCCATCCCAAGGGGCCTGGCGCCGCAACCCCGGGTATTGGGGACCCCCGAACCCCAGCGCTGGACTCACTGTGTTGCCCTGCCGCCACCCGGGCCGCTAGGAGCACCGTCGGTCATTCAGGGAGGGAGTACGGGCAGATCCCTCCGAGCCCCTGGCGACCTTCGAAGGCCCCCCCGTGCCAAAACGCTTGGGCCCATGCTCCCGCTCCCTGTGCCCTTATCTCGGTCCGCCCCTCCGCTCGCTGTACAGCTTGTGGATCGGGACTGCCAGCCTCCTGGGTGTTACCCTAACCTTTGGTGGGCCCCCGAGGGGCCCATCCCAGGTTCCTATTGCCACAATACCGGGGATAGGGGACTCCGGAGCCCCAGCGCCAGACTCACCCTCCCGCCCTACCGCCCCCTGGGCCGCTAGGGGCACCGCCAGTCATTCAGGGAGGGAGAACGGGCAGGGCCCTCCGAGCCACCGGAGACTTTTGAAGGCCCCCCGCACCAAAACGCTTTGGGCCCACGCTCCCGCTCACCTGTGCCCTTACCTCAGTCCGCCACTCCGCTCGCCGCACAGCTGGCGGATTGGGCCTCCCAGACTCCTGGTGGATAACCCTAACCCTAGGTAGGCCCCCTAGGGGCCCATCCCAAGGGGCATGGCGCTGCAACGCCAGGGATTGAGGACTCCTGAGCCCCAGCGCCGGACTCACCTTGCTGCCCCGCCACACCCGGGCCACTAGGGGAGCCAATTGTCATTCAGGGCGGGAGAACAGATAGGGCCCTCTGAGCCCCTGGAGACCTTTGAAGGACCCCCGCGACAAAATGCTTCGGCCCACGCTCCCGCTCGCCAGCGCCCTCACTCGGCCCACCCCTCCACTCGCCGCACAGCTGGCGGATGGGACCTGCCGGCCTCCTGGGGGCTAACCCTAACCCTAGGTCGTCCCCCGAGGGGCCAGTCCAATGGGGCCTGGCACGACAACGCCTGGGATTGCTGACCCCTGAGCCACAGAGCCGGACTCACCATGCCGCCCCCCCGCCACACGGGCCGCTAGCGGCACCATCGGTCATTCAGGGCGTGAGAACAGGAAGGGCCCTCCGAGCCACGGGCGACCTTTGAAGGCCCCCCTCAACAAAACGCTTGTGCCCACACTCCCACTTGTCAGCGCCCTCACCTCGGCCTGCCCCTCCGCTCACCGCAAAGCTGGCCGATCAGGCCTGCTGGCTTCCTGGGGGCTAACCCTAACCATAGGTCAGCCCATGAGGGGCCCCTCCCAAGGCACCTGGCGCCGCAACGCCAGGGATTGTGGACCCCCAAGCCCCAGCGCCAGAGTCACCCTGCTGCCCCGTTGCCACACGGTCCGCTAGGGGTGCCATTGGTCATTCAGGGCGGGAGAAGGGGCAGGGCCCTCTGAGCCCCAGGCAACTTTCGAAGGCCCCCCGCGCCAAAACGCTTGGGCCCATGCTCCCACGCGCCAGCGCCCTCACCTTGGCCCGTCCCTCCGCTAGACTCACAGCCAGCGGATCGGGCCTGCCGGCCTCCTGGGGACTATCCCTATTCCTAGCTTGGCCCACTAGGGGCCCTTCCCAAGGGGCCTGGCGCAGCAATGCTGGGGATCGGGAACCCCCGATCCCCAGCGCCAGACTCACCCTACTGCCCCGCTGCCACCCGGGCTGGTAGGGGCGCCGCCGGTCATTCACGGCGACAGAATGGGCAAGGCCCTCCGAGCCCCCGGCAAACATCGAAGTCCCCCCACGCCAAAACGCTTGGGCCCTCGCTCCCGCTCTCCAGAGCCCTCACCTCGGCCCACCCCTCCGCTCAACGCACAGCTGGCGGATAGGGCCTGCTGGCCTACTGGGGGCTAACCCTAACCCTAGTTCTGTCCTCAAAGGGCCCCTCCCAAGGGGCCTGGCGCCATAACGCCGGGGATTGGGGAACCCCGTGCCCCAGCGCCGGACTCACCCTGCCGCCCCGCCGCCACCCGGGCCGCTAGGGTTGCCGCTGGATATTCAAGGCTGGAAAACGGGCAGGGCCCTTTGAGCCCCCGGCAAACTTCAAAGATACCCCGCGCCAAAACGCTTGAACCCAGGCTCCCGCATGCCAGCGCCCTCACTTTGTCCTGCCCCTCCGCTCACCGGATAGCCAGTGGATCAGGCCCGCCGGGCTTCTGGTGGCTAAACCTAACCCTAGGTCAGCCCCCGAGGGGCCCCTCTGATGGGGCCTGGCGCCACAACGGCTGGGATTGCTGACCCCGAGCCCCAGCGCGGGACTAACCGTGGCACCCCGCCGCCACCCCGGTTGCTAGGAGCACCATCAGTCATTCAGGGCGGGAAAACAGGCAGGGCCCTCCAAGGCCCTGGTGACCTTCGAAGACCCCCGTGCCAAAACGATTGGGCCCAAGCTCCTGCTCGCCTGTGCCCATACCTTGCACCACCCCTCCGCTCGCCGCATAGCTGGCGGATCGGGCCTGTGGGCCTCCTGGGGGCTAACTTAACCCAAGGTCGACCCCCAAATGGCCCTTCCCAAGGTCCTGGCGACACAACGCCGGGCATTGGGGACCCCCGAGACCCAGTGCCAGACTCACCCTGCTGCCCCGCTGCCACCAGTACTGTGAGGGGCACCGTCGGTCATTCAGGGAGGGAGAACGGGCAGGACCCTCTGAGCCCCTGGCGACCTTCTAGGACCCTCCCTCTAAAACTTTGGTCCCACATTCCCACTCGCCAACGCCCTCATCTCAACCTGCCCCTCCGCTCGCCACACAGCCGGCAGACCGGGCTTCCCGGCCTCCTGGGGGTAACCCTAACCCTAGGTCGGCACCTGAGGGGGCCCTCCCAAGAGGCCTGGGGCTGCAATGCTGGGTATTGGTGACCCCCGAGCAGCAGCGCCGGACTCACTTTGCTGCTCCACTGCCACCGGGGCCGCTAGGGGCCCCTATGGTCATTTAGGGAGGAAGAACAGGCAGGGCCCTCCAAGTCCCCAACGACCTTCGAAAGCCCCCCCAGGCAAAACGCTTCACCCAACACTTCCGTTCCCCAGTGCCCTCACCTCGGTCCGCCCCTCCGCTCGCCGCACAGCCGGTGGATTGGGTCTGCCGGCCTCCTGTGGGCTAACAGTAATGCTTGGTCGGCCCCCTAGAGCCCTTCCGAAGGGGACTGGCACCCCAACGCCGAGGACTGGGGACCCCGAGCCCCAGCGCCAGACTCACCCTACCACCCCTCCTCTAACTGGGCCGCTAGGGTAGCCGCCTGTCATTCAGGGCGGAAGAACGTGTACGGCACTTCGAGCACTCGGCAACCTTCGAAGGACCCCCCCGCGAAAACTCCTGGGCCCGGGCTCCTGCTTGCCAGTGGCCTCACCTCCGCCCGACACTCCGCTCGCCGTACAGCTGGCGAATCGGGCCTGCCGGCCTCCTGGGTGCTAACCCTAACACTAGGTCGCACCCAAGGGGCCCCTCCCAAGGGGCCTGGCGCTGCAACAACGGGGATTGGGGACCCCCGAGCCCTAGCGCCGGACTCACACTGCTGCCCCTCTGCAACCCGGGCCGCTAGGTGTGCCGTCGGGCATTCAGTGTGGTAGAAAGGGGAAGGACGCTCTGAGCCCCCGACTACTTTCGAATTCCCCCCCACGCCAAAACGCTTGTGCCCATGCTTCCGCTCGACAGCGCCCTCACCTCAGCCTGCCCCTCTGCTCGCCACACAGCCGGCAGATCAGGTCTGCCGGCCTTCTGGGGGCTAACAGTAATGCTTGGTCGGTCCCCTAGAGCCCTTCCGAAGGGGCCTGGCGCCCCAACGCCGAGGATTGGGGACCCTGAACCCCAGCGCCTGACTCACCCTACTGTCCGTCCTCTACCCGGGCTGCTAGGGTAGCCACCAGTCATTCAGGGCGGAAGAACGTGCAGGGCCCTCTGAGCCCCCGGCGACCTCTGAAGGCCCCCGGCACCAAAACGCTTGACTCAAGCACCTGCTCGCCAGCACCCTCATCTCGGACCACCCCTCTGCTCCTTGCGGAGTGGGCGGATCAGGACTGCTGGCCTCCTGGGGGCAAACTCTAACCCTAGGTCGGCCACCGAGGGGGCCATCCCAAGGTGCTTATCGCCGCAACGCCTGGGATTGGGGACCCCCGAGCCCCAGCGCCAGACTCTACCCTGCTGCCCTGCCACAACCCGGGCCGCTAGGCGTGCTGCCGGACATTCAGGGCGGGAGAACGGGCAGGGCCCTCCGAGCCCCTGGCGACCTTCGAAGGCTGCCTGCGCCAGAACACTTGGGTCCACGCTCCGGCTCACCAGCGGCCTCCGCTCGGCCAGCACTTCCGCTCTCCACACAGCCGGCGGATCCGGCCTGAGAGCCTCCTGGGGGCTAACCCTAACCCTAGGTCGGTTCCCAAGAGGCCTGGCACCGCAACGCGGGGGATTGGGTACCCACGAGCCCCAGCGCTGGACTCAACTTGCCGCCCCCAGGCCACCCGAGCCGCTAGGGTCGCCGCCGGTCATTCAGGGCAAGAGAACGGGCAGGGCCCTCCGAGCCACTGGTGACCTTCGAAGGCACCCGTGCCAAAATGCCTGGGCCCACACTCCCGCTCGCCAGAGCCCTCACCTCAGCCTGCCCCTCTGGACGCCACACAGCCGGCGGGTCGGGCCTGCCAGCTTCCTGGGGACTTACACTAAGCCTAGGTCGGCCCCGGAGGGGCCCCTCCCAAGGTGCTGGTGCCACGACGCTGGGGATTTGGGACCCCCAAGCCCAAGCACCGGACTCACCCTGCCCCCCCTCTTCCACCCAGGCCCCTAGGATAACCGAGGATCATGCAGGGCGGGAGAACCGGCAGGGCCCTCAGAGCCCCCGGGAAATTTCGAACGCCGCACGCGCCAGAACGCTAGGGCCCACGCTCCCGCTCACCAGCGGCCTCACCTCGGCCAGCGCTTCCGCTCTCCACACAGTCGGCGGATCGGGCCTGCCAGCCTCCTGGGGACTAACACTAACCCTAGGTCAGCCCACGAGGGGACCCTCCCAAGGGGCCTGGGACCGCAACGCCGGGTTGGGGACCCCGAGCCCCAGTGCCGGACTCACCCTGCGCCCCACCACCACCCAGGCTGCTTGGGGCGCCACCGGTCATTCAGGGCGGGAGAACAGGCAGGGCACTCTGAGTCTTCGGCGACCTTCGAAGGCCCCCCATGCCAAAATGCTTGGGCCCACGCTCCCGCTCGAAGCGCCCTCACCTCGGGCCACCCTTCCACTCGCCGCACAGCAGGCGGATCGGGCCTTCTGGCATCCTGGGTGCTAACCCTAAACCTAGGTCGACCCCTGAGGGGCCCCTCTTAAGTGCCCTTGCACCGCAACGCCGGGGATTGAGAACCCATGAAACCCAGCGTCGGACTCACCACGCCTCCCCATCGCCACCTGGGCCGCTATGGGCGCCGTCGGTCTTTCAGGACGGAAGGACGGGCAGGGCCCTCCGAGCCCCTGGCGACCTCGAAGGCCCCCCAAGCCAATACGCTTGGGTGCACGCTCTCGCTCGCCAGCGACCTCATCTCGGCTCACCCCTCCATTCACCTCACAGCCAGCGGATCAGACCTGCAGGCCTCCTGGGGGCTAACACTAACCCTAGTTGGCCGCAGAGGGGCCTCTCCCAACAGGCCTCGTGCCGGAACGCCCGTGATTTTGGACCCCCGAGCCCCAGCGCCAGACTCACCCTGCCGCCCCGCCTCCACCTGGGCCGATAGGGGCGCCGCCGGTCATTCAGGGCGGGAGAACGGGCAGGGCCCTCTGAGCCCCCTGCAACATTCAAAGGCCCCCCGCCCCAAAACGCTTAGGCCCATGCTCCTTCTCGCCAGCGCCCTCACCTCTGCCCGTGCCTCCGCTCGCGGCACAGCTGGCGGATCGGGCCTGCTGGCCTCCTGGGGGTTAAACCTAACCGTATGTTGGCCCACGAGGGCCCCTCCAAAGGGGCTTGGCACTGCAAAGTGGGCATTGGGGACCACCGAGCCCCTGTGCAAGACTCAACGTGCCGCCCCTCCTCCACCCTGGCCTATAGGGGCACTGCCGGTCATTCAGGGCGGGAGAACGGACAAGGCCCTCAGAGCACCCGGAGACCTTCGAAGGCTCCCCACGCCAAAACGCTTGGGCCCATGCTCCCACTCGCCAGCAGCCTCACCTCGGCCCGCCCCTCCGCTCGACGCACACCTGGCTGATCGGGCCTGACGGCCTCCTGGGAGCTAACCCAAACCATACGTCGCCCCTTGAGGGGCCCCTCCCAAGGGGCCTGGCACCGCCACGCCGGGGCTTGGGGACCCCCGAGCACCAGCGCAAGACTCACCCTGCCTCCTCGCCGTGACCCTGCCCGCTATTAGCGCCGTCCTCATTCAGGGCGGGAGAACAGGCAGGGGCCTCCGAGCCACCAGCAACTTTCGAAGCCCCCCCCGTAACAAAACGCTTGTGCCCACGCTCCCGATGGCCAGCGCCCTCACCTTGGCCCACCACTCCGCTTGCAGCACAGCTGGCGAATTGGGCCTGCCGGCCTCCTTTGGGCTAACCCTACCCTAGATCGGCCCCCGAGGGACCACTCCCAAGTGCCCGGCGCCACCACGCCGGGGATTGGGGACCCCTCCCCAGTGCCGGACTCACCTTGCCGCCCCGTCACCAACCGGGCCGCTACGGGCGCTGCCGGTCATTCAGGGCAGGAGAACTTGCAGCGCCCTCCGAGCCTATGGCGACTACGAAGGCCATCCGCGCCAAAATGCTTGGGCCGACGCTCCTGGTCGCCAGCACCCTCACCTCAGCACGCCACTTCAATTGGCACAGAGCTGGCGGATTGGGCCTGCCGCCCTCCTGGGGGCTAACCCTAACCCAAGTTGGGCCCCAGAGGGACCCCTCCCAAGGGGACTGGCGCCGCAACGCCGGGGATTGGGGAAGCCGAGCCCCGACTGCGGTCTCACCCTGCCCCCATGCCACCACCCGGGCTGCTAGGGGTGCCCCCGGTCATTCAGGGGGGCAGAACTGGCAGGGCCCTCCAAGCCCCCGGCGACCTTTGAAGGCCCCCGTGCCAAAACGCTTGGGCCCACGCTCCCACTCACCAGGGCGCTCACCTCGGTCCACCCCTCTGCTCGCTGGACAGCCAGCAGATAGGGCCTGCTGGTGTCCTGGGGGTTAACCCTAACCCTAGGGCGGCACCCAAGGGGCCCCTCCCAAGGGGCCTGGCGCAGCAACCCCAGGGATTAGGGACCCCCGAGCCCCAAGGCTGGACTCAACATGCCGACCTGCCACCACCTGGGCCGCTAGGAGAGCTGACAGTCATTCAGGGCGGGAGAACGGGCAGGGCACTCCAAGCCCCTGGTGACATCCGAAGGACCTCCGCGCCAAAACGCCTGGGCCCATACTCCCGCTCGCCAGCGGCCTCACCTCCGCCCGCCCCTCCACTCGCCGCATAGCTGCCAGATCTGGCCTGCCGGCCTCCTGGGGTCTAACCCTAACCATAGATCGGCCCCCGAGGTACCCGCCCAAGGGACCTGGAGCCGCAACACCGGGGATTTGGGAACCCCGAGTCCCAGCGCCGGAATCACCCGGACGCCCCGCCGCCACGCGCGACGCTAGAGACGTCGCCGGTCATTCAGGGCAGGAGAACGGACAGGGCCCTCCGAGACCCCGGCGACATTCGAAGGCCCCCCGCACCAAAATGTTTGGGCCCACGCTCCCACTTGCCAGCCCCCTCACCTCAGCGCGCCCATCCGCTCTCCACACAGCCATGGGATTGGGCCTGTTGGCCCCCTGGGGGCTAACCCTAACACTAGGTCGCACCCGAGGGGCCCCTCCCAAGGGGCCTGGTGCTGCCACACCGGGGATTGGGGACCCCCGAGCCCCAGCGCCGTACTCACCATGCCATGCTGCCACCATCTGGGCGGCTAAGGGCGCCTCTGGCCATTCAGGGCGGGAGGACCGGCAGGGCCCTTGAATCCCCCGGCGACCTTCCAAGGCCCCCCGCGCCAAAATGCTTGGGCCCACGCTCCACCTTGCCGGCGCCTTCACCTTGGCCCGGTCCTAAGCTACCACACAGCTGGCGGATCATGCCTGCTGGACTCCTGGGAGCTAACACTAACCCTAGGAGGGCCCCAGAGGTGCCCCTCCCAAGGGGCCTGGCGCTGCAACACACGGCATTGGGGACCCCCAAACCGTAGTGCCAGACTCACATTGCCACACTGCCACCACCCGGGCCGCTAGGGGCACCGCTGGTCATTAAGGGCGGGATAACGGGCAGGGCCCTCCAAGCCTCTAGCGACTTTCAAAGGCCCCCGGCGACAAAACGCTGGATACCATACTCCCGCTCGCCATCGCCCTCACCTTGGCCCACTCCTCCACTTGCCGCACAGCCGGGGCATAGGTCCTGCTGGCCTACTGGGGTCTAACCCTAACCCTAAACCCTAATGCCTAACCTTAAACCCAAACCTTAACCGCTAATCCTAAACCTAACGCTAACCCCTAACCCTTACCCTAAACCTAACCCTACCCTAAACCTAACCCTAAACCCTAATCCTTAAACCCTAAACCCTGACATTAACACTAAACCCTAAACCCTAACCCCTAACCCTAATCCGGAAACCCTAAACATGAAACCCTAACCTTAACCACTAACCCCAAACCCCAAACCCTAACCCTAAACCCTAACCCTACCCAGACACCTACCATACCCCTAACCCTACCCCTAAGCCTACCCCTTCAGCTAACCCTACCCCTAACCCATAACCTAACCCTAAACCTAACCCTAACCCGTACCCTAACCCGTACTCTAACCCTAACTCTAACGCGTACCCTAAACCTAACCCTAACCTGTACCCTAACCCTAACCGTAACCCTAACACGTACTCTAACCCATACCCTAACCCATACCCTAACCTTAACCGTAAACTGTACCCTAACCCGTAATTTAAACCATACCCTAAACCTAACCGTAACCCTAACAAGTACCCTAACCCGTACCCTAACCTTAACCCTAAACCCTGACCTTAACCCATACCATAACTCGTACCATAACCCGTACCCAAACCCTACCCGTACCCTAACCCTAACCCGTACCCTAACTGTAACCCTAAACCCTAAACTGTAACCCGTACCCTAACCCTAACCAGTACCTTTACCTTAACCTTAACCCATACCCTAACTCGTGCCCTATCCCTAACCCGGACCCTAACCCATACCTAACCCTAACCTGTACCCTAACCCGTACCCTAACCCATACCCTAACCCTAAATCGTACCCTATCCCTATCCCTAACCCGTTCCCTAACCCGTACCCTAAGCCTAAACCTAAACCGTAACCTAACCTGTACCATAACCCTAAACTGTACCCTAACCCTAACCGGTACCCTAACCCTAACCCGTACCCTAAACCATACCCAAATCGGTAGGCCAATACTTACCCTAAACTGTACCCTAACCCGTACCCTAAACCGTACCCTAATGCGTACCCTAACCCGTACCCTAACCCTAACCCGTACCCTAACCCTAACCCGTACCCTAAACCTAACCCGTACTCCAACCCTAACCCTAAACCCTAAACCCTAACCCGTACCCTAAACCCTAATCTGTACCCTAACCCATAACCTCCAACCTGTAACCCCTAAACCCAACCCTAACCCGTACCCTCTCCTTACCCTATCCCTAACCCATACTGTAACCGTAACCCATACCCTAACCTTAACCCGTACCCTAATCCGTACCCTAACCCCGGGGATTGGGTACACCTGAGCCCCACCACGGGACTCAGCCTGCCACCCCTCAGGAAACCATGCCCCTTGGGGCGCCACAGAGCATCCCCTGCAGGAGAACTGGTAGGGCCCCCCTGAGCCCCCAGCGATCCTCGGCGACCCCCTACACCCCAACCCTGAGGCCCACGCTCATCCCGCCCCATGCCTTCCCTTCAGCTTGCCACTGAGCTCGTGGCAGAGCCAGCAGATCAGGCCTGCCGGGTTCCTGGGGCCTAGACCTGACCCTAGGTCGGCTGGGTAGGGCCCCTCCCCTGGGGCCCGGTGCCAAAGCCCCAGGGACTGGGGACACCTGACCTCCACTGCAGGACAAAGCCTGCCAGCCTGCAGGAAACCGTGCCCCTTGGGAGTCTGTAGAGCATTCAGGGTGGGAGAACCAGGAGGGCCCCCAGAACCCTGGTGAACTTCGGCGATCCCTAAACCCAACCTTGAAGCCCATGCTCACCCCACAATGCACCCTCACCTCAGCCCGCGGCGGAGCTCGCCACATAGTGGGCAGATCTGGCCTGCGGGGTTCCTGGGCCCCAACCCTAACCCTAGTTCATCTGTGGAGGGGCCCCTCCCCAGGAGCCTGGAGCCACAGCTGCGGGGATTCGGGACACCTGAGCCCCACAGCAGGACTCAGTCTGCCACCCCGCAGGAAACCGTGTGCCTTGGGAGGCCATAGAGCATTCAGGGCGGGAGAACCAGGAGGGCCCTCCTGAGCCACCAGCGAACTTCAGCGGCCACCCGCACCCCAACCTTGAGGCCCACGCTCACCCTCCCCACACCCTCACCTCAGCCCGTGTAGCTCGCCATACAGCCAGCAGATCCAGCCTGCAGGGCTCCTGGGGCCTTACGCTAGCCCTAAGCCGGCTGCGGGTTTGGGGGTCTCCCCAGGAGCCTTATATCGCAGACCCGGGGAATTGGGATACCTGTGCCCCACCGCAGGACTCAGCTTGCCACCCGACAGGAAACCATGCCCCTTGGGGTTCTACGGAGCCTACAGGGCACAAAAATTGGGGAGGCCCCTGGAGCCCATCCCCATCATTGGCAGCCCCCCGTTCCCCAACCCTGAGGCCCATTCTCACCCTCCCTCATGGCCTCCTCTCAGCCATCCACAGAGCTCGCCCCACAGCCTAAAGATTGTCCCTGCCGGGCTCCTGGACCCTAACCCTTACCCTAGGTTGGCCACAGAGAGGTCCCTCCCTAGATTCCTGGCACCACACTCCGGGGGATTGGGGAAACCCAAGCCCCACCGTAGGACTCAGCCTGCAGCCCACAGTAAACTGCACCATTCTGGGGAACAAGAGAGCATTCAGGGCAAGAGAATTGGGGCACACCCTGAGAGCCCCTTCTGGTGAACCCCGACCTTTGTGGGCGCTTCCGGATGAAACCCCAAGGCTCACACTCACCCACCCTTGTGCCCTCATCTCACTCGGCCTGGGAGTTCTCTGAGCACTGGGCAGTTCGGACCTGCTGTCTCTTGAGGCCTAACCTAACCCTGGGTCCTCCGCTGAGTGTCCCTCCCCATTTGCCTGCCTCCAAGGCACCAGGAATTGGGCTCACCTCTGCAAGACTAGAGGACTCAGCCTGCCCCACAGCAGGAAACTGTCCATTTGGGGCTGCAGCAAGAATTCATAGGAAAATCGGAGGGCCCCCTCAGCCCATCCCAGGCAACCCCCACTTTCAGAGATCTCCCCGGATCCAATTAGTAGCTTCACACTGACCTTTAAACTTGCTCTCCATAGAGATCTTTTGAAATTCTCCACACTTCCAACTGATGGCATCATCCAGCTTCAGAGACTTACCCAGCTTTAGGTCTTGAGATGGATTAAAATGGGAAGTCACTTCACTTATGACGACGTACTGGTGACCAAAAGATACATGCATAAATGCTTCATATCACTTGGCTTCAGGGAAATGCAAATCTAAACCCCTATAAATGCCATATTACACGAGGCCGAATATATAAAAATAAGAAGACATGGAACTATACATGTTGGAGAGGATGTGGAGAAACGGGAACCCTCTTACACCCCTGTACGAATGCAGTCCGGTACAGCCACTCTTGAAAATGGTACGGAGTATCCTCAAGAAGTTATAAATAAAGCTACCGATGTCCCAGCAATTGCACTACTGGGTATTTACCCCCAGAGACAGAGGTAGTGAAGACGGGACACATGCACACCAGTGTTCATAGCAGCAATATCCATAATAGACAAACTGTGGAAGGAGCGCAGATGACCATGGATAGATGAATGGATAAAGAAGATGTAGATCATATATATAATGGAATATTACTCAGCCATCAGAAAGGATGAATACTTACCATCACACCGACCTGGGTGGAGCTGGAGGGTATTATGCTGAGTGGAATAAGTCAATGAAAGAAAGACAATGATCATATGCTTTCACTCCTATGTGGAATATCAGAAACAAGGAAGAAGACCATAGGGCAAGGAAGGGAAAATAGAATGGGAAGTCATCAGAGAGGGAGAAAACCCATGATGGACTCTTAACTACCGCAAGAAACTGATGATTGTTGGAGGAGAAGTTGGGGGGGTAACTGGGTGAGTAGCATTAAGGAGGTCACACGATACAATGAGCACTGGGTGTTACACACGACTGAAAATTTATTGAAGACTACATCTGAAACGAATGATGTACTGTAAGTTGGCTAATTGAATTTAAATTAAAGAACAAAAGACCTCGAATAAACAATCCTAAACATTTGTATGGAACCACTAAAGATTCCAAACAGCCAGTGCAATGTGGAAAAGAAAAACAAAGCTGGAGGACTCACAATTGCAGATTTCAGGTTATACTACAAAGCTGCAGTCATCCTAACAAGACAGTACAGCACAAAAATAGACACAGTGACCAAAGGAACAGGATACAAGTTTAGACAGAAACCCACAATTATGTGGTCCATGAATCTTCCACAAAGCAAGCAACGATATCAAAAGGGAAAAGGACAGTCTCTACAACAAATGGTGTTGGGAAAACTAGACAGCTACGTACAGAAGAATGCAATTAGACTCTTTTCTTACACAATAAAGACAAACGCAAAACAGTTTCAAGACCTCAATATGAGACCTGAATCCATAAAAATCCTACAGGAGGGAAGACAGTAACTTCTTGACATGGACCATACCAACGTTTTTCTAGACTGTCTCCTGAGGCAAAGGAAATGAAAGCAAAAATAAACTATTGGGAATACAGCAAAATAAAAAGTTTCCACATGGCAGAAGAACAATGAAAACGTAAAAATAATAAGACAACCTACTCAAAGGGAGAAGATATTTGCAAAGATCATAGGCAATAAAGGGATAGTGTCCAAAACATATACAACTGATACTACTCGACCCCCAAAACAAATAATCCAGTTAAAAAATAGGCAGAAGACATGGACAGACATTTCTCCAAAGAAAAAATACAAATGGCCAACAGTCCCGTGAAAAGATGTTCACCATCACCCATCATCAGGAAAATGTAAATCCAAAGGACAATGAGGTAATACCTCAAACCTGTCAGAATGGCTAACATCAAAAGCACAACAAAGAGCAGGTGTTGGGAGGATGTGGATAAAGGGGAATCCTAGCGAACTGTGGGTGGGAATGCAAACTGTGGTGGCCACCGTGGAAAACAGTATGAAGGTTCCTCAAAAAATTAAATATATAACTACCCTACGATCCAACAATCACACTACTTGTATTTACCCAAAGAATAGGAAAACAGTAACGTAAAAGGATACGTGCACCCCTATGTTTCTTGCACCATTATTTACAATATCACCATATGGAAGCAACCCAAGTGTCTGTAGAAAAATTGACAAATGAGATGATAGATGTGTGTATTCACACACACACACACACACACACACACACACACACACACACACATACAATGGAGTATTACTCGGCTTGAAAAAGAATGAAACCTTGCCATTTGCAGACACATGGATGGAGCTAGAGAGTATTATCCTAACTAAAATCAGTCAGTCAGAGAAAGACAAATCCCATACGATGTCACTCTAATGGGGAATTTAAAAAACAAACAAAAATAAATAACTAAAAGAGAAAAAGGAGACACACCAAAATACAAACTCTTAACAATAGAGAAGAAACGGATGGTTACCAGAGAGGAGGTGGATAGAGGGATGAGTGAAATAGATGAAGGGGATTAATAGGATGCTTTTCTTGATGACCAATGAGTAATATATAGAATTACTGAATCACTCTATTGGACACCTGAAAAGAATGTAACACTGTATGTTAGCTCTACTGGAATTAAAATAAATTTTTAAAAAAGATTTTTCTTTCAGGAACCTCTTTGAAAAAGCTTTTCCTGTGCACTGTGCATAAGCCCTACTTGGGAGGATTCACTCTACAATAATTATTCACTCTATGCCTTGAATTCAGATTTCACTGAGTTCTTACTGTGGATCCCAGGCCACGGGAGCCATGGTCCTTTTCTGTCCAGGCTCAGCACCTATGCATTCAAGATTGGAAGTAGAGACACATGTCACTTCACAGTCCAGAAAGCTATTATTGTTTCTGTTTCAGTGTGAGAGAGTCACAGACTTTTGGACAGGTTTCAGAGCAGGTATATTATGGATCCTGGATCTCTACTTCAATGTTCATTGCCTGGATCCATTTGGCTAATAGGTTCCCTGTGGATGGGCTTGCTTCCAAGCACATACATGGAAGATGCAAAGGCGGATAGGATTGGTGCGGGACAGGAAGAAGACCAAATGCAGACAAGAGTCCGATCCCTCCTCTGATCCAGGAACTGCTACGGGAGAGGGTACAGGAGGTAGAATCCATGCGAAACTCCAAGGTCACCAGCTGAACACAGGAGGCATAGGTCAAGGGATCTGGAGATGCAGGGGTTGAAGGCTGCTCTGAGCTACCTCTGGGAGGAAGGGAGGGAAGGAATGAGAAGGAGACACTGCCTGCCCCTGGCCCATGCCAGCTGCCCACCACTCCGACACGCATCCATCTACACAGCTGACACAGCCTGTGCTCAGGATGGGCTGGCTCATGTCCCTCAATCCTCAGTGGGAGAGCTGGTCCCAGGGCTCAGAGACATGCTGAGGGAGATGAGAGGGAAAGCTGCCCCACCCAGGTCATCCCCTCCTTGAGCAGACAGCCCTTCAGAACTGCTAAAAAAAACCCCACTAACGGGGTTGAAAGACATGCCATGGATGAACTAAGGCATAGAGATATGTAAAATAACATTCAGTTTTAAGTTCTGAGCTGTCATCTCAGGAAGTGGGGAGAGCTTCCCTGAAGAAGACTGATAGGAGGACAGTCCATGCTGAAAAAGGAGACATGGCTCTCCTGATTGGGGACCTGTAGCCCCCTTCCAGGGCAGGGCATCATCCTCGCAACCTACAAGATCCATGAAAGTGTTCCATCAGGGCCAGATGTTTGTTTCAAGAAGGCTACCCTGGCATCAGACTGCACAGGGCACCAGGGACGAGGGCCAGATGGAGGACGGACAATACCCCGGAGGCCATGGGGCAAGAGCAGAGGCACATGACCTTGAAGATGATGATGAAAAGCAGGAGGTGGCAGCATGGAGCCGTCCCGAAAGTACCATGGGAGCAGTGCCCACAGCAACACTGACTGGGTGACTTCTGTGCCCGGTGTCGCTTGCTTCAGTGGGCTCCAGACTAGTCCTGAACACAACTCTCAGAAGTGTGCACCACCCCCGGCCTCCTCTCCCCTTGCAACTGCTAGGAATCAAGGTCAAAGACCCTGGTCAGCTTTCGTGGAAACCAAGCAGTGGCTCCCCCACACGCTGCACCTCTGGTGGTGGTCCAGTGCGACCCTCGTGCCTGGCCAGACACTGATGTCTACCTGTCTCCACACAAATTAACAGAGAGGTGGGTGTCCCTGAATTGCACAGCACTTGATGAGACAGATCCACAGAACCCAACACCCAGTGGGTCACTCGAGACCTCACCTATGGTCATGGAGCTCACCATACCTTATTTCTGTCATTTCCCACAGAAAGCCTGTTTCTGATCCCCCACAATACCATACATCCTGGTTGCTGACCTGGGGTCATGCCATGAACCCACATGGCACCTTTCTTTAAGTGAAAGCTATGCCTACACCTCCTAGAAAATATTCCTAATGAAGTACATGTCCATCAGGACTACGGTGTGAATGGTAGCACACAGCCTGCATGGTAGTAGTCAGTAATTCTAGCAAGGGTTAACCCTACCCCCCGTCTCACAAAACCTTCCTCCGTCACCACTGAACTCATGGTCTGCCCTCAGAAAACCCTCCAGGAAACAAACCTTTCATCTGAATGCTCTCTTCACCTTCTGCTTCAAATCTTGTCCAACCACAATGATAGGAAATTAGAAATCAGTCTCAAGAAAAAAATGGGACAGTCAAAAATAGGTGGAGATTTTTGGGGCCTGGGTGGCTCAGTCGTTAAGGATCTGCTTTCAGCTCAGGTCGTGATCCCAGGATCCTGGGATCTAGCCCCGAATCAGGCTCCTTGCTCAGTGGGAAGCCCGCTTCTCCCTCTCCCACCCCCCTGCTTCCATTCCCTCTTTCACTGTCTCACTCTCTGTCAGATACCTAAATAATCTTAAAAAAATATGTGGAGATTTAACAACAAGCTACTGAACAACCAACAGTCAAAGAAGAAATCAAAAAAAATTTAGAAGTACCTTGACACTGATGAAAAAGACAACCTACAAAAACTTATGGGATGCAGCAAAAGTAGCTTTATGTGGGACATTCATAGAAATTCAAATCTTCATCAATCCATGAGAATAATCTCCAATAAACAACCAGATTTATGTGGTAAAGAAGTAGAAAATAAAACAACAAACAAAGCCCCAAATTAGTAGAAATAAGGAAATAACAAAATGGAATGCATAAATAAATCCAACGGAGACTAAAAAGACCAAAAAAGAAAAAAACCAATGAAAATGAGAGCTGCCTTTTTTGGAAAGATAAACAAAACTGACAAACTTAGCCAGACTCACCAAGAAAGAGGACTCGAATATAAACAGGAAGGAAAGATAATGGATTCCTGTCTCATATCAAAATCAAAAGAACTCTTCAAACTTAGACACAACAACTTCTTGCAAGATAGGTCTCTAAAGGCAAAGGAAATAAAAGCAAAAATGAACTATTGGCACTTCATCAGGATAAAAAGCTTCTTCTTGGCAAAGTAAAAGATCAACAAAACAAGAAGGCAACCTATGGAATCGAAGAAGATATCTGCAAATGATATTACAGATAAAGGGCTGGTACCCAAGATCTATAAAGAACTCCTCAAACTCGACACCGAAAAATGGGCAGAAGACACAGATACTTCTCCAGAGAAGACATACAAATGTCCAACAGACACATGAAGAAATTCTCCACATCACTTGCCATCAGGCAAATACAAATCAAAACGACAATGAGATACCACCGTACACCAGTTAGAATGGTTAAAATTAACAAGACAGGGGGCACCTGGGTGGCACAGTGGGTAAGCATCTGCCTTCGGCTCAGGGCGTGATCCTGGCATTATGGGATCGAGCCCCACATCAGGCTCCTCCGTTATGAGCCTGCTTCTTCCTCTCCCACTCCCCCTGCTTGTGTTCCCTCTCTCGCTGGCTGTCTCTATCTCTGTGGCATAAATAAATAAAATCTTGAAAAAAAATTAGCAACACAGGAAATAAAAAAAAAAGTCAGAGAGGATGTGGAGAAAGCGGAGCCCTCTTACACTACTCGTGAGAATTCAAGCTGGTACAGCCACTTTTGAAAACAATATGGAGGATCCTCAAGACGTTAAACACAGAGCTATCCTATCACCCACCAATTGCACTACTGGGTATTTACCCCATAGACACAGAGTAATGAAAAGAAGGGCACCTGTATCCCAATGTTCATAGCAGCAATGTCCCTAATAGCCAAACTGTGGAAGGAGCCAAGATGTCCTTCAGCAGATGAATGGACAAAGAAGATGTGGTTCATCTATATAATGGAATATTACTCAGTCATCAGAAAGGACGAATACCCACCATTTGCACCAACGTGGATGGACCAGGAGGGGATTATGCTAAGTGAAATTAAGTCAAGCAGAGAAAGACAATTATCATATGGTTTCACTCCTATGTGGAATGGAAGGAATAGCATAGAGGACATTAGAAGAAGGAAGGGAAAAGTGAAGGGGGGGAATGAGAGGGGGAGATGAACCATGAGAGACTACTGACACTGGGAAACAAACTGAAGGTTGCAGAATGGGAGGGGAAGAGGAATGGGTTATCCTGGTGATGGGTATTAAGGAGGGCACGTGTTGGGGTGCCTGGGTGGCACAGCAGTTAAGCGTCTGCCTTCGGCTCAGGGCGTGATCCCGGCGTTATGGGATCGAGCCCCACAACAGGCTCCTCCGCTGTAAGCCTGCTTCTTCCTCTCCCACGCCCCCTGCTTGTGTTCCCTCTCCTGCTGGCTGTGTCTATCTCTGTCGAATAAATAAATAAATTCTTTTTTTAAAAAAAAGGAGGGCACGTGTCATAATGAGCACTAGGTGTTATATGCAAACAATGAATCATGGAGCCCTACATCAAAAACAAATGAAGTACTGTAGGGTGAATAACAATTTTAAAAAAAGAGAAGATATGAAATCCATACAGGAAAACTGGCACAATTTGCAAATGTCATGAAATCCCGAAAGATTCCACACACAAAAAAAACCTGTTAGAATAAAAAAATTCAAGAAAGCTGCAGGATATAATGTCAATATACAGAGACCTCTTGTCTTTATTTTTTTCAGATTTTATTTATTTATTTGACAGGAAGAGAAAAAGCACGAGCAGGGGGAGAGCCAGAAAGAGGGAAAAGCAGACCCTCGCTAAGCGGGCAGCCCAACACGGGGCTCAATCCCAGAACTCTGGGATCATGACCTGAGCTAAAGGTAGATGCTTCACTTATGGAGCCACCCAGATGACCCAACTTCTTGCATTTCTGTATACTGATGACACACTTTCGCACAGAGAAATTAAAAAAGCAACACCATTTAAAATTGCATAAAAAAATCTTGAAATAAAAGTAACCAAGAATGAGAAAGACATAGTACACTCAACACATGGCAGAAAAGAAATGAAAAATATGTGTCGAGGGGGGCAGAATGTATGGGTCAAAGATTTGGAAGGCAACACAAACAAATGGAAGCATACGCCATGCAACTTAACTGGAAGAGTTAATTATGTGAACATGTCCATCATAACCAAAGCAATCGACAGATGTGATTAAATGCCTATCTGAATTCCAGTGGCATTATTCGAGGAAATAGAAAACAGTCCTCAAAGTTGTATGGAATCACAAAAGACCCCAAATACCCAAAGCAACCTGGAGAAAGAGGTGCAGTCTACACACTCCTGGATTTCAAGTTAGATTACAAAGCTGTTGTCATCAAAACAGGATGGTACTGGCATAAACACAGACACCAGGTCAGTGGAACAGAACAGAAAGCTCAGAAACTTACCCACACGTAGATGATCCTAACTTACGACACAGCAGCAGAAGATATGCCATGAGGGAAGGACTGTTTCTTCAGTGAGCGGTAACAGGCAAACTGGACACTAAATGCAGAAGAATATAACCGGGTCACTTTCTTACACCACACACAAAATTTTTAATGGATGAATGATTTGAACATAAGACCTGAATCCATAAACCTCCAAGAAGACACAGGTACTAAGTCTCTCGACATTGGTTTTGGCAAAGAGTCTTCAGATCGGACACCAAATGCAAAGGCAACAAAAGCAAAAATAAACAAGTGGAACAACATCAAACTGAAATCTTCCACACGGCAAAAGACACCAGCAAAAACTTAAAAGGCCACTGACCCAATAAGAAAAAAATATCTGCAAATCATATGTGTGAGAAAAGGCTAATATCCAAAATACACACAACACTCCTACATATCAAAACAAAAAAAAAACTATATAAAAAAATGGGAGGAATATGTGAATAGAAACTTTCCAAAGATGGCACACAGGTGCCAACAGACAGAAAAAGTTGTTCCACATCACTAAATATCGTCAGGGAAACATCAGTCAAACCCACAATCGGCTATCCGCTCACAAGTGTTGGAACAGCAATTGTCCCAGAGACAGACACCAGGTGGGGTCAAGGGTGTGCAGATGAGGAGACACTGTGCACTGTTGGTGGAAATGGAAATTGGTGCAGCCACTGTGACAAACGGTATGGAGGTTCCTGAAAAAATAAATAAACTACCCCATGACCCAGTAATGGCTCTACTGAGTATTGATTTGAAGAACACAAAAATGCTGCCTCAAAAAGACAGATGCACTCCCACGTTCACTGCAGCATTATTCACAAGAACCAGACATGGAAACACAGACCTTGGGGGCCTTATGCTAAGTAACTCAGACACAGAAAGACCAATACCAGATGCTCTCATGTACATTCCACGTGGAATAAAAAAATACTAAACGCATAGATCCTGAGAGCAGATTGGTAGGTGCCAGATACGGGGATGGCGTGGTAGAAACGGGTAAAGGTGGTCAAAGTCTCAATGTTTGAGTGAGAAAATCCGACAGTCATGAAATATTCTGTCCAGCATGGAGACTAAAACTAACCCCGCAGCATGGGGTATAGGTTTCCCTGCTCTTTGAAAGTACAGGGCTTCTGAGAAACCTTGCACAGCAGAAATGGTGTCAAGAAGGAATGGCCATTAATTTACACGAACAATTAGACAGTGTGCTCAGACTCCAAAATTCCTTCTCTTTGGCTTTTCTTAGGCCTCAGGACACAAGTTTCTGACGGAGGCCCAGCATAAATGAAGATAAAGCACAGCAGAGGCTCACAGACACAATTCAAAGTGCTGGTGGCTGGATGCAGAGAGCGGTTCCCAGTGGAAGGAGCTGGTTGGGGTGCACGCCGCCTCTGTCATGCTTCTCCCCAAAACAGATGCTGACCGCGATTCTCACTGTTCACCTTTTTTCATAAGAGGGAAATCCTCTTCAGGTCTCTTCCTCTTACTGAAGCTGGGTAATAACGTAGTTCTTTCAAGAAAGCCCAATGTCTTACTGTGAACGTTTAAAAAGTGGGGAATACTTGTACTTGAGCATTGCTGAGGGAGGAGATGTGAAAGGTTCTCCCAGACACAAACCTCAGCAGATCCACCAGGAAAGGCACATTCCTCAGCATGCAGAACACGGACTACCTCCTACCCCCAGAAACCCTCTCCTTCCCCTCGATCAGGACAACCCACAACAGCTGGGAGTTACCCCAACTCCTCCGTTCTCCTGCTCCTAATAGCTAACCCATCAGCAAATCCTGTGAGCTCCATCTTCAAAATGGACCCAGAATAGGTCTAACCACTCCATCCAAGGCCACCTGTCTGGTCCACAGTGCCTGAGTTCCTGTAAAAGCTTTGTCATTGACCTGCCTTGCCATCTTCAACCCTCTGTCATCTGTTCTCAACACTGTAGCCAGGATGGCCCAGTGAAACAGGGTCTCATGGGGTTATAGCCCTGGAATGGTTTTTTCTGTGACCTCTCTGAGGTCATGTCCTAAGGTGTCTCCTGTGGCCACAGGGCCTTCTTGCTGCTCCTGGACATACCTGAAATTCTCCTGCCCCAGAGCCTTTGCACATGCTTTCCCTTCTGTTAAGAATGCTCTTGATGTGTTCTCACTCACCTTCGGAGAAGTCTGAATTGGAGTGACAGGAACAGAAGACGAGGCTGTGTGTTGGGTGAGGCTGGTGGCCCAGAAGAAGGTTCTCTGCCAGCTCGCCGCCTGTGCCTCCCTTGCCCTCAGCCAGGAACTTGCACACAGCCCTCACCTGTCACAACTCTCACCCAGGAGACCCACAGCCACCCCTTCCCACACCCTGCTGCAGAATGCATTCAGCTCTCCTCTGGGACCCCTGTCAGCTTTACCCAGTCCTGGAACTCCCCTGTCTCCTGCAAAGCTCCCGGATTCCCCCTCTGCTTCCAAAATCGCAAGGCGTTCATGAGAAAGCTATAATGCTAAGTATTGAAAGTTTCGCACCTGCTTTCCCATTCTGTTGCCTCTCTCTCCACCTTCTTTCCTACCTGTGCAAACTGTAACATATCAGTGGAACATGAACATGCTCTGAGACCTGAATCTTTCATTGCAGCTTTCTGAGGACTCCTTATGTGATAAGAAACTAGTGTATCCTACAACAGGGTGTTTCACATCTCTCATCTATAGAATAGTACAGCCCAAATCACTACAATTTTACCTCACTCTTCATGAAGCAGAACACTTTTTCCTTTCTTCTTTTACTTAAATTCCAGTTAGTTCACATGCCATGGAGTATTCGCTTCAGGGGTAGGATTTAGTGATTCCTCACCTGCATACAGTACCCGGTGCTCATCACAAGTGCCCTCCTTAATACCCCTCACCCATTTAACTCTTCCCCCCCGCCCCTGTCCTGCAGCAACACTCAGTTTGTTCTCCAAGTTTGAGTCTATTTCCTTGTTTGCCTCTCTCATCACCCCTCCACTCTGTTCATCTGTTTTCTTTCTGAAATTCCACAAGCATGAGAGCATAGGATATTTCTCTTTCCTCAATGATTTTGCTTAGCTCAATACACTCTAGGTCCATCCACATCCTTGCAAATGGTAAGATTTCATTCTTTTTGAAGCTGGGTCATATTCCATTATATATACGTATCCCACTTCTGCTTTATCCATTCATCAGTGCATGGACTTTGGGATTCTCTCCATAGTTTGGCTACTGTGGACATTGCTGCTATAAACATCATGGTGCATGTACCCCCTTTGAATCTGCATTTTTGTATCCTTTGGGTAAATACCTAGGAGAGCAATTGCTGGATCATGGGGTTGTTCAATGTTTAACTTTTTGAGGAACCCCCACACTGTTTCCCAGACTGGCTGCACCACTTTGCATTGCCACCAACAGGATGGGAGTGTTCCCCTTTAAGCAGAACATTATCTGCCGGCAATTTCATAAGAGGAAACAAAACCTCTGTGAGATGCACCCAGGGTCAGGCAAGCAGTTGCAGACTTCACCCCAAGGCTCCTGACGCCAAGCCCCTTGAAGCCACCAGCATGCCACTATCCAAAAGAATTCCCAGACTCTCCTTCTGACTCCACCACCAAAGAAACTACAGAGAGAATATGGCACCTCAAAATATGGAGATAATACATTTAGTAAAACTAGAAAGTCAAGCTCAACTTTTAAACAGGAACAGGCCGCTTTGGATAATTTTGAATTTTCCCTCCACCCTAATTTTAACGCTTCTGATGAATAAACTAATCAATGATGAAACATCACCTTTGCCAAATGACATCATCCAAGTCTGTATCAGATTAAAATAAGCCACCTAACTCTAGATGCTGGTCACTCAACCATATCTTAGGCCCAATTGAATAAACACTGTTAGATGAAGGAACAAATTAGATGTTACAAACAGGCACAGAGTGAATCTCACCTTCCCTTTCTAATAAAAGAGGGTTGCTAGGAAACAGATGGGCAAAATACATTTGTAAGCAATAAATGGACAGAGAAATTGTGATCCCCTGCAAAGTTCTACCTGCAGGGAAACTAAGTAATTCTTGTACCAAACCCAGAATGCTGACAGCTACTTCAATTTTACTTTGTGGCTCAACTAGAGAAAAGAGAAAAGCCTAGGAGGTTTTGGGATAAAGAGAGGTTTTACCTCCAGCCCTGACATAGATAGGACATTTTGCCAAACATACCTGTGCTTTCTCTGAGCACTGGTGTCCTGTGACAAGCTGCCTCGCTGACTCCGATGCTGACGTTCAAAACCTCGTGTGTCTTGGAGCCAGAGCAGAGAAGTGCTGTCAGCTGGGGAGAAGAAGGCACCTCTGACCTAAAGCCTGCACACCTGCTTCGGTTTCTGGGCGAAGGGGCAACACATACTTGTTGTTTAGCAGTAATTATCTTCATTCTCAATAGACCAATGACCTTGCCTTTTCTGGAAGGCAGACTTACTCTTCTAAAGAAACCCTCAATTCGTCTATTCCCAATGCAACTAGAGTGGGGTCTGGTTTATGCCCGCCTCCAGGCCCCCACCTGGAGGATTTTCCTGCATGATTCTAATAGCCAATTACCACTAACCCGGGGGCACACGGGGCATAATGCTGAAGTTGGGGGATGGCTCTGGGGCATGCTACTGCCACACCTGTGCCTGGGGACCAGGGCACACCCTGCTGAACTCAGGGTACTGCTCAAGATGCATCACCTGCACTGTGTCAGAGAACTGAAGGTGGGGATTGTGTGAAGTCCTTACCCGCACTCTTCCAGGGGAACAGGGGAAACCTTGAAATTCTGCAACCCATCCCACAAAAGCTCAGGTGAGTGGGTGTCCTGGAGTTCACGGGTATGGGGAATAAAGTCAGTTGAGGACATGGGGCAGAAGAGACTTTAAAGGGAAAAAGAAAACTCACCTGAGTCCCCACAAGGAACCCTCTCCACATGCCCTTCCAGAACCCTGCCTCCCACCTGGGGCGCACCCTACCCCCGGACCCCCACCCCAGTGCACGCTGCTCACTCACCAGCAGGGATCTCCACAGGGCAACTCTCTCTCTCTCTCAGTGCCCCTTCTTTGCCCCAAGTCTGCAACCCACTGCAAGTCTGGGACTGCCCACAGAGACATAGCTCCACCCCCAAGCGGTGAATGGTTGGTGAGGGTGGTGCCTGAGCCCCTTGGATGCTGGGCAACCCGCCCTCAAGCCCCTGGAACCCTGAAAGTGCAGGGGGCCCAAGAAGCGCCTGCTCGACCCAACACCCAGCACAGGCATGGGTGGGGTCGTGGGCCGAGGTCCCCCCACACACCTGGCCCCTTCCAGGGACCCCTCTAGCTGCAGACCACCCTCAGAGTCCTGCCCCTTCCCTTTCTGCACCAGCCCTCCCTGCTGGGGTGTGCCTGGTTTTGGGCAAGTCTCTCAGACCCTCCAAGGCTTGGGCTTTAGGAAATGCAATGTTTTTATGCATTTTCAGTATGTACATGTCAGTATGACTTTAATCTTATGGGAGCCAAAGAGGTTCTTTATTTTTTCTTATCTTTATGTTGGCATTTTTGGTTATTGTTTTCTTCTCGAAGCAGATGTACAACATGTGCTTGGGGCAGAAATAGGGCCCATGCTTTCAGGTTTTGCCCAGTCATTTTGAGCCGGGTAAAATGTTAAAGGATAGCTTCCCTGGGAGCCCAGGATCAGGGCCCACAGATGATATAAGATAAAAATTACTTTCATCATTATAATTACTCCTAAATGGAGGAATTTGAGACAAATGCACCTTTCACAACAGTACCAAGAATTCAAAATGAATCCCACAGAAGGCTACCTGCTCCATGGTCAGCACAGGTAACAGAAGTGTTCACAGTCTCTGGACTCCTGCCCTTCTCTTGCCCAAATCTCTAAAGTACACAGACCACTTAAAATCGGAATTGTAGAACTGCTAGACACCTTAGAGATGTCTGGCACCATTCCCTTGGACTGCAGAAGAAAACACAGTAGCTCGTTGTCACAAACTAATTTCAACATGAAGTGCCCCCTGGATGCACTAAGTTCTTTCTCTGCAAATGTTGACTAATGTAAGTCACAGTCATACCATTTAAAAACTACGATGGCTGGGAAGTCATCGTAGGTAAGGGAATATTTTAGCCATGTTTATAAGCATTGGCTCACTTTGTAGAAGAGGCTGAGCTGAGTGTTTTTAAATACTATTTCAGGTACAAGAGAGGAGTTAAGATGGCGGAGGAGTAGGAGACCCCTTTTTCAGCAGGTCCCCTGAGTTGAGCTGGATAGGTACCAGACCAGCCTAAACAACCACGGTATCAGCCTGAGAGGCAGGAAGATACATCTGGACCTCTACAAATGAACATCTCCAGCACTGAGTATTGAGGTATGAAGCGGGGAGCCTTGAAACCGGGCACAGATATCAGAAGATAAACGGAAGGGGGGGAGCCGCCATGTTCTGGCACCCGGAAGCAGCAACCACCTGCACCAGGGAGCGGGCGGACTCATGGATGGCACACGGGAGAGAGTGGACTGAGACCGGTGAGCCCAGAGCGTGCGCCACCAGGCTTCTCCTGGAACACCGGAATCCCGGTGTGCTCACCAGGCATAGACTGAGACCAGGAGACCCGGGAGCCCACGGGGCGGCTGGCGGCTGGCAGGCCACCTGCACAGGGGATCTGGCGGACTTGCGGTAGGCACCTGCGAAACAGCAGACTGAGACCCTGAACCAGGTGCCAGAGCCACCAGGCTTCTCATGGAACTCTAGAATCCCGGTGTGCTCAGGGGATCCAGACTGAGACCAGGAGCTTCCAGAGAGAGATCAGGTCTTCTGGTGGCTGGCAGCATTAGAAACACAAAGGACAGAGATGCACTAGCCCCGGAATTGAGGCCAGGGACACCAGGTGTGGGGTGCACATCCCAGGATGCTACAGGGTTGAGCAGCACCAACAGTAATGGAGTTAAAGTGGCCAGAACAAGGGTGGAGAACAGGCCGCATTCCCTCTGTTCTGTGACAATTCAGCCTCTGCTGCTCTGACTCTCAGAAAAGGCACAGCAGATCACCAGAGAAAGCCGCCAGGGAACAAAAGCCTGGAAATACTGGCCCAGAGCATGCCCACCCCCATTCACCCTTGCAGGGGACACGGAAACTCTACCCAAACAGGGTTGCCTGAGTATGGGCATGGGAAAATACAAACCCTTAACAATAGAGAACAAATGGATGGTTACCAGAGAGGAGGTGGATAGAGGGATGAGTGAAATAGATGAAGCGGATTAAGAGGACACTTTTCTTGATGACCACTGAGTAATATATAGAATTACTGAATCACTCTATTGTACACCTGAAACGAATGTAACACTGTATGTTAGCTCTACTGGAATTAAAATAAATTTTTAAAAAAGATTTTTCTTTCAGGAACCTCTTTAAAAAAGCTTTTCCTGTGCACTGTGCATAAGCCCTACTTGGGAGGATTCACTCTACAATAATTATTCACTCTATGCCTTGAATTCAGATTTCACTGAGTTCTTACTGTGGATCCCAGGCCACGGGAGCCATGGTCCTTTTCTGTCCAGGCTCAGCACCTATGCATTCAAGATTGGAAGTAGAGACACATGTCACTTCACAGTCCAGAAAGCTATTATTGTTTCTGTTTCAGTGTGAGAGAGTCACAGACTTTTGGACAGGTTTCAGAGCAGGTATATTATGGATCCTGGATCTCTACTTCAATGTTCATTGCCTGGATCCATTTGGCTAATAGGTTGCCTGTGGATGGGCTTGCTTCCAAGCACATACATGGAAGATGCAACGGTGGGTGGGCTTGGTGCGGGACAGGAAGAAGATCAAAAACAGACAAGGGTCCAACCCCTCCCCTGATCCAGGAACTGCTACAGGAGAGGGTACGGGAGGTAGAATCCATGCAAAACTCCAAGGTCACCAGCTGAACACAGAAGGCATAAGTCAAGGGATCTGGAGATGCAGGGGTTGAAGGCTGCTCTGAGCTACCTCTGGGAGGAAGGGAGGGAAGGAATGAGAAGGAGACACTGCCTGCCCCTGGCCCATGCCGGCTGCCCACCGCTCCAACACACATCAGTCTACACAACTGACACAGCCTGGGTTCAGGATGGGCTGGCTCAGGTCCCTCAATCCTCAGTGGGACAGCTGGTCTCAGGGCTCAGAGACATGCTGAGGGAGATGAGAGGGAAAGCTGTCCCACCCAGGTCATCCCCTCCATGAGCAGACAGCCCTTCAGAACTGCTAAAAAGAAACCCCACTAATGGGGCTGAAAGACATGCCATGGATGAACTAAGGCATAGAGATATGTAAAATAATATTCATTTTTAAGTTCAGAGCTGTCCGCTCAGAAAGTGGGGAGAGATTCCCTGAAGAAGACTGAGGGGAGGGCAGGCCATGCTGAAAAGGGAGACATGGCTCTCCTAATTGGGGACCTGCAGCCCCCTTCCAGGGCAGGGCATCATCCTCGCATCACAAGAGATCCATGGAAGTGTTCCATCAGGGCCAGATATTTGTCTCGAGAAGGCTACCCTGGCATCAGACAGCACAGGGCACCAGGGACGAGGGCCAGATGGAGGACGGACAATACCCTGGAGGCCATGGGGCAAGAGCAGAGTCACATGACCTTGAAGATGATGATGAAAAGCAGGAGGTGGCAGCATGGAGCTGGCACGAAGTACCATGGGAGCAGTGCCCAAAGCTACACTGACTGGGTGCCTCCTTGCCAGGTGTGGCTCACTTCAGTGGGCTCCAGACTAGACCTGACCACAAGTCTAGGAAGTGTGCACCACCCCCGGCCTCCTCTCCCCTTGCGGCTGCTAGGAATCACAGTCACAGACGCTGGGCAGCTTTCGTGGAAACCAAGCAGTGGCTCCCACGCACGCTGCACCTCTGGTGGTGGGCCAGTGCGACCCTCATGCCTGGCCAGACACTGATGTCTACCTGTCTCCACAAAAATCCACAGACAGGAGGGTGTCCCTGAATTCCACAGCACCTGATGAGACAGATCCACAGAACCCAACACCCAGTGGGTCACTCGGGACCTCACCTATGGTCATGGAGCTCACCATATCTTATTTCTGTCACTTCCCACAGAAAGCCTGTTTCTGATCACCCACAATACCATACATCCTGGTTGGTGACCTGGGGTCATGCCATGAACCCACATGGCACCTTTCTTTAAGAGAAGGCTATGCCTACACCTCCTAGAAAATATTTCTAATGAAGTACAAGTCCATCAGGACTACGGTGTGAACAGTAGCACACAGCCTGCATGGTAGTAGTCAGTAATTCTAACAAGGGTTAACCCCACCCCCGTCTCACAAAACCTTCCTCCGTCCCACGGAACTCATGCTCTGCCCTCAGAAAACCCTTCAGGAAACAAACCTTTATCTGAATGCTCTCTTCACCTTCTGCTTCAAATCTTGTCCAACCACAATGATATGAAACTAGAAATCAGTCTCAAGAAAAAAATGGGACAGTCAAAAATAGGTGGAGATTGGGGGGCCTGGGTGGATCAGTTGTTAAGGATCTGCCTTCAGCTCAGGTCCTGATCCCAGGATCCTGGGATTTAGCCTGGAATCAGGCTCCTTGCTCAGCGGGAAGCCCGCTTCTCCCTCTCCCACCCCCCTGCTTCCATTCCCTCTTTCACTGTCTCACTCTCTGTCAGATACCTAAATAATCTTAAAAAAATATGTGGAGATTTAACAACAAGCTACTGAACAACCAACAGTCAAAGAAGAAATCAAAAAAGATTTTAGAAGTACCTTGACACTGATGAAAAAGACAACTTACAAAAACATAAGGGATGCAGCAAAAGTAGCTTTATGGGGGACATTCATAGAAACTCAAGTCTTCATCAATCCATGAGAATGGTCTCCAATAAACAACTTGATTTATGTGGTAAAGAAGTAGAAAATAAAACAACAAACAAAGCCCCAAATTAGTAGAAATAAGGAAATAACAAAAAGGAATGCATAAATAAATCCAACGGAGACTAAAAAGACAAAAAAAAAACAATGAAAATGAAAGCTGCCTTTTTTGGAAAGATAAACAAAACTGACAAACTTAGCTAGACTCACCAAGAAAGACAGAGGACTCGAATACAATCAGGAAAGAAAGATAATGGATTCCTGTCTCATATCAAAATCAAAAGAACTCTTCAAACTTGGACACAACAACTTCTTGCAAGCCACGTCTCTAAAGGCAAAGGAAATAAAAGCAAAAAAGGAACTATTGGCACTTCACCAAGATAAAAAGCTTCTGCAGGGCAAAGCAAATGATCAACAAAACAAAAAGTCAACCTATGGAATCGAAGAAGATATCTGCAAATGATATTACAGATAAAGGGCTAGTATCCAAGATCTATAAAGAACTCCTCAAAATCGACACCCAAAAAATGGGCAGAAGACACAAAGGGATACTTCTCCAAAGAAGACATACAAATGGCCAACAGACACATGAAAAAATGCTCCACATCACTTGCCATCAGGCAAATACAAATCAAAACGACAATGAGATACCACCTTATACCAGTTAGAATGGTTAAAATTAACAACACAGGGGGCACCTGGGTAGTACAGAGGTTAAGCGTCTGTCTTCGGCTAAGGGCGTGATCCTGGCATTACGGGATCGAGCCCCACATCAGGCTCCTCCGCTATGAGCCTGCTTCTTCCTCTCCCACTCCCCCTGCTTGTGTTCCCTCTCTCGCTGGCCATCTCTATCTCTGTGGAATAAATAAATAAAATCTTGAAAAACAAATTAACAAGACAGGAAATTACAAAAAGTCAGAGAGGATATGGAGAAAGGGGAGCCCTCTTACACTACTCGTGAGAATTCAAGCTGGTATAGGCACTTTTGAACAATATGGGGGTTCCTCAAGACATTAAACACAGAGCTATCCTATGACCCACCAATTGCACTACTGGGTATTTACCCTATAGACACAGAGTAATGAAAAGAAGGGACACCTGTATCCCAACGTTCATAGCAACAATGTCCATAATAGCCAAACTGTGGAAGGAGCCAAGATGTCCTTCAGCAAATGAATGGACGAAGAAGATGTGGTTCATCTATACAATGGAATATTACTCAGTCATCAGAAAGGATGAATACCCACCATTTGCACCAAGGTGGATGGACCAGGAGGGGATTATGCTAAGTGAAATTAAGTCAAGCAGAGAAAGACAATTATCATAAGGTTTGACTCCGATGTGGAATGGAAGGAATAGCATGTAACATTAGAAGAAGGAAGGGAAAAGTGAAGGGGGGGGAATGAGAGGGGGAGATGAACCATGAGAGACTATTGACACTGGGAAACAAAATGAAGGTTGCAGAAAGGGAGGGTAGGGGAATGGGTAATCCTGGTGATGGGTATTAAGGAGGGCACGTGTCATAATGAGCACTAGGGGTTATATGCAAGCAATGAATCATGGAACACTTCATCAAAAACAAATGAAGTACTGTAGGGTGACTAACATCATTTTAAAAAAGGAGAAAGATATGAAATCCATACAGGAAAACTGTCACTATTTGCAAATGACATGAAATCCCGAAAGATTCCACAAAAAAAAAAAAAACTGTTAATTTAAACAAATTCAAGAAAGCTGCAGGATATAAAGTCAATATACAGAGACCTGTTGTCTTTACTTTTTTTCAGATTTTATTTATTTATTTGAGAGGAAGAGAAAAAGCACATGCAGGGGTAGTGTCAGAAAGAGGGAGAAGCAGACCCTCGATAAGCGGGGAGCCCTACACGGGGCTCAATCCCAGAACTCTGGGATCATGACCTGAGCTGAAGGCAGACACGTCACCTATGGGGCCACCCAGATGACCCAACTTCTTGCATTTCTGTATACTGATGACACACTTTCGCAAAGAGAAATTAAAAAAGCAATGCCATTTACAATTGCATCAAAAAAAATCTAGGAATAAAAGTAACCAAAAATGCGAAAGACATAGTACACTCAACACATGGCAGAAAAGAAATGAAAAACATGTGTGTCGAGGGGGGCAGAATGTGTGGTTCAAAGATTTGGAAGGCAACACAAACAAATGGAAGCATACGCCATGCTCCTTAACTGGAAGAGTTAATTATGTGAACATGTCCATCGTACCCAAAGCAATCGACAGATGTGATGAAATCCCTATCTGAATTCCAGTGGCATTATTCAAGGAAATAGATAACAGTCCTCAAACTTGTATGGAATCACAAAAGGCCCCAAAAACGCAAAGCAACCTGAAGAAAGAAAGGTGCAGTCAACACACTCCTGGATTTCAAGCTAGATTACAAAGATGTTGTCATCAAAACAGGATGGTACTGGCATAAACACAGACCCAAGGTCAGTGGAACAGAACAGAAAGCTCACAAACTTACCCACACGTAGATGATCCTAACTTATGACACAGCAGCAGAAGATATGCCATGAGGGAAGGACTGTGTCTACAGTGAGCGGTAACAGCCAACCTGGACACTAAAGGCAGAAGAATATAACTGGGTCAATTTCTTACACCACCAAAATTTTTAATGGATGAATGATTTGAAAATAAGACCTGAATCCATAAACCTCCAAGAAGACACAGGTACTAAGTCTCTCGACATAGGTTTTGGCAAAGAGTCTTCAGATCCGACACCAAACGCAAAGAAACAAAAGCAAAAATAAACAAGTGGAACAACTTCAAACTGAAATCTTCCACTTGGCAAAAGAAACCAGCAAAAACTTAAAAGGCCACTGACTCAATAAGAAAAAATATCTGCGAATCATATGTGTGAGAAGAGGCTAATATCCAAAATACACACAACACCCGTACAAATCAAAACAAAAAAAAAAATCTGTATTAAAAAATGGGAGAATATGTGAATAGATACTTTCCAAAGATGGCACACAGGTGCCAACAGACAGAGAAAGTTATTTGACATCACTTAATATCGACAGGGAAACATCATCAAACCCACAATCGGCTATCCCCTCACAATTGTTGGAACAGCAATTTTCCCAGAGACAGACACCAGGTGGGGTCAAGGGTGTGCAGACAAGGAGACACTGTGCACTGTTGGTGGGAATGGAAATTGGTGCAGCCATTGTGACAAACGGTATGGAGGTTCCTGAAAAAATAAATACAACTACCACATGACCCAGTAATGGCTCTACAGAGTATTGATTTGGAGAACACAAAAATACTGCCTCAAAAAGACAGATGCACTCCCACATTCAGTGCAGCATTATTCACAAGAACCAGACATGGAAACACAGACCTTGGGGTCCTTATGCCAAGTAACTCAGACACAGAAAGACCAATACCAGATGCTCTCATGTACATTCCACGAGGAATAAACAAATACTGAACGCATAGATACTGAGAGCAGATTGGTAGGTGCCAGATTCGGAGATGGGGTGCTAGAAACGGGTGAAGGTGGTCAAAGTCTCAATGTTTGAGTGAGAAAATCCGACAGTCATGAAATGTTCTGTCCAGCATGGAGACTAAAACTAACCCTGCAGCATGGGGTATAGGTTTCCCTGCTCTTTGAAAGTACAGGGCTTCTGAGAAACCTTGCACAGCAGAAATGGTGTCAAGAAGGAATGACCATTAATTTACACGGAACAATTAGACAGTGTGCTCAGACTCCAAAATTCCTCTCTTTGGCTTTTCTTAGGCCTCAGGACACAAGTTTCTAACGGAGGCCCAGCATAAATGAAGATAAAGCAGAAGCAGAGGCTCACAGACACCATTCAAAATGCTGGTGGCTGGATGCGGAGAGCGGATCCCAGCGGAAGGACCTGGTTGGGGTGCACGCCGCCTCTGTCGTGCTTTTCCCCAAAACAGATGCTGAACGCTATTCTCACTGTTCACCTTTTTTCATAAGAGGGAAATCCTCTTCAGGTCTCTTCCTCTTACTGAAGATGGGTAATAACATAGTTCTTTCAAGAAAGCCCAGTGTCTTACTGTGAACGTTTAAAAAGTGGGGGATACTTGTACTTGAGCATTGCTGAGGGAGGAGATGTGAAAGGTACTCCCAGACACAAACCTCAGCAGATCCACCGGGAAAGGCACTTTCCTCAGCATGCGGAACACGGACTACCTCCTACCCCCTGAGAAAACCTCTCCTTCCCCTCGATCAGGAAAACCCACAACAGATGGGATTTACCCCAATTCCTCCGTTCTCCAGCTCCTAATAGCTAATCCATCAGCAAATCCTGCGAGCTCCATCTTCAAAATGGACCCAGAATAGGTCTAACCACTCCATCCAAGGCCACCTGTCTGGTCCACAGTGCCTGAGATCCTGGAAAAGATTCGTCATTGACCTCCCTTGCCATCTTCAACCCTCTGTCATCTGTTCTCAACACTGTAGCCAGGATGGCCCAGTGAAATAGGGTCTCATGGGGTTATAGCCCTGGAATGGCTTTCTGACACCTCTCTGAGGTCATGTCCTAAGCTGTCTCCTGTGGCTACAGGTCCTTCTTGCTGCTCCTGGACATACCTGAAATTCTCCTGCCCCAGAGCCTTTGCACATGCTTTCCCTTCTGTTAAGAATGCTCTTGATGTGTTCTCACTCAACTTCGGAGAAGTCTGAATTGGAGTGACAGGAACAGAAGATGAGGCTGTGTGTTGGGTGAGGATGGCGGCCCAGAAGAAGGTTCTCTGCCAGCTCTCAGCCAGTGCCTCACTTGTCCTCAGCCAGGAACTTGCACACAGCCCTCACCTGTCACAACTCTCACCCAGGAGACCCACAGCCACCCCTGGAGCCCACCCTGAACACACCCTGCTGCAGAATGCATTCAGCTCTCCTCTAGGACCCCTGTCAGCTTTACCCAGACCTGGAACTCCCCCCTGTCTCCTGCAAAGCTCCCGGATTCCCCCTCTGCTTCCAAAATCACACTGACATAAAGCTTTCATGAGAAAGCTATAATGCTAACAAATGAAAGGTTCACACCTGCTTTCCCCTTCTGTTGCCTCTCTCTCCACCTTCTTTCCTACCTGTGCAAACTGTAAAATATCATTGGAACATGAACATGCTCTGAGACCTGAATCTTTCATTGCAGCTTTCTGAGGACTCCTTATGTGATAAGTAACTAGTGTATCCTACAACAGGGTGTTTCACATCTCTCATCTATAGAATAGTACAGCCCAAATCACTACAATTTTACCTCACTCTTCATGAAGCAGAACACTTTTTCCTTTCTTCTTTTACTTAAATTCCAGTTAGTTCACATGCCATGGAATATTCGCTTCAGGGGTAGGATTTAGTGATTCCTCACCTGCATACAGTACCCGGTGCTCATCACAAGTGCCCTCCTTAATACCCCTCACCCATTTAACTCTTCCCCCCATGCCCCTGTCCTGCAGCAACACTCAGTTTGTTCTCCAAGTTTGAGTCTATTTCCTTGTTTGCCTCTCTCATCACCCCTCCACTCTGTTCATCTGTTTTCTTTCTGAAATTCCACAAGCATGAGAGCATAGGATATTTCTCTTTCCTCAAATATTTTGCTTAGCTTAATACACTCTAGGTCCATCCACATCCTTGCAAAGGGTAAGATTTCATTCTTTTTGAAGCTGGGTCATATTCCATTATATATATGTATCCCACTTCTGCTTTATCCATTCATCAGTGCATAGACTTTGGGATTCTCTCCATAGTTTGGCTACTGTGGACATTGCTGCTATAAACATCATGGTGCATGTACCCCCTTTGAATCTGCATTTTTGTATCCTTTGGGTAAATACCTAGGAGAGCAATTGCTGGATCATGGGGTTGTTCAATGTTTAACTTTTTGAGGAACCCCCACACTGTTTCCTAGACTGGCTGCACCACTTTGCATTGCCACCAACAGGATGGGAGTGTTCCCCTTTAAGCAGAACATTATCTGCTGGCAATTTCATAAGATGAAGCAAAACCTCTGTGAGATGCACCCAGGGTCAGGCAAGCAGTTGCAGACTTCACCCCAAGGCTCCTGACGCCAAGCCCCTTGAAGCCACCAGCATGCCACTATCCAAAAGAATTCCCAGACTCTCCTTCTGACTCCACCACCAAAGAAACTACAGAGAGAATATGGCACCTCAAAATATCGAGATAATACATTTAGTAAAACTAGAAAGTCAAGCTCAACTTTTAAACAGGAACAGGCCGGTTTGGATAATTTTGAATTTTCCCTCCACCCTAATTTTAACTCTTCTGATGAATAAACTAATCAATGATGAAACATCACCTTTGTCAAATGACATCATCCAAGTCTGTATCAGATGAAAAAAAGCCACCTAACTCTAGATGCTTGCCACTCAACCATATCTTAGGCCCAATTGAATAAACACTGTTAGATGAAGGAACAAATTAGATGTTACAAACAGGCACAGAGTGAATCTCACCTCCCCTTTCTAATAAAAGATGGTTCCTAGGAAACAGATGGTCAAAATACATTTGTAAGCAATAAATGGACAGAGAAATTGTGATCCCCTGCAAAGTTCTACCTGCAGGGAAACTAAGTAATTCTTGTACCAAACCCAGAATGCTGACAGCTACTTCAATTTTACTTTGTGGCTCAACTAGAGAAAAGAGAAAAGCCCAGGAGGTTTTGGGATAAAGAGAGGTTTTACCTCCAGCCCTGACATAGATAGGACATTTTGCCAAACATACCTGTGCTTTCTCTGAACACTGGCGTCCTGTGACAAGCTGCCTCGCTGACTCCGATGCTGACGTTCAAAACCTTGGGGGTCTTGGAGCCAGACCAGAGAAGTGTTGTCAGCTGGGGACAAGAAGTCACCTCTGACCTAAAGCCTGCACACCTGCTTCGGTTTCTGGGCGAAGGGGCAACACATACTTGTTGTTTAGCAGTAATTATCTTCATTCTCAATAGACCAATGACCTTGCCTTTTCTGGAAGGCAGACTTACTCTTCTAAAGAAACCCTAAATTCGTCTATTCCCAATAAAACTAGAGTGGAACATTTATTTCTCACTTAAATAGAAAACACTGTTATTATCGACATTGCGTGAATGAACTTTTAAAAACATTTTAGAGAGAAAGGAAGAGACCTTTATTCAAACCCAAGTCAGGACAGCTTCCTGGGAGACACAATCTTCACCAAGAAGGGAGTGCTCCGGGGAAGGAACATTTGGGGCAGGCTTATATATTTTTTTCTGTTTTCTTTTAAGTACAGAGTTACACACCACAATGAGGATATTCTTAGATTCTAGAAAGTGACAGACTCTTTCTTATGTTTTCAGTATGTACATGTCAGTATGACTTTAATCTTATGGGAGCCAAAGAGGTTCTTTATTTTTTCTTATCTTTATGTTGGCATTTTTGGTTATTGTTTTCTTCTCGAAGCAGATGTACAACATGTGCTTGGGATAGTAATAGGGCCCATGCTTTCAGGTTTTGCCCAATCAATTTGAGCCGGGTAAAATGTTAAAGGATAGCTTCCCTGGGAGCCCAGGATCAGGGTCCACAGATGATATAAGATAAAAATTACTTTCATCATTATAATTACTCCTAAATGGAGGAATTTGAGACAAATGCACCTTTCACAACAGTACCAAGAATTCAAAATGAATCCCACAGAAGGCTACCTGCTCCATGGTCAGCACAGGTAACAGAAGTGTTCACAGTCTCTGGACTCCTGCCCTTCTCCTGCCCAAATCTATGAAGCACACAGACCACTTAAAATCAGAATTGTAGAACTGCTAGACACCTTAGAGATGTCTGGCACCATTCCCTTGGACTGCAGAAGAAAACACAATAGCTCGTTGTCAGAAACTAATTTCAACATGAAGTGCCCCCTGGATGCACTAAGTTCTTTCTCTGCAAATGTTGACTAATGTAAGTGACAGTCATACCATATAAACACTACGATGGCTGGGAAGTCATCGTAGGTAAGGGAATATTTTAGCCATATTTATAAGCATTGGCTCACTTTGTAGAAGAGGCTGAGCTGAGTGTTTTTAAATACTATTTCAGACCTGTTTTACAGCACCCTCTGAACATACCAGAGCCTGAATGGACTAAAAAAGATAGTTGGTTTCAGTAACTTTAATACCAGAAAAATATTATACTGTCTCTATTCCTAAGGATCTTTGAGTATCTTACCCAGAGGTCCTCCACTGAGATAATGATCTTAATGATCACCATGGGCAGATGTGAAAAGGCCCGCTGAATTCGTTCCAGTTGTCCACATGACAAGAAAATCCTGATACTTGATAGGTTTCCAGATTGAGAAGACCAGAGATAAGAGGGAAATAGTACCCTGTATGGAACAACAAGCGATTTGGAGTCAGTTTGGGGATCCCACTTAGGTTTCTGACACTAAAATCCTCTGTGACTCATATCATCCGAGTCCCTTTCTAACCGTCTGAAAATGTGCCTAAAAATATCTACACCCTAGTTGGGAAGTTTAAGAGGCAGAATGCTACAAAGAGCCAGTATGATGTCTCTCAAGAACAAGATCTCAGGAAGCCATAATTGCTATTGGGTCTATTGCTTTTCCAGAATAAAGTACACATGTTGAATCCATATTTCGAATAGATGACTCACCAGATGATTTTCAAACCTGAAGGAATGCCAAGAAGTCACTCTTGTGTCATAGTTCACTCAGAAATCATGTTGTTGGACTGGTGAGGATGATACGATAGCAACGTCATCACTAAGAGTGGGGAGCTTCTAATTTCCATACGGCCATGTTGACCCCCTTAGCTCAAAGCCACCAGAGAGGGCAGCTGGGTAGTGGGCACCGTCATCATTATGAGTGGGCAGCTTCCCATTTCCATATGGCCATGTTGACCCCCTTAGCTCAGGACCACCAGAAAGGACAGCTGAGGGGGACCACAGGCCAAGCCTGCCAGGTGTGGCTGGGGCAGGCAGAACTCTGACTTAAGGCTCATCTCCTGTCTAGGTTATTATAATGCTCTTCACAAAGAAAGTGCCATTGTGTGTGAGCCCTCATGTAGAAAAGGTTCAGAATTTCCATTGAGATTCCCTCTTTGACCTTTAGGATATGTAGCAAAGTTCCATTTAATTTTAAACATTGAAGGACTTCTTGATTTTCTTTTCGCTATGACTGTGGCTCAATTCCGCAGTGGTCTAAGAATAGAATCTAGTTAATTTCAGGGTTTAACATTTGTAGACTTGATTCTTGGCCCCACCTATCATCTATTTGGGTAAAGAGTCTATGACCACTTGAAAATAATATATTCTGCACTTATTATGGAATGTTCCCTATATGTCAATTAGGTCACATTTGTTACCAATGTTTTGTCTGCTTTTTCTTTCAGATATTGAGAAAGGTATATTAAAATCTTCAAACAATGATGCTCTATTTATTGTGACATCAGAGAATCTACCAGTGTTTTAAGGCAAGAGAAACAAAAAGGATAAGAATTGAGGGGATAATTGTGACTATTCACAGATAATACGATTGTGTACATAGAAAATCAAAAACAGTGTTTAAATATCATATTAGAATTAAAAATGCAATTTAAAATAATAATAATAATAATAATAATAATAATAATAATAATAATAATAATAAAAGAGGTTTCCTGGGAAACAGATGGTCAAAATACATTTGTAAGCAATAAATGGGCAGAGAAATTGGATTGTAGCTTCCCATTGGACAGTTTCTGAAGAAAACGTAGAACCTGTCAATCTTGGGGTATGACATAGGGTGCACTAACCATTTAAAAGAATTCAGTGGGACTTCATAAAAATGTGACATTTGTAAGCAATAAATGGACAGAGAAAATGGATTGTAGCTTCCCATTGGACAGTTTCTGAAAGAAAACGTAGAACCTGTCAATCTTGGGGTAGGACATAGGGTGCACTAACCATTTAAAAGAATTCAGTGGAACTTCATAAAAATGTGACATTTCTCCTTATCTTATGACCATAAGAAAATGAAAAAGTGAACCGCAGGCTGGGAAGTAAAGATTTGCAATACACACACTGACAAAGACTTGTCAATAAAGAATTCCTGCTCATCAACCATAGAGTCTATTTATAAACGAATACTTCACAAAAGATTGACTGATGGCCAATAAGAACAGGAAAGGGTGCTCTACAGTATTATTTTCAGGAACAGCAAAGCCTTTCCTAAAATGAAAACATACAAACAAACCAGTATTCCCTAGATGGATGACGTCCTTATTTCTGAGGACAGCTTGAAGAACAGACTAGCATCAAAGTAAAGTGATGGAATTCCTGACACTCAGAGGATGGACAATTAACCTCAAACTACAGTACAATTTCTAGGCATCATTTGTTCCTCTGAAGGCAGACAACTAGCACACCCCTTCCTCCACCACACAGGTTGCTTCCCAACCCCTACCATAAACGAAGAAGATGAGAAACAGATAGGACTAGTAGGAAATAGTAAAAATCACATGTGGGGATTATCCTGAAACACACTGATCACATAACTAGTGTAAGGAAGTGTAGGGAACTGACAAGGACAGAGACTCAAGAGGTACTTCTTTGGGAAATGCTGTCTGAAATCGTCACACCTTGGTACCAGCTAATGAGGGCTCTGACCATACCCTAGGGTTTGCTCACAAGGTTCTGCAACACCATCGCTGAGGACTGAAACTCTTCAAGACCTCAAAGCTTGCCTGATTGACTATTGGACTAAGAGATTCCCATGTTCTGAAAACAGATACCAACTCATTGAAAGGTTCACCTGGGCTCTCTCGGAAGCCCTACAAGGAGCTGAACCATTCACTGAAAATCAATTACACACACACACACACACACACACACACACACACACACACACCTGTCATTTCAGCAATTACTTAAACATTCAAGGTTCTTCCTACCTTTTCTTTTTCACATTGATATTTATACTCACATGAAATGTCATCATTTCTAATGAACACTGATGTCAAAATAGAGATCCATTGACACAATATTTACAAAATGGAACTTCCCTGCTGTCATTTTCAATATAGCGCGTTTAAAGTTCATACATATTTTAGGTTTTTGGTAACTTATACAGGAGAAGATCAGCATTGAAAAACTCTGAATACTTGACAATGAGTTTTAAGCCTAGAGAACAAAAATTGTCCAATTTCATAGATAATAAGGAACCAAAGGGAAAGCATGGAAGCTGTAGTCGAATAATTTTACACATATGCATCCTCTCTTATTCTACTACTGAGGGGCGTGTTTTATTACCACTATGCATGCATCAATTGTCTTCCACGTGCACCTTCACAGGTATAATGAATTACTACAGTAGAATGAAATGTCTGGGAACTACTTGGCGGCATCTATAATGAACAATGAAATGTCTATCTTATATTTGGTGAACTTCCACTGTCTGTCCCTTTAGATGATGGACCCTAAACAGAAGGGGGAATGAACCACGAGAGACTATGGACTCTGGGAAACAAACTGAGGGCTTCAGAGGGGAGAGGGGTGGGGGATTGGGATGGGCCAGTGATGGGTATTAAGGAAGGTACATATTGCATGGAGCACTGGGTGTTATATGCAAATAATGAATCATGGAACACTACATCAAAAACTAAGGAAATACTGTATAGTGACTAACATATCATAATAACAAATTATTAGTAGAAAAAAATTAAAGGTAAAAAAAACCAATACAGCTTTTCTGTTTCAAGAACAATCACAATTGAGAAAAAACTAACTTAAATCCCTAAAGCAAAACACAGACCAAGTTCCATTTCACTCCCCTTTATTCACATTCTCTGTGGGTTCTAAGCTATTTCCCTACCTCCTTTCCTGCTCAGCAGGGAGCCCGGGCTCAATCCCAGAACCCTGGGATCATAACCTGAGCCAAAGGCACATGCTTAACTGGCTGAGCCAGCCAGGAGCCCCAGCTCCATGTTTTTCTTAAGCAAAAGGACACTTTCTCACAATGCCTTCACATGACTTCACATGGTACCAGAGACCTGCATTTGCTTCTAGGAGGTTGCAGATGAAGGCAATTGCAAACTCTCACAGTGGTTTATCAAATACAATGACCTGCCTGGTGACAGTGAAACCCTTATGAGCCCACGAGAGGGTGCTGTGACACTCAGCTGTGGCTGGGCTGGCACATAGAACCAAATCCATTTCCCTGCCTGATGTCTGTGAGGAACAGATGCCCCCACTGTGAATGAGACCCTGTCACTGAGCTGTCCAGAGATGACCATCCTCACGGAGGATGAGGATAAAGGACAATGCCTGAGTAGACCTCATCTGTCTCTTATCTTTTTATATTTTTGACAGTGGACAAATCACTGCCTAGGAGTCCCCAACTACCTTAGTCTCATCTGTGAATGACCAAGAGGTTTTACAAAACACTTAAGATTTTCACCTCACAAATGGCCACAACCACTTACCATAGGGATTCAACATTAAGCAAAGATACTGTTCGTTGGAAGAGAGGTCCTGCCCACTGTTGTTTCTCACTTATATGCTCATCTTCCTTACCTCATGGTAACATAACCACCTTGATTCCTGCTTCCATCTTCAGGAAGGCTGAGGTGACTTGAAGGGCATTACCCTGACATCGTTCTTTCTTAGCAATAAGATGTGGACATTTCCCTAGTCCTACACACCCAAAGTTGAATTGGAATCAGGATTGAGGAGGCTGATGAGAGTTGAAGGTGTTTTCCTGTACAGGGTGGTTTATTACCAATAAGGATGGGTCAGAGTCCTCGAAATTCCAGAACCTTTTCATTAATGCTTCCTACTCCTGAAAGATGATGTACTTTGGTCTTTCCCTGCATAGTGTGGAGACTCAGAGAAAAGTGCTTAGCCCTTTCGTCAGACTTCCAGGACCACCTTGGGGCTGGCTTCCATATTCAGAAAGGATGATGTTAGGGCTAAGAGGGTTCCTGTACACTGTTATTTCTTACAGATAAGTGTATGGCATTTTTGTTACATTGCCAGAACCACTTAGTGCTGGGCTTGCCGTCCTCCTGGGGACAAACCCTAACCCTAGTCAGCCCCCAAGGGGCCCCTCCCAAGGGGCCTGGCACCACAACGCCAGGGATTGGGGACCGCCGAGGCCAGCGCCTAAGTCTCCCTGCCGCCCCACAGCAACCCGGGCTGCTAAGGGCGCCGCCAGTCATTCAGGGCGAGAGAATGGGCAGGGCCCTCCAAGCCCCGGCGACATTCAAAGGCCCCCCGCGCCAAAACGCTTGGGCCCACACTCCCTCTCGCCAGCACCTTCACCTCGGCCTGCCCCTCCGCCTGCTGTAGAGCTGGGGGAATGGGCCTGCTGGACTCCTGGGGGCTAACACTTACCCTAGGTCGGCCCCCGAGAGGCCCCTCCCAAGGAGCCTGGCACCGCAATGCCGGGGATTTGGGAACATCGAGCCCCAGTGCTGGACTCACTCTGCCACCCCACAAGCACCCAGGGCGCTAGGGGCGTTGCCAGTCATTCAGGAAGTGAGAACGGGCAGGGCCCTCCTATCCCCCTGCAACGTTCGAAGGCCCCCCGCGAAAAAACTCTGGCTCCCACGCTCCTGCTTGCCAGCGCCCTCACCTCGGCCCACCCCCCGCACGGTGCAGAGCTGGTGGATGAGGCCTGCCCTCCTCCTGGAGGCTATCCATAACCCTAGGTTTGCCCCTGAGGGGCCCCTCCATAGGGGCTTGGCACCGCAATGCTTGGGATTGGGGACCCCCGAGTCCCAGTGCCGGACTCATCATGTTGCCCCGCCGCCACCTGGGCCGCTAGGAGCACTGTCGGTCATTCATGGAGGGAGCACAGGCAGATCCCTCCAAGCCCCTGGTGACATTCGAAGGCCCCCCGCGCCAAAACGCTTGGGCCCATGCTCCCGCTCGCCTATGCCCTCACCTCGGTCCGCCCCTCCGCTCACAGCACAGCCAGTGGATTGGGACTGCCATCCTCCTGGGTGTTACCCTAACCTTTGGTGGGCCCCCGAGGGGCCCATCCCAGGTTCCTATTGCCCCAACACGGGGAATTTGGGAATCCCGAGCCCCAGCGCCCGACTCACCCTCCTGCCCTACCGCCACCTGGACCGCTAGGGGCACCGCCGGTCATTCAGGGAGGGAGAAGGGGCAGGGCCCTCCAAGACTCCAGCGACCTTCGAAGGCCCCCCGCACCAAAACGCAAGGGCCCACGCTCCTGCTCGCCAGCGCCCTTACCTCGGCCATCCCCTCAGCTCGCCACACAGATGGCGGATCGGGCCTGTGGGCCTTCTGGGGGCTAACCCGAACCCTAGGTCGACTCCCTAGTGGCCCCTCCCAAGGGGCCTGGCGCCGCAATGAGGAGGATTGGGGACTTCTGAGCCCCAGCGCCGGACTCACCATGCCTCCCACCGCCACCTGGGCCACAAGGGGCACCACCAGTCATTCAGGGCGGGAGAACGGCAGGGCCCTCCGAGCCCCCAGCGACTTTCGAAGGCCCCCTGCCTCAAAGCGCTTGGGAACACGCTCCCATTCACCATCGCCCTTACCTCGGCCTGACCCTCCTCTCGCCGTACAGCCCACGGATCAGGCCTCCCAGCCTCCTGGGGGCTAACCCTAACCCTAGGTAGGCCCCCCAGGGGCCCATCCCAAAGGGCCTGGCGCAGCAACGCCGGGATTTGGGACTACTGAGCCCCAGCGCCGGACTCACCCTGCAGCTCAGCCACCACCCGGGCCGCTAGGGGAGCCGCCGGTCATTCAGTGCGGGAGAACCGGTAGGGCCCTCTGAGCCCCCAGAGACCTTTGAAGGCTCCCCACGACAAAACGCTTCGGCCCACGCTCCCACTCGCCAGCGCCCTCACCTCGGCCCACCCCTTCGCTGCACACCCGGCTGATAGGGACTGCCGACCTCCTGGGGCCTAAGCCTAACCCTAGGTCGGCCCTCCAGGGGCCCGTCCCAAGGGGCCTGGCGCCGCAACCCCGGGTATTGGGGACCCCTGAACCCCAGCGCTGGACTCACTGTGTTGCCCCGCCGCCACCCGGGCCGCTAGGAGCACTGTCGGTCATTCAGGGAGGGAGTACGGGCAGATCCCTCCGAGCCCCTGGCGACCTTCGAAGGCCCCCCCACGCCAAAACGCTTGGGCCCATGCTCCCGCTCCCTGTGCCCTTACCTCGGTCCGCCCCTCCGCTCGCTGCACAGCTTGTGGATCGGGACTGCCAGCCTCCTGGGTGTTACCCTAACTTTGGTGGGCCCCCGAGGGGCCCATCCCAGGTTCCTATTGCCACAATACCGGGGATAGGGGACCCCCGAGCCCCAGCGCCGGACTCACCCTCCCGCCCTACCGCTCCCTGGGCCGCTAGGGGCACCGCCAGTCATTCAGGGAGGGAGAACGGGCAGGGCCCTCCGAGCCACCGGCGACTTTTGAAGGCCCCCCACACTAAAACGCTTTGGGCCCACGCTCCCGCTCACCTGTGCCCTTACCTCAGTCCGCCACTCCGCTCGCCGCACAGCTGACGGATCGGGCCTCCCAGACTCCTGGTGGATAACCCTAACCCTAGGTAGGCCCCCTAGGGGCCCATCCCAAGGGGCATGGCGCTGCAACGCCAGGGATTGAGGACTCCCGAGCCCCAGCGCCGGACTCACCCTGCAGCTCCGCCACCACCCAGGCTGCTAGGGGAGCCGCCGGTCATTCAGTGCGGGAGAACGGGTAGGGCCCTCTGAGCCCCCGGAGACCTTTGAAGGCTCCCCACGACAAAACGCTTCGGCCCACGCTCCCACTCGCCAGCGCCCTTACCTCGGCCCTCCCCTCCACTCGCCGCACAGCTGGCGGATCGGGCCTGCGGGCCTTCTGGGGGCTAACCCGAACCCTAGGCCTACCCCCTAGTGGCCCCTCCCAAGGGGCCTGGCACCGCAATGACGAGTATTGGGGACTCCTGAGCCCCAGCGCCAGACTCACCATGCCCCCACCGCCACCTGGGCCACAAGGGGCACCACCGGTCATTCAGGGCGGGAGAACGGCAGGGCCCTCCAAGCCCCCAGCGACTTTCGAAGGCCCCCCGCGCCAAAGCGCTTGGGACCACGCTCCCACTCGCCATCGCCCTTACCTCGGCCTGCCCCTCCGCTCACCGCACAGCCAGCGGATTGGGCCTCCCAGCCTCCTGGGGGCTAACCCTAACCCCATGTAGGCCCCCTAGGGGCCCATCCCAAGGGGCCTGGAGCCGCAACACAAGGGATTGGGGACAACTGAGCCCCAGCGCCAGACTCACTGTGCCGCCCCACTGCCACCCAGGCCCCTAGCTGCACCGCCGGTCATTCAGGGCGTGAGAACAGGCAGGGCCCTCCGAGCCACGGGCGACCTTCGAAGGCACCCCGCATCAAAACGCTTGTGCCCACGCTACCGCTTGTCAGCGCCCTCACCTCAGCCCGCCCCTCCACTCACCGCAAAGCTGGCTGATCTGGCCTGACGGTCTCCTGGGGGCTAACCCTAACCCTAGATTGGGCCACGAGGTGCCCCTCCCAAGGCACCTGCTGCTGCAATGCCGGGGATTGTGGACCCCTGAGCCCCAGCACCGGACTCACCTTGCTTCCCCGCCACCAACCGGGCTGGTAGAGGCGCTGCTGGTCATTCAGGGAGGGAGAACGGGCAAGGCCCCCTTAGCCCCTGGCGACCTTCGAAGGCTACTCGCGCCAAAACGCTTGGGCCCATGTTCCCGCTCGCCAGCACCCTCATCTCGGCCCGCCCCTCCGCTCGCCACACAGCCGGCAGATCGGGCCTGCCGGCCTCCCGGGGGCTAAACCTAACCCTAGGTCCGTCCCCAAGGGGTCCCTCCCAAAGGCCCTGGCGCCGCAAAGCCGGGGATTGGGGAACCCCGAGCCCCAGTGCCACACTCTCCCTGCCGCCCCGCTGCCAACCGGGCCACAAGGGATGCCGTCGGTCATTCAGAGCAGGAGAATGGGCAGGGCCCTCCAAGCCCCTGGTGACCTTTGAAGGCGCCTCGTGCCAAAATGCTTGGGCCCACATTCCCCGCTGGCCAGTGCTCTCATCTCAGCCCGCCCCTCCGCTCGTCGCACAGCTGGCAGATCGGGCCTACTGGCCTCCTGGGGGTAACCCTAACCCTAGGTCGACCCCCGAGCGGGCCTTCCCAAGGGGCCTGGCGCAGCAACGCCGGATTTTGGGGACCCCGAGCTCCAGCGCTGGACTCACCCTGCCGACCCGACACCACCGGAGCCGCTAGGGGCGCCACCAGTCATTCAGTGCGGGAGAACAGGCAGGGACCTTCAAGCCCCTGGCGACATTTGAAGGCCGCACTTGCGAAAATGCTTGGGCCCACGCTCCTGCTCCCCAGCACCCACATCTTAGCCCACTCCTCCACTTGCCGCACAGGCTGTAGATCAGGCCTGTCGGCATCCTGGGGGCTAACCCTAACACTTGGTCGGCCCACGAGGGGCCCCGCCCAAGGAGCCTTGCGCCGCAACACCGGGGATTGGGGACACCCGAGCCCCAGCGCCAGACTCTCCCTGCTGCCCCACCGCCAACTGGGATGGTAGGGGCACCACCGGTCATTCAAGGAGGGAGAAGGGGCAGGGCCCTCTGAGCCCCAGGCAACCTTCGAATACCTCCCTCGCTAAAACGCTTGGGCCCAACTTCCCCATCGCCAGCACCATCACCTTGGCCCTCCCCTCCGCTCACCACACAACCGGCTGATGAGGCCTGCAGGCCTCCTGTGGGCTAACCCTAACCCTAGGTCGGCCCTCGAGGGGCCCGTCCGATGGGGCCTGGCGCCACAACGCCTGGGATTGCTGACACCCGAGCCCCAGCGCTGGACTAACCGTGCCACCCTGCCGCCACGCGGGCCGCTAGTGGCGCTGCCGGTCATTCAGGGTGGGAGTACGGGCGGGGCCCTCCGAGCCCCCAGCGACTTTCGAAGGACCCCATGCCAAAACGCTTGGGCCAATGCTGCCGCTCGCCAGCGCCCTCACCTCGGCCCACCCCTCCGCTCTCCAAACAGCGGGCGGATCAGGCCTGCTGGACTCCTAGGGGCTAACCCTAACCATAGGTCGGCCCCCGAGGGGCATATCCCAAGGGGCCTGGCTCCGCAACACAGGGCATTGGGGATCCCCGTGCCCCAGTGCCGGACTCACTGTGTCACCCCGCTGCTACCCGGGCCACTAGGGGTGCCGCCGGTCATTCAGGGCGGGAGAACGGGCAGGGCCCTCCGAGCCTCCGGCGACCTTTGAAGGCCCCCCGCGCCAAAACGTTTGGACACACGCTCCCACTTGCTAGCGCCCTCACCTCGGCCCACCCTTCGCTGCACACCCGGATGATAGGGACTGCCGACCTCCTGGGGCCTAAGCCTAACCCTAGGTCGGCCCTCGAGGGGCCCATCCCAAGGGGCCTGGCGCCGCAACCCCGGGTATTGGGGACCCCCGAACCCCAGCGCTGGACTCACTGTGTTGCCCTGCCGCCACCCGGGCCGCTAGGAGCACCGTCGGTCATTCAGGGAGGGAGTACGGGCAGATCCCTCCGAGCCCCTGGCGACCTTCGAAGGCCCCCCCGTGCCAAAACGCTTGGGCCCATGCTCCCGCTCCCTGTGCCCTTATCTCGGTCCGCCCCTCCGCTCGCTGTACAGCTTGTGGATCGGGACTGCCAGCCTCCTGGGTGTTACCCTAACCTTTGGTGGGCCCCCGAGGGGCCCATCCCAGGTTCCTATTGCCACAATACCGGGGATAGGGGACTCCGGAGCCCCAGCGCCAGACTCACCCTCCCGCCCTACCGCCCCCTGGGCCGCTAGGGGCACCGCCAGTCATTCAGGGAGGGAGAACGGGCAGGGCCCTCCGAGCCACCGGAGACTTTTGAAGGCCCCCCGCACCAAAACGCTTTGGGCCCACGCTCCCGCTCACCTGTGCCCTTACCTCAGTCCGCCACTCCGCTCGCCGCACAGCTGGCGGATTGGGCCTCCCAGACTCCTGGTGGATAACCCTAACCCTAGGTAGGCCCCCTAGGGGCCCATCCCAAGGGGCATGGCGCTGCAACGCCAGGGATTGAGGACTCCTGAGCCCCAGCGCCGGACTCACCTTGCTGCCCCGCCACACCCGGGCCACTAGGGGAGCCAATTGTCATTCAGGGCGGGAGAACAGATAGGGCCCTCTGAGCCCCTGGAGACCTTTGAAGGACCCCCGCGACAAAATGCTTCGGCCCACGCTCCCGCTCGCCAGCGCCCTCACTCGGCCCACCCCTCCACTCGCCGCACAGCTGGCGGATGGGACCTGCCGGCCTCCTGGGGGCTAACCCTAACCCTAGGTCGTCCCCCGAGGGGCCAGTCCAATGGGGCCTGGCACGACAACGCCTGGGATTGCTGACCCCTGAGCCACAGAGCCGGACTCACCATGCCGCCCCCCCGCCACACGGGCCGCTAGCGGCACCATCGGTCATTCAGGGCGTGAGAACAGGAAGGGCCCTCCGAGCCACGGGCGACCTTTGAAGGCCCCCCTCAACAAAACGCTTGTGCCCACACTCCCACTTGTCAGCGCCCTCACCTCGGCCTGCCCCTCCGCTCACCGCAAAGCTGGCCGATCAGGCCTGCTGGCTTCCTGGGGGCTAACCCTAACCATAGGTCAGCCCATGAGGGGCCCCTCCCAAGGCACCTGGCGCCGCAACGCCAGGGATTGTGGACCCCCAAGCCCCAGCGCCAGAGTCACCCTGCTGCCCCGTTGCCACACGGTCCGCTAGGGGTGCCATTGGTCATTCAGGGCGGGAGAAGGGGCAGGGCCCTCTGAGCCCCAGGCAACTTTCGAAGGCCCCCCGCGCCAAAACGCTTGGGCCCATGCTCCCACGCGCCAGCGCCCTCACCTTGGCCCGTCCCTCCGCTAGACTCACAGCCAGCGGATCGGGCCTGCCGGCCTCCTGGGGACTATCCCTATTCCTAGCTTGGCCCACTAGGGGCCCTTCCCAAGGGGCCTGGCGCAGCAATGCTGGGGATCGGGAACCCCCGATCCCCAGCGCCAGACTCACCCTACTGCCCCGCTGCCACCCGGGCTGGTAGGGGCGCCGCCGGTCATTCACGGCGACAGAATGGGCAAGGCCCTCCGAGCCCCCGGCAAACATCGAAGTCCCCCCACGCCAAAACGCTTGGGCCCTCGCTCCCGCTCTCCAGAGCCCTCACCTCGGCCCACCCCTCCGCTCAACGCACAGCTGGCGGATAGGGCCTGCTGGCCTACTGGGGGCTAACCCTAACCCTAGTTCTGTCCTCAAAGGGCCCCTCCCAAGGGGCCTGGCGCCATAACGCCGGGGATTGGGGAACCCCGTGCCCCAGCGCCGGACTCACCCTGCCGCCCCGCCGCCACCCGGGCCGCTAGGGTTGCCGCTGGATATTCAAGGCTGGAAAACGGGCAGGGCCCTTTGAGCCCCCGGCAAACTTCAAAGATACCCCGCGCCAAAACGCTTGAACCCAGGCTCCCGCATGCCAGCGCCCTCACTTTGTCCTGCCCCTCCGCTCACCGGATAGCCAGTGGATCAGGCCCGCCGGGCTTCTGGTGGCTAAACCTAACCCTAGGTCAGCCCCCGAGGGGCCCCTCTGATGGGGCCTGGCGCCACAACGGCTGGGATTGCTGACCCCGAGCCCCAGCGCGGGACTAACCGTGGCACCCCGCCGCCACCCCGGTTGCTAGGAGCACCATCAGTCATTCAGGGCGGGAAAACAGGCAGGGCCCTCCAAGGCCCTGGTGACCTTCGAAGACCCCCGTGCCAAAACGATTGGGCCCAAGCTCCTGCTCGCCTGTGCCCATACCTTGCACCACCCCTCCGCTCGCCGCATAGCTGGCGGATCGGGCCTGTGGGCCTCCTGGGGGCTAACTTAACCCAAGGTCGACCCCCAAATGGCCCTTCCCAAGGTCCTGGCGACACAACGCCGGGCATTGGGGACCCCCGAGACCCAGTGCCAGACTCACCCTGCTGCCCCGCTGCCACCAGTACTGTGAGGGGCACCGTCGGTCATTCAGGGAGGGAGAACGGGCAGGACCCTCTGAGCCCCTGGCGACCTTCTAGGACCCTCCCTCTAAAACTTTGGTCCCACATTCCCACTCGCCAACGCCCTCATCTCAACCTGCCCCTCCGCTCGCCACACAGCCGGCAGACCGGGCTTCCCGGCCTCCTGGGGGTAACCCTAACCCTAGGTCGGCACCTGAGGGGGCCCTCCCAAGAGGCCTGGGGCTGCAATGCTGGGTATTGGTGACCCCCGAGCAGCAGCGCCGGACTCACTTTGCTGCTCCACTGCCACCGGGGCCGCTAGGGGCCCCTATGGTCATTTAGGGAGGAAGAACAGGCAGGGCCCTCCAAGTCCCCAACGACCTTCGAAAGCCCCCCCAGGCAAAACGCTTCACCCAACACTTCCGTTCCCCAGTGCCCTCACCTCGGTCCGCCCCTCCGCTCGCCGCACAGCCGGTGGATTGGGTCTGCCGGCCTCCTGTGGGCTAACAGTAATGCTTGGTCGGCCCCCTAGAGCCCTTCCGAAGGGGACTGGCACCCCAACGCCGAGGACTGGGGACCCCGAGCCCCAGCGCCAGACTCACCCTACCACCCCTCCTCTAACTGGGCCGCTAGGGTAGCCGCCTGTCATTCAGGGCGGAAGAACGTGTACGGCACTTCGAGCACTCGGCAACCTTCGAAGGACCCCCCCGCGAAAACTCCTGGGCCCGGGCTCCTGCTTGCCAGTGGCCTCACCTCCGCCCGACACTCCGCTCGCCGTACAGCTGGCGAATCGGGCCTGCCGGCCTCCTGGGTGCTAACCCTAACACTAGGTCGCACCCAAGGGGCCCCTCCCAAGGGGCCTGGCGCTGCAACAACGGGGATTGGGGACCCCCGAGCCCTAGCGCCGGACTCACACTGCTGCCCCTCTGCAACCCGGGCCGCTAGGTGTGCCGTCGGGCATTCAGTGTGGTAGAAAGGGGAAGGACGCTCTGAGCCCCCGACTACTTTCGAATTCCCCCCCACGCCAAAACGCTTGTGCCCATGCTTCCGCTCGACAGCGCCCTCACCTCAGCCTGCCCCTCTGCTCGCCACACAGCCGGCAGATCAGGTCTGCCGGCCTTCTGGGGGCTAACAGTAATGCTTGGTCGGTCCCCTAGAGCCCTTCCGAAGGGGCCTGGCGCCCCAACGCCGAGGATTGGGGACCCTGAACCCCAGCGCCTGACTCACCCTACTGTCCGTCCTCTACCCGGGCTGCTAGGGTAGCCACCAGTCATTCAGGGCGGAAGAACGTGCAGGGCCCTCTGAGCCCCCGGCGACCTCTGAAGGCCCCCGGCACCAAAACGCTTGACTCAAGCACCTGCTCGCCAGCACCCTCATCTCGGACCACCCCTCTGCTCCTTGCGGAGTGGGCGGATCAGGACTGCTGGCCTCCTGGGGGCAAACTCTAACCCTAGGTCGGCCACCGAGGGGGCCATCCCAAGGTGCTTATCGCCGCAACGCCTGGGATTGGGGACCCCCGAGCCCCAGCGCCAGACTCTACCCTGCTGCCCTGCCACAACCCGGGCCGCTAGGCGTGCTGCCGGACATTCAGGGCGGGAGAACGGGCAGGGCCCTCCGAGCCCCTGGCGACCTTCGAAGGCTGCCTGCGCCAGAACACTTGGGTCCACGCTCCGGCTCACCAGCGGCCTCCGCTCGGCCAGCACTTCCGCTCTCCACACAGCCGGCGGATCCGGCCTGAGAGCCTCCTGGGGGCTAACCCTAACCCTAGGTCGGTTCCCAAGAGGCCTGGCACCGCAACGCGGGGGATTGGGTACCCACGAGCCCCAGCGCTGGACTCAACTTGCCGCCCCCAGGCCACCCGAGCCGCTAGGGTCGCCGCCGGTCATTCAGGGCAAGAGAACGGGCAGGGCCCTCCGAGCCACTGGTGACCTTCGAAGGCACCCGTGCCAAAATGCCTGGGCCCACACTCCCGCTCGCCAGAGCCCTCACCTCAGCCTGCCCCTCTGGACGCCACACAGCCGGCGGGTCGGGCCTGCCAGCTTCCTGGGGACTTACACTAAGCCTAGGTCGGCCCCGGAGGGGCCCCTCCCAAGGTGCTGGTGCCACGACGCTGGGGATTTGGGACCCCCAAGCCCAAGCACCGGACTCACCCTGCCCCCCCTCTTCCACCCAGGCCCCTAGGATAACCGAGGATCATGCAGGGCGGGAGAACCGGCAGGGCCCTCAGAGCCCCCGGGAAATTTCGAACGCCGCACGCGCCAGAACGCTAGGGCCCACGCTCCCGCTCACCAGCGGCCTCACCTCGGCCAGCGCTTCCGCTCTCCACACAGTCGGCGGATCGGGCCTGCCAGCCTCCTGGGGACTAACACTAACCCTAGGTCAGCCCACGAGGGGACCCTCCCAAGGGGCCTGGGACCGCAACGCCGGGTTGGGGACCCCGAGCCCCAGTGCCGGACTCACCCTGCGCCCCACCACCACCCAGGCTGCTTGGGGCGCCACCGGTCATTCAGGGCGGGAGAACAGGCAGGGCACTCTGAGTCTTCGGCGACCTTCGAAGGCCCCCCATGCCAAAATGCTTGGGCCCACGCTCCCGCTCGAAGCGCCCTCACCTCGGGCCACCCTTCCACTCGCCGCACAGCAGGCGGATCGGGCCTTCTGGCATCCTGGGTGCTAACCCTAAACCTAGGTCGACCCCTGAGGGGCCCCTCTTAAGTGCCCTTGCACCGCAACGCCGGGGATTGAGAACCCATGAAACCCAGCGTCGGACTCACCACGCCTCCCCATCGCCACCTGGGCCGCTATGGGCGCCGTCGGTCTTTCAGGACGGAAGGACGGGCAGGGCCCTCCGAGCCCCTGGCGACCTCGAAGGCCCCCCAAGCCAATACGCTTGGGTGCACGCTCTCGCTCGCCAGCGACCTCATCTCGGCTCACCCCTCCATTCACCTCACAGCCAGCGGATCAGACCTGCAGGCCTCCTGGGGGCTAACACTAACCCTAGTTGGCCGCAGAGGGGCCTCTCCCAACAGGCCTCGTGCCGGAACGCCCGTGATTTTGGACCCCCGAGCCCCAGCGCCAGACTCACCCTGCCGCCCCGCCTCCACCTGGGCCGATAGGGGCGCCGCCGGTCATTCAGGGCGGGAGAACGGGCAGGGCCCTCTGAGCCCCCTGCAACATTCAAAGGCCCCCCGCCCCAAAACGCTTAGGCCCATGCTCCTTCTCGCCAGCGCCCTCACCTCTGCCCGTGCCTCCGCTCGCGGCACAGCTGGCGGATCGGGCCTGCTGGCCTCCTGGGGGTTAAACCTAACCGTATGTTGGCCCACGAGGGCCCCTCCAAAGGGGCTTGGCACTGCAAAGTGGGCATTGGGGACCACCGAGCCCCTGTGCAAGACTCAACGTGCCGCCCCTCCTCCACCCTGGCCTATAGGGGCACTGCCGGTCATTCAGGGCGGGAGAACGGACAAGGCCCTCAGAGCACCCGGAGACCTTCGAAGGCTCCCCACGCCAAAACGCTTGGGCCCATGCTCCCACTCGCCAGCAGCCTCACCTCGGCCCGCCCCTCCGCTCGACGCACACCTGGCTGATCGGGCCTGACGGCCTCCTGGGAGCTAACCCAAACCATACGTCGCCCCTTGAGGGGCCCCTCCCAAGGGGCCTGGCACCGCCACGCCGGGGCTTGGGGACCCCCGAGCACCAGCGCAAGACTCACCCTGCCTCCTCGCCGTGACCCTGCCCGCTATTAGCGCCGTCCTCATTCAGGGCGGGAGAACAGGCAGGGGCCTCCGAGCCACCAGCAACTTTCGAAGCCCCCCCCGTAACAAAACGCTTGTGCCCACGCTCCCGATGGCCAGCGCCCTCACCTTGGCCCACCACTCCGCTTGCAGCACAGCTGGCGAATTGGGCCTGCCGGCCTCCTTTGGGCTAACCCTACCCTAGATCGGCCCCCGAGGGACCACTCCCAAGTGCCCGGCGCCACCACGCCGGGGATTGGGGACCCCTCCCCAGTGCCGGACTCACCTTGCCGCCCCGTCACCAACCGGGCCGCTACGGGCGCTGCCGGTCATTCAGGGCAGGAGAACTTGCAGCGCCCTCCGAGCCTATGGCGACTACGAAGGCCATCCACGCCAAAATGCTTGGGCCGACGCTCCTGGTCGCCAGCACCCTCACCTCAGCACGCCACTTCAATTGGCACAGAGCTGGCGGATTGGGCCTGCCGCCCTCCTGGGGGCTAACCCTAACCCAAGTTGGGCCCCAGAGGGACCCCTCCCAAGGGGACTGGCGCCGCAACGCCGGGGATTGGGGAAGCCGAGCCCCGACTGCGGTCTCACCCTGCCCCCATGCCACCACCCGGGCTGCTAGGGGTGCCCCCGGTCATTCAGGGGGGCAGAACTGGCAGGGCCCTCCAAGCCCCCGGCGACCTTTGAAGGCCCCCGTGCCAAAACGCTTGGGCCCACGCTCCCACTCACCAGGGCGCTCACCTCGGTCCACCCCTCTGCTCGCTGGACAGCCAGCAGATAGGGCCTGCTGGTGTCCTGGGGGTTAACCCTAACCCTAGGGCGGCACCCAAGGGGCCCCTCCCAAGGGGCCTGGCGCAGCAACCCCAGGGATTAGGGACCCCCGAGCCCCAAGGCTGGACTCAACATGCCGACCTGCCACCACCTGGGCCGCTAGGAGAGCTGACAGTCATTCAGGGCGGGAGAACGGGCAGGGCACTCCAAGCCCCTGGTGACATCCGAAGGACCTCCGCGCCAAAACGCCTGGGCCCATACTCCCGCTCGCCAGCGGCCTCACCTCCGCCCGCCCCCTCCACTCGCCGCATAGCTGCCAGATCTGGCCTGCCGGCCTCCTGGGGTCTAACCCTAACCATAGATCGGCCCCCGAGGTACCCGCCCAAGGGACCTGGAGCCGCAACACCGGGGATTTGGGAACCCCGAGTCCCAGCACCGGAATCACCCGGACGCCCCGCCGCCACGCGCGACGCTAGAGGCGTCGCCGGTCATTCAGGGCAGGAGAACGGACAGGGCCCTCCGAGACCCCGGCGACATTCGAAGGCCCCCCGCACCAAAACGTTTGGGCCCATGCTCCCACTTGCCAGCCCCCTCACCTCAGCGCGCCCATCCGCTCTCCACACAGCCATGGGATTGGGCCTGTTGGCCCCCTGGGGGCTAACCCTAACACTAGGTCGCACCCGAGGGGCCCCTCCCAAGGGGCCTGGTGCTGCCACACCGGGGATTGGGGACCCCCGAGCCCCAGCGCCGTACTCACCATGCCATGCCGCCACCATCTGGGCGGCTAAGGGCGCCTCTGGCCATTCAGGGCGGGAGGACCGGCAGGGCCCTTGAATCCCCCGGCGACCTTCCAAGGCCCCCCGCGCCAAAATGCTTGGGCCCACGCTCCACCTTGCCGGCGCCTTCACCTTGGCCCAGTCCTAAGCTACCACACAGCTGGCGGATCATGCCTGCTGGACTCCTGGGAGCTAACACTAACCCTAGGAGGGCCCCAGAGGTGCCCCTCCCAAGGGGCCTGGCGCTGCAACACACGGCATTGGGGACCCCCAAACCGTAGTGCCAGACTCACATTGCCACACTGCCACCACCCGGGCCGCTAGGGGCACCGCTGGTCATTAAGGGCGGGATAACGGGCAGGGCCCTCCAAGCCTCTAGCGACTTTCAAAGGCCCCCGGCGACAAAACGCTGGATACCATACTCCCGCTCGCCATCGCCCTCACCTTGGCCCACTCCTCCACTTGCCGCACAGCCGGGGCATAGGTCCTGCTGGCCTACTGGGGTCTAACCCTAACCCTAAACCCTAATGCCTAACCTTAAACCCAAACCTTAACCGCTAATCCTAAACCTAACGCTAACCCCTAACCCTTACCCTAAACCTAACCCTACCCTAAACCTAACCCTAAACCCTAATCCTTAAACCCTAAACCCTGACATTAACACTAAACCCTAAACCCTAACCCCTAACCCTAATCCGGAAACCCTAAACATGAAACCCTAACCTTAACCACTAACCCCAAACCCCAAACCCTAACCCTAAACCCTAACCCTACCCAGACACCTACCATACCCCTAACCCTACCCCTAAGCCTACCCCTTCAGCTAACCCTACCCCTAACCCATAACCTAACCCTAAACCTAACCCTAACCCGTACCCTAACCCGTACTCTAACCCTAACTCTAACGCGTACCCTAAACCTAACCCTAACCTGTACCCTAACCCTAACCGTAACCCTAACACGTACTCTAACCCATACCCTAACCCATACCCTAACCTTAACCGTAAACTGTACCCTAACCCGTAATTTAAACCATACCCTAAACCTAACCGTAACCCTAACAAGTACCCTAACCCGTACCCTAACCTTAACCCTAAACCCTGACCTTAACCCATACCATAACTCGTACCATAACCCGTACCCAAACCCTACCCGTACCCTAACCCTAACCCGTACCCTAACTGTAACCCTAAACCCTAAACTGTAACCCGTACCCTAACCCTAACCAGTACCTTTACCTTAACCTTAACCCATACCCTAACTCGTGCCCTATCCCTAACCCGGACCCTAACCCATACCTAACCCTAACCTGTACCCTAACCCGTACCCTAACCCATACCCTAACCCTAAATCGTACCCTATCCCTATCCCTAACCCGTTCCCTAACCCGTACCCTAAGCCTAAACCTAAACCGTAACCTAACCTGTACCATAACCCTAAACTGTACCCTAACCCTAACCGGTACCCTAACCCTAACCCGTACCCTAAACCGTACCCAAATCGGTAGGCCAATACTTACCCTAAACTGTACCCTAACCCGTACCCTAAACCGTACCCTAATGCGTACCCTAACCCGTACCCTAACCCTAACCCGTACCCTAACCCTAACCCGTACCCTAAACCTAACCCGTACTCCAACCCTAACCCTAAACCCTAAACCCTAAACCCTAACCCGTACCCTAAACCCTAATCTGTACCCTAACCCATAACCTCCAACCTGTAACCCCTAAACCCAACCCTAACCCGTACCCTCTCCTTACCCTATCCCTAACCCATACTGTAACCGTAACCCATACCCTAACCTTAACCCGTACCCTAATCCGTACCCTAACCCCGGGGATTGGGTACACCTGAGCCCCACCACGGGACTCAGCCTGCCACCCCTCAGGAAACCATGCCCCTTGGGGCGCCACAGAGCATCCCCTGCAGGAGAACTGGTAGGGCCCCCCTGAGCCCCCAGCGATCCTCGGCGACCCCCTACACCCCAACCCTGAGGCCCACGCTCATCCCGCCCCATGCCTTCCCTTCAGCTTGCCACTGAGCTCGTGGCAGAGCCAGCAGATCAGGCCTGCCGGGTTCCTGGGGCCTAGACCTGACCCTAGGTCGGCTGGGTAGGGCCCCTCCCCTGGGGCCCGGTGCCAAAGCCCCAGGGACTGGGGACACCTGACCTCCACTGCAGGACAAAGCCTGCCAGCCTGCAGGAAACCGTGCCCCTTGGGAGTCTGTAGAGCATTCAGGGTGGGAGAACCAGGAGGGCCCCCAGAACCCTGGTGAACTTCGGCGATCCCTAAACCCAACCTTGAAGCCCATGCTCACCCCACAATGCACCCTCACCTCAGCCCGCGGCGGAGCTCGCCACATAGTGGGCAGATCTGGCCTGCGGGGTTCCTGGGCCCCAACCCTAACCCTAGTTCATCTGTGGAGGGGCCCCTCCCCAGGAGCCTGGAGCCACAGCTGCGGGGATTCGGGACACCTGAGCCCCACAGCAGGACTCAGTCTGCCACCCCGCAGGAAACCGTGTGCCTTGGGAGGCCATAGAGCATTCAGGGCGGGAGAACCAGGAGGGCCCTCCTGAGCCACCAGCGAACTTCAGCGGCCACCCGCACCCCAACCTTGAGGCCCACGCTCACCCTCCCCACACCCTCACCTCAGCCCGTGTAGCTCGCCATACAGCCAGCAGATCCAGCCTGCAGGGCTCCTGGGGCCTTACGCTAGCCCTAAGCCGGCTGCGGGTTTGGGGGTCTCCCCAGGAGCCTTATATCGCAGACCCGGGGAATTGGGATACCTGTGCCCCACCGCAGGACTCAGCTTGCCACCCGACAGGAAACCATGCCCCTTGGGGTTCTACGGAGCCTACAGGGCACAAAAATTGGGGAGGCCCCTGGAGCCCATCCCCATCATTGGCAGCCCCCCGTTCCCCAACCCTGAGGCCCATTCTCACCCTCCCTCATGGCCTCCTCTCAGCCATCCACAGAGCTCGCCCCACAGCCTAAAGATTGTCCCTGCCGGGCTCCTGGACCCTAACCCTTACCCTAGGTTGGCCACAGAGAGGTCCCTCCCTAGATTCCTGGCACCACACTCCGGGGGATTGGGGAAACCCAAGCCCCACCGTAGGACTCAGCCTGCAGCCCACAGTAAACTGCACCATTCTGGGGAACAAGAGAGCATTCAGGGCAAGAGAATTGGGGCACACCCTGAGAGCCCCTTCTGGTGAACCCCGACCTTTGTGGGCGCTTCCGGATGAAACCCCAAGGCTCACACTCACCCACCCTTGTGCCCTCATCTCACTCGGCCTGGGAGTTCTCTGAGCACTGGGCAGTTCGGACCTGCTGTCTCTTGAGGCCTAACCTAACCCTGGGTCCTCCGCTGAGTGTCCCTCCCCATTTGCCTGCCTCCAAGGCACCAGGAATTGGGCTCACCTCTACAAGACTAGAGGACTCAGCCTGCCCCACAGCAGGAAACTGTCCATTTGGGGCTGCAGCAAGAATTCATAGGAAAATCGGAGGGCCCCCCTCAGCCCATCCCAGGCAACCCCCACTTTCAGAGATCTCCCCGGATCCAATTAGTAGCTTCACACTGACCTTTAAACTTGCTCTCCATGGAGATCTTTTGAAATTCTCCACACTTCCAACTGATGGCATCATCCAGCTTCAGAGACTTACCCAGCTTTAGGTCTTGAGATGGATTAAAATGGGAAGTCACTTCACTTATGATGACGTACTGGTGACCAAAAGATACATGCATAAATGCTTCATATCACTTGGCTTCAGGGAAATGCAAATCTAAACCCCTATAAATGCCATATTACACGAGGCCGAATATATAAAAATAAGAAGACATGAAACTATACATGTTGGAGAGGATGTGGAGAAACGGGAACCCTCTTACACCCCTGTACGAATGCAGTCCGGTACAGCCACTCTTGAAAATGGTACGGAGTATCCTCAAGAAGTTATAAATAAAGCTACCGATGTCCCAGCAATTGCACTACTGGGTATTTACCCCCAGAGACAGAGGTAGTGAAGACGGGACACATGCACACCAGTGTTCATAGCAGCAATATCCATAATAGACAAACTGTGGAAGGAGCGCAGATGACCATGGATAGATGAATGGATAAAGAAGATGTAGATCATATATATAATGGAATATTACTCAGCCATCAGAAAGGATGAATACTTACCATCACACCGACCTGGGTGGAGCTGGAGGGTATTATGCTGAGTGGAATAAGTCAATGAAAGAAAGACAATGATCATATGCTTTCACTCCTATGTGGAATATCAGAAACAAGGAAGAAGACCATAGGGCAAGGAAGGGAAAATAGAATGGGAAGTCATCAGAGAGGGAGAAAACCCATGATGGACTCTTAACTACCGCAAGAAACTGATGATTGTTGGAGGAGAAGTTGGGGGGGTAACTGGGTGAGTAGCATTAAGGAGGTCACACGATACAATGAGCACTGGGTGTTACACACGACTGAAAATTTATTGAAGACTACATCTGAAACGAATGATGTACTGTAAGTTGGCTAATTGAATTTAAATTAAAGAACAAAAGACCTCGAATAAACAATCCTAAACATTTGTATGGAACCACTAAAGATTCCAAACAGCCAGTGCAATGTGGAAAAGAAAAACAAAGCTGGAGGACTCACAATTGCAGATTTCAGGTTATACTACAAAGCTGCAGTCATCCTAACAAGACAGTACAGCACAAAAATAGACACAGTGACCAAAGGAACAGGATACAAGTTTAGACAGAAACCCACAATTATGTGGTCCATGAATCTTCCACAAAGCAAGCAACGATATCAAAAGGGAAAAGGACAGTCTCTACAACAAATGGTGTTGGGAAAACTAGACAGCTACGTACAGAAGAATGCAATTAGACTCTTTTCTTACACAATAAAGACAAACGCAAAACAGTTTCAAGACCTCAATATGAGACCTGAATCCATAAAAATCCTACAGGAGGGAAGACAGTAACTTCTTGACATGGACCATACCAACGTTTTTCTAGACTGTCTCCTGAGGCAAAGGAAATGAAAGCAAAAATAAACTATTGGGAATACAGCAAAATAAAAAGTTTCCACATGGCAGAAGAACAATGAAAACGTAAAAATAATAAGACAACCTACTCAAAGGGAGAAGATATTTGCAAAGATCATAGGCAATAAAGGGATAGTGTCCAAAACATATACAACTGATACTACTCGACCCCCAAAACAAATAATCCAGTTAAAAAATAGGCAGAAGACATGGACAGACATTTCTCCAAAGAAAAAATACAAATGGCCAACAGTCCCGTGAAAAGATGTTCACCATCACCCATCATCAGGAAAATGTAAATCCAAAGGACAATGAGGTAATACCTCAAACCTGTCAGAATGGCTAACATCAAAAGCACAACAAAGAGCAGGTGTTGGGAGGATGTGGATAAAGGGAAATCCTAGCGAACTGTGGGTGGGAATGCAAACTGTGGTGGCCACCGTGGAAAACAGTATGAAGGTTCCTCAAAAAATTAAATATATAACTACCCTACGATCCAACAATCACACTACTTGTATTTACCCAAAGAATAGGAAAACAGTAACGTAAAAGGATACGTGCACCCCTATGTTTCTTGCACCATTATTTACAATATCACCATATGGAAGCAACCCAAGTGTCTGTAGAAAAATTGACAAATGAGATGATAGATGTGTGTATTCACACACACACACACACACACACACACACACACACACACACATACAATGGAGTATTACTCGGCTTGAAAAAGAATGAAACCTTGCCATTTGCAGACACATGGATGGAGCTAGAGAGTATTATCCTAACTAAAATCAGTCAGTCAGAGAAAGACAAATCCCATACGATGTCACTCTAATGGGGAATTTAAAAAACAAACAAAAATAAATAACTAAAAGAGAAAAAGGAGACACACCAAAATACAAACTCTTAACAATAGAGAAGAAACGGATGGTTACCAGAGAGGAGGTGGATAGAGGGATGAGTGAAATAGATGAAGGGGATTAATAGGATGCTTTTCTTGATGACCAATGAGTAATATATAGAATTACTGAATCACTCTATTGGACACCTGAAAAGAATGTAACACTGTATGTTAGCTCTACTGGAATTAAAATAAATTTTTAAAAAAGATTTTTCTTTCAGGAACCTCTTTGAAAAAGCTTTTCCTGTGCACTGTGCATAAGCCCTACTTGGGAGGATTCACTCTACAATAATTATTCACTCTATGCCTTGAATTCAGATTTCACTGAGTTCTTACTGTGGATCCCAGGCCACGGGAGCCATGGTCCTTTTCTGTCCAGGCTCAGCACCTATGCATTCAAGATTGGAAGTAGAGACACATGTCACTTCACAGTCCAGAAAGCTATTATTGTTTCTGTTTCAGTGTGAGAGAGTCACAGACTTTTGGACAGGTTTCAGAGCAGGTATATTATGGATCCTGGATCTCTACTTCAATGTTCATTGCCTGGATCCATTTGGCTAATAGGTTCCCTGTGGATGGGCTTGCTTCCAAGCACATACATGGAAGATGCAAAGGCGGATAGGATTGGTGCGGGACAGGAAGAAGACCAAATGCAGACAAGAGTCCGATCCCTCCTCTGATCCAGGAACTGCTACGGGAGAGGGTACAGGAGGTAGAATCCATGCGAAACTCCAAGGTCACCAGCTGAACACAGGAGGCATAGGTCAAGGGATCTGGAGATGCAGGGGTTGAAGGCTGCTCTGAGCTACCTCTGGGAGGAAGGGAGGGAAGGAATGAGAAGGAGACACTGCCTGCCCCTGGCCCATGCCAGCTGCCCACCACTCCGACACGCATCCATCTACACAGCTGACACAGCCTGTGCTCAGGATGGGCTGGCTCATGTCCCTCAATCCTCAGTGGGAGAGCTGGTCCCAGGGCTCAGAGACATGCTGAGGGAGATGAGAGGGAAAGCTGCCCCACCCAGGTCATCCCCTCCTTGAGCAGACAGCCCTTCAGAACTGCTAAAAAAAACCCCACTAACGGGGTTGAAAGACATGCCATGGATGAACTAAGGCATAGAGATATGTAAAATAACATTCAGTTTTAAGTTCTGAGCTGTCATCTCAGGAAGTGGGGAGAGCTTCCCTGAAGAAGACTGATAGGAGGACAGTCCATGCTGAAAAAGGAGACATGGCTCTCCTGATTGGGGACCTGTAGCCCCCTTCCAGGGCAGGGCATCATCCTCGCAACCTACAAGATCCATGAAAGTGTTCCATCAGGGCCAGATGTTTGTTTCAAGAAGGCTACCCTGGCATCAGACTGCACAGGGCACCAGGGACGAGGGCCAGATGGAGGACGGACAATACCCCGGAGGCCATGGGGCAAGAGCAGAGGCACATGACCTTGAAGATGATGATGAAAAGCAGGAGGTGGCAGCATGGAGCCGTCCCTGAAAGTACCATGGGAGCAGTGCCCACAGCAACACTGACTGGGTGACTTCTGTGCCCGGTGTCGCTTGCTTCAGTGGGCTCCAGACTAGTCCTGAACACAACTCTCAGAAGTGTGCACCACCCCCGGCCTCCTCTCCCCTTGCAACTGCTAGGAATCAAGGTCAAAGACCCTGGTCAGCTTTCGTGGAAACCAAGCAGTGGCTCCCCCACACGCTGCACCTCTGGTGGTGGTCCAGTGCGACCCTCGTGCCTGGCCAGACACTGATGTCTACCTGTCTCCACACAAATTAACAGAGAGGTGGGTGTCCCTGAATTGCACAGCACTTGATGAGACAGATCCACAGAACCCAACACCCAGTGGGTCACTCGAGACCTCACCTATGGTCATGGAGCTCACCATACCTTATTTCTGTCATTTCCCACAGAAAGCCTGTTTCTGATCCCCCACAATACCATACATCCTGGTTGCTGACCTGGGGTCATGCCATGAACCCACATGGCACCTTTCTTTAAGTGAAAGCTATGCCTACACCTCCTAGAAAATATTCCTAATGAAGTACATGTCCATCAGGACTACGGTGTGAATGGTAGCACACAGCCTGCATGGTAGTAGTCAGTAATTCTAGCAAGGGTTAACCCTACCCCCCGTCTCACAAAACCTTCCTCCGTCACCACTGAACTCATGGTCTGCCCTCAGAAAACCCTCCAGGAAACAAACCTTTCATCTGAATGCTCTCTTCACCTTCTGCTTCAAATCTTGTCCAACCACAATGATAGGAAATTAGAAATCAGTCTCAAGAAAAAAATGGGACAGTCAAAAATAGGTGGAGATTTTTGGGGCCTGGGTGGCTCAGTCGTTAAGGATCTGCTTTCAGCTCAGGTCGTGATCCCAGGATCCTGGGATCTAGCCCCGAATCAGGCTCCTTGCTCAGTGGGAAGCCCGCTTCTCCCTCTCCCACCCCCCTGCTTCCATTCCCTCTTTCACTGTCTCACTCTCTGTCAGATACCTAAATAATCTTAAAAAAATATGTGGAGATTTAACAACAAGCTACTGAACAACCAACAGTCAAAGAAGAAATCAAAAAAAATTTAGAAGTACCTTGACACTGATGAAAAAGACAACCTACAAAAACTTATGGGATGCAGCAAAAGTAGCTTTATGTGGGACATTCATAGAAATTCAAATCTTCATCAATCCATGAGAATAATCTCCAATAAACAACCAGATTTATGTGGTAAAGAAGTAGAAAATAAAACAACAAACAAAGCCCCAAATTAGTAGAAATAAGGAAATAACAAAATGGAATGCATAAATAAATCCAACGGAGACTAAAAAGACCAAAAAAGAAAAAAACCAATGAAAATGAGAGCTGCCTTTTTTGGAAAGATAAACAAAACTGACAAACTTAGCCAGACTCACCAAGAAAGAGGACTCGAATATAAACAGGAAGGAAAGATAATGGATTCCTGTCTCATATCAAAATCAAAAGAACTCTTCAAACTTAGACACAACAACTTCTTGCAAGATAGGTCTCTAAAGGCAAAGGAAATAAAAGCAAAAATGAACTATTGGCACTTCATCAGGATAAAAAGCTTCTTCTTGGCAAAGTAAAAGATCAACAAAACAAGAAGGCAACCTATGGAATCGAAGAAGATATCTGCAAATGATATTACAGATAAAGGGCTGGTACCCAAGATCTATAAAGAACTCCTCAAACTCGACACCGAAAAATGGGCAGAAGACACAGATACTTCTCCAGAGAAGACATACAAATGTCCAACAGACACATGAAGAAATTCTCCACATCACTTGCCATCAGGCAAATACAAATCAAAACGACAATGAGATACCACCGTACACCAGTTAGAATGGTTAAAATTAACAAGACAGGGGGCACCTGGGTGGCACAGTGGGTAAGCATCTGCCTTCGGCTCAGGGCGTGATCCTGGCATTATGGGATCGAGCCCCACATCAGGCTCCTCCGTTATGAGCCTGCTTCTTCCTCTCCCACTCCCCCTGCTTGTGTTCCCTCTCTCGCTGGCTGTCTCTATCTCTGTGGCATAAATAAATAAAATCTTGAAAAAAAATTAGCAACACAGGAAATAAAAAAAAAAGTCAGAGAGGATGTGGAGAAAGCGGAGCCCTCTTACACTACTCGTGAGAATTCAAGCTGGTACAGCCACTTTTGAAAACAATATGGAGGATCCTCAAGACGTTAAACACAGAGCTATCCTATCACCCACCAATTGCACTACTGGGTATTTACCCCATAGACACAGAGTAATGAAAAGAAGGGCACCTGTATCCCAATGTTCATAGCAGCAATGTCCCTAATAGCCAAACTGTGGAAGGAGCCAAGATGTCCTTCAGCAGATGAATGGACAAAGAAGATGTGGTTCATCTATATAATGGAATATTACTCAATCATCAGAAAGGACGAATACCCACCATTTGCACCAACGTGGATGGACCAGGAGGGGATTATGCTAAGTGAAATTAAGTCAAGCAGAGAAAGACAATTATCATATGGTTTCACTCCTATGTGGAATGGAAGGAATAGCATAGAGGACATTAGAAGAAGGAAGGGAAAAGTGAAGGGGGGGAATGAGAGGGGGAGATGAACCATGAGAGACTACTGACACTGGGAAACAAACTGAAGGTTGCAGAATGGGAGGGGAAGAGGAATGGGTTATCCTGGTGATGGGTATTAAGGAGGGCACGTGTTGGGGTGCCTGGGTGGCACAGCAGTTAAGCGTCTGCCTTCGGCTCAGGGCGTGATCCCGGCGTTATGGGATCGAGCCCCACAACAGGCTCCTCCGCTGTAAGCCTGCTTCTTCCTCTCCCACGCCCCCTGCTTGTGTTCCCTCTCCTGCTGGCTGTGTCTATCTCTGTCGAATAAATAAATAAATTCTTTTTTTAAAAAAAAGGAGGGCACGTGTCATAATGAGCACTAGGTGTTATATGCAAACAATGAATCATGGAGCCCTACATCAAAAACAAATGAAGTACTGTAGGGTGAATAACAATTTTAAAAAAAGAGAAGATATGAAATCCATACAGGAAAACTGGCACAATTTGCAAATGTCATGAAATCCCGAAAGATTCCACACAAAAAAAAACCTGTTAGAATAAAAAAATTCAAGAAAGCTGCAGGATATAATGTCAATATACAGAGACCTCTTGTCTTTATTTTTTTCAGATTTTATTTATTTATTTGACAGGAAGAGAAAAAGCACGAGCAGGGGGAGAGCCAGAAAGAGGGAAAAGCAGACCCTCGCTAAGCGGGCAGCCCAACACGGGGCTCAATCCCAGAACTCTGGGATCATGACCTGAGCTAAAGGTAGATGCTTCACTTATGGAGCCACCCAGATGACCCAACTTCTTGCATTTCTGTATACTGATGACACACTTTCACACAGAGAAATTAAAAAAGCAACACCATTTAAAATTGCATAAAAAAATCTTGAAATAAAAGTAACCAAGAATGAGAAAGACATAGTACACTCAACACATGGCAGAAAAGAAATGAAAAATATGTGTCGAGGGGGGCAGAATGTATGGGTCAAAGATTTGGAAGGCAACACAAACAAATGGAAGCATACGCCATGCAACTTAACTGGAAGAGTTAATTATGTGAACATGTCCATCATAACCAAAGCAATCGACAGATGTGATTAAATGCCTATCTGAATTCCAGTGGCATTATTCGAGGAAATAGAAAACAGTCCTCAAAGTTGTATGGAATCACAAAAGACCCCAAATACCCAAAGCAACCTGGAGAAAGAGGTGCAGTCTACACACTCCTGGATTTCAAGTTAGATTACAAAGCTGTTGTCATCAAAACAGGATGGTACTGGCATAAACACAGACACCAGGTCAGTGGAACAGAACAGAAAGCTCAGAAACTTACCCACACGTAGATGATCCTAACTTACGACACAGCAGCAGAAGATATGCCATGAGGGAAGGACTGTTTCTTCAGTGAGCGGTAACAGGCAAACTGGACACTAAATGCAGAAGAATATAACCGGGTCACTTTCTTACACCACACACAAAATTTTTAATGGATGAATGATTTGAACATAAGACCTGAATCCATAAACCTCCAAGAAGACACAGGTACTAAGTCTCTCGACATTGGTTTTGGCAAAGAGTCTTCAGATCGGACACCAAATGCAAAGGCAACAAAAGCAAAAATAAACAAGTGGAACAACATCAAACTGAAATCTTCCACACGGCAAAAGACACCAGCAAAAACTTAAAAGGCCACTGACCCAATAAGAAAAAAATATCTGCAAATCATATGTGTGAGAAAAGGCTAATATCCAAAATACACACAACACTCCTACATATCAAAACAAAAAAAAAACTATATAAAAAAATGGGAGGAATATGTGAATAGAAACTTTCCAAAGATGGCACACAGGTGCCAACAGACAGAAAAAGTTGTTCCACATCACTAAATATCGTCAGGGAAACATCAGTCAAACCCACAATCGGCTATCCGCTCACAAGTGTTGGAACAGCAATTGTCCCAGAGACAGACACCAGGTGGGGTCAAGGGTGTGCAGATGAGGAGACACTGTGCACTGTTGGTGGAAATGGAAATTGGTGCAGCCACTGTGACAAACGGTATGGAGGTTCCTGAAAAAATAAATAAACTACCCCATGACCCAGTAATGGCTCTACTGAGTATTGATTTGAAGAACACAAAAATGCTGCCTCAAAAAGACAGATGCACTCCCACGTTCACTGCAGCATTATTCACAAGAACTAGACATGGAAACACAGACCTTGGGGGCCTTATGCTAAGTAACTCAGACACAGAAAGACCAATACCAGATGCTCTCATGTACATTCCACGTGGAATAAAAAAATACTAAACGCATAGATCCTGAGAGCAGATTGGTAGGTGCCAGATACGGGGATGGCGTGGTAGAAACGGGTAAAGGTGGTCAAAGTCTCAATGTTTGAGTGAGAAAATCCGACAGTCATGAAATATTCTGTCCAGCATGGAGACTAAAACTAACCCCGCAGCATGGGGTATAGGTTTCCCTGCTCTTTGAAAGTACAGGGCTTCTGAGAAACCTTGCACAGCAGAAATGGTGTCAAGAAGGAATGGCCATTAATTTACACGAACAATTAGACAGTGTGCTCAGACTCCAAAATTCCTTCTCTTTGGCTTTTCTTAGGCCTCAGGACACTAGTTTCTGACGGAGGCCCAGCATAAATGAAGATAAAGCACAGCAGAGGCTCACAGACACAATTCAAAGTGCTGGTGGCTGGATGCAGAGAGCGGTTCCCAGCGGAAGGAGCTGGTTGGGGTGCACGCCGCCTCTGTCATGCTTCTCCCCAAAACAGATGCTGACCGCGATTCTCACTGTTCACCTTTTTTCATAAGAGGGAAATCCTCTTCAGGTCTCTTCCTCTTACTGAAGCTGGGTAATAACGTAGTTCTTTCAAGAAAGCCCAATGTCTTACTGTGAACGTTTAAAAAGTGGGGAATACTTGTACTTGAGCATTGCTGAGGGAGGAGATGTGAAAGGTTCTCCCAGACACAAACCTCAGCAGATCCACCAGGAAAGGCACATTCCTCAGCATGCAGAACACGGACTACCTCCTACCCCCAGAAACCCTCTCCTTCCCCTCGATCAGGACAACCCACAACAGCTGGGAGTTACCCCAACTCCTCCGTTCTCCTGCTCCTAATAGCTAACCCATCAGCAAATCCTGTGAGCTCCATCTTCAAAATGGACCCAGAATAGGTCTAACCACTCCATCCAAGGCCAACTGTCTGGTCCACAGTGCCTGAGTTCCTGTAAAAGCTTTGTCATTGACCTGCCTTGCAATCTTCAACCCTCTGTCATCTGTTCTCAACACTGTAGCCAGGATGGCCCAGTGAAACAGGGTCTCATGGGGTTATAGCCCTGGAATGGTTTTTTCTGTGACCTCTCTGAGGTCATGTCCTAAGGTGTCTCCTGTGGCCACAGGGCCTTCTTGCTGCTCCTGGACATACCTGAAATTCTCCTGCCCCAGAGCCTTTGCACATGCTTTCCCTTCTGTTAAGAATGCTCTTGATGTGTTCTCACTCACCTTCGGAGAAGTCTGAATTGGAGTGACAGGAACAGAAGACGAGGCTGTGTGTTGGGTGAGGCTGGTGGCCCAGAAGAAGGTTCTCTGCCAGCTCGCCGCCTGTGCCTCCCTTGCCCTCAGCCAGGAACTTGCACACAGCCCTCACCTGTCACAACTCTCACCCAGGAGACCCACAGCCACCCCTTCCCACACCCTGCTGCAGAATGCATTCAGCTCTCCTCTGGGACCCCTGTCAGCTTTACCCAGTCCTGGAACTCCCCTGTCTCCTGCAAAGCTCCCGGATTCCCCCTCTGCTTCCAAAATCGCAAGGCGTTCATGAGAAAGCTATAATGCTAAGTATTGAAAGTTTCGCACCTGCTTTCCCATTCTGTTGCCTCTCTCTCCACCTTCTTTCCTACCTGTGCAAACTGTAACATATCAGTGGAACATGAACATGCTCTGAGACCTGAATCTTTCATTGCAGCTTTCTGAGGACTCCTTATGTGATAAGAAACTAGTGTATCCTACAACAGGGTGTTTCACATCTCTCATCTATAGAATAGTACAGCCCAAATCACTACAATTTTACCTCACTCTTCATGAAGCAGAACACTTTTTCCTTTCTTCTTTTACTTAAATTCCAGTTAGTTCACATGCCATGGAGTATTCGCTTCAGGGGTAGGATTTAGTGATTCCTCACCTGCATACAGTACCCGGTGCTCATCACAAGTGCCCTCCTTAATACCCCTCACCCATTTAACTCTTCCCCCCACGCCCCTGTCCTGCAGCAACACTCAGTTTGTTCTCCAAGTTTGAGTCTATTTCCTTGTTTGCCTCTCTCATCACCCCTCCACTCTGTTCATCTGTTTTCTTTCTGAAATTCCACAAGCATGAGAGCATAGGATATTTCTCTTTCCTCAATGATTTTGCTTAGCTCAATACACTCTAGGTCCATCCACATCCTTGCAAATGGTAAGATTTCATTCTTTTTGAAGCTGGGTCATATTCCATTATATATACGTATCCCACTTCTGCTTTATCCATTCATCAGTGCATGGACTTTGGGATTCTCTCCATAGTTTGGCTACTGTGGACATTGCTGCTATAAACATCATGGTGCATTTACCCCCTTTGAATCTGCATTTTTGTATCCTTTGGGTAAATACCTAGGAGAGCAATTGCTGGATCATGGGGTTGTTCAATGTTTAACTTTTTGAGGAACCCCCACACTGTTTCCCAGACTGGCTGCACCACTTTGCATTGCCACCAACAGGATGGGAGTGTTCCCCTTTAAGCAGAACATTATCTGCCGGCAATTTCATAAGAGGAAACAAAACCTCTGTGAGATGCACCCAGGGTCAGGCAAGCAGTTGCAGACTTCACCCCAAGGCTCCTGACGCCAAGCCCCTTGAAGCCACCAGCATGCCACTATCCAAAAGAATTCCCAGACTCTCCTTCTGACTCCACCACCAAAGAAACTACAGAGAGAATATGGCACCTCAAAATATGGAGATAATACATTTAGTAAAACTAGAAAGTCAAGCTCAACTTTTAAACAGGAACAGGCCGCTTTGGATAATTTTGAATTTTCCCTCCACCCTAATTTTAACGCTTCTGATGAATAAACTAATCAATGATGAAACATCACCTTTGCCAAATGACATCATCCAAGTCTGTATCAGATGAAAATAAGCCACCTAACTCTAGATGCTGGTCACTCAACCATATCTTAGGCCCAATTGAATAAACACTGTTAGATGAAGGAACAAATTAGATGTTACAAACAGGCACAGAGTGAATCTCACCTTCCCTTTCTAATAAAAGAGGGTTGCTAGGAAACAGATGGGCAAAATACATTTGTAAGCAATAAATGGACAGAGAAATTGTGATCCCCTGCAAAGTTCTACCTGCAGGGAAACTAAGTAATTCTTGTACCAAACCCAGAATGCTGACAGCTACTTCAATTTTACTTTGTGGCTCAACTAGAGAAAAGAGAAAAGCCTAGGAGGTTTTGGGATAAAGAGAGGTTTTACCTCCAGCCCTGACATAGATAGGACATTTTGCCAAACATACCTGTGCTTTCTCTGAGCACTGGTGTCCTGTGACAAGCTGCCTCGCTGACTCCGATGCTGACGTTCAAAACCTCGTGTGTCTTGGAGCCAGAGCAGAGAAGTGCTGTCAGCTGGGGAGAAGAAGGCACCTCTGACCTAAAGCCTGCACACCTGCTTCGGTTTCTGGGCGAAGGGGCAACACATACTTGTTGTTTAGCAGTAATTATCTTCATTCTCAATAGACCAATGACCTTGCCTTTTCTGGAAGGCAGACTTACTCTTCTAAAGAAACCCTCAATTCGTCTATTCCCAATGCAACTAGAGTGGGGTCTGGTTTATGCCCGCCTCCAGGCCCCCACCTGGAGGATTTTCCTGCATGATTCTAATAGCCAATTACCACTAACCCGGGGGCACACGGGGCATAATGCTGAAGTTGGGGGATGGCTCTGGGGCATGCTACTGCCACACCTGTGCCTGGGGACCAGGGCACACCCTGCTGAACTCAGGGTACTGCTCAAGATGCATCACCTGCACTGTGTCAGAGAACTGAAGGTGGGGATTGTGTGAAGTCCTTACCCGCACTCTTCCAGGGGAACAGGGGAAACCTTGAAATTCTGCAACCCATCCCACAAAAGCTCAGGTGAGTGGGTGTCCTGGAGTTCACGGGTATGGGGAATAAAGTCAGTTGAGGACATGGGGCAGAAGAGACTTTAAAGGGAAAAAGAAAACTCACCTGAGTCCCCACAAGGAACCCTCTCCACATGCCCTTCCAGAACCCTGCCTCCCACCTGGGGCGCACCCTACCCCCGGACCCCCACCCCAGTGCACGCTGCTCACTCACCAGCAGGGATCTCCACAGGGCAACTCTCTCTCTCTCTCAGTGCCCCTTCTTTGCCCCAAGTCTGCAACCCACTGCAAGTCTGGGACTGCCCACAGAGACATAGCTCCACCCCCAAGCGGTGAATGGTTGGTGAGGGTGGTGCCTGAGCCCCTTGGATGCTGGGCAACCCGCCCTCAAGCCCCTGGAACCCTGAAAGTGCAGGGGGCCCAAGAAGCGCCTGCTCGACCCAACACCCAGCACAGGCATGGGTGGGGTCGTGGGCCGAGGTCCCCCCACACACCTGGCCCCTTCCAGGGACCCCTCTAGCTGCAGACCACCCTCAGAGTCCTGCCCCTTCCCTTTCTGCACCAGCCCTCCCTGCTGGGGTGTGCCTGGTTTTGGGCAAGTCTCTCAGACCCTCCAAGGCTTGGGCTTTAGGAAATGCAATGTTTTTATGCATTTTCAGTATGTACATGTCAGTATGACTTTAATCTTATGGGAGCCAAAGAGGTTCTTTATTTTTTCTTATCTTTATGTTGGCATTTTTGGTTATTGTTTTCTTCTCGAAGCAGATGTACAACATGTGCTTGGGGCAGAAATAGGGCCCATGCTTTCAGGTTTTGCCCAGTCATTTTGAGCCGGGTAAAATGTTAAAGGATAGCTTCCCTGGGAGCCCAGGATCAGGGCCCACAGATGATATAAGATAAAAATTACTTTCATCATTATAATTACTCCTAAATGGAGGAATTTGAGACAAATGCACCTTTCACAACAGTACCAAGAATTCAAAATGAATCCCACAGAAGGCTACCTGCTCCATGGTCAGCACAGGTAACAGAAGTGTTCACAGTCTCTGGACTCCTGCCCTTCTCTTGCCCAAATCTCTAAAGTACACAGACCACTTAAAATCGGAATTGTAGAACTGCTAGACACCTTAGAGATGTCTGGCACCATTCCCTTGGACTGCAGAAGAAAACACAGTAGCTCGTTGTCACAAACTAATTTCAACATGAAGTGCCCCCTGGATGCACTAAGTTCTTTCTCTGCAAATGTTGACTAATGTAAGTCACAGTCATACCATTTAAAAACTACGATGGCTGGGAAGTCATCGTAGGTAAGGGAATATTTTAGCCATGTTTATAAGCATTGGCTCACTTTGTAGAAGAGGCTGAGCTGAGTGTTTTTAAATACTATTTCAGGTACAAGAGAGGAGTTAAGATGGCGGAGGAGTAGGAGACCCCTTTTTCAGCAGGTCCCCTGAGTTGAGCTGGATAGGTACCAGACCAGCCTAAACAACCACGGTATCAGCCTGAGAGGCAGGAAGATACATCTGGACCTCTACAAATGAACATCTCCAGCACTGAGTATTGAGGTATGAAGCGGGGAGCCTTGAAACCGGGCACAGATATCAGAAGATAAACGGAAGGGGGGGAGCCGCCATGTTCTGGCACCCGGAAGCAGCAACCACCTGCACCAGGGAGCGGGCGGACTCATGGATGGCACACGGGAGAGAGTGGACTGAGACCGGTGAGCCCAGAGCGTGCGCCACCAGGCTTCTCCTGGAACACCGGAATCCCGGTGTGCTCACCAGGCATAGACTGAGACCAGGAGACCCGGGAGCCCACGGGGCGGCTGGCGGCTGGCAGGCCACCTGCACAGGGGATCTGGCGGACTTGCGGTAGGCACCTGCGAAACAGCAGACTGAGACCCTGAACCAGGTGCCAGAGCCACCAGGCTTCTCATGGAACTCTAGAATCCCGGTGTGCTCAGGGGATCCAGACTGAGACCAGGAGCTTCCAGAGAGAGATCAGGTCTTCTGGTGGCTGGCAGCATTAGAAACACAAAGGACAGAGATGCACTAGCCCCGGAATTGAGGCCAGGGACACCAGGTGTGGGGTGCACATCCCAGGATGCTACAGGGTTGAGCAGCACCAACAGTAATGGAGTTAAAGTGGCCAGAACAAGGGTGGAGAACAGGCCGCATTCCCTCTGTTCTGTGACAATTCAGCCTCTGCTGCTCTGACTCTCAGAAAAGGCACAGCAGATCACCAGAGAAAGCCGCCAGGGAACAAAAGCCTGGAAATACTGGCCCAGAGCATGCCCACCCCCATTCACCCTTGCAGGGGACACGGAAACTCTACCCAAACAGGGTTGCCTGAGTATGGGCATGGGAAAATACAAACCCTTAACAATAGAGAACAAATGGATGGTTACCAGAGAGGAGGTGGATAGAGGGATGAGTGAAATAGATGAAGCGGATTAAGAGGACACTTTTCTTGATGACCACTGAGTAATATATAGAATTACTGAATCACTCTATTGTACACCTGAAACGAATGTAACACTGTATGTTAGCTCTACTGGAATTAAAATAAATTTTTAAAAAAGATTTTTCTTTCAGGAACCTCTTTAAAAAAGCTTTTCCTGTGCACTGTGCATAAGCCCTACTTGGGAGGATTCACTCTACAATAATTATTCACTCTATGCCTTGAATTCAGATTTCACTGAGTTCTTACTGTGGATCCCAGGCCACGGGAGCCATGGTCCTTTTCAGTCCAGGCTCAGCACCTATGCATTCAAGATTGGAAGTAGAGACACATGTCACTTCACAGTCCAGAAAGCTATTATTGTTTCTGTTTCAGTGTGAGAGAGTCACAGACTTTTGGACAGGTTTCAGAGCAGGTATATTATGGATCCTGGATCTCTACTTCAATGTTCATTGCCTGGATCCATTTGGCTAATAGGTTGCCTGTGGATGGGCTTGCTTCCAAGCACATACATGGAAGATGCAACGGTGGGTGGGCTTGGTGCGGGACAGGAAGAAGATCAAAAACAGACAAGGGTCCAACCCCTCCCCTGATCCAGGAACTGCTACAGGAGAGGGTACGGGAGGTAGAATCCATGCGAAACTCCAAGGTCACCAGCTGAACACAGAAGGCATAAGTCAAGGGATCTGGAGATGCAGGGGTTGAAGGCTGCTCTGAGCTACCTCTGGGAGGAAGGGAGGGAAGGAATGAGAAGGAGACACTGCCTGCCCCTGGCCCATGCCGGCTGCCCACCGCTCCAACACACATCAGTCTACACAACTGACACAGCCTGGGTTCAGGATGGGCTGGCTCAGGTCCCTCAATCCTCAGTGGGACAGCTGGTCTCAGGGCTCAGAGACATGCTGAGGGAGATGAGAGGGAAAGCTGTCCCACCCAGGTCATCCCCTCCATGAGCAGACAGCCCTTCAGAACTGCTAAAAAGAAACCCCACTAATGGGGCTGAAAGACATGCCATGGATGAACTAAGGCATAGAGATATGTAAAATAATATTCATTTTTAAGTTCAGAGCTGTCCGCTCAGAAAGTGGGGAGAGATTCCCTGAAGAAGACTGAGGGGAGGGCAGGCCATGCTGAAAAGGGAGACATGGCTCTCCTAATTGGGGACCTGCAGCCCCCTTCCAGGGCAGGGCATCATCCTCGCATCACAAGAGATCCATGGAAGTGTTCCATCAGGGCCAGATATTTGTCTCGAGAAGGCTACCCTGGCATCAGACAGCACAGGGCACCAGGGACGAGGGCCAGATGGAGGACGGACAATACCCTGGAGGCCATGGGGCAAGAGCAGAGTCACATGACCTTGAAGATGATGATGAAAAGCAGGAGGTGGCAGCATGGAGCTGGCACGAAGTACCATGGGAGCAGTGCCCAAAGCTACACTGACTGGGTGCCTCCTTGTCAGGTGTGGCTCACTTCAGTGGGCTCCAGACTAGACCTGACCACAAGTCTAGGAAGTGTGCACCACCCCCGGCCTCCTCTCCCCTTGCGGCTGCTAGGAATCACAGTCACAGACGCTGGGCAGCTTTCGTGGAAACCAAGCAGTGGCTCCCACGCACGCTGCACCTCTGGTGGTGGGCCAGTGCGACCCTCATGCCTGGCCAGACACTGATGTCTACCTGTCTCCACAAAAATCCACAGACAGGAGGGTGTCCCTGAATTCCACAGCACCTGATGAGACAGATCCACAGAACCCAACACCCAGTGGGTCACTCGGGACCTCACCTATGGTCATGGAGCTCACCATATCTTATTTCTGTCACTTCCCACAGAAAGCCTGTTTCTGATCACCCACAATACCATACATCCTGGTTGGTGACCTGGGGTCATGCCATGAACCCACATGGCACCTTTCTTTAAGAGAAGGCTATGCCTACACCTCCTAGAAAATATTTCTAATGAAGTACAAGTCCATCAGGACTACGGTGTGAACAGTAGCACACAGCCTGCATGGTAGTAGTCAGTAATTCTAACAAGGGTTAACCCCACCCCCGTCTCACAAAACCTTCCTCCGTCCCACGGAACTCATGCTCTGCCCTCAGAAAACCCTTCAGGAAACAAACCTTTATCTGAATGCTCTCTTCACCTTCTGCTTCAAATCTTGTCCAACCACAATGATATGAAACTAGAAATCAGTCTCAAGAAAAAAATGGGACAGTCAAAAATAGGTGGAGATTGGGGGGCCTGGGTGGATCAGTTGTTAAGGATCTGCCTTCAGCTCAGGTCCTGATCCCAGGATCCTGGGATTTAGCCTGGAATCAGGCTCCTTGCTCAGCGGGAAGCCCGCTTCTCCCTCTCCCACCCCCCTGCTTCCATTCCCTCTTTCACTGTCTCACTCTCTGTCAGATACCTAAATAATCTTAAAAAAATATGTGGAGATTTAACAACAAGCTACTGAACAACCAACAGTCAAAGAAGAAATCAAAAAAGATTTTAGAAGTACCTTGACACTGATGAAAAAGACAACTTACAAAAACATAAGGGATGCAGCAAAAGTAGCTTTATGGGGGACATTCATAGAAACTCAAGTCTTCATCAATCCATGAGAATGGTCTCCAATAAACAACTTGATTTATGTGGTAAAGAAGTAGAAAATAAAACAACAAACAAAGCCCCAAATTAGTAGAAATAAGGAAATAACAAAAAGGAATGCATAAATAAATCCAACGGAGACTAAAAAGACAAAAAAAAAAACAATGAAAATGAAAGCTGCCTTTTTTGGAAAGATAAACAAAACTGACAAACTTAGCTAGACTCACCAAGAAAGACAGAGGACTCGAATACAATCAGGAAAGAAAGATAATGGATTCCTGTCTCATATCAAAATCAAAAGAACTCTTCAAACTTGGACACAACAACTTCTTGCAAGCCACGTCTCTAAAGGCAAAGGAAATAAAAGCAAAAAAGGAACTATTGGCACTTCACCAAGATAAAAAGCTTCTGCAGGGCAAAGCAAATGATCAACAAAACAAAAAGTCAACCTATGGAATCGAAGAAGATATCTGCAAATGATATTACAGATAAAGGGCTAGTATCCAAGATCTATAAAGAACTCCTCAAACTCGACACCCAAAAAATGGGCAGAAGACACAAAGGGATACTTCTCCAAAGAAGACATACAAATGGCCAACAGACACATGAAAAAATGCTCCACATCACTTGCCATCAGGCAAATACAAATCAAAACGACAATGAGATACCACCTTATACCAGTTAGAATGGTTAAAATTAACAACACAGGGGGCACCTGGGTAGTACAGAGGTTAAGCGTCTGTCTTCGGCTAAGGGCGTGATCCTGGCATTACGGGATCGAGCCCCACATCAGGCTCCTCCGCTATGAGCCTGCTTCTTCCTCTCCCACTCCCCCTGCTTGTGTTCCCTCTCTCGCTGGCCATCTCTATCTCTGTGGAATAAATAAATAAAATCTTGAAAAACAAATTAACAAGACAGGAAATTACAAAAAGTCAGAGAGGATATGGAGAAAGGGGAGCCCTCTTACACTACTCGTGAGAATTCAAGCTGGTATAGGCACTTTTGAACAATATGGGGGTTCCTCAAGACATTAAACACAGAGCTATCCTATGACCCACCAATTGCACTACTGGGTATTTACCCTATAGACACAGAGTAATGAAAAGAAGGGACACCTGTATCCCAACGTTCATAGCAACAATGTCCATAATAGCCAAACTGTGGAAGGAGCCAAGATGTCCTTCAGCAAATGAATGGACGAAGAAGATGTGGTTCATCTATACAATGGAATATTACTCAGTCATCAGAAAGGATGAATACCCACCATTTGCACCAAGGTGGATGGACCAGGAGGGGATTATGCTAAGTGAAATTAAGTCAAGCAGAGAAAGACAATTATCATAAGGTTTGACTCCGATGTGGAATGGAAGGAATAGCATGTAACATTAGAAGAAGGAAGGGAAAAGTGAAGGGGGGGGAATGAGAGGGGGAGATGAACCATGAGAGACTATTGACACTGGGAAACAAAATGAAGGTTGCAGAAAGGGAGGGTAGGGGAATGGGTAATCCTGGTGATGGGTATTAAGGAGGGCACGTGTCATAATGAGCACTAGGGGTTATATGCAAGCAATGAATCATGGAACACTTAATCAAAAACAAATGAAGTACTGTAGGGTGACTAACATCATTTTAAAAAAGGAGAAAGATATGAAATCCATACAGGAAAACTGTCACTATTTGCAAATGACATGAAATCCCGAAAGATTCCACAAAAAAAAAAAAAAACTGTTAATTTAAACAAATTCAAGAAAGCTGCAGGATATAAAGTCAATATACAGAGACCTGTTGTCTTTACTTTTTTTCAGATTTTATTTATTTATTTGAGAGGAAGAGAAAAAGCACATGCAGGGGTAGTGTCAGAAAGAGGGAGAAGCAGACCCTCGATAAGCGGGGAGCCCTACACGGGGCTCAATCCCAGAACTCTGGGATCATGACCTGAGCTGAAGGCAGACACGTCACCTATGGGGCCACCCAGATGACCCAACTTCTTGCATTTCTGTATACTGATGACACACTTTCGCAAAGAGAAATTAAAAAAGCAATGCCATTTACAATTGCATCAAAAAAAATCTAGGAATAAAAGTAACCAAAAATGCGAAAGACATAGTACACTCAACACATGGCAGAAAAGAAATGAAAAACATGTGTGTCGAGGGGGGCAGAATGTGTGGTTCAAAGATTTGGAAGGCAACACAAACAAATGGAAGCATACGCCATGCTCCTTAACTGGAAGAGTTAATTATGTGAACATGTCCATCGTACCCAAAGCAATCGACAGATGTGATGAAATCCCTATCTGAATTCCAGTGGCATTATTCAAGGAAATAGATAACAGTCCTCAAACTTATATGGAATCACAAAAGGCCCCAAAAACGCAAAGCAACCTGAAGAAAGAAAGGTGCAGTCAACACACTCCTGGATTTCAAGCTAGATTACAAAGATGTTGTCATCAAAACAGGATGGTACTGGCATAAACACAGACCCAAGGTCAGTGGAACAGAACAGAAAGCTCACAAACTTACCCACACGTAGATGATCCTAACTTATGACACAGCAGCAGAAGATATGCCATGAGGGAAGGACTGTGTCTACAGTGAGCGGTAACAGCCAAACTGGACACTAAATGCAGAAGAATATAACTGGGTCAATTTCTTACACCACCAAAATTTTTAATGGATGAATGATTTGAAAATAAGACCTGAATCCATAAACCTCCAAGAAGACACAGGTACTAAGTCTCTCGACATAGGTTTTGGCAAAGAGTCTTCAGATCCGACACCAAACGCAAAGAAACAAAAGCAAAAATAAACAAGTGGAACAACTTCAAACTGAAATCTTCCACTTGGCAAAAGAAACCAGCAAAAACTTAAAAGGCCACTGACTCAATAAGAAAAAATATCTGCGAATCATATGTGTGAGAAGAGGCTAATATCCAAAATACACACAACACCCGTACAAATCAAAACAAAAAAAAATCTGTATTAAAAAATGGGAGAATATGTGAATAGATACTTTCCAAAGATGGCACACAGGTGCCAACAGACAGAGAAAGTTATTCGACATCACTTAATATCGACAGGGAAACATCATCAAACCCACAATCGGCTATCCCCTCACAATTGTTGGAACAGCAATTTTCCCAGAGACAGACACCAGGTGGGGTCAAGGGTGTGCAGACAAGGAGACACTGTGCACTGTTGGTGGGAATGGAAATTGGTGCAGCCATTGTGACAAACGGTATGGAGGTTCCTGAAAAAATAAATACAACTACCACATGACCCAGTAATGGCTCTACAGAGTATTGATTTGGAAAACACAAAAATACTGCCTCAAAAAGACAGATGCACTCCCACATTCAGTGCAGCATTATTCACAAGAACCAGACATGGAAACACAGACCTTGGGGGCCTTATGCCAAGTAACTCAGACACAGAAAGACCAATACCAGATGCTCTCATGTACATTCCACGAGGAATAAACAAATACTGAACGCATAGATACTGAGAGCAGATTGGTAGGTGCCAGATTCGGAGATGGGGTGCTAGAAACGGGTGAAGGTGGTCAAAGTCTCAATGTTTGAGTGAGAAAATCCGACAGTCATGAAATGTTCTGTCCAGCATGGAGACTAAAACTAACCCTGCAGCATGGGGTATAGGTTTCCCTGCTCTTTGAAAGTACAGGGCTTCTGAGAAACCTTGCACAGCAGAAATGGTGTCAAGAAGGAATGACCATTAATTTACACGGAATATTAGACAGTGTGCTCAGACTCCAAAATTCCTCTCTTTGGCTTTTCTTAGGCCTCAGGACACAAGTTTCTAACGGAGGCCCAGCATAAATGAAGATAAAGCAGAAGCAGAGGCTCACAGACACCATTCAAAATGCTGGTGGCTGGATGCGGAGAGCGGATCCCAGCGGAAGGACCTGGTTGGGGTGCACGCCGCCTCTGTCGTGCTTCTCCCCAAAACAGATGCTGAACGCTATTCTCACTGTTCACCTTTTTTCATAAGAGGGAAATCCTCTTCAGGTCTCTTCCTCTTACTGAAGATGGGTAATAACATAGTTCTTTCAAGAAAGCCCAGTGTCTTACTGTGAACGTTTAAAAAGTGGGGGATACTTGTACTTGAGCATTGCTGAGGGAGGAGATGTGAAAGGTACTCCCAGACACAAACCTCAGCAGATCCACCGGGAAAGGCACTTTCCTCAGCATGCGGAACACGGACTACCTCCTACCCCCTGAGAAAACCTCTCCTTCCCCTCGATCAGGAAAACCCACAACAGATGGGATTTACCCCAATTCCTCCGTTCTCCAGCTCCTAATAGCTAATCCATCAGCAAATCCTGCGAGCTCCATCTTCAAAATGGACCCAGAATAGGTCTAACCACTCCATCCAAGGCCACCTGTCTGGTCCACAGTGCCTGAGATCCTGGAAAAGATTCGTCATTGACCTCCCTTGCCATCTTCAACCCTCTGTCATCTGTTCTCAACACTGTAGCCAGGATGGCCCAGTGAAACAGGGTCTCATGGGGTTATAGCCCTGGAATGGCTTTCTGACACCTCTCTGAGGTCATGTCCTAAGCTGTCTCCTGTGGCTACAGGTCCTTCTTGCTGCTCCTGGACATACCTGAAATTCTCCTGCCCCAGAGCCTTTGCACATGCTTTCCCTTCTGTTAAGAATGCTCTTGATGTGTTCTCACTCAACTTCGGAGAAGTCTGAATTGGAGTGACAGGAACAGAAGATGAGGCTGTGTGTTGGGTGAGGATGGCGGCCCAGAAGAAGGTTCTCTGCCAGCTCTCAGCCAGTGCCTCACTTGTCCTCAGCCAGGAACTTGCACACAGCCCTCACCTGTCACAACTCTCACCCAGGAGACCCACAGCCACCCCTGGAGCCCACCCTGAACACACCCTGCTGCAGAATGCATTCAGCTCTCCTCTAGGACCCCTGTCAGCTTTACCCAGACCTGGAACTCCCCCCTGTCTCCTGCAAAGCTCCCGGATTCCCCCTCTGCTTCCAAAATCACACTGACATAAAGCTTTCATGAGAAAGCTATAATGCTAACAAATGAAAGGTTCACACCTGCTTTCCCCTTCTGTTGCCTCTCTCTCCACCTTCTTTCCTACCTGTGCAAACTGTAAAATATCATTGGAACATGAACATGCTCTGAGACCTGAATCTTTCATTGCAGCTTTCTGAGGACTCCTTATGTGATAAGTAACTAGTGTATCCTACAACAGGGTGTTTCACATCTCTCATCTATAGAATAGTACAGCCCAAATCACTACAATTTTACCTCACTCTTCATGAAGCAGAACACTTTTTCCTTTCTTCTTTTACTTAAATTCCAGTTAGTTCACATGCCATGGAATATTCGCTTCAGGGGTAGGATTTAGTGATTCCTCACCTGCATACAGTACCCGGTGCTCATCACAAGTGCCCTCCTTAATACCCCTCACCCATTTAACTCTTCCCCCCATGCCCCTGTCCTGCAGCAACACTCAGTTTGTTCTCCAAGTTTGAGTCTATTTCCTTGTTTGCCTCTCTCATCACCCCTCCACTCTGTTCATCTGTTTTCTTTCTGAAATTCCACAAGCATGAGAGCATAGGATATTTCTCTTTCCTCAAATATTTTGCTTAGCTTAATACACTCTAGGTCCATCCACATCCTTGCAAAGGGTAAGATTTCATTCTTTTTGAAGCTGGGTCATATTCCATTATATATATGTATCCCACTTCTGCTTTATCCATTCATCAGTGCATAGACTTTGGGATTCTCTCCATAGTTTGGCTACTGTGGACATTGCTGCTATAAACATCATGGTGCATGTACCCCCTTTGAATCTGCATTTTTGTATCCTTTGGGTAAATACCTAGGAGAGCAATTGCTGGATCATGGGGTTGTTCAATGTTTAACTTTTTGAGGAACCCCCACACTGTTTCCTAGACTGGCTGCACCACTTTGCATTGCCACCAACAGGATGGGAGTGTTCCCCTTTAAGCAGAACATTATCTGCTGGCAATTTCATAAGATGAAGCAAAACCTCTGTGAGATGCACCCAGGGTCAGGCAAGCAGTTGCAGACTTCACCCCAAGGCTCCTGACGCCAAGCCCCTTGAAGCCACCAGCATGCCACTATCCAAAAGAATTCCCAGACTCTCCTTCTGACTCCACCACCAAAGAAACTACAGAGAGAATATGGCACCTCAAAATATCGAGATAATACATTTAGTAAAACTAGAAAGTCAAGCTCAACTTTTAAACAGGAACAGGCCGGTTTGGATAATTTTGAATTTTCCCTCCACCCTAATTTTAACTCTTCTGATGAATAAACTAATCAATGATGAAACATCACCTTTGTCAAATGACATCATCCAAGTCTGTATCAGATGAAAAAAAGCCACCTAACTCTAGATGCTTGCCACTCAACCATATCTTAGGCCCAATTGAATAAACACTGTTAGATGAAGGAACAAATTAGATGTTACAAACAGGCACAGAGTGAATCTCACCTCCCCTTTCTAATAAAAGATGGTTCCTAGGAAACAGATGGTCAAAATACATTTGTAAGCAATAAATGGACAGAGAAATTGTGATCCCCTGCAAAGTTCTACCTGCAGGGAAACTAAGTAATTCTTGTACCAAACCCAGAATGCTGACAGCTACTTCAATTTTACTTTGTGGCTCAACTAGAGAAAAGAGAAAAGCCCAGGAGGTTTTGGGATAAAGAGAGGTTTTACCTCCAGCCCTGACATAGATAGGACATTTTGCCAAACATACCTGTGCTTTCTCTGAACACTGGCGTCCTGTGACAAGCTGCCTCGCTGACTCCGATGCTGACGTTCAAAACCTTGGGGGTCTTGGAGCCAGACCAGAGAAGTGTTGTCAGCTGGGGACAAGAAGTCACCTCTGACCTAAAGCCTGCACACCTGCTTCGGTTTCTGGGCGAAGGGGCAACACATACTTGTTGTTTAGCAGTAATTATCTTCATTCTCAATAGACCAATGACCTTGCCTTTTCTGGAAGGCAGACTTACTCTTCTAAAGAAACCCTAAATTCGTCTATTCCCAATAAAACTAGAGTGGAACATTTATTTCTCACTTAAATAGAAAACACTGTTATTATCGACATTGCGTGAATGAACTTTTAAAAACATTTTAGAGAGAAAGGAAGAGACCTTTATTCAAACCCAAGTCAGGACAGCTTCCTGGGAGACACAATCTTCACCAAGAAGGGAGTGCTCCGGGGAAGGAACATTTGGGGCAGGCTTATATATTTTTTTCTGTTTTCTTTTAAGTACAGAGTTACACACCACAATGAGGATATTCTTAGATTCTAGAAAGTGACAGACTCTTTCTTATGTTTTCAGTATGTACATGTCAGTATGACTTTAATCTTATGGGAGCCAAAGAGGTTCTTTATTTTTTCTTATCTTTATGTTGGCATTTTTGGTTATTGTTTTCTTCTCGAAGCAGATGTACAACATGTGCTTGGGATAGTAATAGGGCCCATGCTTTCAGGTTTTGCCCAATCAATTTGAGCCGGGTAAAATGTTAAAGGATAGCTTCCCTGGGAGCCCAGGATCAGGGTCCACAGATGATATAAGATAAAAATTACTTTCATCATTATAATTACTCCTAAATGGAGGAATTTGAGACAAATGCACCTTTCACAACAGTACCAAGAATTCAAAATGAATCCCACAGAAGGCTACCTGCTCCATGGTCAGCACAGGTAACAGAAGTGTTCACAGTCTCTGGACTCCTGCCCTTCTCCTGCCCAAATCTATGAAGCACACAGACCACTTAAAATCAGAATTGTAGAACTGCTAGACACCTTAGAGATGTCTGGCACCATTCCCTTGGACTGCAGAAGAAAACACAATAGCTCGTTGTCAGAAACTAATTTCAACATGAAGTGCCCCCTGGATGCACTAAGTTCTTTCTCTGCAAATGTTGACTAATGTAAGTGACAGTCATACCATATAAACACTACGATGGCTGGGAAGTCATCGTAGGTAAGGGAATATTTTAGCCATATTTATAAGCATTGGCTCACTTTGTAGAAGAGGCTGAGCTGAGTGTTTTTAAATACTATTTCAGACCTGTTTTACAGCACCCTCTGAACATACCAGAGCCTGAATGGACTAAAAAAGATAGTTGGTTTCAGTAACTTTAATACCAGAAAAATATTATACTGTCTCTATTCCTAAGGATCTTTGAGTATCTTACCCAGAGGTCCTCCACTGAGATAATGATCTTAATGATCACCATGGGCAGATGTGAAAAGGCCCGCTGAATTCGTTCCAGTTGTCCACATGACAAGAAAATCCTGATACTTGATAGGTTTCCAGATTGAGAAGACCAGAGATAAGAGGGAAATAGTACCCTGTATGGAACAACAAGCGATTTGGAGTCAGTTTGGGGATCCCACTTAGGTTTCTGACACTAAAATCCTCTGTGACTCATATCATCCGAGTCCCTTTCTAACCGTCTGAAAATGTGCCTAAAAATATCTACACCCTAGTTGGGAAGTTTAAGAGGCAGAATGCTACAAAGAGCCAGTATGATGTCTCTCAAGAACAAGATCTCAGGAAGCCATAATTGCTATTGGGTCTATTGCTTTTCCAGAATAAAGTACACATGTTGAATCCATATTTCGAATAGATGACTCACCAGATGATTTTCAAACCTGAAGGAATGCCAAGAAGTCACTCTTGTGTCATAGTTCACTCAGAAATCATGTTGTTGGACTGGTGAGGATGATACGATAGCAACGTCATCACTAAGAGTGGGGAGCTTCTAATTTCCATACGGCCATGTTGACCCCCTTAGCTCAAAGCCACCAGAGAGGGCAGCTGGGTAGTGGGCACCGTCATCATTATGAGTGGGCAGCTTCCCATTTCCATATGGCCATGTTGACCCCCTTAGCTCAGGACCACCAGAAAGGACAGCTGAGGGGGACCACAGGCCAAGCCTGCCAGGTGTGGCTGGGGCAGGCAGAACTCTGACTTAAGGCTCATCTCCTGTCTAGGTTATTATAATGCTCTTCACAAAGAAAGTGCCATTGTGTGTGAGCCCTCATGTAGAAAAGGTTCAGAATTTCCATTGAGATTCCCTCTTTGACCTTTAGGATATGTAGCAAAGTTCCATTTAATTTTAAACATTGAAGGACTTCTTGATTTTCTTTTCGCTATGACTGTGGCTCAATTCCGCAGTGGTCTAAGAATAGAATCTAGTTAATTTCAGGGTTTAACATTTGTAGACTTGATTCTTGGCCCCACCTATCATCTATTTGGGTAAAGAGTCTATGACCACTTGAAAATAATATATTCTGCACTTATTATGGAATGTTCCCTATATGTCAATTAGGTCACATTTGTTACCAATGTTTTGTCTGCTTTTTCTTTCAGATATTGAGAAAGGTATATTAAAATCTTCAAACAATGATGCTCTATTTATTGTGACATCAGAGAATCTACCAGTGTTTTAAGGCAAGAGAAACAAAAAGGATAAGAATTGAGGGGATAATTGTGACTATTCACAGATAATACGATTGTGTACATAGAAAATCAAAAACAGTGTTTAAATATCATATTAGAATTAAAAATGCAATTTAAAATAATAATAATAATAATAATAATAATAATAATAATAATAATAATAAAAGAGGTTTCCTGGGAAACAGATGGTCAAAATACATTTGTAAGCAATAAATGGGCAGAGAAATTGGATTGTAGCTTCCCATTGGACAGTTTCTGAAGAAAACGTAGAACCTGTCAATCTTGGGGTATGACATAGGGTGCACTAACCATTTAAAAGAATTCAGTGGGACTTCATAAAAATGTGACATTTGTAAGCAATAAATGGACAGAGAAAATGGATTGTAGCTTCCCATTGGACAGTTTCTGAAAGAAAACGTAGAACCTGTCAATCTTGGGGTAGGACATAGGGTGCACTAACCATTTAAAAGAATTCAGTGGAACTTCATAAAAATGTGACATTTCTCCTTATCTTATGACCATAAGAAAATGAAAAAGTGAACCGCAGGCTGGGAAGTAAAGATTTGCAATACACACACTGACAAAGACTTGTCAATAAAGAATTCCTGCTCATCAACCATAGAGTCTATTTATAAACGAATACTTCACAAAAGATTGACTGATGGCCAATAAGAACAGGAAAGGGTGCTCTACAGTATTATTTTCAGGAACAGCAAAGCCTTTCCTAAAATGAAAACATACAAACAAACCAGTATTCCCTAGATGGATGACGTCCTTATTTCTGAGGACAGCTTGAAGAACAGACTAGCATCAAAGTAAAGTGATGGAATTCCTGACACTCAGAGGATGGACAATTAACCTCAAACTACAGTACAATTTCTAGGCATCATTTGTTCCTCTGAAGGCAGACAACTAGCACACCCCTTCCTCCACCACACAGGTTGCTTCCCAACCCCTACCATAAAAGAAGAAGATGAGAAACAGATAGGACTAGTAGGAAATAGTAAAAATCACATGTGGGGATTATCCTGAAACACACTGATCACATAACTAGTGTAAGGAAGTGTAGGGAACTGACAAGGACAGAGACTCAAGAGGTACTTCTTTGGGAAATGCTGTCTGAAATCGTCACACCTTGGTACCAGCTAATGAGGGCTCTGACCATACCCTAGGGTTTGCTCACAAGGTTCTGCAACACCATCGCTGAGGACTGAAACTCTTCAAGACCTCAAAGCTTGCCTGATTGACTATTGGACTAAGAGATTCCCATGTTCTGAAAACAGATACCAACTCATTGAAAGGTTCACCTGGGCTCTCTCGGAAGCCCTACAAGGAGCTGAACCATTCACTGAAAATCAATTACACACACACACACACACACACACACACACACACACACACACACCTGTCATTTCAGCAATTACTTAAACATTCAAGGTTCTTCCTACCTTTTCTTTTTCACATTGATATTTATACTCACATGAAATGTCATCATTTCTAATGAACACTGATGTCAAAATAGAGATCCATTGACACAATATTTACAAAATGGAACTTCCCTGCTGTCATTTTCAATATAGCGCGTTTAAAGTTCATACATATTTTAGGTTTTTGGTAACTTATACAGGAGAAGATCAGCATTGAAAAACTCTGAATACTTGACAATGAGTTTTAAGCCTAGAGAACAAAAATTGTCCAATTTCATAGATAATAAGGAACCAAAGGGAAAGCATGGAAGCTGTAGTCGAATAATTTTACACATATGCATCCTCTCTTATTCTACTACTGAGGGGCGTGTTTTATTACCACTATGCATGCATCAATTGTCTTCCACGTGCACCTTCACAGGTATAATGAATTACTACAGTAGAATGAAATGTCTGGGAACTACTTGGCGGCATCTATAATGAACAATGAAATGTCTATCTTATATTTGGTGAACTTCCACTGTCTGTCCCTTTAGATGATGGACCCTAAACAGAAGGGGGAATGAACCACGAGAGACTATGGACTCTGGGAAACAAACTGAGGGCTTCAGAGGGGAGAGGGGTGGGGGATTGGGATGGGCCAGTGATGGGTATTAAGGAAGGTACATATTGCATGGAGCACTGGGTGTTATATGCAAATAATGAATCATGGAACACTACATCAAAAACTAAGGAAATACTGTATAGTGACTAACATATCATAATAACAAATTATTAGTAGAAAAAAATTAAAGGTAAAAAAAACCAATACAGCTTTTCTGTTTCAAGAACAATCACAATTGAGAAAAAACTAACTTAAATCCCTAAAGCAAAACACAGACCAAGTTCCATTTCACTCCCCTTTATTCACATTCTCTGTGGGTTCTAAGCTATTTCCCTACCTCCTTTCCTGCTCAGCAGGGAGCCCGGGCTCAATCCCAGAACCCTGGGATCATAACCTGAGCCAAAGGCACATGCTTAACTGGCTGAGCCAGCCAGGAGCCCCAGCTCCATGTTTTTCTTAAGCAAAAGGACACTTTCTCACAATGCCTTCACATGACTTCACATGGTACCAGAGACCTGCATTTGCTTCTAGGAGGTTGCAGATGAAGGCAATTGCAAACTCTCACAGTGGTTTATCAAATACAATGACCTGCCTGGTGACAGTGAAACCCTTATGAGCCCACGAGAGGGTGCTGTGACACTCAGCTGTGGCTGGGCTGGCACATAGAACCAAATCCATTTCCCTGCCTGATGTCTGTGAGGAACAGATGCCCCCACTGTGAATGAGACCCTGTCACTGAGCTGTCCAGAGATGACCATCCTCACGGAGGATGAGGATAAAGGACAATGCCTGAGTAGACCTCATCTCTCTCTTATCTTTTTATATTTTTGACAGTGGACAAATCACTGCCTAGGAGTCCCCAACTACCTTAGTCTCATCTGTGAATGACCAAGAGGTTTTACAAAACACTTAAGATTTTCACCTCACAAATGGCCACAACCACTTACCATAGGGATTCAACATTAAGCAAAGATACTGTTCGTTGGAAGAGAGGTCCTGCCCACTGTTGTTTCTCACTTATATGCTCATCTTCCTTACCTCATGGTAACATAACCACCTTGATTCCTGCTTCCATCTTCAGGAAGGCTGAGGTGACTTGAAGGGCATTACCCTAACATCGTTCTTTCTTAGCAATAAGATGTGGACATTTCCCTAGTCCTACACACCCAAAGTTGAATTGGAATCAGGATTGAGGAGGCTGATGAGAGTTGAAGGTGTTTTCCTGTACAGGGTGGTTTATTACCAATAAGGATGGGTCAGAGTCCTCGAAATTCCAGAACCTTTTCATTAATGCTTCCTACTCCTGAAAGATGATGTACTTTGGTCTTTCCCTGCATAGTGTGGAGACTCAGAGAAAAGTGCTTAGCCCTTTCGTCAGACTTCCAGGACCACCTTGGGGCTGGCTTCCATATTCAGAAAGGATGATGTTAGGGCTAAGAGGGTTCCTGTACACTGTTATTTCTTACAGATAAGTGTATGGCATTTTTGTTACATTGCCAGAACCACTTAGTGCTGGGCTTGCCGTCCTCCTGGGGACAAACCCTAACCCTAGTCAGCCCCCAAGGGGCCCCTCCCAAGGGGCCTGGCACCACAACGCCAGGGATTGGGGACCGCCGAGGCCAGCGCCTAAGTCTCCCTGCCGCCCCACAGCAACCCGGGCTGCTAAGGGCGCCGCCAGTCATTCAGGGCGAGAGAATGGGCAGGGCCCTCCAAGCCCCGGCGACATTCAAAGGCCCCCCGCGCCAAAACGCTTGGGCCCACACTCCCTCTCGCCAGCACCTTCACCTCGGCCTGCCCCTCCGCCTGCTGTAGAGCTGGGGGAACGGGCCTGCTGGACTCCTGGGGGCTAACACTTACCCTAGGTCGGCCCCCGAGAGGCCCCTCCCAAGGAGCCTGGCACCGCAATGCTGGGGATTTGGGACCCCCGAGCCCCAGTGCTGGACTCACTCTGCCACCCCACAAGCACCCAGGGCGCTAGGGGCGTTGCCAGTCATTCAGGAAGTGAGAACGGGCAGGGCCCTCCTATCCCCCTGCAACGTTCGAAGGCCCCCCGTGAAAAAACTCTGGCTCCCACGCTCCTGCTTGCCAGCGCCCTCACCTCGGCCCACCCCCCGCACGGTGCAGAGCTGGTGGATGAGGCCTGCCCTCCTCCTGGAGGCTATCCATAACCCTAGGTTTGCCCCTGAGGGGCCCCTCCATAGGGGCTTGGCACCGCAATGCTTGGGATTGGGGACCCCCGAGTCCCAGTGCCGGACTCATCATGTTGCCCCGCCGCCACCTGGGCCGCTAGGAGCACTGTCGGTCATTCATGGAGGGAGCACAGGCAGATCCCTCCAAGCCCCTGGTGACATTCGAAGGCCCCCCGCGCCAAAACGCTTGGGCCCATGCTCCCGCTCGCCTATGCCCTCACCTCGGTCCGCCCCTCCGCTCACAGCACAGCCAGTGGATTGGGACTGCCATCCTCCTGGGTGTTACCCTAACCTTTGGTGGGCCCCCGAGGGGCCCATCCCAGGTTCCTATTGCCCCAACACGGGGAATTTGGGAATCCCGAGCCCCAGCGCCCGACTCACCCTCCTGCCCTACCGCCACCTGGACCGCTAGGGGCACCGCCGGTCATTCAGGGAGGGAGAAGGGGCAGGGCCCTCCAAGACTCCAGCGACCTTCGAAGGCCCCCCGCACCAAAACGCAAGGGCCCACGCTCCTGCTCGCCAGCGCCCTTACCTCGGCCATCCCCTCAGCTCGCCACACAGATGGCGGATCGGGCCTGTGGGCCTTCTGGGGGCTAACCCGAACCCTAGGTCGACTCCCTAGTGGCCCCTCCCAAGGGGCCTGGCGCCGCAATGAGGAGGATTGGGGACTTCTGAGCCCCAGCGCCGGACTCACCATGCCTCCCACCGCCACCTGGGCCACAAGGGGCACCACCAGTCATTCAGGGCGGGAGAACGGCAGGGCCCTCCGAGCCCCCAGCGACTTTCGAAGGCCCCCTGCCTCAAAGCGCTTGGGAACACGCTCCCATTCACCATCGCCCTTACCTCGGCCTGACCCTCCTCTCGCCGTACAGCCCACGGATCAGGCCTCCCAGCCTCCTGGGGGCTAACCCTAACCCTAGGTAGGCCCCCCAGGGGCCCATCCCAAAGGGCCTGGCGCAGCAACGCCGGGATTTGGGACTACTGAGCCCCAGCGCCGGACTCACCCTGCAGCTCAGCCACCACCCGGGCCGCTAGGGGAGCCGCCGGTCATTCAGTGCGGGAGAACCGGTAGGGCCCTCTGAGCCCCCAGAGACCTTTGAAGGCTCCCCACGACAAAACGCTTCGGCCCACGCTCCCACTCGCCAGCGCCCTCACCTCGGCCCACCCCTTCGCTGCACACCCGGCTGATAGGGACTGCCGACCTCCTGGGGCCTAAGCCTAACCCTAGGTCGGCCCTCCAGGGGCCCGTCCCAAGGGGCCTGGCGCCGCAACCCCGGGTATTGGGGACCCCTGAACCCCAGCGCTGGACTCACTGTGTTGCCCCGCCGCCACCCGGGCCGCTAGGAGCACTGTCGGTCATTCAGGGAGGGAGTACGGGCAGATCCCTCCGAGCCCCTGGCGACCTTCGAAGGCCCCCCCACGCCAAAACGCTTGGGCCCATGCTCCCGCTCCCTGTGCCCTTACCTCGGTCCGCCCCTCCGCTCGCTGCACAGCTTGTGGATCGGGACTGCCAGCCTCCTGGGTGTTACCCTAACTTTGGTGGGCCCCCGAGGGGCCCATCCCAGGTTCCTATTGCCACAATACCGGGGATAGGGGACCCCCGAGCCCCAGCGCCGGACTCACCCTCCCGCCCTACCGCTCCCTGGGCCGCTAGGGGCACCGCCAGTCATTCAGGGAGGGAGAACGGGCAGGGCCCTCCGAGCCACCGGCGACTTTTGAAGGCCCCCCACACTAAAACGCTTTGGGCCCACGCTCCCGCTCACCTGTGCCCTTACCTCAGTCCGCCACTCCGCTCGCCGCACAGCTGACGGATCGGGCCTCCCAGACTCCTGGTGGATAACCCTAACCCTAGGTAGGCCCCCTAGGGGCCCATCCCAAGGGGCATGGCGCTGCAACGCCAGGGATTGAGGACTCCCGAGCCCCAGCGCCGGACTCACCCTGCAGCTCCGCCACCACCCAGGCTGCTAGGGGAGCCGCCGGTCATTCAGTGCGGGAGAACGGGTAGGGCCCTCTGAGCCCCCGGAGACCTTTGAAGGCTCCCCACGACAAAACGCTTCGGCCCACGCTCCCACTCGCCAGCGCCCTTACCTCGGCCCTCCCCTCCACTCGCCGCACAGCTGGCGGATCGGGCCTGCGGGCCTTCTGGGGGCTAACCCGAACCCTAGGCCTACCCCCTAGTGGCCCCTCCCAAGGGGCCTGGCACCGCAATGACGAGTATTGGGGACTCCTGAGCCCCAGCGCCAGACTCACCATGCCCCCACCGACACCTGGGCCACAAGGGGCACCACCGGTCATTCAGGGCGGGAGAACGGCAGGGCCCTCCAAGCCCCCAGCGACTTTCGAAGGCCCCCCGCGCCAAAGCGCTTGGGACCACGCTCCCACTCGCCATCGCCCTTACCTCGGCCTGCCCCTCCGCTCACCACACAGCCAGCGGATTGGGCCTCCCAGCCTCCTGGGGGCTAACCCTAACCCCATGTAGGCCCCCTAGGGGCCCATCCCAAGGGGCCTGGAGCTGCAACACAAGGGATTGGGGACAACTGAGCCCCAGCGCCAGACTCACTGTGCCGCCCCACTGCCACCCAGGCCCCTAGCTGCACCGCCGGTCATTCAGGGCGTGAGAACAGGCAGGGCCCTCCGAGCCACGGGCGACCTTCGAAGGCACCCCGCATCAAAACGCTTGTGCCCACGCTACCGCTTGTCAGCGCCCTCACCTCAGCCCGCCCCTCCACTCACCGCAAAGCTGGCTGATCTGGCCTGACGGTCTCCTGGGGGCTAACCCTAACCCTAGATTGGCCCACGAGGTGCCCCTCCCAAGGCACCTGCTGCTGCAATGCCGGGGATTGTGGACCCCTGAGCCCCAGCACCGGACTCACCTTGCTTCCCCGCCACCAACCGGGCTGGTAGAGGCGCTGCTGGTCATTCAGGGAGGGAGAACGGGCAAGGCCCCCTTAGCCCCTGGCGACCTTCGAAGGCTACTCGCGCCAAAACGCTTGGGCCCATGTTCCCGCTCGCCAGCACCCTCATCTCGGCCCGCCCCTCCGCTCGCCACACAGCCGGCAGATCGGGCCTGCCGGCCTCCCGGGGGCTAAACCTAACCCTAGGTCCGTCCCCAAGGGGTCCCTCCCAAAGGCCCTGGCGCCGCAAAGCCGGGGATTGGGGAACCCCGAGCCCCAGTGCCACACTCTCCCTGCCGCCCCGCTGCCAACCGGGCCACAAGGGATGCCGTCGGTCATTCAGAGCAGGAGAATGGGCAGGGCCCTCCAAGCCCCTGGTGACCTTTGAAGGCGCCTCGTGCCAAAATGCTTGGGCCCACATTCCCCGCTGGCCAGTGCTCTCATCTCAGCCCGCCCCTCCGCTCGTCGCACAGCTGGCAGATCGGGCCTACTGGCCTCCTGGGGGTAACCCTAACCCTAGGTCGACCCCCGAGCGGGCCTTCCCAAGGGGCCTGGCGCAGCAACGCCGGATTTTGGGGACCCCGAGCTCCAGCGCTGGACTCACCCTGCCGACCCGACACCACCGGAGCCGCTAGGGGCGCCACCAGTCATTCAGTGCGGGAGAACAGGCAGGGACCTTCAAGCCCCTGGCGACATTTGAAGGCCGCACTTGCGAAAATGCTTGGGCCCACGCTCCTGCTCCCCAGCACCCACATCTTAGCCCACTCCTCCACTTGCCGCACAGGCTGTAGATCAGGCCTGTCGGCATCCTGGGGGCTAACCCTAACACTTGGTCGGCCCACGAGGGGCCCCGCCCAAGGAGCCTTGCGCCGCAACACCGGGGATTGGGGACACCCGAGCCCCAGCGCCAGACTCTCCCTGCTGCCCCACCGCCAACTGGGATGGTAGGGGCACCACCGGTCATTCAAGGAGGGAGAAGGGGCAGGGCCCTCTGAGCCCCAGGCAACCTTCGAATACCTCCCTCGCTAAAACGCTTGGGCCCAACTTCCCCATCGCCAGCACCATCACCTTGGCCCTCCCCTCCGCTCACCACACAACCGGCTGATGAGGCCTGCAGGCCTCCTGTGGGCTAACCCTAACCCTAGGTCGGCCCTCGAGGGGCCCGTCCGATGGGGCCTGGCGCCACAACGCCTGGGATTGCTGACACCCGAGCCCCAGCGCTGGACTAACCGTGCCACCCTGCCGCCACGCGGGCCGCTAGTGGCGCTGCCGGTCATTCAGGGTGGGAGTACGGGCGGGGCCCTCCGAGCCCCCAGCGACTTTCGAAGGACCCCATGCCAAAACGCTTGGGCCAATGCTGCCGCTCGCCAGCGCCCTCACCTCGGCCCGCCCCTCCGCTCTCCAAACAGCGGGCGGATCAGGCCTGCTGGACTCCTAGGGGCTAACCCTAACCATAGGTCGGCCCCCGAGGGGCATATCCCAAGGGGCCTGGCTCCGCAACACAGGGCATTGGGGATCCCCGTGCCCCAGTGCCGGACTCACCGTGTCACCCCGCTGCTACCCGGGCCACTAGGGGTGCCGCCGGTCATTCAGGGCGGGAGAACGGGCAGGGCCCTCCGAGCCTCCGGCGACCTTTGAAGGCCCCCCGCGCCAAAACGTTTGGACACACGCTCCCACTTGCTAGCGCCCTCACCTCGGCCCACCCTTCGCTGCACACCCGGATGATAGGGACTGCCGACCTCCTGGGGCCTAAGCCTAACCCTAGGTCGGCCCTCGAGGGGCCCATCCCAAGGGGCCTGGCGCCGCAACCCCGGGTATTGGGGACCCCCGAACCCCAGCGCTGGACTCACTGTGTTGCCCTGCCGCCACCCGGGCCGCTAGGAGCACCGTCGGTCATTCAGGGAGGGAGTACGGGCAGATCCCTCCGAGCCCCTGGCGACCTTCGAAGGCCCCCCCGTGCCAAAACGCTTGGGCCCATGCTCCCGCTCCCTGTGCCCTTATCTCGGTCCGCCCCTCCGCTCGCTGTACAGCTTGTGGATCGGGACTGCCAGCCTCCTGGGTGTTACCCTAACCTTTGGTGGGCCCCCGAGGGGCCCATCCCAGGTTCCTATTGCCACAATACCGGGGATAGGGGACTCCCGAGCCCCAGCGCCAGACTCACCCTCCCGCCCTACCGCCCCCTGGGCCGCTAGGGGCACCGCCAGTCATTCAGGGAGGGAGAACGGGCAGGGCCCTCCGAGCCACCGGAGACTTTTGAAGGCCCCCCGCACCAAAACGCTTTGGGCCCACGCTCCCGCTCACCTGTGCCCTTACCTCAGTCCGCCACTCCGCTCGCCGCACAGCTGGCGGATTGGGCCTCCCAGACTCCTGGTGGATAACCCTAACCCTAGGTAGGCCCCCTAGGGGCCCATCCCAAGGGGCATGGCGCTGCAACGCCAGGGATTGAGGACTCCTGAGCCCCAGCGCCGGACTCACCTTGCTGCCCCGCCACACCCGGGCCACTAGGGGAGCCAATTGTCATTCAGGGCGGGAGAACAGATAGGGCCCTCTGAGCCCCTGGAGACCTTTGAAGGACCCCCGCGACAAAATGCTTCGGCCCACGCTCCCGCTCGCCAGCGCCCTCACTCGGCCCACCCCTCCACTCGCCGCACAGCTGGCGGATGGGACCTGCCGGCCTCCTGGGGGCTAACCCTAACCCTAGGTCGTCCCCCGAGGGGCCAGTCCAATGGGGCCTGGCACGACAACGCCTGGGATTGCTGACCCCTGAGCCACAGAGCCGGACTCACCATGCCGCCCCCCCGCCACACGGGCCGCTAGCGGCACCATCGGTCATTCAGGGCGTGAGAACAGGAAGGGCCCTCCGAGCCACGGGCGACCTTTGAAGGCCCCCCTCAACAAAACGCTTGTGCCCACACTCCCACTTGTCAGCGCCCTCACCTCGGCCTGCCCCTCCGCTCACCGCAAAGCTGGCCGATCAGGCCTGCTGGCTTCCTGGGGGCTAACCCTAACCATAGGTCAGCCCATGAGGGGCCCCTCCCAAGGCACCTGGCGCCGCAACGCCAGGGATTGTGGACCCCCAAGCCCCAGCGCCAGAGTCACCCTGCTGCCCCGTTGCCACACGGTCCGCTAGGGGTGCCATTGGTCATTCAGGGCGGGAGAAGGGGCAGGGCCCTCTGAGCCCCAGGCAACTTTCGAAGGCCCCCCGCGCCAAAACGCTTGGGCCCATGCTCCCACGCGCCAGCGCCCTCACCTTGGCCCGTCCCTCCGCTAGACTCACAGCCAGCGGATCGGGCCTGCCGGCCTCCTGGGGACTATCCCTATTCCTAGCTTGGCCCACTAGGGGCCCTTCCCAAGGGGCCTGGCGCAGCAATGCTGGGGATCGGGAACCCCCGATCCCCAGCGCCAGACTCACCCTACTGCCCCGCTGCCACCCGGGCTGGTAGGGGCGCCGCCGGTCATTCACGGCGACAGAATGGGCAAGGCCCTCCGAGCCCCCGGCAAACATCGAAGTCCCCCCACGCCAAAACGCTTGGGCCCTCGCTCCCGCTCTCCAGAGCCCTCACCTCGGCCCACCCCTCCGCTCAACGCACAGCTGGCGGATAGGGCCTGCTGGCCTACTGGGGGCTAACCCTAACCCTAGTTCTGTCCTCAAAGGGCCCCTCCCAAGGGGCCTGGCGCCATAACGCCGGGGATTGGGGAACCCCGTGCCCCAGCGCCGGACTCACCCTGCCGCCCCGCCGCCACCCGGGCCGCTAGGGTTGCCGCTGGATATTCAAGGCTGGAAAACGGGCAGGGCCCTTTGAGCCCCCGGCAAACTTCAAAGATACCCCGCGCCAAAACGCTTGAACCCAGGCTCCCGCATGCCAGCGCCCTCACTTTGTCCTGCCCCTCCGCTCACCGGATAGCCAGTGGATCAGGCCCGCCGGGCTTCTGGTGGCTAAACCTAACCCTAGGTCAGCCCCCGAGGGGCCCCTCTGATGGGGCCTGGCGCCACAACGGCTGGGATTGCTGACCCCGAGCCCCAGCGCGGGACTAACCGTGGCACCCCGCCGCCACCCCGGTTGCTAGGAGCACCATCAGTCATTCAGGGCGGGAAAACAGGCAGGGCCCTCCAAGGCCCTGGTGACCTTCGAAGACCCCCGTGCCAAAACGATTGGGCCCAAGCTCCTGCTCGCCTGTGCCCATACCTTGCACCACCCCTCCGCTCGCCGCATAGCTGGCGGATCGGGCCTGTGGGCCTCCTGGGGGCTAACTTAACCCAAGGTCGACCCCCAAATGGCCCTTCCCAAGGTCCTGGCGACACAACGCCGGGCATTGGGGACCCCCGAGACCCAGTGCCAGACTCACCCTGCTGCCCCGCTGCCACCAGTACTGTGAGGGGCACCGTCGGTCATTCAGGGAGGGAGAACGGGCAGGACCCTCTGAGCCCCTGGCGACCTTCTAGGACCCTCCCTCTAAAACTTTGGTCCCACATTCCCACTCGCCAACGCCCTCATCTCAACCTGCCCCTCCGCTCGCCACACAGCCGGCAGACCGGGCTTCCCGGCCTCCTGGGGGTAACCCTAACCCTAGGTCGGCACCTGAGGGGGCCCTCCCAAGAGGCCTGGGGCTGCAATGCTGGGGATTGGTGACCCCCGAGCAGCAGCGCCGGACTCACTTTGCTGCTCCACTGCCACCGGGGCCGCTAGGGGCCCCTATGGTCATTTAGGGAGGAAGAACAGGCAGGGCCCTCCAAGTCCCCAACGACCTTCGAAAGCCCCCCCAGGCAAAACGCTTCACCCAACACTTCCGTTCCCCAGTGCCCTCACCTCGGTCCGCCCCTCCGCTCGCCGCACAGCCGGTGGATTGGGTCTGCCGGCCTCCTGTGGGCTAACAGTAATGCTTGGTCGGCCCCCTAGAGCCCTTCCGAAGGGGACTGGCACCCCAACGCCGAGGACTGGGGACCCCGAGCCCCAGCGCCAGACTCACCCTACCACCCCTCCTCTAACTGGGCCGCTAGGGTAGCCGCCTGTCATTCAGGGCGGAAGAACGTGTACGGCACTTCGAGCACTCGGCAACCTTCGAAGGACCCCCCCACGAAAACTCCTGGGCCCGGGCTCCTGCTTGCCAGTGGCCTCACCTCCGCCCGACACTCCGCTCGCCGTACAGCTGGCGAATCGGGCCTGCCGGCCTCCTGGGTGCTAACCCTAACACTAGGTCGCACCCAAGGGGCCCCTCCCAAGGGGCCTGGCGCTGCAACAACGGGGATTGGGGACCCCCGAGCCCTAGCGCCGGACTCACACTGCTGCCCCTCTGCAACCCGGGCCGCTAGGTGTGCCGTCGGACATTCAGTGTGGTAGAAAGGGGAAGGACGCTCTGAGCCCCCGACTACTTTCGAATTCCCCCCCACGCCAAAACGCTTGTGCCCATGCTTCCGCTCGACAGCGCCCTCACCTCAGCCTGCCCCTCTGCTCGCCACACAGCCGGCAGATCAGGTCTGCCGGCCTTCTGGGGGCTAACAGTAATGCTTGGTCGGTCCCCTAGAGCCCTTCCGAAGGGGCCTGGCGCCCCAACGCCGAGGATTGGGGACCCTGAACCCCAGCGCCTGACTCACCCTACTGTCCGTCCTCTACCCGGGCTGCTAGGGTAGCCACCAGTCATTCAGGGCGGAAGAACGTGCAGGGCCCTCTGAGCCCCCGGCGACCTCTGAAGGCCCCCGGCACCAAAACGCTTGACTCAAGCACCTGCTCGCCAGCACCCTCATCTCGGACCACCCCTCTGCTCCTTGCGGAGTGGGCGGATCAGGACTGCTGGCCTCCTGGGGGCAAACTCTAACCCTAGGTCGGCCACCGAGGGGGCCATCCCAAGGTGCTTATCGCCGCAACGCCTGGGATTGGGGACCCCCGAGCCCCAGCGCCAGACTCTACCCTGCTGCCCTGCCACAACCCGGGCCGCTAGGCGTGCTGCCGGACATTCAGGGCGGGAGAACGGGCAGGGCCCTCCGAGCCCCTGGCGACCTTCGAAGGCTGCCTGCGCCAGAACACTTGGGTCCACGCTCCGGCTCACCAGCGGCCTCCGCTCGGCCAGCACTTCCGCTCTCCACACAGCCGGCGGATCCGGCCTGAGAGCCTCCTGGGGGCTAACCCTAACCCTAGGTCGGTTCCCAAGAGGCCTGGCACCGCAACGCGGGGGATTGGGTACCCACGAGCCCCAGCGCTGGACTCAACTTGCCGCCCCCAGGCCACCCGAGCCGCTAGGGTCGCCGCCGGTCATTCAGGGCAAGAGAACGGGCAGGGCCCTCCGAGCCACTGGTGACCTTCGAAGGCACCCGTGCCAAAATGCCTGGGCCCACACTCCCGCTCGCCAGAGCCCTCACCTCAGCCTGCCCCTCTGGACGCCACACAGCCGGCGGGTCGGGCCTGCCAGCTTCCTGGGGACTTACACTAAGCCTAGGTCGGCCCCGGAGGGGCCCCTCCCAAGGTGCTGGTGCCACGACGCTGGGGATTTGGGACCCCCAAGCCCAAGCACCGGACTCACCCTGCCCCCCCTCTTCCACCCAGGCCCCTAGGATAACCGAGGATCATGCAGGGCGGGAGAACCGGCAGGGCCCTCAGAGCCCCCGGGAAATTTCGAACGCCGCACGCGCCAGAACGCTAGGGCCCACGCTCCCGCTCACCAGCGGCCTCACCTCGGCCAGCGCTTCCGCTCTCCACACAGTCGGCGGATCGGGCCTGCCAGCCTCCTGGGGACTAACACTAACCCTAGGTCAGCCCACGAGGGGACCCTCCCAAGGGGCCTGGGACCGCAACGCCGGGTTGGGGACCCCGAGCCCCAGTGCCGGACTCACCCTGCGCCCCACCACCACCCAGGCTGCTTGGGGCGCCACCGGTCATTCAGGGCGGGAGAACAGGCAGGGCACTCTGAGTCTTCGGCGACCTTCGAAGGCCCCCCATGCCAAAATGCTTGGGCCCACGCTCCCGCTCGAAGCGCCCTCACCTCGGGCCACCCTTCCACTCGCCGCACAGCAGGCGGATCGGGCCTTCTGGCATCCTGGGTGCTAACCCTAAACCTAGGTCGACCCCTGAGGGGCCCCTCTTAAGTGCCCTTGCACCGCAACGCCGGGGATTGAGAACCCATGAAACCCAGCGTCGGACTCACCACGCCTCCCCATCGCCACCTGGGCCGCTATGGGCGCCGTCGGTCTTTCAGGACGGAAGGACGGGCAGGGCCCTCCGAGCCCCTGGCGACCTCGAAGGCCCCCCAAGCCAATACGCTTGGGTGCACGCTCTCGCTCGCCAGCGACCTCATCTCGGCTCACCCCTCCATTCACCTCACAGCCAGCGGATCAGACCTGCAGGCCTCCTGGGGGCTAACACTAACCCTAGTTGGCCGCAGAGGGGCCTCTCCCAACAGGCCTCGTGCCGGAACGCCCGTGATTTTGGACCCCCGAGCCCCAGCGCCAGACTCACCCTGCCGCCCCGCCTCCACCTGGGCCGATAGGGGCGCCGCCGGTCATTCAGGGCGGGAGAACGGGCAGGGCCCTCTGAGCCCCCTGCAACATTCAAAGGCCCCCCGCCCCAAAACGCTTAGGCCCATGCTCCTTCTCGCCAGCGCCCTCACCTCTGCCCGTGCCTCCGCTCGCGGCACAGCTGGCGGATCGGGCCTGCTGGCCTCCTGGGGGTTAAACCTAACCGTATGTTGGCCCACGAGGGCCCCTCCAAAGGGGCTTGGCACTGCAAAGTGGGCATTGGGGACCACCGAGCCCCTGTGCAAGACTCAACGTGCCGCCCCTCCTCCACCCTGGCCTATAGGGGCACTGCCGGTCATTCAGGGCGGGAGAACGGACAAGGCCCTCAGAGCACCCGGAGACCTTCGAAGGCTCCCCACGCCAAAACGCTTGGGCCCATGCTCCCACTCGCCAGCAGCCTCACCTCGGCCCGCCCCTCCGCTCGACGCACACCTGGCTGATCGGGCCTGATGGCCTCCTGGGAGCTAACCCAAACCATACGTCGCCCCTTGAGGGGCCCCTCCCAAGGGGCCTGGCACCGCCACGCCGGGGCTTGGGGACCCCCGAGCACCAGCGCAAGACTCACCCTGCCTCCTCGCCGTGACCCTGCCCGCTATTAGCGCCGTCCTCATTCAGGGCGGGAGAACAGGCAGGGGCCTCCGAGCCACCAGCAACTTTCGAAGCCCCCCCCGTAACAAAACGCTTGTGCCCACGCTCCCGATGGCCAGCGCCCTCACCTTGGCCCACCACTCCGCTTGCAGCACAGCTGGCGAATTGGGCCTGCCGGCCTCCTTTGGGCTAACCCTACCCTAGATCGGCCCCCGAGGGACCACTCCCAAGTGCCCGGCGCCACCACGCCGGGGATTGGGGACCCCTCCCCAGTGCCGGACTCACCTTGCCGCCCCGTCACCAACCGGGCCGCTACGGGCGCTGCCGGTCATTCAGGGCAGGAGAACTTGCAGCGCCCTCCGAGCCTATGGCAACTACGAAGGCCATCCGCGCCAAAATGCTTGGGCCGACGCTCCTGGTCGCCAGCACCCTCACCTCAGCACGCCACTTCAATTGGCACAGAGCTGGCGGATTGGGCCTGCCGCCCTCCTGGGGGCTAACCCTAACCCAAGTTGGGCCCCAGAGGGACCCCTCCCAAGGGGACTGGCGCCGCAACGCCGGGGATTGGGGAAGCCGAGCCCCGACTGCGGTCTCACCCTGCCCCCATGCCACCACCCGGGCTGCTAGGGGTGCCCCCGGTCATTCAGGGGGGCAGAACTGGCAGGGCCCTCCAAGCCCCCGGCGACCTTTGAAGGCCCCCGTGCCAAAACGCTTGGGCCCACGCTCCCACTCACCAGGGCGCTCACCTCGGTCCACCCCTCTGCTCGCTGGACAGCCAGCAGATAGGGCCTGCTGGTGTCCTGGGGGTTAACCCTAACCCTAGGGCGGCACCCAAGGGGCCCCTCCCAAGGGGCCTGGCGCAGCAACCCCAGGGATTAGGGACCCCCGAGCCCCAAGGCTGGACTCAACATGCCGACCTGCCACCACCTGGGCCGCTAGGAGAGCTGACAGTCATTCAGGGCGGGAGAACGGGCAGGGCACTCCAAGCCCCTGGTGACATCCGAAGGACCTCCGCGCCAAAACGCCTGGGCCCATACTCCCGCTCGCCAGCGGCCTCACCTCCGCCCGCCCCTCCACTCGCCGCATAGCTGCCAGATCTGGCCTGCCGGCCTCCTGGGGTCTAACCCTAACCATAGATCGGCCCCCGAGGTACCCGCCCAAGGGACCTGGAGCCGCAACACCGGGGATTTGGGAACCCCGAGTCCCAGCGCCGGAATCACCCGGACGCCCCGCCGCCACGCGCGACGCTAGAGACGTCGCCGGTCATTCAGGGCAGGAGAACGGACAGGGCCCTCCGAGACCCCGGCGACATTCGAAGGCCCCCCGCACCAAAATGTTTGGGCCCACGCTCCCACTTGCCAGCCCCCTCACCTCAGCGCGCCCATCCGCTCTCCACACAGCCATGGGATTGGGCCTGTTGGCCCCCTGGGGGCTAACCCTAACACTAGGTCGCACCCGAGGGGCCCCTCCCAAGGGGCCTGGTGCTGCCACACCGGGGATTGGGGACCCCCGAGCCCCAGCGCCGTACTCACCATGCCATGCTGCCACCATCTGGGCGGCTAAGGGCGCCTCTGGCCATTCAGGGCGGGAGGACCGGCAGGGCCCTTGAATCCCCCGGCGACCTTCCAAGGCCCCCCGCGCCAAAATGCTTGGGCCCACGCTCCACCTTGCCGGCGCCTTCACCTTGGCCCAGTCCTAAGCTACCACACAGCTGGCGGATCATGCCTGCTGGACTCCTGGGAGCTAACACTAACCCTAGGAGGGCCCCAGAGGTGCCCCTCCCAAGGGGCCTGGCGCTGCAACACACGGCATTGGGGACCCCCAAACCGTAGTGCCAGACTCACATTGCCACACTGCCACCACCCGGGCCGCTAGGGGCACCGCTGGTCATTAAGGGCGGGATAACGGGCAGGGCCCTCCAAGCCTCTAGCGACTTTCAAAGGCCCCCGGCGACAAAACGCTGGATACCATACTCCCGCTCGCCATCGCCCTCACCTTGGCCCACTCCTCCACTTGCCGCACAGCCGGGGCATAGGTCCTGCTGGCCTACTGGGGTCTAACCCTAACCCTAAACCCTAATGCCTAACCTTAAACCCAAACCTTAACCGCTAATCCTAAACCTAACGCTAACCCCTAACCCTTACCCTAAACCTAACCCTACCCTAAACCTAACCCTAAACCCTAATCCTTAAACCCTAAACCCTGACATTAACACTAAACCCTAAACCCTAACCCCTAACCCTAATCCGGAAACCCTAAACATGAAACCCTAACCTTAACCACTAACCCCAAACCCCAAACCCTAACCCTAAACCCTAACCCTACCCAGACACCTACCATACCCCTAACCCTACCCCTAAGCCTACCCCTTCAGCTAACCCTACCCCTAACCCATAACCTAACCCTAAACCTAACCCTAACCCGTACCCTAACCCGTACTCTAACCCTAACTCTAACGCGTACCCTAAACCTAACCCTAACCTGTACCCTAACCCTAACCGTAACCCTAACACGTACTCTAACCCATACCCTAACCCATACCCTAACCTTAACCGTAAACTGTACCCTAACCCGTAATTTAAACCATACCCTAAACCTAACCGTAACCCTAACAAGTACCCTAACCCGTACCCTAACCTTAACCCTAAACCCTGACCTTAACCCATACCATAACTCGTACCATAACCCGTACCCAAACCCTACCCGTACCCTAACCCTAACCCGTACCCTAACTGTAACCCTAAACCCTAAACTGTAACCCGTACCCTAACCCTAACCAGTACCTTTACCTTAACCTTAACCCATACCCTAACTCGTGCCCTATCCCTAACCCGGACCCTAACCCATACCTAACCCTAACCTGTACCCTAACCCGTACCCTAACCCATACCCTAACCCTAAATCGTACCCTATCCCTATCCCTAACCCGTTCCCTAACCCGTACCCTAAGCCTAAACCTAAACCGTAACCTAACCTGTACCATAACCCTAAACTGTACCCTAACCCTAACCGGTACCCTAACCCTAACCCGTACCCTAAACCATACCCAAATCGGTAGGCCAATACTTACCCTAAACTGTACCCTAACCCGTACCCTAAACCGTACCCTAATGCGTACCCTAACCCGTACCCTAACCCTAACCCGTACCCTAACCCTAACCCGTACCCTAAACCTAACCCGTACTCCAACCCTAACCCTAAACCCTAAACCCTAACCCGTACCCTAAACCCTAATCTGTACCCTAACCCATAACCTCCAACCTGTAACCCCTAAACCCAACCCTAACCCGTACCCTCTCCTTACCCTATCCCTAACCCATACTGTAACCGTAACCCATACCCTAACCTTAACCCGTACCCTAATCCGTACCCTAACCCCGGGGATTGGGTACACCTGAGCCCCACCACGGGACTCAGCCTGCCACCCCTCAGGAAACCATGCCCCTTGGGGCGCCACAGAGCATCCCCTGCAGGAGAACTGGTAGGGCCCCCCTGAGCCCCCAGCGATCCTCGGCGACCCCCTACACCCCAACCCTGAGGCCCACGCTCATCCCGCCCCATGCCTTCCCTTCAGCTTGCCACTGAGCTCGTGGCAGAGCCAGCAGATCAGGCCTGCCGGGTTCCTGGGGCCTAGACCTGACCCTAGGTCGGCTGGGTAGGGCCCCTCCCCTGGGGCCCGGTGCCAAAGCCCCAGGGACTGGGGACACCTGACCTCCACTGCAGGACAAAGCCTGCCAGCCTGCAGGAAACCGTGCCCCTTGGGAGTCTGTAGAGCATTCAGGGTGGGAGAACCAGGAGGGCCCCCAGAACCCTGGTGAACTTCGGCGATCCCTAAACCCAACCTTGAAGCCCATGCTCACCCCACAATGCACCCTCACCTCAGCCCGCGGCGGAGCTCGCCACATAGTGGGCAGATCTGGCCTGCGGGGTTCCTGGGCCCCAACCCTAACCCTAGTTCATCTGTGGAGGGGCCCCTCCCCAGGAGCCTGGAGCCACAGCTGCGGGGATTCGGGACACCTGAGCCCCACAGCAGGACTCAGTCTGCCACCCCGCAGGAAACCGTGTGCCTTGGGAGGCCATAGAGCATTCAGGGCGGGAGAACCAGGAGGGCCCTCCTGAGCCACCAGCGAACTTCAGCGGCCACCCGCACCCCAACCTTGAGGCCCACGCTCACCCTCCCCACACCCTCACCTCAGCCCGTGTAGCTCGCCATACAGCCAGCAGATCCAGCCTGCAGGGCTCCTGGGGCCTTACGCTAGCCCTAAGCCGGCTGCGGGTTTGGGGGTCTCCCCAGGAGCCTTATATCGCAGACCCGGGGAATTGGGATACCTGTGCCCCACCGCAGGACTCAGCTTGCCACCCGACAGGAAACCATGCCCCTTGGGGTTCTACGGAGCCTACAGGGCACAAAAATTGGGGAGGCCCCTGGAGCCCATCCCCATCATTGGCAGCCCCCCGTTCCCCAACCCTGAGGCCCATTCTCACCCTCCCTCATGGCCTCCTCTCAGCCATCCACAGAGCTCGCCCCACAGCCTAAAGATTGTCCCTGCCGGGCTCCTGGACCCTAACCCTTACCCTAGGTTGGCCACAGAGAGGTCCCTCCCTAGATTCCTGGCACCACACTCCGGGGGATTGGGGAAACCCAAGCCCCACCGTAGGACTCAGCCTGCAGCCCACAGTAAACTGCACCATTCTGGGGAACAAGAGAGCATTCAGGGCAAGAGAATTGGGGCACACCCTGAGAGCCCCTTCTGGTGAACCCCGACCTTTGTGGGCGCTTCCGGATGAAACCCCAAGGCTCACACTCACCCACCCTTGTGCCCTCATCTCACTCGGCCTGGGAGTTCTCTGAGCACTGGGCAGTTCGGACCTGCTGTCTCTTGAGGCCTAACCTAACCCTGGGTCCTCCGCTGAGTGTCCCTCCCCATTTGCCTGCCTCCAAGGCACCAGGAATTGGGCTCACCTCTGCAAGACTAGAGGACTCAGCCTGCCCCACAGCAGGAAACTGTCCATTTGGGGCTGCAGCAAGAATTCATAGGAAAATCGGAGGGCCCCCTCAGCCCATCCCAGGCAACCCCCACTTTCAGAGATCTCCCCGGATCCAATTAGTAGCTTCACACTGACCTTTAAACTTGCTCTCCATAGAGATCTTTTGAAATTCTCCACACTTCCAACTGATGGCATCATCCAGCTTCAGAGACTTACCCAGCTTTAGGTCTTGAGATGGATTAAAATGGGAAGTCACTTCACTTATGACGACGTACTGGTGACCAAAAGATACATGCATAAATGCTTCATATCACTTGGCTTCAGGGAAATGCAAATCTAAACCCCTATAAATGCCATATTACACGAGGCCGAATATATAAAAATAAGAAGACATGGAACTATACATGTTGGAGAGGATGTGGAGAAACGGGAACCCTCTTACACCCCTGTACGAATGCAGTCCGGTACAGCCACTCTTGAAAATGGTACGGAGTATCCTCAAGAAGTTATAAATAAAGCTACCGATGTCCCAGCAATTGCACTACTGGGTATTTACCCCCAGAGACAGAGGTAGTGAAGACGGGACACATGCACACCAGTGTTCATAGCAGCAATATCCATAATAGACAAACTGTGGAAGGAGCGCAGATGACCATGGATAGATGAATGGATAAAGAAGATGTAGATCATATATATAATGGAATATTACTCAGCCATCAGAAAGGATGAATACTTACCATCACACCGACCTGGGTGGAGCTGGAGGGTATTATGCTGAGTGGAATAAGTCAATGAAAGAAAGACAATGATCATATGCTTTCACTCCTATGTGGAATATCAGAAACAAGGAAGAAGACCATAGGGCAAGGAAGGGAAAATAGAATGGGAAGTCATCAGAGAGGGAGAAAACCCATGATGGACTCTTAACTACCGCAAGAAACTGATGATTGTTGGAGGAGAAGTTGGGGGGGTAACTGGGTGAGTAGCATTAAGGAGGTCACACGATACAATGAGCACTGGGTGTTACACACGACTGAAAATTTATTGAAGACTACATCTGAAACGAATGATGTACTGTAAGTTGGCTAATTGAATTTAAATTAAAGAACAAAAGACCTCGAATAAACAATCCTAAACATTTGTATGGAACCACTAAAGATTCCAAACAGCCAGTGCAATGTGGAAAAGAAAAACAAAGCTGGAGGACTCACAATTGCAGATTTCAGGTTATACTACAAAGCTGCAGTCATCCTAACAAGACAGTACAGCACAAAAATAGACACAGTGACCAAAGGAACAGGATACAAGTTTAGACAGAAACCCACAATTATGTGGTCCATGAATCTTCCACAAAGCAAGCAACGATATCAAAAGGGAAAAGGACAGTCTCTACAACAAATGGTGTTGGGAAAACTAGACAGCTACGTACAGAAGAATGCAATTAGACTCTTTTCTTACACAATAAAGACAAACGCAAAACAGTTTCAAGACCTCAATATGAGACCTGAATCCATAAAAATCCTACAGGAGGGAAGACAGTAACTTCTTGACATGGACCATACCAACGTTTTTCTAGACTGTCTCCTGAGGCAAAGGAAATGAAAGCAAAAATAAACTATTGGGAATACAGCAAAATAAAAAGTTTCCACATGGCAGAAGAACAATGAAAACGTAAAAATAATAAGACAACCTACTCAAAGGGAGAAGATATTTGCAAAGATCATAGGCAATAAAGGGATAGTGTCCAAAACATATACAACTGATACTACTCGACCCCCAAAACAAATAATCCAGTTAAAAAATAGGCAGAAGACATGGACAGACATTTCTCCAAAGAAAAAATACAAATGGCCAACAGTCCCGTGAAAAGATGTTCACCATCACCCATCATCAGGAAAATGTAAATCCAAAGGACAATGAGGTAATACCTCAAACCTGTCAGAATGGCTAACATCAAAAGCACAACAAAGAGCAGGTGTTGGGAGGATGTGGATAAAGGGGAATCCTAGCGAACTGTGGGTGGGAATGCAAACTGTGGTGGCCACCGTGGAAAACAGTATGAAGGTTCCTCAAAAAATTAAATATATAACTACCCTACGATCCAACAATCACACTACTTGTATTTACCCAAAGAATAGGAAAACAGTAACGTAAAAGGATACGTGCACCCCTATGTTTCTTGCACCATTATTTACAATATCACCATATGGAAGCAACCCAAGTGTCTGTAGAAAAATTGACAAATGAGATGATAGATGTGTGTATTCACACACACACACACACACACACACACACACACACACACACACATACAATGGAGTATTACTCGGCTTGAAAAAGAATGAAACCTTGCCATTTGCAGACACATGGATGGAGCTAGAGAGTATTATCCTAACTAAAATCAGTCAGTCAGAGAAAGACAAATCCCATACGATGTCACTCTAATGGGGAATTTAAAAAACAAACAAAAATAAATAACTAAAAGAGAAAAAGGAGACACACCAAAATACAAACTCTTAACAATAGAGAAGAAACGGATGGTTACCAGAGAGGAGGTGGATAGAGGGATGAGTGAAATAGATGAAGGGGATTAATAGGATGCTTTTCTTGATGACCAATGAGTAATATATAGAATTACTGAATCACTCTATTGGACACCTGAAAAGAATGTAACACTGTATGTTAGCTCTACTGGAATTAAAATAAATTTTTAAAAAAGATTTTTCTTTCAGGAACCTCTTTGAAAAAGCTTTTCCTGTGCACTGTGCATAAGCCCTACTTGGGAGGATTCACTCTACAATAATTATTCACTCTATGCCTTGAATTCAGATTTCACTGAGTTCTTACTGTGGATCCCAGGCCACGGGAGCCATGGTCCTTTTCTGTCCAGGCTCAGCACCTATGCATTCAAGATTGGAAGTAGAGACACATGTCACTTCACAGTCCAGAAAGCTATTATTGTTTCTGTTTCAGTGTGAGAGAGTCACAGACTTTTGGACAGGTTTCAGAGCAGGTATATTATGGATCCTGGATCTCTACTTCAATGTTCATTGCCTGGATCCATTTGGCTAATAGGTTCCCTGTGGATGGGCTTGCTTCCAAGCACATACATGGAAGATGCAAAGGCGGATAGGATTGGTGCGGGACAGGAAGAAGACCAAATGCAGACAAGAGTCCGATCCCTCCTCTGATCCAGGAACTGCTACGGGAGAGGGTAGAGGAGGTAGAATCCATGCGAAACTCCAAGGTCACCAGCTGAACACAGGAGGCATAGGTCAAGGGATCTGGAGATGCAGGGGTTGAAGGCTGCTCTGAGCTACCTCTGGGAGGAAGGGAGGGAAGGAATGAGAAGGAGACACTGCCTGCCCCTGGCCCATGCCAGCTGCCCACCACTCCGACACGCATCCATCTACACAGCTGACACAGCCTGTGCTCAGGATGGGCTGGCTCATGTCCCTCAATCCTCAGTGGGAGAGCTGGTCCCAGGGCTCAGAGACATGCTGAGGGAGATGAGAGGGAAAGCTGCCCCACCCAGGTCATCCCCTCCTTGAGCAGACAGCCCTTCAGAACTGCTAAAAAAAACCCCACTAACGGGGTTGAAAGACATGCCATGGATGAACTAAGGCATAGAGATATGTAAAATAACATTCAGTTTTAAGTTCTGAGCTGTCATCTCAGGAAGTGGGGAGAGCTTCCCTGAAGAAGACTGATAGGAGGACAGTCCATGCTGAAAAAGGAGACATGGCTCTCCTGATTGGGGACCTGTAGCCCCCTTCCAGGGCAGGGCATCATCCTCGCAACCTACAAGATCCATGAAAGTGTTCCATCAGGGCCAGATGTTTGTTTCAAGAAGGCTACCCTGGCATCAGACTGCACAGGGCACCAGGGACGAGGGCCAGATGGAGGACGGACAATACCCCGGAGGCCATGGGGCAAGAGCAGAGGCACATGACCTTGAAGATGATGATGAAAAGCAGGAGGTGGCAGCATGGAGCCGTCCCGAAAGTACCATGGGAGCAGTGCCCACAGCAACACTGACTGGGTGACTTCTGTGCCCGGTGTCGCTTGCTTCAGTGGGCTCCAGACTAGTCCTGAACACAACTCTCAGAAGTGTGCACCACCCCCGGCCTCCTCTCCCCTTGCAACTGCTAGGAATCAAGGTCAAAGACCCTGGTCAGCTTTCGTGGAAACCAAGCAGTGGCTCCCCCACACGCTGCACCTCTGGTGGTGGTCCAGTGCGACCCTCGTGCCTGGCCAGACACTGATGTCTACCTGTCTCCACACAAATTAACAGAGAGGTGGGTGTCCCTGAATTGCACAGCACTTGATGAGACAGATCCACAGAACCCAACACCCAGTGGGTCACTCGAGACCTCACCTATGGTCATGGAGCTCACCATACCTTATTTCTGTCATTTCCCACAGAAAGCCTGTTTCTGATCCCCCACAATACCATACATCCTGGTTGCTGACCTGGGGTCATGCCATGAACCCACATGGCACCTTTCTTTAAGTGAAAGCTATGCCTACACCTCCTAGAAAATATTCCTAATGAAGTACATGTCCATCAGGACTACGGTGTGAATGGTAGCACACAGCCTGCATGGTAGTAGTCAGTAATTCTAGCAAGGGTTAACCCTACCCCCCGTCTCACAAAACCTTCCTCCGTCACCACTGAACTCATGGTCTGCCCTCAGAAAACCCTCCAGGAAACAAACCTTTCATCTGAATGCTCTCTTCACCTTCTGCTTCAAATCTTGTCCAACCACAATGATAGGAAATTAGAAATCAGTCTCAAGAAAAAAATGGGACAGTCAAAAATAGGTGGAGATTTTTGGGGCCTGGGTGGCTCAGTCGTTAAGGATCTGCTTTCAGCTCAGGTCGTGATCCCAGGATCCTGGGATCTAGCCCCGAATCAGGCTCCTTGCTCAGTGGGAAGCCCGCTTCTCCCTCTCCCACCCCCCTGCTTCCATTCCCTCTTTCACTGTCTCACTCTCTGTCAGATACCTAAATAATCTTAAAAAAATATGTGGAGATTTAACAACAAGCTACTGAACAACCAACAGTCAAAGAAGAAATCAAAAAAAATTTAGAAGTACCTTGACACTGATGAAAAAGACAACCTACAAAAACTTATGGGATGCAGCAAAAGTAGCTTTATGTGGGACATTCATAGAAATTCAAATCTTCATCAATCCATGAGAATAATCTCCAATAAACAACCAGATTTATGTGGTAAAGAAGTAGAAAATAAAACAACAAACAAAGCCCCAAATTAGTAGAAATAAGGAAATAACAAAATGGAATGCATAAATAAATCCAACGGAGACTAAAAAGACCAAAAAAGAAAAAAACCAATGAAAATGAGAGCTGCCTTTTTTGGAAAGATAAACAAAACTGACAAACTTAGCCAGACTCACCAAGAAAGAGGACTCGAATATAAACAGGAAGGAAAGATAATGGATTCCTGTCTCATATCAAAATCAAAAGAACTCTTCAAACTTAGACACAACAACTTCTTGCAAGATAGGTCTCTAAAGGCAAAGGAAATAAAAGCAAAAATGAACTATTGGCACTTCATCAGGATAAAAAGCTTCTTCTTGGCAAAGTAAAAGATCAACAAAACAAGAAGGCAACCTATGGAATCGAAGAAGATATCTGCAAATGATATTACAGATAAAGGGCTGGTACCCAAGATCTATAAAGAACTCCTCAAACTCGACACCGAAAAATGGGCAGAAGACACAGATACTTCTCCAGAGAAGACATACAAATGTCCAACAGACACATGAAGAAATTCTCCACATCACTTGCCATCAGGCAAATACAAATCAAAACGACAATGAGATACCACCGTACACCAGTTAGAATGGTTAAAATTAACAAGACAGGGGGCACCTGGGTGGCACAGTGGGTAAGCATCTGCCTTCGGCTCAGGGCGTGATCCTGGCATTATGGGATCGAGCCCCACATCAGGCTCCTCCGTTATGAGCCTGCTTCTTCCTCTCCCACTCCCCCTGCTTGTGTTCCCTCTCTCGCTGGCTGTCTCTATCTCTGTGGCATAAATAAATAAAATCTTGAAAAAAAATTAGCAACACAGGAAATAAAAAAAAAAGTCAGAGAGGATGTGGAGAAAGCGGAGCCCTCTTACACTACTCGTGAGAATTCAAGCTGGTACAGCCACTTTTGAAAACAATATGGAGGATCCTCAAGACGTTAAACACAGAGCTATCCTATCACCCACCAATTGCACTACTGGGTATTTACCCCATAGACACAGAGTAATGAAAAGAAGGGCACCTGTATCCCAATGTTCATAGCAGCAATGTCCCTAATAGCCAAACTGTGGAAGGAGCCAAGATGTCCTTCAGCAGATGAATGGACAAAGAAGATGTGGTTCATCTATATAATGGAATATTACTCAGTCATCAGAAAGGACGAATACCCACCATTTGCACCAACGTGGATGGACCAGGAGGGGATTATGCTAAGTGAAATTAAGTCAAGCAGAGAAAGACAATTATCATATGGTTTCACTCCTATGTGGAATGGAAGGAATAGCATAGAGGACATTAGAAGAAGGAAGGGAAAAGTGAAGGGGGGGAATGAGAGGGGGAGATGAACCATGAGAGACTACTGACACTGGGAAACAAACTGAAGGTTGCAGAATGGGAGGGGAAGAGGAATGGGTTATCCTGGTGATGGGTATTAAGGAGGGCACGTGTTGGGGTGCCTGGGTGGCACAGCAGTTAAGCGTCTGCCTTCGGCTCAGGGCGTGATCCCGGCGTTATGGGATCGAGCCCCACAACAGGCTCCTCCGCTGTAAGCCTGCTTCTTCCTCTCCCACGCCCCCTGCTTGTGTTCCCTCTCCTGCTGGCTGTGTCTATCTCTGTCGAATAAATAAATAAATTCTTTTTTTAAAAAAAAGGAGGGCACGTGTCATAATGAGCACTAGGTGTTATATGCAAACAATGAATCATGGAGCCCTACATCAAAAACAAATGAAGTACTGTAGGGTGAATAACAATTTTAAAAAAAGAGAAGATATGAAATCCATACAGGAAAACTGGCACAATTTGCAAATGTCATGAAATCCCGAAAGATTCCACACACAAAAAAAACCTGTTAGAATAAAAAAATTCAAGAAAGCTGCAGGATATAATGTCAATATACAGAGACCTCTTGTCTTTATTTTTTTCAGATTTTATTTATTTATTTGACAGGAAGAGAAAAAGCACGAGCAGGGGGAGAGCCAGAAAGAGGGAAAAGCAGACCCTCGCTAAGCGGGCAGCCCAACACGGGGCTCAATCCCAGAACTCTGGGATCATGACCTGAGCTAAAGGTAGATGCTTCACTTATGGAGCCACCCAGATGACCCAACTTCTTGCATTTCTGTATACTGATGACACACTTTCGCACAGAGAAATTAAAAAAGCAACACCATTTAAAATTGCATAAAAAAATCTTGAAATAAAAGTAACCAAGAATGAGAAAGACATAGTACACTCAACACATGGCAGAAAAGAAATGAAAAATATGTGTCGAGGGGGGCAGAATGTATGGGTCAAAGATTTGGAAGGCAACACAAACAAATGGAAGCATACGCCATGCAACTTAACTGGAAGAGTTAATTATGTGAACATGTCCATCATAACCAAAGCAATCGACAGATGTGATTAAATGCCTATCTGAATTCCAGTGGCATTATTCGAGGAAATAGAAAACAGTCCTCAAAGTTGTATGGAATCACAAAAGACCCCAAATACCCAAAGCAACCTGGAGAAAGAGGTGCAGTCTACACACTCCTGGATTTCAAGTTAGATTACAAAGCTGTTGTCATCAAAACAGGATGGTACTGGCATAAACACAGACACCAGGTCAGTGGAACAGAACAGAAAGCTCAGAAACTTACCCACACGTAGATGATCCTAACTTACGACACAGCAGCAGAAGATATGCCATGAGGGAAGGACTGTTTCTTCAGTGAGCGGTAACAGGCAAACTGGACACTAAATGCAGAAGAATATAACCGGGTCACTTTCTTACACCACACACAAAATTTTTAATGGATGAATGATTTGAACATAAGACCTGAATCCATAAACCTCCAAGAAGACACAGGTACTAAGTCTCTCGACATTGGTTTTGGCAAAGAGTCTTCAGATCGGACACCAAATGCAAAGGCAACAAAAGCAAAAATAAACAAGTGGAACAACATCAAACTGAAATCTTCCACACGGCAAAAGACACCAGCAAAAACTTAAAAGGCCACTGACCCAATAAGAAAAAAATATCTGCAAATCATATGTGTGAGAAAAGGCTAATATCCAAAATACACACAACACTCCTACATATCAAAACAAAAAAAAAACTATATAAAAAAATGGGAGGAATATGTGAATAGAAACTTTCCAAAGATGGCACACAGGTGCCAACAGACAGAAAAAGTTGTTCCACATCACTAAATATCGTCAGGGAAACATCAGTCAAACCCACAATCGGCTATCCGCTCACAAGTGTTGGAACAGCAATTGTCCCAGAGACAGACACCAGGTGGGGTCAAGGGTGTGCAGATGAGGAGACACTGTGCACTGTTGGTGGAAATGGAAATTGGTGCAGCCACTGTGACAAACGGTATGGAGGTTCCTGAAAAAATAAATAAACTACCCCATGACCCAGTAATGGCTCTACTGAGTATTGATTTGAAGAACACAAAAATGCTGCCTCAAAAAGACAGATGCACTCCCACGTTCACTGCAGCATTATTCACAAGAACCAGACATGGAAACACAGACCTTGGGGGCCTTATGCTAAGTAACTCAGACACAGAAAGACCAATACCAGATGCTCTCATGTACATTCCACGTGGAATAAAAAAATACTAAACGCATAGATCCTGAGAGCAGATTGGTAGGTGCCAGATACGGGGATGGCGTGGTAGAAACGGGTAAAGGTGGTCAAAGTCTCAATGTTTGAGTGAGAAAATCCGACAGTCATGAAATATTCTGTCCAGCATGGAGACTAAAACTAACCCCGCAGCATGGGGTATAGGTTTCCCTGCTCTTTGAAAGTACAGGGCTTCTGAGAAACCTTGCACAGCAGAAATGGTGTCAAGAAGGAATGGCCATTAATTTACACGAACAATTAGACAGTGTGCTCAGACTCCAAAATTCCTTCTCTTTGGCTTTTCTTAGGCCTCAGGACACAAGTTTCTGACGGAGGCCCAGCATAAATGAAGATAAAGCACAGCAGAGGCTCACAGACACAATTCAAAGTGCTGGTGGCTGGATGCAGAGAGCGGTTCCCAGTGGAAGGAGCTGGTTGGGGTGCACGCCGCCTCTGTCATGCTTCTCCCCAAAACAGATGCTGACCGCGATTCTCACTGTTCACCTTTTTTCATAAGAGGGAAATCCTCTTCAGGTCTCTTCCTCTTACTGAAGCTGGGTAATAACGTAGTTCTTTCAAGAAAGCCCAATGTCTTACTGTGAACGTTTAAAAAGTGGGGAATACTTGTACTTGAGCATTGCTGAGGGAGGAGATGTGAAAGGTTCTCCCAGACACAAACCTCAGCAGATCCACCAGGAAAGGCACATTCCTCAGCATGCAGAACACGGACTACCTCCTACCCCCAGAAACCCTCTCCTTCCCCTCGATCAGGACAACCCACAACAGCTGGGAGTTACCCCAACTCCTCCGTTCTCCTGCTCCTAATAGCTAACCCATCAGCAAATCCTGTGAGCTCCATCTTCAAAATGGACCCAGAATAGGTCTAACCACTCCATCCAAGGCCACCTGTCTGGTCCACAGTGCCTGAGTTCCTGTAAAAGCTTTGTCATTGACCTGCCTTGCCATCTTCAACCCTCTGTCATCTGTTCTCAACACTGTAGCCAGGATGGCCCAGTGAAACAGGGTCTCATGGGGTTATAGCCCTGGAATGGTTTTTTCTGTGACCTCTCTGAGGTCATGTCCTAAGGTGTCTCCTGTGGCCACAGGGCCTTCTTGCTGCTCCTGGACATACCTGAAATTCTCCTGCCCCAGAGCCTTTGCACATGCTTTCCCTTCTGTTAAGAATGCTCTTGATGTGTTCTCACTCACCTTCGGAGAAGTCTGAATTGGAGTGACAGGAACAGAAGACGAGGCTGTGTGTTGGGTGAGGCTGGTGGCCCAGAAGAAGGTTCTCTGCCAGCTCGCCGCCTGTGCCTCCCTTGCCCTCAGCCAGGAACTTGCACACAGCCCTCACCTGTCACAACTCTCACCCAGGAGACCCACAGCCACCCCTTCCCACACCCTGCTGCAGAATGCATTCAGCTCTCCTCTGGGACCCCTGTCAGCTTTACCCAGTCCTGGAACTCCCCTGTCTCCTGCAAAGCTCCCGGATTCCCCCTCTGCTTCCAAAATCGCAAGGCGTTCATGAGAAAGCTATAATGCTAAGTATTGAAAGTTTCGCACCTGCTTTCCCATTCTGTTGCCTCTCTCTCCACCTTCTTTCCTACCTGTGCAAACTGTAACATATCAGTGGAACATGAACATGCTCTGAGACCTGAATCTTTCATTGCAGCTTTCTGAGGACTCCTTATGTGATAAGAAACTAGTGTATCCTACAACAGGGTGTTTCACATCTCTCATCTATAGAATAGTACAGCCCAAATCACTACAATTTTACCTCACTCTTCATGAAGCAGAACACTTTTTCCTTTCTTCTTTTACTTAAATTCCAGTTAGTTCACATGCCATGGAGTATTCGCTTCAGGGGTAGGATTTAGTGATTCCTCACCTGCATACAGTACCCGGTGCTCATCACAAGTGCCCTCCTTAATACCCCTCACCCATTTAACTCTTCCCCCCCGCCCCTGTCCTGCAGCAACACTCAGTTTGTTCTCCAAGTTTGAGTCTATTTCCTTGTTTGCCTCTCTCATCACCCCTCCACTCTGTTCATCTGTTTTCTTTCTGAAATTCCACAAGCATGAGAGCATAGGATATTTCTCTTTCCTCAATGATTTTGCTTAGCTCAATACACTCTAGGTCCATCCACATCCTTGCAAATGGTAAGATTTCATTCTTTTTGAAGCTGGGTCATATTCCATTATATATACGTATCCCACTTCTGCTTTATCCATTCATCAGTGCATGGACTTTGGGATTCTCTCCATAGTTTGGCTACTGTGGACATTGCTGCTATAAACATCATGGTGCATGTACCCCCTTTGAATCTGCATTTTTGTATCCTTTGGGTAAATACCTAGGAGAGCAATTGCTGGATCATGGGGTTGTTCAATGTTTAACTTTTTGAGGAACCCCCACACTGTTTCCCAGACTGGCTGCACCACTTTGCATTGCCACCAACAGGATGGGAGTGTTCCCCTTTAAGCAGAACATTATCTGCCGGCAATTTCATAAGAGGAAACAAAACCTCTGTGAGATGCACCCAGGGTCAGGCAAGCAGTTGCAGACTTCACCCCAAGGCTCCTGACGCCAAGCCCCTTGAAGCCACCAGCATGCCACTATCCAAAAGAATTCCCAGACTCTCCTTCTGACTCCACCACCAAAGAAACTACAGAGAGAATATGGCACCTCAAAATATGGAGATAATACATTTAGTAAAACTAGAAAGTCAAGCTCAACTTTTAAACAGGAACAGGCCGCTTTGGATAATTTTGAATTTTCCCTCCACCCTAATTTTAACGCTTCTGATGAATAAACTAATCAATGATGAAACATCACCTTTGCCAAATGACATCATCCAAGTCTGTATCAGATGAAAATAAGCCACCTAACTCTAGATGCTGGTCACTCAACCATATCTTAGGCCCAATTGAATAAACACTGTTAGATGAAGGAACAAATTAGATGTTACAAACAGGCACAGAGTGAATCTCACCTTCCCTTTCTAATAAAAGAGGGTTGCTAGGAAACAGATGGGCAAAATACATTTGTAAGCAATAAATGGACAGAGAAATTGTGATCCCCTGCAAAGTTCTACCTGCAGGGAAACTAAGTAATTCTTGTACCAAACCCAGAATGCTGACAGCTACTTCAATTTTACTTTGTGGCTCAACTAGAGAAAAGAGAAAAGCCTAGGAGGTTTTGGGATAAAGAGAGGTTTTACCTCCAGCCCTGACATAGATAGGACATTTTGCCAAACATACCTGTGCTTTCTCTGAGCACTGGTGTCCTGTGACAAGCTGCCTCGCTGACTCCGATGCTGACGTTCAAAACCTCGTGTGTCTTGGAGCCAGAGCAGAGAAGTGCTGTCAGCTGGGGAGAAGAAGGCACCTCTGACCTAAAGCCTGCACACCTGCTTCGGTTTCTGGGCGAAGGGGCAACACATACTTGTTGTTTAGCAGTAATTATCTTCATTCTCAATAGACCAATGACCTTGCCTTTTCTGGAAGGCAGACTTACTCTTCTAAAGAAACCCTCAATTCGTCTATTCCCAATGCAACTAGAGTGGGGTCTGGTTTATGCCCGCCTCCAGGCCCCCACCTGGAGGATTTTCCTGCATGATTCTAATAGCCAATTACCACTAACCCGGGGGCACACGGGGCATAATGCTGAAGTTGGGGGATGGCTCTGGGGCATGCTACTGCCACACCTGTGCCTGGGGACCAGGGCACACCCTGCTGAACTCAGGGTACTGCTCAAGATGCATCACCTGCACTGTGTCAGAGAACTGAAGGTGGGGATTGTGTGAAGTCCTTACCCGCACTCTTCCAGGGGAACAGGGGAAACCTTGAAATTCTGCAACCCATCCCACAAAAGCTCAGGTGAGTGGGTGTCCTGGAGTTCACGGGTATGGGGAATAAAGTCAGTTGAGGACATGGGGCAGAAGAGACTTTAAAGGGAAAAAGAAAACTCACCTGAGTCCCCACAAGGAACCCTCTCCACATGCCCTTCCAGAACCCTGCCTCCCACCTGGGGCGCACCCTACCCCCGGACCCCCACCCCAGTGCACGCTGCTCACTCACCAGCAGGGATCTCCACAGGGCAACTCTCTCTCTCTCTCAGTGCCCCTTCTTTGCCCCAAGTCTGCAACCCACTGCAAGTCTGGGACTGCCCACAGAGACATAGCTCCACCCCCAAGCGGTGAATGGTTGGTGAGGGTGGTGCCTGAGCCCCTTGGATGCTGGGCAACCCGCCCTCAAGCCCCTGGAACCCTGAAAGTGCAGGGGGCCCAAGAAGCGCCTGCTCGACCCAACACCCAGCACAGGCATGGGTGGGGTCGTGGGCCGAGGTCCCCCCACACACCTGGCCCCTTCCAGGGACCCCTCTAGCTGCAGACCACCCTCAGAGTCCTGCCCCTTCCCTTTCTGCACCAGCCCTCCCTGCTGGGGTGTGCCTGGTTTTGGGCAAGTCTCTCAGACCCTCCAAGGCTTGGGCTTTAGGAAATGCAATGTTTTTATGCATTTTCAGTATGTACATGTCAGTATGACTTTAATCTTATGGGAGCCAAAGAGGTTCTTTATTTTTTCTTATCTTTATGTTGGCATTTTTGGTTATTGTTTTCTTCTCGAAGCAGATGTACAACATGTGCTTGGGGCAGAAATAGGGCCCATGCTTTCAGGTTTTGCCCAGTCATTTTGAGCCGGGTAAAATGTTAAAGGATAGCTTCCCTGGGAGCCCAGGATCAGGGCCCACAGATGATATAAGATAAAAATTACTTTCATCATTATAATTACTCCTAAATGGAGGAATTTGAGACAAATGCACCTTTCACAACAGTACCAAGAATTCAAAATGAATCCCACAGAAGGCTACCTGCTCCATGGTCAGCACAGGTAACAGAAGTGTTCACAGTCTCTGGACTCCTGCCCTTCTCTTGCCCAAATCTCTAAAGTACACAGACCACTTAAAATCGGAATTGTAGAACTGCTAGACACCTTAGAGATGTCTGGCACCATTCCCTTGGACTGCAGAAGAAAACACAGTAGCTCGTTGTCACAAACTAATTTCAACATGAAGTGCCCCCTGGATGCACTAAGTTCTTTCTCTGCAAATGTTGACTAATGTAAGTCACAGTCATACCATTTAAAAACTACGATGGCTGGGAAGTCATCGTAGGTAAGGGAATATTTTAGCCATGTTTATAAGCATTGGCTCACTTTGTAGAAGAGGCTGAGCTGAGTGTTTTTAAATACTATTTCAGGTACAAGAGAGGAGTTAAGATGGCGGAGGAGTAGGAGACCCCTTTTTCAGCAGGTCCCCTGAGTTGAGCTGGATAGGTACCAGACCAGCCTAAACAACCACGGAATCAGCCTGAGAGGCAGGAAGATACATCTGGACCTCTACAAATGAACATCTCCAGCGCTGAGTATTGAGGTATGAAGCGGGGAGCCTTGAAACCGGGCACAGATATCAGAAGATAAACGGAAGGGGGGGAGCCGCCATGTTCTGGCACCCGGAAGCAGCAACCACCTGCACCAGGGAGCGGGCGGACTCATGGATGGCACACGGGAGAGAGTGGACTGAGACCGGTGAGCCCAGAGCGTGCGCCACCAGGCTTCTCCTGGAACACCGGAATCCCGGTGTGCTCACCAGGCATAGACTGAGACCAGGAGACCCGGGAGCCCACGGGGCGGCTGGCGGCTGGCAGGCCACCTGCACAGGGGATCTGGCGGACTTGCGGTAGGCACCTGCGAAACAGCAGACTGAGACCCTGAACCAGGTGCCAGAGCCACCAGGCTTCTCATGGAACTCTAGAATCCCGGTGTGCTCAGGGGATCCAGACTGAGACCAGGAGCTTCCAGAGAGAGATCAGGTCTTCTGGTGGCTGGCAGCATTAGAAACACAAAGGACAGAGATGCACTAGCCCCGGAATTGAGGCCAGGGACACCAGGTGTGGGGTGCACATCCCAGGATGCTACAGGGTTGAGCAGCACCAACAGTAATGGAGTTAAAGTGGCCAGAACAAGGGTGGAGAACAGGCCGCATTCCCTCTGTTCTGTGACAATTCAGCCTCTGCTGCTCTGACTCTCAGAAAAGGCACAGCAGATCACCAGAGAAAGCCGCCAGGGAACAAAAGCCTGGAAATACTGGCCCAGAGCATGCCCACCCCCATTCACCCTTGCAGGGGACACGGAAACTCTACCCAAACAGGGTTGCCTGAGTATGGGCATGGGAAAATACAAACCCTTAACAATAGAGAACAAATGGATGGTTACCAGAGAGGAGGTGGATAGAGGGATGAGTGAAATAGATGAAGCGGATTAAGAGGACACTTTTCTTGATGACCACTGAGTAATATATAGAATTACTGAATCACTCTATTGTACACCTGAAACGAATGTAACACTGTATGTTAGCTCTACTGGAATTAAAATAAATTTTTAAAAAAGATTTTTCTTTCAGGAACCTCTTTAAAAAAGCTTTTCCTGTGCACTGTGCATAAGCCCTACTTGGGAGGATTCACTCTACAATAATTATTCACTCTATGCCTTGAATTCAGATTTCACTGAGTTCTTACTGTGGATCCCAGGCCACGGGAGCCATGGTCCTTTTCTGTCCAGGCTCAGCACCTATGCATTCAAGATTGGAAGTAGAGACACATGTCACTTCACAGTCCAGAAAGCTATTATTGTTTCTGTTTCAGTGTGAGAGAGTCACAGACTTTTGGACAGGTTTCAGAGCAGGTATATTATGGATCCTGGATCTCTACTTCAATGTTCATTGCCTGGATCCATTTGGCTAATAGGTTGCCTGTGGATGGGCTTGCTTCCAAGCACATACATGGAAGATGCAACGGTGGGTGGGCTTGGTGCGGGACAGGAAGAAGATCAAAAACAGACAAGGGTCCAACCCCTCCCCTGATCCAGGAACTGCTACAGGAGAGGGTACGGGAGGTAGAATCCATGCAAAACTCCAAGGTCACCAGCTGAACACAGAAGGCATAAGTCAAGGGATCTGGAGATGCAGGGGTTGAAGGCTGCTCTGAGCTACCTCTGGGAGGAAGGGAGGGAAGGAATGAGAAGGAGACACTGCCTGCCCCTGGCCCATGCCGGCTGCCCACCGCTCCAACACACATCAGTCTACACAACTGACACAGCCTGGGTTCAGGATGGGCTGGCTCGGGTCCCTCAATCCTCAGTGGGACAGCTGGTCTCAGGGCTCAGAGACATGCTGAGGGAGATGAGAGGGAAAGCTGTCCCACCCAGGTCATCCCCTCCATGAGCAGACAGCCCTTCAGAACTGCTAAAAAGAAACCCCACTAATGGGGCTGAAAGACATGCCATGGATGAACTAAGGCATAGAGATATGTAAAATAATATTCATTTTTAAGTTCAGAGCTGTCCGCTCAGAAAGTGGGGAGAGATTCCCTGAAGAAGACTGAGGGGAGGGCAGGCCATGCTGAAAAGGGAGACATGGCTCTCCTAATTGGGGACCTGCAACCCCCTTCCAGGGCAGGGCATCATCCTCGCATCACAAGAGATCCATGGAAGTGTTCCATCAGGGCCAGATATTTGTCTCGAGAAGGCTACCCTGGCATCAGACAGCACAGGGCACCAGGGACGAGGGCCAGATGGAGGACGGACAATACCCTGGAGGCCATGGGGCAAGAGCAGAGTCACATGACCTTGAAGATGATGATGAAAAGCAGGAGGTGGCAGCATGGAGCTGGCACGAAGTACCATGGGAGCAGTGCCCAAAGCTACACTGACTGGGTGCCTCCTTGCCAGGTGTGGCTCACTTCAGTGGGCTCCAGACTAGACCTGACCACAAGTCTAGGAAGTGTGCACCACCCCCGGCCTCCTCTCCCCTTGCGGCTGCTAGGAATCACAGTCACAGACGCTGGGCAGCTTTCGTGGAAACCAAGCAGTGGCTCCCACGCACGCTGCACCTCTGGTGGTGGGCCAGTGCGACCCTCATGCCTGGCCAGACACTGATGTCTACCTGTCTCCACAAAAATCCACAGACAGGAGGGTGTCCCTGAATTCCACAGCACCTGATGAGACAGATCCACAGAACCCAACACCCAGTGGGTCACTCGGGACCTCACCTATGGTCATGGAGCTCACCATATCTTATTTCTGTCACTTCCCACAGAAAGCCTGTTTCTGATCACCCACAATACCATACATCCTGGTTGGTGACCTGGGGTCATGCCATGAACCCACATGGCACCTTTCTTTAAGAGAAGGCTATGCCTACACCTCCTAGAAAATATTTCTAATGAAGTACAAGTCCATCAGGACTACGGTGTGAACAGTAGCACACAGCCTGCATGGTAGTAGTCAGTAATTCTAACAAGGGTTAACCCCACCCCCGTCTCACAAAACCTTCCTCCGTCCCACGGAACTCATGCTCTGCCCTCAGAAAACCCTTCAGGAAACAAACCTTTATCTGAATGCTCTCTTCACCTTCTGCTTCAAATCTTGTCCAACCACAATGATATGAAACTAGAAATCAGTCTCAAGAAAAAAATGGGACAGTCAAAAATAGGTGGAGATTGGGGGGCCTGGGTGGATCAGTTGTTAAGGATCTGCCTTCAGCTCAGGTCCTGATCCCAGGATCCTGGGATTTAGCCTGGAATCAGGCTCCTTGCTCAGCGGGAAGCCCGCTTCTCCCTCTCCCACCCCCCTGCTTCCATTCCCTCTTTCACTGTCTCACTCTCTGTCAGATACCTAAATAATCTTAAAAAAATATGTGGAGATTTAACAACAAGCTACTGAACAACCAACAGTCAAAGAAGAAATCAAAAAAGATTTTAGAAGTACCTTGACACTGATGAAAAAGACAACTTACAAAAACATAAGGGATGCAGCAAAAGTAGCTTTATGGGGGACATTCATAGAAACTCAAGTCTTCATCAATCCATGAGAATGGTCTCCAATAAACAACTTGATTTATGTGGTAAAGAAGTAGAAAATAAAACAACAAACAAAGCCCCAAATTAGTAGAAATAAGGAAATAACAAAAAGGAATGCATAAATAAATCCAACGGAGACTAAAAAGACAAAAAAAAAACAATGAAAATGAAAGCTGCCTTTTTTGGAAAGATAAACAAAACTGACAAACTTAGCTAGACTCACCAAGAAAGACAGAGGACTCGAATACAATCAGGAAAGAAAGATAATGGATTCCTGTCTCATATCAAAATCAAAAGAACTCTTCAAACTTGGACACAACAACTTCTTGCAAGCCACGTCTCTAAAGGCAAAGGAAATAAAAGCAAAAAAGGAACTATTGGCACTTCACCAAGATAAAAAGCTTCTGCAGGGCAAAGCAAATGATCAACAAAACAAAAAGTCAACCTATGGAATCGAAGAAGATATCTGCAAATGATATTACAGATAAAGGGCTAGTATCCAAGATCTATAAAGAACTCCTCAAACTCGACACCCAAAAAATGGGCAGAAGACACAAAGGGATACTTCTCCAAAGAAGACATACAAATGGCCAACAGACACATGAAAAAATGCTCCACATCACTTGCCATCAGGCAAATACAAATCAAAACGACAATGAGATACCACCTTATACCAGTTAGAATGGTTAAAATTAACAACACAGGGGGCACCTGGGTAGTACAGAGGTTAAGCGTCTGTCTTCGGCTAAGGGCGTGATCCTGGCATTACGGGATCGAGCCCCACATCAGGCTCCTCCGCTATGAGCCTGCTTCTTCCTCTCCCACTCCCCCTGCTTGTGTTCCCTCTCTCGCTGGCCATCTCTATCTCTGTGGAATAAATAAATAAAATCTTGAAAAACAAATTAACAAGACAGGAAATTACAAAAAGTCAGAGAGGATATGGAGAAAGGGGAGCCCTCTTACACTACTCGTGAGAATTCAAGCTGGTATAGGCACTTTTGAACAATATGGGGGTTCCTCAAGACATTAAACACAGAGCTATCCTATGACCCACCAATTGCACTACTGGGTATTTACCCTATAGACACAGAGTAATGAAAAGAAGGGACACCTGTATCCCAACGTTCATAGCAACAATGTCCATAATAGCCAAACTGTGGAAGGAGCCAAGATGTCCTTCAGCAAATGAATGGACGAAGAAGATGTGGTTCATCTATACAATGGAATATTACTCAGTCATCAGAAAGGATGAATACCCACCATTTGCACCAAGGTGGATGGACCAGGAGGGGATTATGCTAAGTGAAATTAAGTCAAGCAGAGAAAGACAATTATCATAAGGTTTGACTCCGATGTGGAATGGAAGGAATAGCATGTAACATTAGAAGAAGGAAGGGAAAAGTGAAGGGGGGGGAATGAGAGGGGGAGATGAACCATGAGAGACTATTGACACTGGGAAACAAAATGAAGGTTGCAGAAAGGGAGGGTAGGGGAATGGGTAATCCTGGTGATGGGTATTAAGGAGGGCACGTGTCATAATGAGCACTAGGGGTTATATGCAAGCAATGAATCATGGAACACTTCATCAAAAACAAATGAAGTACTGTAGGGTGACTAACATCATTTTAAAAAAGGAGAAAGATATGAAATCCATACAGGAAAACTGTCACTATTTGCAAATGACATGAAATCCCGAAAGATTCCACAAAAAAAAAAAAAACTGTTAATTTAAACAAATTCAAGAAAGCTGCAGGATATAAAGTCAATATACAGAGACCTGTTGTCTTTACTTTTTTTCAGATTTTATTTATTTATTTGAGAGGAAGAGAAAAAGCACATGCAGGGGTAGTGTCAGAAAGAGGGAGAAGCAGACCCTCGATAAGCGGGGAGCCCTACACGGGGCTCAATCCCAGAACTCTGGGATCATGACCTGAGCTGAAGGCAGACACGTCACCTATGGGGCCACCCAGATGACCCAACTTCTTGCATTTCTGTATACTGATGACACACTTTCGCAAAGAGAAATTAAAAAAGCAATGCCATTTACAATTGCATCAAAAAAAATCTAGGAATAAAAGTAACCAAAAATGCGAAAGACATAGTACACTCAACACATGGCAGAAAAGAAATGAAAAACATGTGTGTCGAGGGGGGCAGAATGTGTGGTTCAAAGATTTGGAAGGCAACACAAACAAATGGAAGCATACGCCATGCTCCTTAACTGGAAGAGTTAATTATGTGAACATGTCCATCGTACCCAAAGCAATCGACAGATGTGATGAAATCCCTATCTGAATTCCAGTGGCATTATTCAAGGAAATAGATAACAGTCCTCAAACTTGTATGGAATCACAAAAGGCCCCAAAAACGCAAAGCAACCTGAAGAAAGAAAGGTGCAGTCAACACACTCCTGGATTTCAAGCTAGATTACAAAGATGTTGTCATCAAAACAGGATGGTACTGGCATAAACACAGACCCAAGGTCAGTGGAACAGAACAGAAAGCTCACAAACTTACCCACACGTAGATGATCCTAACTTATGACACAGCAGCAGAAGATATGCCATGAGGGAAGGACTGTGTCTACAGTGAGCGGTAACAGCCAACCTGGACACTAAAGGCAGAAGAATATAACTGGGTCAATTTCTTACACCACCAAAATTTTTAATGGATGAATGATTTGAAAATAAGACCTGAATCCATAAACCTCCAAGAAGACACAGGTACTAAGTCTCTCGACATAGGTTTTGGCAAAGAGTCTTCAGATCCGACACCAAACGCAAAGAAACAAAAGCAAAAATAAACAAGTGGAACAACTTCAAACTGAAATCTTCCACTTGGCAAAAGAAACCAGCAAAAACTTAAAAGGCCACTGACTCAATAAGAAAAAATATCTGCGAATCATATGTGTGAGAAGAGGCTAATATCCAAAATACACACAACACCCGTACAAATCAAAACAAAAAAAAAAATCTGTATTAAAAAATGGGAGAATATGTGAATAGATACTTTCCAAAGATGGCACACAGGTGCCAACAGACAGAGAAAGTTATTCGACATCACTTAATATCGACAGGGAAACATCATCAAACCCACAATCGGCTATCCCCTCACAATTGTTGGAACAGCAATTTTCCCAGAGACAGACACCAGGTGGGGTCAAGGGTGTGCAGACAAGGAGACACTGTGCACTGTTGGTGGGAATGGAAATTGGTGCAGCCATTGTGACAAACGGTATGGAGGTTCCTGAAAAAATAAATACAACTACCACATGACCCAGTAATGGCTCTACAGAGTATTGATTCGGAGAACACAAAAATACTGCCTCAAAAAGACAGATGCACTCCCACATTCAGTGCAGCATTATTCACAAGAACCAGACATGGAAACACAGACCTTGGGGGCCTTATGCCAAGTAACTCAGACACAGAAAGACCAATACCAGATGCTCTCATGTACATTCCACGAGGAATAAACAAATACTGAACGCATAGATACTGAGAGCAGATTGGTAGGTGCCAGATTCGGAGATGGGGTGCTAGAAACGGGTGAAGGTGGTCAAAGTCTCAATGTTTGAGTGAGAAAATCCGACAGTCATGAAATGTTCTGTCCAGCATGGAGACTAAAACTAACCCTGCAGCATGGGGTATAGGTTTCCCTGCTCTTTGAAAGTACAGGGCTTCTGAGAAACCTTGCACAGCAGAAATGGTGTCAAGAAGGAATGACCATTAATTTACACGGAACAATTAGACAGTGTGCTCAGACTCCAAAATTCCTCTCTTTGGCTTTTCTTAGGCCTCAGGACACAAGTTTCTAACGGAGGCCCAGCATAAATGAAGATAAAGCAGAAGCAGAGGCTCACAGACACCATTCAAAATGCTGGTGGCTGGATGCGGAGAGCGGATCCCAGCGGAAGGACCTGGTTGGGGTGCACGCCGCCTCTGTCGTGCTTTTCCCCAAAACAGATGCTGAACGCTATTCTCACTGTTCACCTTTTTTCATAAGAGGGAAATCCTCTTCAGGTCTCTTCCTCTTACTGAAGATGGGTAATAACATAGTTCTTTCAAGAAAGCCCAGTGTCTTACTGTGAACGTTTAAAAAGTGGGGGATACTTGTACTTGAGCATTGCTGAGGGAGGAGATGTGAAAGGTACTCCCAGACACAAACCTCAGCAGATCCACCGGGAAAGGCACTTTCCTCAGCATGCGGAACACGGACTACCTCCTACCCCCTGAGAAAACCTCTCCTTCCCCTCGATCAGGAAAACCCACAACAGATGGGATTTACCCCAATTCCTCCGTTCTCCAGCTCCTAATAGCTAATCCATCAGCAAATCCTGCGAGCTCCATCTTCAAAATGGACCCAGAATAGGTCTAACCACTCCATCCAAGGCCACCTGTCTGGTCCACAGTGCCTGAGATCCTGGAAAAGATTCGTCATTGACCTCCCTTGCCATCTTCAACCCTCTGTCATCTGTTCTCAACACTGTAGCCAGGATGGCCCAGTGAAACAGGGTCTCATGGGGTTATAGCCCTGGAATGGCTTTCTGACACCTCTCTGAGGTCATGTCCTAAGCTGTCTCCTGTGGCTACAGGTCCTTCTTGCTGCTCCTGGACATACCTGAAATTCTCCTGCCCCAGAGCCTTTGCACATGCTTTCCCTTCTGTTAAGAATGCTCTTGATGTGTTCTCACTCAACTTCGGAGAAGTCTGAATTGGAGTGACAGGAACAGAAGATGAGGCTGTGTGTTGGGTGAGGATGGCGGCCCAGAAGAAGGTTCTCTGCCAGCTCTCAGCCAGTGCCTCACTTGTCCTCAGCCAGGAACTTGCACACAGCCCTCACCTGTCACAACTCTCACCCAGGAGACCCACAGCCACCCCTGGAGCCCACCCTGAACACACCCTGCTGCAGAATGCATTCAGCTCTCCTCTAGGACCCCTGTCAGCTTTACCCAGACCTGGAACTCCCCCCTGTCTCCTGCAAAGCTCCCGGATTCCCCCTCTGCTTCCAAAATCACACTGACATAAAGCTTTCATGAGAAAGCTATAATGCTAACAAATGAAAGGTTCACACCTGCTTTCCCCTTCTGTTGCCTCTCTCTCCACCTTCTTTCCTACCTGTGCAAACTGTAAAATATCATTGGAACATGAACATGCTCTGAGACCTGAATCTTTCATTGCAGCTTTCTGAGGACTCCTTATGTGATAAGTAACTAGTGTATCCTACAACAGGGTGTTTCACATCTCTCATCTATAGAATAGTACAGCCCAAATCACTACAATTTTACCTCACTCTTCATGAAGCAGAACACTTTTTCCTTTCTTCTTTTACTTAAATTCCAGTTAGTTCACATGCCATGGAATATTCGCTTCAGGGGTAGGATTTAGTGATTCCTCACCTGCATACAGTACCCGGTGCTCATCACAAGTGCCCTCCTTAATACCCCTCACCCATTTAACTCTTCCCCCCATGCCCCTGTCCTGCAGCAACACTCAGTTTGTTCTCCAAGTTTGAGTCTATTTCCTTGTTTGCCTCTCTCATCACCCCTCCACTCTGTTCATCTGTTTTCTTTCTGAAATTCCACAAGCATGAGAGCATAGGATATTTCTCTTTCCTCAAATATTTTGCTTAGCTTAATACACTCTAGGTCCATCCACATCCTTGCAAAGGGTAAGATTTCATTCTTTTTGAAGCTGGGTCATATTCCATTATATATATGTATCCCACTTCTGCTTTATCCATTCATCAGTGCATAGACTTTGGGATTCTCTCCATAGTTTGGCTACTGTGGACATTGCTGCTATAAACATCATGGTGCATGTACCCCCTTTGAATCTGCATTTTTGTATCCTTTGGGTAAATACCTAGGAGAGCAATTGCTGGATCATGGGGTTGTTCAATGTTTAACTTTTTGAGGAACCCCCACACTGTTTCCTAGACTGGCTGCACCACTTTGCATTGCCACCAACAGGATGGGAGTGTTCCCCTTTAAGCAGAACATTATCTGCTGGCAATTTCATAAGATGAAGCAAAACCTCTGTGAGATGCACCCAGGGTCAGGCAAGCAGTTGCAGACTTCACCCCAAGGCTCCTGACGCCAAGCCCCTTGAAGCCACCAGCATGCCACTATCCAAAAGAATTCCCAGACTCTCCTTCTGACTCCACCACCAAAGAAACTACAGAGAGAATATGGCACCTCAAAATATCGAGATAATACATTTAGTAAAACTAGAAAGTCAAGCTCAACTTTTAAACAGGAACAGGCCGGTTTGGATAATTTTGAATTTTCCCTCCACCCTAATTTTAACTCTTCTGATGAATAAACTAATCAATGATGAAACATCACCTTTGTCAAATGACATCATCCAAGTCTGTATCAGATGAAAAAAAGCCACCTAACTCTAGATGCTTGCCACTCAACCATATCTTAGGCCCAATTGAATAAACACTGTTAGATGAAGGAACAAATTAGATGTTACAAACAGGCACAGAGTGAATCTCACCTCCCCTTTCTAATAAAAGATGGTTCCTAGGAAACAGATGGTCAAAATACATTTGTAAGCAATAAATGGACAGAGAAATTGTGATCCCCTGCAAAGTTCTACCTGCAGGGAAACTAAGTAATTCTTGTACCAAACCCAGAATGCTGACAGCTACTTCAATTTTACTTTGTGGCTCAACTAGAGAAAAGAGAAAAGCCCAGGAGGTTTTGGGATAAAGAGAGGTTTTACCTCCAGCCCTGACATAGATAGGACATTTTGCCAAACATACCTGTGCTTTCTCTGAACACTGGCGTCCTGTGACAAGCTGCCTCGCTGACTCCGATGCTGACGTTCAAAACCTTGGGGGTCTTGGAGCCAGACCAGAGAAGTGTTGTCAGCTGGGGACAAGAAGTCACCTCTGACCTAAAGCCTGCACACCTGCTTCGGTTTCTGGGCGAAGGGGCAACACATACTTGTTGTTTAGCAGTAATTATCTTCATTCTCAATAGACCAATGACCTTGCCTTTTCTGGAAGGCAGACTTACTCTTCTAAAGAAACCCTAAATTCGTCTATTCCCAATAAAACTAGAGTGGAACATTTATTTCTCACTTAAATAGAAAACACTGTTATTATCGACATTGCGTGAATGAACTTTTAAAAACATTTTAGAGAGAAAGGAAGAGACCTTTATTCAAACCCAAGTCAGGACAGCTTCCTGGGAGACACAATCTTCACCAAGAAGGGAGTGCTCCGGGGAAGGAACATTTGGGGCAGGCTTATATATTTTTTTCTGTTTTCTTTTAAGTACAGAGTTACACACCACAATGAGGATATTCTTAGATTCTAGAAAGTGACAGACTCTTTCTTATGTTTTCAGTATGTACATGTCAGTATGACTTTAATCTTATGGGAGCCAAAGAGGTTCTTTATTTTTTCTTATCTTTATGTTGGCATTTTTGGTTATTGTTTTCTTCTCGAAGCAGATGTACAACATGTGCTTGGGATAGTAATAGGGCCCATGCTTTCAGGTTTTGCCCAATCAATTTGAGCCGGGTAAAATGTTAAAGGATAGCTTCCCTGGGAGCCCAGGATCAGGGTCCACAGATGATATAAGATAAAAATTACTTTCATCATTATAATTACTCCTAAATGGAGGAATTTGAGACAAATGCACCTTTCACAACAGTACCAAGAATTCAAAATGAATCCCACAGAAGGCTACCTGCTCCATGGTCAGCACAGGTAACAGAAGTGTTCACAGTCTCTGGACTCCTGCCCTTCTCCTGCCCAAATCTATGAAGCACACAGACCACTTAAAATCAGAATTGTAGAACTGCTAGACACCTTAGAGATGTCTGGCACCATTCCCTTGGACTGCAGAATAAAACACAATAGCTCGTTGTCAGAAACTAATTTCAACATGAAGTGCCCCCTGGATGCACTAAGTTCTTTCTCTGCAAATGTTGACTAATGTAAGTGACAGTCATACCATATAAACACTACGATGGCTGGGAAGTCATCGTAGGTAAGGGAATATTTTAGCCATATTTATAAGCATTGGCTCACTTTGTAGAAGAGGCTGAGCTGAGTGTTTTTAAATACTATTTCAGACCTGTTTTACAGCACCCTCTGAACATACCAGAGCCTGAATGGACTAAAAAAGATAGTTGGTTTCAGTAACTTTAATACCAGAAAAATATTATACTGTCTCTATTCCTAAGGATCTTTGAGTATCTTACCCAGAGGTCCTCCACTGAGATAATGATCTTAATGATCACCATGGGCAGATGTGAAAAGGCCCGCTGAATTCGTTCCAGTTGTCCACATGACAAGAAAATCCTGATACTTGATAGGTTTCCAGATTGAGAAGACCAGAGATAAGAGGGAAATAGTACCCTGTATGGAACAACAAGCGATTTGGAGTCAGTTTGGGGATCCCACTTAGGTTTCTGACACTAAAATCCTCTGTGACTCATATCATCCGAGTCCCTTTCTAACCGTCTGAAAATGTGCCTAAAAATATCTACACCCTAGTTGGGAAGTTTAAGAGGCAGAATGCTACAAAGAGCCAGTATGATGTCTCTCAAGAACAAGATCTCAGGAAGCCATAATTGCTATTGGGTCTATTGCTTTTCCAGAATAAAGTACACATGTTGAATCCATATTTCGAATAGATGACTCACCAGATGATTTTCAAACCTGAAGGAATGCCAAGAAGTCACTCTTGTGTCATAGTTCACTCAGAAATCATGTTGTTGGACTGGTGAGGATGATACGATAGCAACGTCATCACTAAGAGTGGGGAGCTTCTAATTTCCATACGGCCATGTTGACCCCCTTAGCTCAAAGCCACCAGAGAGGGCAGCTGGGTAGTGGGCACCGTCATCATTATGAGTGGGCAGCTTCCCATTTCCATATGGCCATGTTGACCCCCTTAGCTCAGGACCACCAGAAAGGACAGCTGAGGGGGACCACAGGCCAAGCCTGCCAGGTGTGGCTGGGGCAGGCAGAACTCTGACTTAAGGCTCATCTCCTGTCTAGGTTATTATAATGCTCTTCACAAAGAAAGTGCCATTGTGTGTGAGCCCTCATGTAGAAAAGGTTCAGAATTTCCATTGAGATTCCCTCTTTGACCTTTAGGATATGTAGCAAAGTTCCATTTAATTTTAAACATTGAAGGACTTCTTGATTTTCTTTTCGCTATGACTGTGGCTCAATTCCGCAGTGGTCTAAGAATAGAATCTAGTTAATTTCAGGGTTTAACATTTGTAGACTTGATTCTTGGCCCCACCTATCATCTATTTGGGTAAAGAGTCTATGACCACTTGAAAATAATATATTCTGCACTTATTATGGAATGTTCCCTATATGTCAATTAGGTCACATTTGTTACCAATGTTTTGTCTGCTTTTTCTTTCAGATATTGAGAAAGGTATATTAAAATCTACAAACAATGATGCTCTATTTATTGTGACATCAGAGAATCTACCAGTGTTTTAAGGCAAGAGAAACAAAAAGGATAAGAATTGAGGGGATAATTGTGACTATTCACAGATAATACGATTGTGTACATAGAAAATCAAAAACAGTGTTTAAATATCATATTAGAATTAAAAATGCAATTTAAAATAATAATAATAATAATAATAATAATAATAATAATAATAATAATAATAAAAGAGGTTTCCTGGGAAACAGATGGTCAAAATACATTTGTAAGCAATAAATGGGCAGAGAAATTGGATTGTAGCTTCCCATTGGACAGTTTCTGAAGAAAACGTAGAACCTGTCAATCTTGGGGTATGACATAGGGTGCACTAACCATTTAAAAGAATTCAGTGGGACTTCATAAAAATGTGACATTTGTAAGCAATAAATGGACAGAGAAAATGGATTGTAGCTTCCCATTGGACAGTTTCTGAAAGAAAACGTAGAACCTGTCAATCTTGGGGTAGGACATAGGGTGCACTAACCATTTAAAAGAATTCAGTGGAACTTCATAAAAATGTGACATTTCTCCTTATCTTATGACCATAAGAAAATGAAAAAGTGAACCGCAGGCTGGGAAGTAAAGATTTGCAATACACACACTGACAAAGACTTGTCAATAAAGAATTCCTGCTCATCAACCATAGAGTCTATTTATAAACGAATACTTCACAAAAGATTGACTGATGGCCAATAAGAACAGGAAAGGGTGCTCTACAGTATTATTTTCAGGAACAGCAAAGCCTTTCCTAAAATGAAAACATACAAACAAACCAGTATTCCCTAGATGGATGACGTCCTTATTTCTGAGGACAGCTTGAAGAACAGACTAGCATCAAAGTAAAGTGATGGAATTCCTGACACTCAGAGGATGGACAATTAACCTCAAACTACAGTACAATTTCTAGGCATCATTTGTTCCTCTGAAGGCAGACAACTAGCACACCCCTTCCTCCACCACACAGGTTGCTTCCCAACCCCTACCATAAACGAAGAAGATGAGAAACAGATAGGACTAGTAGGAAATAGTAAAAATCACATGTGGGGATTATCCTGAAACACACTGATCACATAACTAGTGTAAGGAAGTGTAGGGAACTGACAAGGACAGAGACTCAAGAGGTACTTCTTTGGGAAATGCTGTCTGAAATCGTCACACCTTGGTACCAGCTAATGAGGGCTCTGACCATACCCTAGGGTTTGCTCACAAGGGTCTGCAACACCATCGCTGAGGACTGAAACTCTTCAAGACCTCAAAGCTTGCCTGATTGACTATTGGACTAAGAGATTCCCATGTTCTGAAAACAGATACCAACTCATTGAAAGGTTCACCTGGGCTCTCTCGGAAGCCCTACAAGGAGCTGAACCATTCACTGAAAATCAATTACACACACACACACACACACACACACACACACACACACACACACCTGTCATTTCAGCAATTACTTAAACATTCAAGGTTCTTCCTACCTTTTCTTTTTCACATTGATATTTATACTCACATGAAATGTCATCATTTCTAATGAACACTGATGTCAAAATAGAGATCCATTGACACAATATTTACAAAATGGAACTTCCCTGCTGTCATTTTCAATATAGCGCGTTTAAAGTTCATACATATTTTAGGTTTTTGGTAACTTATACAGGAGAAGATCAGCATTGAAAAACTCTGAATACTTGACAATGAGTTTTAAGCCTAGAGAACAAAAATTGTCCAATTTCATAGATAATAAGGAACCAAAGGGAAAGCATGGAAGCTGTAGTCGAATAATTTTACACATATGCATCCTCTCTTATTCTACTACTGAGGGGCGTGTTTTATTACCACTATGCATGCATCAATTGTCTTCCACGTGCACCTTCACAGGTATAATGAATTACTACAGTAGAATGAAATGTCTGGGAACTACTTGGCGGCATCTATAATGAACAATGAAATTTCTATCTTATATTTGGTGAACTTCCACTGTCTGTCCCTTTAGATGATGGACCCTAAACAGAAGGGGGAATGAACCACGAGAGACTATGGACTCTGGGAAACAAACTGAGGGCTTCAGAGGGGAGAGGGGTGGGGGATTGGGATGGGCCAGTGATGGGTATTAAGGAAGGTACATATTGCATGGAGCACTGGGTGTTATATGCAAATAATGAATCATGGAACACTACATCAAAAACTAAGGAAATACTGTATAGTGACTAACATATCATAATAACAAATTATTAGTAGAAAAAAATTAAAGGTAAAAAAAACCAATACAGCTTTTCTGTTTCAAGAACAATCACAATTGAGAAAAAACTAACTTAAATCCCTAAAGCAAAACACAGACCAAGTTCCATTTCACTCCCCTTTATTCACATTCTCTGTGGGTTCTAAGCTATTTCCCTACCTCCTTTCCTGCTCAGCAGGGAGCCCGGGCTCAATCCCAGAACCCTGGGATCATAACCTGAGCCAAAGGCACATGCTTAACTGGCTGAGCCAGCCAGGAGCCCCAGCTCCATGTTTTTCTTAAGCAAAAGGACACTTTCTCACAATGCCTTCACATGACTTCACATGGTACCAGAGACCTGCATTTGCTTCTAGGAGGTTGCAGATGAAGGCAATTGCAAACTCTCACAGTGGTTTATCAAATACAATGACCTGCCTGGTGACAGTGAAACCCTTATGAGCCCACGAGAGGGTGCTGTGACACTCAGCTGTGGCTGGGCTGGCACATAGAACCAAATCCATTTCCCTGCCTGATGTCTGTGAGGAACAGATGCCCCCACTGTGAATGAGACCCTGTCACTGAGCTGTCCAGAGATGACCATCCTCACGGAGGATGAGGATAAAGGACAATGCCTGAGGAGACCTCATCTGTCTCTTATCTTTTTATATTTTTGACAGTGGACAAATCACTGCCTAGGAGTCCCCAACTACCTTAGTCTCATCTGTGAATGACCAAGAGGTTTTACAAAACACTTAAGATTTTCACCTCACAAATGGCCACAACCACTTACCATAGGGATTCAACATTAAGCAAAGATACTGTTCGTTGGAAGAGAGGTCCTGCCCACTGTTGTTTCTCACTTATATGCTCATCTTCCTTACCTCATGGTAACATAACCACCTTGATTCCTGCTTCCATCTTCAGGAAGGCTGAGGTGACTTGAAGGGCATTACCCTGACATCGTTCTTTCTTAGCAATAAGATGTGGACATTTCCCTAGTCCTACACACCCAAAGTTGAATTGGAATCAGGATTGAGGAGGCTGATGAGAGTTGAAGGTGTTTTCCTGTACAGGGTGGTTTATTACCAATAAGGATGGGTCAGAGTCCTCGAAATTCCAGAACCTTTTCATTAATGCTTCCTACTCCTGAAAGATGATGTACTTTGGTCTTTCCCTGCATAGTGTGGAGACTCAGAGAAAAGTGCTTAGCCCTTTCGTCAGACTTCCAGGACCACCTTGGGGCTGGCTTCCATATTCAGAAAGGATGATGTTAGGGCTAAGAGGGTTCCTGTACACTGTTATTTCTTACAGATAAGTGTATGGCATTTTTGTTACATTGCCAGAACCACTTAGTGCTGGGCTTGCCGTCCTCCTGGGGACAAACCCTAACCCTAGTCAGCCCCCAAGGGGCCCCTCCCAAGGGGCCTGGCACCACAACGCCAGGGATTGGGGACCGCCGAGGCCAGCGCCTAAGTCTCCCTGCCGCCCCACAGCAACCCGGGCTGCTAAGGGCGCCGCCAGTCATTCAGGGCGAGAGAATGGGCAGGGCCCTCCAAGCCCCGGCGACATTCAAAGGCCCCCCGCGCCAAAACGCTTGGGCCCACACTCCCTCTCGCCAGCACCTTCACCTCGGCCTGCCCCTCCGCCTGCTGTAGAGCTGGGGGAATGGGCCTGCTGGACTCCTGGGGGCTAACACTTACCCTAGGTCGGCCCCCGAGAGGCCCCTCCCAAGGAGCCTGGCACCGCAATGCCGGGGATTTGGGAACCTCGAGCCCCAGTGCTGGACTCACTCTGCCACCCCACAAGCACCCAGGGCGCTAGGGGCGTTGCCAGTCATTCAGGAAGTGAGAACGGGCAGGGCCCTCCTATCCCCCTGCAACGTTCGAAGGCCCCCCGCGAAAAAACTCTGGCTCCCACGCTCCTGCTTGCCAGCGCCCTCACCTCGGCCCACCCCCCGCACGGTGCAGAGCTGGTGGATGAGGCCTGCCCTCCTCCTGGAGGCTATCCATAACCCTAGGTTTGCCCCTGAGGGGCCCCTCCATAGGGGCTTGGCACCGCAATGCTTGGGATTGGGGACCCCCGAGTCCCAGTGCCGGACTCATCATGTTGCCCCGCCGCCACCTGGGCCGCTAGGAGCACTGTCGGTCATTCATGGAGGGAGCACAGGCAGATCCCTCCAAGCCCCTGGTGACATTCGAAGGCCCCCCGCGCCAAAACGCTTGGGCCCATGCTCCCGCTCGCCTATGCCCTCACCTCGGTCCGCCCCTCCGCTCACAGCACAGCCAGTGGATTGGGACTGCCATCCTCCTGGGTGTTACCCTAACCTTTGGTGGGCCCCCGAGGGGCCCATCCCAGGTTCCTATTGCCCCAACACGGGGAATTTGGGAATCCCGAGCCCCAGCGCCCGACTCACCCTCCTGCCCTACCGCCACCTGGACCGCTAGGGGCACCGCCGGTCATTCAGGGAGGGAGAAGGGGCAGGGCCCTCCAAGACTCCAGCGACCTTCGAAGGCCCCCCGCACCAAAACGCAAGGGCCCACGCTCCTGCTCGCCAGCGCCCTTACCTCGGCCATCCCCTCAGCTCGCCACACAGATGGCGGATCGGGCCTGTGGGCCTTCTGGGGGCTAACCCGAACCCTAGGTCGACTCCCTAGTGGCCCCTCCCAAGGGGCCTGGCGCCGCAATGAGGAGGATTGGGGACTTCTGAGCCCCAGCGCCGGACTCACCATGCCTCCCACCGCCACCTGGGCCACAAGGGGCACCACCAGTCATTCAGGGCGGGAGAACGGCAGGGCCCTCCGAGCCCCCAGCGACTTTCGAAGGCCCCCTGCCTCAAAGCGCTTGGGAACACGCTCCCATTCACCATCGCCCTTACCTCGGCCTGACCCTCCTCTCGCCGTACAGCCCACGGATCAGGCCTCCCAGCCTCCTGGGGGCTAACCCTAACCCTAGGTAGGCCCCCCAGGGGCCCATCCCAAAGGGCCTGGCGCAGCAACGCCGGGATTTGGGACTACTGAGCCCCAGCGCCGGACTCACCCTGCAGCTCAGCCACCACCCGGGCCGCTAGGGGAGCCGCCGGTCATTCAGTGCGGGAGAACCGGTAGGGCCCTCTGAGCCCCCAGAGACCTTTGAAGGCTCCCCACGACAAAACGCTTCGGCCCACGCTCCCACTCGCCAGCGCCCTCACCTCGGCCCACCCCTTCGCTGCACACCCGGCTGATAGGGACTGCCGACCTCCTGGGGCCTAAGCCTAACCCTAGGTCGGCCCTCCAGGGGCCCGTCCCAAGGGGCCTGGCGCCGCAACCCCGGGTATTGGGGACCCCTGAACCCCAGCGCTGGACTCACTGTGTTGCCCCGCCGCCACCCGGGCCGCTAGGAGCACTGTCGGTCATTCAGGGAGGGAGTACGGGCAGATCCCTCCGAGCCCCTGGCGACCTTCGAAGGCCCCCCCACGCCAAAACGCTTGGGCCCATGCTCCCACTCCCTGTGCCCTTACCTCGGTCCGCCCCTCCGCTCACTGCACAGCTTGTGGATCGGGACTGCCAGCCTCCTGGGTGTTACCCTAACTTTGGTGGGCCCCCGAGGGGCCCATCCCAGGTTCCTATTGCCACAATACCGGGGATAGGGGACCCCCGAGCCCCAGCGCCGGACTCACCCTCCCGCCCTACCGCTCCCTGGGCCGCTAGGGGCACCGCCAGTCATTCAGGGAGGGAGAACGGGCAGGGCCCTCCGAGCCACCGGCGACTTTTGAAGGCCCCCCACACTAAAACGCTTTGGGCCCACGCTCCCGCTCACCTGTGCCCTTACCTCAGTCCGCCACTCCGCTCGCCGCACAGCTGACGGATCGGGCCTCCCAGACTCCTGGTGGATAACCCTAACCCTAGGTAGGCCCCCTAGGGGCCCATCCCAAGGGGCATGGCGCTGCAACGCCAGGGATTGAGGACTCCCGAGCCCCAGCGCCGGACTCACCCTGCAGCTCCGCCACCACCCAGGCTGCTAGGGGAGCCGCCGGTCATTCAGTGCGGGAGAACGGGTAGGGCCCTCTGAGCCCCCGGAGACCTTTGAAGGCTCCCCACGACAAAACGCTTCGGCCCACGCTCCCACTCGCCAGCGCCCTTACCTCGGCCCTCCCCTCCACTCGCCGCACAGCTGGCGGATCGGGCCTGCGGGCCTTCTGGGGGCTAACCCGAACCCTAGGCCTACCCCCTAGTGGCCCCTCCCAAGGGGCCTGGCACCGCAATGACGAGTATTGGGGACTCCTGAGCCCCAGCGCCAGACTCACCATGCCCCCACCGCCACCTGGGCCACAAGGGGCACCACCGGTCATTCAGGGCGGGAGAACGGCAGGGCCCTCCAAGCCCCCAGCGACTTTCGAAGGCCCCCCGCGCCAAAGCGCTTGGGACCACGCTCCCACTCGCCATCGCCCTTACCTCGGCCTGCCCCTCCGCTCACCACACAGCCAGCGGATTGGGCCTCCCAGCCTCCTGGGGGCTAACCCTAACCCCATGTAGGCCCCCTAGGGGCCCATCCCAAGGGGCCTGGAGCCGCAACACAAGGGATTGGGGACAACTGAGCCCCAGCGCCAGACTCACTGTGCCGCCCCACTGCCACCCAGGCCCCTAGCTGCACCGCCGGTCATTCAGGGCGTGAGAACAGGCAGGGCCCTCCGAGCCACGGGCGACCTTCGAAGGCACCCCGCATCAAAACGCTTGTGCCCACGCTACCGCTTGTCAGCGCCCTCACCTCAGCCCGCCCCTCCACTCACCGCAAAGCTGGCTGATCTGGCCTGACGGTCTCCTGGGGGCTAACCCTAACCCTAGATTGGCCCACGAGGTGCCCCTCCCAAGGCACCTGCTGCTGCAATGCCGGGGATTGTGGACCCCTGAGCCCCAGCACCGGACTCACCTTGCTTCCCCGCCACCAACCGGGCTGGTAGAGGCGCTGCTGGTCATTCAGGGAGGGAGAACGGGCAAGGCCCCCTTAGCCCCTGGCGACCTTCGAAGGCTACTCGCGCCAAAACGCTTGGGCCCATGTTCCCGCTCGCCAGCACCCTCATCTCGGCCCGCCCCTCCGCTCGCCACACAGCCGGCAGATCGGGCCTGCCGGCCTCCCGGGGGCTAAACCTAACCCTAGGTCCGTCCCCAAGGGGTCCCTCCCAAAGGCCCTGGCGCCGCAAAGCCGGGGATTGGGGAACCCCGAGCCCCAGTGCCACACTCTCCCTGCCGCCCCGCTGCCAACCGGGCCACAAGGGATGCCGTCGGTCATTCAGAGCAGGAGAATGGGCAGGGCCCTCCAAGCCCCTGGTGACCTTTGAAGGCGCCTCGTGCCAAAATGCTTGGGCCCACATTCCCCGCTGGCCAGTGCTCTCATCTCAGCCCGCCCCTCCGCTCGTCGCACAGCTGGCAGATCGGGCCTACTGGCCTCCTGGGGGTAACCCTAACCCTAGGTCGACCCCCGAGCGGGCCTTCCCAAGGGGCCTGGCGCAGCAACGCCGGATTTTGGGGACCCCGAGCTCCAGCGCTGGACTCACCCTGCCGACCCGACACCACCGGAGCCGCTAGGGGCGCCACCAGTCATTCAGTGCGGGAGAACAGGCAGGGACCTTCAAGCCCCTGGCGACATTTGAAGGCCGCACTTGCGAAAATGCTTGGGCCCACGCTCCTGCTCCCCAGCACCCACATCTTAGCCCACTCCTCCACTTGCCGCACAGGCTGTAGATCAGGCCTGTCGGCATCCTGGGGGCTAACCCTAACACTTGGTCGGCCCACGAGGGGCCCCGCCCAAGGAGCCTTGCGCCGCAACACCGGGGATTGGGGACACCCGAGCCCCAGCGCCAGACTCTCCCTGCTGCCCCACCGCCAACTGGGATGGTAGGGGCACCACCGGTCATTCAAGGAGGGAGAAGGGGCAGGGCCCTCTGAGCCCCAGGCAACCTTCGAATACCTCCCTCGCTAAAACGCTTGGGCCCAACTTCCCCATCGCCAGCACCATCACCTTGGCCCTCCCCTCCGCTCACCACACAACCGGCTGATGAGGCCTGCAGGCCTCCTGTGGGCTAACCCTAACCCTAGGTCGGCCCTCGAGGGGCCCGTCCGATGGGGCCTGGCGCCACAACGCCTGGGATTGCTGACACCCGAGCCCCAGCGCTGGACTAACCGTGCCACCCTGCCGCCACGCGGGCCGCTAGTGGCGCTGCCGGTCATTCAGGGTGGGAGTACGGGCGGGGCCCTCCGAGCCCCCAGCGACTTTCGAAGGACCCCATGCCAAAACGCTTGGGCCAATGCTGCCGCTCGCCAGCGCCCTCACCTCGGCCCGCCCCTCCGCTCTCCAAACAGCGGGCGGATCAGGCCTGCTGGACTCCTAGGGGCTAACCCTAACCATAGGTCGGCCCCCGAGGGGCATATCCCAAGGGGCCTGGCTCCGCAACACAGGGCATTGGGGATCCCCGTGCCCCAGTGCCGGACTCACCGTGTCACCCCGCTGCTACCCGGGCCACTAGGGGTGCCGCCGGTCATTCAGGGCGGGAGAACGGGCAGGGCCCTCCGAGCCTCCGGCGACCTTTGAAGGCCCCCCGCGCCAAAACGTTTGGACACACGCTCCCACTTGCTAGCGCCCTCACCTCGGCCCACCCTTCGCTGCACACCCGGATGATAGGGACTGCCGACCTCCTGGGGCCTAAGCCTAACCCTAGGTCGGCCCTCGAGGGGCCCATCCCAAGGGGCCTGGCGCCGCAACCCCGGGTATTGGGGACCCCCGAACCCCAGCGCTGGACTCACTGTGTTGCCCTGCCGCCACCCGGGCCGCTAGGAGCACCGTCGGTCATTCAGGGAGGGAGTACGGGCAGATCCCTCCGAGCCCCTGGCGACCTTCGAAGGCCCCCCCGTGCCAAAACGCTTGGGCCCATGCTCCCGCTCCCTGTGCCCTTATCTCGGTCCGCCCCTCCGCTCGCTGTACAGCTTGTGGATCGGGACTGCCAGCCTCCTGGGTGTTACCCTAACCTTTGGTGGGCCCCCGAGGGGCCCATCCCAGGTTCCTATTGCCACAATACCGGGGATAGGGGACTCCCGAGCCCCAGCGCCAGACTCACCCTCCCGCCCTACCGCCCCCTGGGCCGCTAGGGGCACCGCCAGTCATTCAGGGAGGGAGAACGGGCAGGGCCCTCCGAGCCACCGGAGACTTTTGAAGGCCCCCCGCACCAAAACGCTTTGGGCCCACGCTCCCGCTCACCTGTGCCCTTACCTCAGTCCGCCACTCCGCTCGCCGCACAGCTGGCGGATTGGGCCTCCCAGACTCCTGGTGGATAACCCTAACCCTAGGTAGGCCCCCTAGGGGCCCATCCCAAGGGGCATGGCGCTGCAACGCCAGGGATTGAGGACTCCTGAGCCCCAGCGCCGGACTCACCTTGCTGCCCCGCCACACCCGGGCCACTAGGGGAGCCAATTGTCATTCAGGGCGGGAGAACAGATAGGGCCCTCTGAGCCCCTGGAGACCTTTGAAGGACCCCCGCGACAAAATGCTTCGGCCCACGCTCCCGCTCGCCAGCGCCCTCACTCGGCCCACCCCTCCACTCGCCGCACAGCTGGCGGATGGGACCTGCCGGCCTCCTGGGGGCTAACCCTAACCCTAGGTCGTCCCCCGAGGGGCCAGTCCAATGGGGCCTGGCACGACAACGCCTGGGATTGCTGACCCCTGAGCCACAGAGCCGGACTCACCATGCCGCCCCCCCGCCACACGGGCCGCTAGCGGCACCATCGGTCATTCAGGGCGTGAGAACAGGAAGGGCCCTCCGAGCCACGGGCGACCTTTGAAGGCCCCCCTCAACAAAACGCTTGTGCCCACACTCCCACTTGTCAGCGCCCTCACCTCGGCCTGCCCCTCCGCTCACCGCAAAGCTGGCCGATCAGGCCTGCTGGCTTCCTGGGGGCTAACCCTAACCATAGGTCAGCCCATGAGGGGCCCCTCCCAAGGCACCTGGCGCCGCAACGCCAGGGATTGTGGACCCCCAAGCCCCAGCGCCAGAGTCACCCTGCTGCCCCGTTGCCACACGGTCCGCTAGGGGTGCCATTGGTCATTCAGGGCGGGAGAAGGGGCAGGGCCCTCTGAGCCCCAGGCAACTTTCGAAGGCCCCCCGCGCCAAAACGCTTGGGCCCATGCTCCCACGCGCCAGCGCCCTCACCTTGGCCCGTCCCTCCGCTAGACTCACAGCCAGCGGATCGGGCCTGCCGGCCTCCTGGGGACTATCCCTATTCCTAGCTTGGCCCACTAGGGGCCCTTCCCAAGGGGCCTGGCGCAGCAATGCTGGGGATCGGGAACCCCCGATCCCCAGCGCCAGACTCACCCTACTGCCCCGCTGCCACCCGGGCTGGTAGGGGCGCCGCCGGTCATTCACGGCGACAGAATGGGCAAGGCCCTCCGAGCCCCCGGCAAACATCGAAGTCCCCCCACGCCAAAACGCTTGGGCCCTCGCTCCCGCTCTCCAGAGCCCTCACCTCGGCCCACCCCTCCGCTCAACGCACAGCTGGCGGATAGGGCCTGCTGGCCTACTGGGGGCTAACCCTAACCCTAGTTCTGTCCTCAAAGGGCCCCTCCCAAGGGGCCTGGCGCCATAACGCCGGGGATTGGGGAACCCCGTGCCCCAGCGCCGGACTCACCCTGCCGCCCCGCCGCCACCCGGGCCGCTAGGGTTGCCGCTGGATATTCAAGGCTGGAAAACGGGCAGGGCCCTTTGAGCCCCCGGCAAACTTCAAAGATACCCCGCGCCAAAACGCTTGAACCCAGGCTCCCGCATGCCAGCGCCCTCACTTTGTCCTGCCCCTCCGCTCACCGGATAGCCAGTGGATCAGGCCCGCCGGGCTTCTGGTGGCTAAACCTAACCCTAGGTCAGCCCCCGAGGGGCCCCTCTGATGGGGCCTGGCGCCACAACGGCTGGGATTGCTGACCCCGAGCCCCAGCGCGGGACTAACCGTGGCACCCCGCCGCCACCCCGGTTGCTAGGAGCACCATCAGTCATTCAGGGCGGGAAAACAGGCAGGGCCCTCCAAGGCCCTGGTGACCTTCGAAGACCCCCGTGCCAAAACGATTGGGCCCAAGCTCCTGCTCGCCTGTGCCCATACCTTGCACCACCCCTCCGCTCGCCGCATAGCTGGCGGATCGGGCCTGTGGGCCTCCTGGGGGCTAACTTAACCCAAGGTCGACCCCCAAATGGCCCTTCCCAAGGTCCTGGCGACACAACGCCGGGCATTGGGGACCCCCGAGACCCAGTGCCAGACTCACCCTGCTGCCCCGCTGCCACCAGTACTGTGAGGGGCACCGTCGGTCATTCAGGGAGGGAGAACGGGCAGGACCCTCTGAGCCCCTGGCGACCTTCTAGGACCCTCCCTCTAAAACTTTGGTCCCACATTCCCACTCGCCAACGCCCTCATCTCAACCTGCCCCTCCGCTCGCCACACAGCCGGCAGACCGGGCTTCCCGGCCTCCTGGGGGTAACCCTAACCCTAGGTCGGCACCTGAGGGGGCCCTCCCAAGAGGCCTGGGGCTGCAATGCTGGGGATTGGTGACCCCCGAGCAGCAGCGCCGGACTCACTTTGCTGCTCCACTGCCACCGGGGCCGCTAGGGGCCCCTATGGTCATTTAGGGAGGAAGAACAGGCAGGGCCCTCCAAGTCCCCAACGACCTTCGAAAGCCCCCCCAGGCAAAACGCTTCACCCAACACTTCCGTTCCCCAGTGCCCTCACCTCGGTCCGCCCCTCCGCTCGCCGCACAGCCGGTGGATTGGGTCTGCCGGCCTCCTGTGGGCTAACAGTAATGCTTGGTCGGCCCCCTAGAGCCCTTCCGAAGGGGACTGGCACCCCAACGCCGAGGACTGGGGACCCCGAGCCCCAGCGCCAGACTCACCCTACCACCCCTCCTCTAACTGGGCCGCTAGGGTAGCCGCCTGTCATTCAGGGCGGAAGAACGTGTACGGCACTTCGAGCACTCGGCAACCTTCGAAGGACCCCCCCGCGAAAACTCCTGGGCCCGGGCTCCTGCTTGCCAGTGGCCTCACCTCCGCCCGACACTCCGCTCGCCGTACAGCTGGCGAATCGGGCCTGCCGGCCTCCTGGGTGCTAACCCTAACACTAGGTCGCACCCAAGGGGCCCCTCCCAAGGGGCCTGGCGCTGCAACAACGGGGATTGGGGACCCCCGAGCCCTAGCGCCGGACTCACACTGCTGCCCCTCTGCAACCCGGGCCGCTAGGTGTGCCGTCGGGCATTCAGTGTGGTAGAAAGGGGAAGGACGCTCTGAGCCCCCGACTACTTTCGAATTCCCCCCCACGCCAAAACGCTTGTGCCCATGCTTCCGCTCGACAGCGCCCTCACCTCAGCCTGCCCCTCTGCTCGCCACACAGCCGGCAGATCAGGTCTGCCGGCCTTCTGGGGGCTAACAGTAATGCTTGGTCGGTCCCCTAGAGCCCTTCCGAAGGGGCCTGGCGCCCCAACGCCGAGGATTGGGGACCCTGAACCCCAGCGCCTGACTCACCCTACTGTCCGTCCTCTACCCGGGCTGCTAGGGTAGCCACCAGTCATTCAGGGCGGAAGAACGTGCAGGGCCCTCTGAGCCCCCGGCGACCTCTGAAGGCCCCCGGCACCAAAACGCTTGACTCAAGCACCTGCTCGCCAGCACCCTCATCTCGGACCACCCCTCTGCTCCTTGCGGAGTGGGCGGATCAGGACTGCTGGCCTCCTGGGGGCAAACTCTAACCCTAGGTCGGCCACCGAGGGGGCCATCCCAAGGTGCTTATCGCCGCAACGCCTGGGATTGGGGACCCCCGAGCCCCAGCGCCAGACTCTACCCTGCTGCCCTGCCACAACCCGGGCCGCTAGGCGTGCTGCCGGACATTCAGGGCGGGAGAACGGGCAGGGCCCTCCGAGCCCCTGGCGACCTTCGAAGGCTGCCTGCGCCAGAACACTTGGGTCCACGCTCCGGCTCACCAGCGGCCTCCGCTCGGCCAGCACTTCCGCTCTCCACACAGCCGGCGGATCCGGCCTGAGAGCCTCCTGGGGGCTAACCCTAACCCTAGGTCGGTTCCCAAGAGGCCTGGCACCGCAACGCGGGGGATTGGGTACCCACGAGCCCCAGCGCTGGACTCAACTTGCCGCCCCCAGGCCACCCGAGCCGCTAGGGTCGCCGCCGGTCATTCAGGGCAAGAGAACGGGCAGGGCCCTCCGAGCCACTGGTGACCTTCGAAGGCACCCGTGCCAAAATGCCTGGGCCCACACTCCCGCTCGCCAGAGCCCTCACCTCAGCCTGCCCCTCTGGACGCCACACAGCCGGCGGGTCGGGCCTGCCAGCTTCCTGGGGACTTACACTAAGCCTAGGTCGGCCCCGGAGGGGCCCCTCCCAAGGTGCTGGTGCCACGACGCTGGGGATTTGGGACCCCCAAGCCCAAGCACCGGACTCACCCTGCCCCCCCTCTTCCACCCAGGCCCCTAGGATAACCGAGGATCATGCAGGGCGGGAGAACCGGCAGGGCCCTCAGAGCCCCCGGGAAATTTCGAACGCCGCACGCGCCAGAACGCTAGGGCCCACGCTCCCGCTCACCAGCGGCCTCACCTCGGCCAGCGCTTCCGCTCTCCACACAGTCGGCGGATCGGGCCTGCCAGCCTCCTGGGGACTAACACTAACCCTAGGTCAGCCCACGAGGGGACCCTCCCAAGGGGCCTGGGACCGCAACGCCGGGTTGGGGACCCCGAGCCCCAGTGCCGGACTCACCCTGCGCCCCACCACCACCCAGGCTGCTTGGGGCGCCACCGGTCATTCAGGGCGGGAGAACAGGCAGGGCACTCTGAGTCTTCGGCGACCTTCGAAGGCCCCCCATGCCAAAATGCTTGGGCCCACGCTCCCGCTCGAAGCGCCCTCACCTCGGGCCACCCTTCCACTCGCCGCACAGCAGGCGGATCGGGCCTTCTGGCATCCTGGGTGCTAACCCTAAACCTAGGTCGACCCCTGAGGGGCCCCTCTTAAGTGCCCTTGCACCGCAACGCCGGGGATTGAGAACCCATGAAACCCAGCGTCGGACTCACCACGCCTCCCCATCGCCACCTGGGCCGCTATGGGCGCCGTCGGTCTTTCAGGACGGAAGGACGGGCAGGGCCCTCCGAGCCCCTGGCGACCTCGAAGGCCCCCCAAGCCAATACGCTTGGGTGCACGCTCTCGCTCGCCAGCGACCTCATCTCGGCTCACCCCTCCATTCACCTCACAGCCAGCGGATCAGACCTGCAGGCCTCCTGGGGGCTAACACTAACCCTAGTTGGCCGCAGAGGGGCCTCTCCCAACAGGCCTCGTGCCGGAACGCCCGTGATTTTGGACCCCCGAGCCCCAGCGCCAGACTCACCCTGCCGCCCCGCCTCCACCTGGGCCGATAGGGGCGCCGCCGGTCATTCAGGGCGGGAGAACGGGCAGGGCCCTCTGAGCCCCCTGCAACATTCAAAGGCCCCCCGCCCCAAAACGCTTAGGCCCATGCTCCTTCTCGCCAGCGCCCTCACCTCTGCCCGTGCCTCCGCTCGCGGCACAGCTGGCGGATCGGGCCTGCTGGCCTCCTGGGGGTTAAACCTAACCGTATGTTGGCCCACGAGGGCCCCTCCAAAGGGGCTTGGCACTGCAAAGTGGGCATTGGGGACCACCGAGCCCCTGTGCAAGACTCAACGTGCCGCCCCTCCTCCACCCTGGCCTATAGGGGCACTGCCGGTCATTCAGGGCGGGAGAACGGACAAGGCCCTCAGAGCACCCGGAGACCTTCGAAGGCTCCCCACGCCAAAACGCTTGGGCCCATGCTCCCACTCGCCAGCAGCCTCACCTCGGCCCGCCCCTCCGCTCGACGCACACCTGGCTGATCGGGCCTGACGGCCTCCTGGGAGCTAACCCAAACCATACGTCGCCCCTTGAGGGGCCCCTCCCAAGGGGCCTGGCACCGCCACGCCGGGGCTTGGGGACCCCCGAGCACCAGCGCAAGACTCACCCTGCCTCCTCGCCGTGACCCTGCCCGCTATTAGCGCCGTCCTCATTCAGGGCGGGAGAACAGGCAGGGGCCTCCGAGCCACCAGCAACTTTCGAAGCCCCCCCCGTAACAAAACGCTTGTGCCCACGCTCCCGATGGCCAGCGCCCTCACCTTGGCCCACCACTCCGCTTGCAGCACAGCTGGCGAATTGGGCCTGCCGGCCTCCTTTGGGCTAACCCTACCCTAGATCGGCCCCCGAGGGACCACTCCCAAGTGCCCGGCGCCACCACGCCGGGGATTGGGGACCCCTCCCCAGTGCCAGACTCACCTTGCCGCCCCGTCACCAACCGGGCCGCTACGGGCGCTGCCGGTCATTCAGGGCAGGAGAACTTGCAGCGCCCTCCGAGCCTATGGCGACTACGAAGGCCATCCGCGCCAAAATGCTTGGGCCGACGCTCCTGGTCGCCAGCACCCTCACCTCAGCACGCCACTTCAATTGGCACAGAGCTGGCGGATTGGGCCTGCCGCCCTCCTGGGGGCTAACCCTAACCCAAGTTGGGCCCCAGAGGGACCCCTCCCAAGGGGACTGGCGCCGCAACGCCGGGGATTGGGGAAGCCGAGCCCCGACTGCGGTCTCACCCTGCCCCCATGCCACCACCCGGGCTGCTAGGGGTGCCCCCGGTCATTCAGGGGGGCAGAACTGGCAGGGCCCTCCAAGCCCCCGGCGACCTTTGAAGGCCCCCGTGCCAAAACGCTTGGGCCCACGCTCCCACTCACCAGGGCGCTCACCTCGGTCCACCCCTCTGCTCGCTGGACAGCCAGCAGATAGGGCCTGCTGGTGTCCTGGGGGTTAACCCTAACCCTAGGGCGGCACCCAAGGGGCCCCTCCCAAGGGGCCTGGCGCAGCAACCCCAGGGATTAGGGACCCCCGAGCCCCAAGGCTGGACTCAACATGCCGACCTGCCACCACCTGGGCCGCTAGGAGAGCTGACAGTCATTCAGGGCGGGAGAACGGGCAGGGCACTCCAAGCCCCTGGTGACATCCGAAGGACCTCCGCGCCAAAACGCCTGGGCCCATACTCCCGCTCGCCAGCGGCCTCACCTCCGCCCGCCCCTCCACTCGCCGCATAGCTGCCAGATCTGGCCTGCCGGCCTCCTGGGGTCTAACCCTAACCATAGATCGGCCCCCGAGGTACCCGCCCAAGGGACCTGGAGCCGCAACACCGGGGATTTGGGAACCCCGAGTCCCAGCACCGGAATCACCCGGACGCCCCGCCGCCACGCGCGACGCTAGAGGCGTCGCCGGTCATTCAGGGCAGGAGAACGGACAGGGCCCTCCGAGACCCCGGCGACATTCGAAGGCCCCCCGCACCAAAACGTTTGGGCCCATGCTCCCACTTGCCAGCCCCCTCACCTCAGCGCGCCCATCCGCTCTCCACACAGCCATGGGATTGGGCCTGTTGGCCTCCTGGGGGCTAACCCTAACACTAGGTCGCACCCGAGGGGCCCCTCCCAAGGGGCCTGGTGCTGCCACACCGGGGATTGGGGACCCCCGAGCCCCAGCGCCGTACTCACCATGCCATGCCGCCACCATCTGGGCGGCTAAGGGCGCCTCTGGCCATTCAGGGCGGGAGGACCGGCAGGGCCCTTGAATCCCCCGGCGACCTTCCAAGGCCCCCCGCGCCAAAATGCTTGGGCCCACGCTCCACCTTGCCGGCGCCTTCACCTTGGCCCAGTCCTAAGCTACCACACAGCTGGCGGATCATGCCTGCTGGACTCCTGGGAGCTAACACTAACCCTAGGAGGGCCCCAGAGGTGCCCCTCCCAAGGGGCCTGGCGCTGCAACACACGGCATTGGGGACCCCCAAACCGTAGTGCCAGACTCACATTGCCACACTGCCACCACCCGGGCCGCTAGGGGCACCGCTGGTCATTAAGGGCGGGATAACGGGCAGGGCCCTCCAAGCCTCTAGCGACTTTCAAAGGCCCCCGGCGACAAAACGCTGGATACCATACTCCCGCTCGCCATCGCCCTCACCTTGGCCCACTCCTCCACTTGCCGCACAGCCGGGGCATAGGTCCTGCTGGCCTACTGGGGTCTAACCCTAACCCTAAACCCTAATGCCTAACCTTAAACCCAAACCTTAACCGCTAATCCTAAACCTAACGCTAACCCCTAACCCTTACCCTAAACCTAACCCTACCCTAAACCTAACCCTAAACCCTAATCCTTAAACCCTAAACCCTGACATTAACACTAAACCCTAAACCCTAACCCCTAACCCTAATCCGGAAACCCTAAACATGAAACCCTAACCTTAACCACTAACCCCAAACCCCAAACCCTAACCCTAAACCCTAACCCTACCCAGACACCTACCATACCCCTAACCCTACCCCTAAGCCTACCCCTTCAGCTAACCCTACCCCTAACCCATAACCTAACCCTAAACCTAACCCTAACCCGTACCCTAACCCGTACTCTAACCCTAACTCTAACGCGTACCCTAAACCTAACCCTAACCTGTACCCTAACCCTAACCGTAACCCTAACACGTACTCTAACCCATACCCTAACCCATACCCTAACCTTAACCGTAAACTGTACCCTAACCCGTAATTTAAACCATACCCTAAACCTAACCGTAACCCTAACAAGTACCCTAACCCGTACCCTAACCTTAACCCTAAACCCTGACCTTAACCCATACCATAACTCGTACCATAACCCGTACCCAAACCCTACCCGTACCCTAACCCTAACCCGTACCCTAACTGTAACCCTAAACCCTAAACTGTAACCCGTACCCTAACCCTAACCAGTACCTTTACCTTAACCTTAACCCATACCCTAACTCGTGCCCTATCCCTAACCCGGACCCTAACCCATACCTAACCCTAACCTGTACCCTAACCCGTACCCTAACCCATACCCTAACCCTAAATCGTACCCTATCCCTATCCCTAACCCGTTCCCTAACCCGTACCCTAAGCCTAAACCTAAACCGTAACCTAACCTGTACCATAACCCTAAACTGTACCCTAACCCTAACCGGTACCCTAACCCTAACCCGTACCCTAAACCGTACCCAAATCGGTAGGCCAATACTTACCCTAAACTGTACCCTAACCCGTACCCTAAACCGTACCCTAATGCGTACCCTAACCCGTACCCTAACCCTAACCCGTACCCTAACCCTAACCCGTACCCTAAACCTAACCCGTACTCCAACCCTAACCCTAAACCCTAAACCCTAACCCGTACCCTAAACCCTAATCTGTACCCTAACCCATAACCTCCAACCTGTAACCCCTAAACCCAACCCTAACCCGTACCCTCTCCTTACCCTATCCCTAACCCATACTGTAACCGTAACCCATACCCTAACCTTAACCCGTACCCTAATCCGTACCCTAACCCCGGGGATTGGGTACACCTGAGCCCCACCACGGGACTCAGCCTGCCACCCCTCAGGAAACCATGCCCCTTGGGGCGCCACAGAGCATCCCCTGCAGGAGAACTGGTAGGGCCCCCCTGAGCCCCCAGCGATCCTCGGCGACCCCCTACACCCCAACCCTGAGGCCCACGCTCATCCCGCCCCATGCCTTCCCTTCAGCTTGCCACTGAGCTCGTGGCAGAGCCAGCAGATCAGGCCTGCCGGGTTCCTGGGGCCTAGACCTGACCCTAGGTCGGCTGGGTAGGGCCCCTCCCCTGGGGCCCGGTGCCAAAGCCCCAGGGACTGGGGACACCTGACCTCCACTGCAGGACAAAGCCTGCCAGCCTGCAGGAAACCGTGCCCCTTGGGAGTCTGTAGAGCATTCAGGGTGGGAGAACCAGGAGGGCCCCCAGAACCCTGGTGAACTTCGGCGATCCCTAAACCCAACCTTGAAGCCCATGCTCACCCCACAATGCACCCTCACCTCAGCCCGCGGCGGAGCTCGCCACATAGTGGGCAGATCTGGCCTGCGGGGTTCCTGGGCCCCAACCCTAACCCTAGTTCATCTGTGGAGGGGCCCCTCCCCAGGAGCCTGGAGCCACAGCTGCGGGGATTCGGGACACCTGAGCCCCACAGCAGGACTCAGTCTGCCACCCCGCAGGAAACCGTGTGCCTTGGGAGGCCATAGAGCATTCAGGGCGGGAGAACCAGGAGGGCCCTCCTGAGCCACCAGCGAACTTCAGCGGCCACCCGCACCCCAACCTTGAGGCCCACGCTCACCCTCCCCACACCCTCACCTCAGCCCGTGTAGCTCGCCATACAGCCAGCAGATCCAGCCTGCAGGGCTCCTGGGGCCTTACGCTAGCCCTAAGCCGGCTGCGGGTTTGGGGGTCTCCCCAGGAGCCTTATATCGCAGACCCGGGGAATTGGGATACCTGTGCCCCACCGCAGGACTCAGCTTGCCACCCGACAGGAAACCATGCCCCTTGGGGTTCTACGGAGCCTACAGGGCACAAAAATTGGGGAGGCCCCTGGAGCCCATCCCCATCATTGGCAGCCCCCCGTTCCCCAACCCTGAGGCCCATTCTCACCCTCCCTCATGGCCTCCTCTCAGCCATCCACAGAGCTCGCCCCACAGCCTAAAGATTGTCCCTGCCGGGCTCCTGGACCCTAACCCTTACCCTAGGTTGGCCACAGAGAGGTCCCTCCCTAGATTCCTGGCACCACACTCCGGGGGATTGGGGAAACCCAAGCCCCACCGTAGGACTCAGCCTGCAGCCCACAGTAAACTGCACCATTCTGGGGAACAAGAGAGCATTCAGGGCAAGAGAATTGGGGCACACCCTGAGAGCCCCTTCTGGTGAACCCCGACCTTTGTGGGCGCTTCCGGATGAAACCCCAAGGCTCACACTCACCCACCCTTGTGCCCTCATCTCACTCGGCCTGGGAGTTCTCTGAGCACTGGGCAGTTCGGACCTGCTGTCTCTTGAGGCCTAACCTAACCCTGGGTCCTCCGCTGAGTGTCCCTCCCCATTTGCCTGCCTCCAAGGCACCAGGAATTGGGCTCACCTCTACAAGACTAGAGGACTCAGCCTGCCCCACAGCAGGAAACTGTCCATTTGGGGCTGCAGCAAGAATTCATAGGAAAATCGGAGGGCCCCCCTCAGCCCATCCCAGGCAACCCCCACTTTCAGAGATCTCCCCGGATCCAATTAGTAGCTTCACACTGACCTTTAAACTTGCTCTCCATGGAGATCTTTTGAAATTCTCCACACTTCCAACTGATGGCATCATCCAGCTTCAGAGACTTACCCAGCTTTAGGTCTTGAGATGGATTAAAATGGGAAGTCACTTCACTTATGATGACGTACTGGTGACCAAAAGATACATGCATAAATGCTTCATATCACTTGGCTTCAGGGAAATGCAAATCTAAACCCCTATAAATGCCATATTACACGAGGCCGAATATATAAAAATAAGAAGACATGAAACTATACATGTTGGAGAGGATGTGGAGAAACGGGAACCCTCTTACACCCCTGTACGAATGCAGTCCGGTACAGCCACTCTTGAAAATGGTACGGAGTATCCTCAAGAAGTTATAAATAAAGCTACCGATGTCCCAGCAATTGCACTACTGGGTATTTACCCCCAGAGACAGAGGTAGTGAAGACGGGACACATGCACACCAGTGTTCATAGCAGCAATATCCATAATAGACAAACTGTGGAAGGAGCGCAGATGACCATGGATAGATGAATGGATAAAGAAGATGTAGATCATATATATAATGGAATATTACTCAGCCATCAGAAAGGATGAATACTTACCATCACACCGACCTGGGTGGAGCTGGAGGGTATTATGCTGAGTGGAATAAGTCAATGAAAGAAAGACAATGATCATATGCTTTCACTCCTATGTGGAATATCAGAAACAAGGAAGAAGACCATAGGGCAAGGAAGGGAAAATAGAATGGGAAGTCATCAGAGAGGGAGAAAACCCATGATGGACTCTTAACTACCGCAAGAAACTGATGATTGTTGGAGGAGAAGTTGGGGGGGTAACTGGGTGAGTAGCATTAAGGAGGTCACACGATACAATGAGCACTGGGTGTTACACACGACTGAAAATTTATTGAAGACTACATCTGAAACGAATGATGTACTGTAAGTTGGCTAATTGAATTTAAATTAAAGAACAAAAGACCTCGAATAAACAATCCTAAACATTTGTATGGAACCACTAAAGATTCCAAACAGCCAGTGCAATGTGGAAAAGAAAAACAAAGCTGGAGGACTCACAATTGCAGATTTCAGGTTATACTACAAAGCTGCAGTCATCCTAACAAGACAGTACAGCACAAAAATAGACACAGTGACCAAAGGAACAGGATACAAGTTTAGACAGAAACCCACAATTATGTGGTCCATGAATCTTCCACAAAGCAAGCAACGATATCAAAAGGGAAAAGGACAGTCTCTACAACAAATGGTGTTGGGAAAACTAGACAGCTACGTACAGAAGAATGCAATTAGACTCTTTTCTTACACAATAAAGACAAACGCAAAACAGTTTCAAGACCTCAATATGAGACCTGAATCCATAAAAATCCTACAGGAGGGAAGACAGTAACTTCTTGACATGGACCATACCAACGTTTTTCTAGACTGTCTCCTGAGGCAAAGGAAATGAAAGCAAAAATAAACTATTGGGAATACAGCAAAATAAAAAGTTTCCACATGGCAGAAGAACAATGAAAACGTAAAAATAATAAGACAACCTACTCAAAGGGAGAAGATATTTGCAAAGATCATAGGCAATAAAGAGATAGTGTCCAAAACATATACAACTGATACTACTCGACCCCCAAAACAAATAATCCAGTTAAAAAATAGGCAGAAGACATGGACAGACATTTCTCCAAAGAAAAAATACAAATGGCCAACAGTCCCGTGAAAAGATGTTCACCATCACCCATCATCAGGAAAATGTAAATCCAAAGGACAATGAGGTAATACCTCAAACCTGTCAGAATGGCTAACATCAAAAGCACAACAAAGAGCAGGTGTTGGGAGGATGTGGATAAAGGGGAATCCTCGTGAACTGTGGGTGGGAATGCAAACTGTGGTGGCCACCGTGGAAAACAGTATGAAGGTTCCTCAAAAAATTAAATATATAACTACCCTACGATCCAACAATCACACTACTTGTATTTACCCAAAGAATAGGAAAACAGTAACATAAAAGGATACGTGCACCCCTATGTTTCTTGCACCATTATTTACAATATCACCATATGGAAGCAACCCAAGTGTCTGTAGAAAAATTGACAAATGAGATGATAGATGTGTGTATTCACACACACACACACACACACACACACACACACACACACACACATACACACATACAATGGAGTATTACTCGGCTTGAAAAAGAATGAAACCTTGCCATTTGCAGACACATGGATGGAGCTAGAGAGTATTATCCTAACTAAAATCAGTCAGTCAGAGAAAGACAAATCCCATACGATGTCACTCTAATGGGGAATTTAAAAAACAAACAAAAATAAATAACTAAAAGAGAAAAAGGAGACACACCAAAGTACAAACTCTTAACAATAGAGAACAAACGGATGGTTACCAGAGAGGAGGTGGATAGAGGGATGAGTGAAATAGATGAAGGGGATTAATAGGATGCTTTTCTTGATGACCAATGAGTAATATATAGAATTACTGAATCACTCTATTGGACACCTGAAAAGAATGTAACACTGTATGTTAGCTCTACTGGAATTAAAATAAATTTTTAAAAAAGATTTTTCTTTCAGGAACCTCTTTGAAAAAGCTTTTCCTGTGCACTGTGCATAAGCCCTACTTGGGAGGATTCACTCTACAATAATTATTCACTCTATGCCTTGAATTCAGATTTCACTGAGTTCTTACTGTGGATCCCAGGCCACGGGAGCCATGGTCCTTTTCTGTCCAGGCTCAGCACCTATGCATTCAAGATTGGAAGTAGAGACACATGTCACTTCACAGTCCAGAAAGCTATTATTGTTTCTGTTTCAGTGTGAGAGAGTCACAGACTTTTGGACAGGTTTCAGAGCAGGTATATTATGGATCCTGGATCTCTACTTCAATGTTCATTGCCTGGATCCATTTGGCTAATAGGTTCCCTGTGGATGGGCTTGCTTCCAAGCACATACATGGAAGATGCAAAGGCGGATAGGATTGGTGCGGGACAGGAAGAAGACCAAATGCAGACAAGAGTCCGATCCCTCCTCTGATCCAGGAACTGCTACGGGAGAGGGTACAGGAGGTAGAATCCATGCGAAACTCCAAGGTCACCAGCTGAACACAGGAGGCATAGGTCAAGGGATCTGGAGATGCAGGGGTTGAAGGCTGCTCTGAGCTACCTCTGGGAGGAAGGGAGGGAAGGAATGAGAAGGAGACACTGCCTGCCCCTGGCCCATGCCAGCTGCCCACCACTCCGACACGCATCCATCTACACAGCTGACACAGCCTGTGCTCAGGATGGGCTGGCTCATGTCCCTCAATCCTCAGTGGGAGAGCTGGTCCCAGGGCTCAGAGACATGCTGAGGGAGATGAGAGGGAAAGCTGCCCCACCCAGGTCATCCCCTCCTTGAGCAGACAGCCCTTCAGAACTGCTAAAAAAAACCCCACTAACGGGGTTGAAAGACATGCCATGGATGAACTAAGGCATAGAGATATGTAAAATAACATTCAGTTTTAAGTTCTGAGCTGTCATCTCAGGAAGTGGGGAGAGCTTCCCTGAAGAAGACTGATAGGAGGACAGTCCATGCTGAAAAAGAAGACATGGCTCTCCTGATTGGGGACCTGTAGCCCCCTTCCAGGGCAGGGCATCATCCTCGCAACCTACAAGATCCATGAAAGTGTTCCATCAGGGCCAGATGTTTGTTTCAAGAAGGCTACCCTGGCATCAGACTGCACAGGGCACCAGGGACGAGGGCCAGATGGAGGACGGACAATACCCCGGAGGCCATGGGGCAAGAGCAGAGGCACATGACCTTGAAGATGATGATGAAAAGCAGGAGGTGGCAGCATGGAGCCGTCCCGAAAGTACCATGGGAGCAGTGCCCACAGCAACACTGACTGGGTGACTTCTGTGCCCGGTGTCGCTTGCTTCAGTGGGCTCCAGACTAGTCCTGAACACAACTCTCAGAAGTGTGCACCACCCCCGGCCTCCTCTCCCCTTGCAACTGCTAGGAATCAAGGTCAAAGACCCTGGTCAGCTTTCGTGGAAACCAAGCAGTGGCTCCCCCACACGCTGCACCTCTGGTGGTGGTCCAGTGCGACCCTCGTGCCTGGCCAGACACTGATGTCTACCTGTCTCCACACAAATTAACAGAGAGGTGGGTGTCCCTGAATTGCACAGCACTTGATGAGACAGATCCACAGAACCCAACACCCAGTGGGTCACTCGAGACCTCACCTATGGTCATGGAGCTCACCATACCTTATTTCTGTCACTTCCCACAGAAAGCCTGTTTCTGATCCCCCACAATACCATACATCCTGGTTGCTGACCTGGGGTCATGCCATGAACCCACATGGCACCTTTCTTTAAGTGAAAGCTATGCCTACACCTCCTAGAAAATATTCCTAATGAAGTACATGTCCATCAGGACTACGGTGTGAATGGTAGCACACAGCCTGCATGGTAGTAGTCAGTAATTCTAGCAAGGGTTAACCCTACCCCCCGTCTCACAAAACCTTCCTCCGTCACCACTGAACTCATGGTCTGCCCTCAGAAAACCCTCCAGGAAACAAACCTTTCATCTGAATGCTCTCTTCACCTTCTGCTTCAAATCTTGTCCAACCACAATGATAGGAAATTAGAAATCAGTCTCAAGAAAAAAATGGGACAGTCAAAAATAGGTGGAGATTTTTGGGGCCTGGGTGGCTCAGTCGTTAAGGATCTGCTTTCAGCTCAGGTCGTGATCCCAGGATCCTGGGGTCTAGCCCCGAATCAGGCTCCTTGCTCAGTGGGAAGCCCGCTTCTCCCTCTCCCACCCCCCTGCTTCCATTCCCTCTTTCACTGTCTCACTCTCTGTCAGATACCTAAATAATCTTAAAAAAATATGTGGAGATTTAACAACAAGCTACTGAACAACCAACAGTCAAAGAAGAAATCAAAAAAAATTTAGAAGTACCTTGACACTGATGAAAAAGACAACCTACAAAAACTTATGGGATGCAGCAAAAGTAGCTTTATGTGGGACATTCATAGAAATTCAAATCTTCATCAATCCATGAGAATAATCTCCAATAAACAACCAGATTTATGTGGTAAAGAAGTAGAAAATAAAACAACAAACAAAGCCCCAAATTAGTAGAAATAAGGAAATAACAAAATGGAATGCATAAATAAATCCAACGGAGACTAAAAAGACCAAAAAAGAAAAAAACCAATGAAAATGAGAGCTGCCTTTTTTGGAAAGATAAACAAAACTGACAAACTTAGCCAGACTCACCAAGAAAGAGGACTCGAATATAAACAGGAAGGAAAGATAATGGATTCCTGTCTCATATCAAAATCAAAAGAACTCTTCAAACTTAGACACAACAACTTCTTGCAAGATAGGTCTCTAAAGGCAAAGGAAATAAAAGCAAAAATGAACTATTGGCACTTCATCAGGATAAAAAGCTTCTTCTTGGCAAAGTAAAAGATCAACAAAACAAGAAGGCAACCTATGGAATCGAAGAAGATATCTGCAAATGATATTACAGATAAAGGGCTGGTACCCAAGATCTATAAAGAACTCCTCAAACTCGACACCGAAAAATGGGCAGAAGACACAGATACTTCTCCAGAGAAGACATACAAATGTCCAACAGACACATGAAGAAATTCTCCACATCACTTGCCATCAGGCAAATACAAATCAAAACGACAATGAGATACCACCGTACACCAGTTAGAATGGTTAAAATTAACAAGACAGGGGGCACCTGGGTGGCACAGTGGGTAAGCATCTGCCTTCGGCTCAGGGCGTGATCCTGGCATTATGGGATCGAGCCCCACATCAGGCTCCTCCGTTATGAGCCTGCTTCTTCCTCTCCCACTCCCCCTGCTTGTGTTCCCTCTCTCGCTGGCTGTCTCTATCTCTGTGGCATAAATAAATAAAATCTTGAAAAAAAATTAGCAACACAGGAAATAAAAAAAAAAGTCAGAGAGGATGTGGAGAAAGCGGAGCCCTCTTACACTACTCGTGAGAATTCAAGCTGGTACAGCCACTTTTGAAAACAATATGGAGGATCCTCAAGACGTTAAACACAGAGCTATCCTATCACCCACCAATTGCACTACTGGGTATTTACCCCATAGACACAGAGTAATGAAAAGAAGGGCACCTGTATCCCAATGTTCATAGCAGCAATGTCCCTAATAGCCAAACTGTGGAAGGAGCCAAGATGTCCTTCAGCAGATGAATGGACAAAGAAGATGTGGTTCATCTATATAATGGAATATTACTCAGTCATCAGAAAGGATGAATACCCACCATTTGCACCAACGTGGATGGACCAGGAGGGGATTATGCTAAGTGAAATTAAGTCAAGCAGAGAAAGACAATTATCATATGGTTTCACTCCTATGTGGAATGGAAGGAATAGCATAGAGGACATTAGAAGAAGGAAGGGAAAAGTGAAGGGGGGGAATGAGAGGGGGAGATGAACCATGAGAGACTACTGACACTGGGAAACAAACTGAAGGTTGCAGAATGGGAGGGGAAGAGGAATGGGTTATCCTGGTGATGGGTATTAAGGAGGGCACGTGTTGGGGTGCCTGGGTGGCACAGCAGTTAAGCGTCTGCCTTCGGCTCAGGGCGTGATCCCGGCGTTATGGGATCGAGCCCCACAACAGGCTCCTCCGCTGTAAGCCTGCTTCTTCCTCTCCCACGCCCCCTGCTTGTGTTCCCTCTCCTGCTGGCTGTGTCTATCTCTGTCGAATAAATAAATAAATTCTTTTTTTAAAAAAAAGGAGGGCACGTGTCATAATGAGCACTAGGTGTTATATGCAAACAATGAATCATGGAGCCCTACATCAAAAACAAATGAAGTACTGTAGGGTGAATAACAATTTTAAAAAAAGAGAAGATATGAAATCCATACAGGAAAACTGGCACAATTTGCAAATGTCATGAAATCCCGAAAGATTCCACACAAAAAAAAACCTGTTAGAATAAAAAAATTCAAGAAAGCTGCAGGATATAATGTCAATATACAGAGACCTCTTGTCTTTATTTTTTTCAGATTTTATTTATTTATTTGACAGGAAGAGAAAAAGCACGAGCAGGGGGAGAGCCAGAAAGAGGGAAAAGCAGACCCTCGCTAAGCGGGCAGCCCAACACGGGGCTCAATCCCAGAACTCTGGGATCATGACCTGAGCTAAAGGTAGATGCTTCACTTATGGAGCCACCCAGATGACCCAACTTCTTGCATTTCTGTATACTGATGACACACTTTCGCACAGAGAAATTAAAAAAGCAACACCATTTAAAATTGCATAAAAAAATCTTGAAATAAAAGTAACCAAGAATGAGAAAGACATAGTACACTCAACACATGGCAGAAAAGAAATGAAAAATATGTGTCGAGGGGGGCAGAATGTATGGGTCAAAGATTTGGAAGGCAACACAAACAAATGGAAGCATACGCCATGCAACTTAACTGGAAGAGTTAATTATGTGAACATGTCCATCATAACCAAAGCAATCGACAGATGTGATTAAATGCCTATCTGAATTCCAGTGGCATTATTCGAGGAAATAGAAAACAGTCCTCAAAGTTGTATGGAATCACAAAAGACCCCAAATACCCAAAGCAACCTGGAGAAAGAGGTGCAGTCTACACACTCCTGGATTTCAAGTTAGATTACAAAGCTGTTGTCATCAAAACAGGATGGTACTGGCATAAACACAGACACCAGGTCAGTGGAACAGAACAGAAAGCTCAGAAACTTACCCACACGTAGATGATCCTAACTTACGACACAGCAGCAGAAGATATGCCATGAGGGAAGGACTGTTTCTTCAGTGAGCGGTAACAGGCAAACTGGACACTAAATGCAGAAGAATATAACCGGGTCACTTTCTTACACCACACACAAAATTTTTAATGGATGAATGATTTGAACATAAGACCTGAATCCATAAACCTCCAAGAAGACACAGGTACTAAGTCTCTCGACATTGGTTTTGGCAAAGAGTCTTCAGATCGGACACCAAATGCAAAGGCAACAAAAGCAAAAATAAACAAGTGGAACAACATCAAACTGAAATCTTCCACACGGCAAAAGACACCAGCAAAAACTTAAAAGGCCACTGACCCAATAAGAAAAAAATATCTGCAAATCATATGTGTGAGAAAAGGCTAATATCCAAAATACACACAACACTCCTACATATCAAAACAAAAAAAAAACTATATAAAAAAATGGGAGGAATATGTGAATAGAAACTTTCCAAAGATGGCACACAGGTGCCAACAGACAGAAAAAGTTGTTCCACATCACTAAATATCGTCAGGGAAACATCAGTCAAACCCACAATCGGCTATCCGCTCACAAGTGTTGGAACAGCAATTGTCCCAGAGACAGACACCAGGTGGGGTCAAGGGTGTGCAGATGAGGAGACACTGTGCACTGTTGGTGGAAATGGAAATTGGTGCAGCCACTGTGACAAACGGTATGGAGGTTCCTGAAAAAATAAATAAACTACCCCATGACCCAGTAATGGCTCTACTGAGTATTGATTTGAAGAACACAAAAATGCTGCCTCAAAAAGACAGATGCACTCCCACGTTCACTGCAGCATTATTCACAAGAACTAGACATGGAAACACAGACCTTGGGGGCCTTATGCTAAGTAACTCAGACACAGAAAGACCAATACCAGATGCTCTCATGTACATTCCACGTGGAATAAAAAAATACTAAACGCATAGATCCTGAGAGCAGATTGGTAGGTGCCAGATACGGGGATGGCGTGGTAGAAACGGGTAAAGGTGGTCAAAGTCTCAATGTTTGAGTGAGAAAATCCGACAGTCATGAAATATTCTGTCCAGCATGGAGACTAAAACTAACCCCGCAGCATGGGGTATAGGTTTCCCTGCTCTTTGAAAGTACAGGGCTTCTGAGAAACCTTGCACAGCAGAAATGGTGTCAAGAAGGAATGGCCATTAATTTACACGAACAATTAGACAGTGTGCTCAGACTCCAAAATTCCTTCTCTTTGGCTTTTCTTAGGCCTCAGGACACTAGTTTCTGACGGAGGCCCAGCATAAATGAAGATAAAGCACAGCAGAGGCTCACAGACACAATTCAAAGTGCTGGTGGCTGGATGCAGAGAGCGGTTCCCAGCGGAAGGAGCTGGTTGGGGTGCACGCCGCCTCTGTCATGCTTCTCCCCAAAACAGATGCTGACCGCGATTCTCACTGTTCACCTTTTTTCATAAGAGGGAAATCCTCTTCAGGTCTCTTCCTCTTACTGAAGCTGGGTAATAACGTAGTTCTTTCAAGAAAGCCCAATGTCTTACTGTGAACGTTTAAAAAGTGGGGAATACTTGTACTTGAGCATTGCTGAGGGAGGAGATGTGAAAGGTTCTCCCAGACACAAACCTCAGCAGATCCACCAGGAAAGGCACATTCCTCAGCATGCAGAACACGGACTACCTCCTACCCCCAGAAACCCTCTCCTTCCCCTCGATCAGGACAACCCACAACAGCTGGGAGTTACCCCAACTCCTCCGTTCTCCTGCTCCTAATAGCTAACCCATCAGCAAATCCTGTGAGCTCCATCTTCAAAATGGACCCAGAATAGGTCTAACCACTCCATCCAAGGCCAACTGTCTGGTCCACAGTGCCTGAGTTCCTGTAAAAGCTTTGTCATTGACCTGCCTTGCAATCTTCAACCCTCTGTCATCTGTTCTCAACACTGTAGCCAGGATGGCCCAGTGAAACAGGGTCTCATGGGGTTATAGCCCTGGAATGGTTTTTTCTGTGACCTCTCTGAGGTCATGTCCTAAGGTGTCTCCTGTGGCCACAGGGCCTTCTTGCTGCTCCTGGACATACCTGAAATTCTCCTGCCCCAGAGCCTTTGCACATGCTTTCCCTTCTGTTAAGAATGCTCTTGATGTGTTCTCACTCACCTTCGGAGAAGTCTGAATTGGAGTGACAGGAACAGAAGACGAGGCTGTGTGTTGGGTGAGGCTGGTGGCCCAGAAGAAGGTTCTCTGCCAGCTCGCCGCCTGTGCCTCCCTTGCCCTCAGCCAGGAACTTGCACACAGCCCTCACCTGTCACAACTCTCACCCAGGAGACCCACAGCCACCCCTTCCCACACCCTGCTGCAGAATGCATTCAGCTCTCCTCTGGGACCCCTGTCAGCTTTACCCAGTCCTGGAACTCCCCTGTCTCCTGCAAAGCTCCCGGATTCCCCCTCTGCTTCCAAAATCGCAAGGCGTTCATGAGAAAGCTATAATGCTAAGTATTGAAAGTTTCGCACCTGCTTTCCCATTCTGTTGCCTCTCTCTCCACCTTCTTTCCTACCTGTGCAAACTGTAACATATCAGTGGAACATGAACATGCTCTGAGACCTGAATCTTTCATTGCAGCTTTCTGAGGACTCCTTATGTGATAAGAAACTAGTGTATCCTACAACAGGGTGTTTCACATCTCTCATCTATAGAATAGTACAGCCCAAATCACTACAATTTTACCTCACTCTTCATGAAGCAGAACACTTTTTCCTTTCTTCTTTTACTTAAATTCCAGTTAGTTCACATGCCATGGAGTATTCGCTTCAGGGGTAGGATTTAGTGATTCCTCACCTGCATACAGTACCCGGTGCTCATCACAAGTGCCCTCCTTAATACCCCTCACCCATTTAACTCTTCCCCCCACGCCCCTGTCCTGCAGCAACACTCAGTTTGTTCTCCAAGTTTGAGTCTATTTCCTTGTTTGCCTCTCTCATCACCCCTCCACTCTGTTCATCTGTTTTCTTTCTGAAATTCCACAAGCATGAGAGCATAGGATATTTCTCTTTCCTCAATGATTTTGCTTAGCTCAATACACTCTAGGTCCATCCACATCCTTGCAAATGGTAAGATTTCATTCTTTTTGAAGCTGGGTCATATTCCATTATATATACGTATCCCACTTCTGCTTTATCCATTCATCAGTGCATGGACTTTGGGATTCTCTCCATAGTTTGGCTACTGTGGACATTGCTGCTATAAACATCATGGTGCATGTACCCCCTTTGAATCTGCATTTTTGTATCCTTTGGGTAAATACCTAGGAGAGCAATTGCTGGATCATGGGGTTGTTCAATGTTTAACTTTTTGAGGAACCCCCACACTGTTTCCCAGACTGGCTGCACCACTTTGCATTGCCACCAACAGGATGGGAGTGTTCCCCTTTAAGCAGAACATTATCTGCCGGCAATTTCATAAGAGGAAACAAAACCTCTGTGAGATGCACCCAGGGTCAGGCAAGCAGTTGCAGACTTCACCCCAAGGCTCCTGACGCCAAGCCCCTTGAAGCCACCAGCATGCCACTATCCAAAAGAATTCCCAGACTCTCCTTCTGACTCCACCACCAAAGAAACTACAGAGAGAATATGGCACCTCAAAATATGGAGATAATACATTTAGTAAAACTAGAAAGTCAAGCTCAACTTTTAAACAGGAACAGGCCGCTTTGGATAATTTTGAATTTTCCCTCCACCCTAATTTTAACGCTTCTGATGAATAAACTAATCAATGATGAAACATCACCTTTGCCAAATGACATCATCCAAGTCTGTATCAGATGAAAATAAGCCACCTAACTCTAGATGCTGGTCACTCAACCATATCTTAGGCCCAATTGAATAAACACTGTTAGATGAAGGAACAAATTAGATGTTACAAACAGGCACAGAGTGAATCTCACCTTCCCTTTCTAATAAAAGAGGGTTGCTAGGAAACAGATGGGCAAAATACATTTGTAAGCAATAAATGGACAGAGAAATTGTGATCCCCTGCAAAGTTCTACCTGCAGGGAAACTAAGTAATTCTTGTACCAAACCCAGAATGCTGACAGCTACTTCAATTTTACTTTGTGGCTCAACTAGAGAAAAGAGAAAAGCCTAGGAGGTTTTGGGATAAAGAGAGGTTTTACCTCCAGCCCTGACATAGATAGGACATTTTGCCAAACATACCTGTGCTTTCTCTGAGCACTGGTGTCCTGTGACAAGCTGCCTCGCTGACTCCGATGCTGACGTTCAAAACCTCGTGTGTCTTGGAGCCAGAGCAGAGAAGTGCTGTCAGCTGGGGAGAAGAAGGCACCTCTGACCTAAAGCCTGCACACCTGCTTCGGTTTCTGGGCGAAGGGGCAACACATACTTGTTGTTTAGCAGTAATTATCTTCATTCTCAATAGACCAATGACCTTGCCTTTTCTGGAAGGCAGACTTACTCTTCTAAAGAAACCCTCAATTCGTCTATTCCCAATGCAACTAGAGTGGGGTCTGGTTTATGCCCGCCTCCAGGCCCCCACCTGGAGGATTTTCCTGCATGATTCTAATAGCCAATTACCACTAACCCGGGGGCACACGGGGCATAATGCTGAAGTTGGGGGATGGCTCTGGGGCATGCTACTGCCACACCTGTGCCTGGGGACCAGGGCACACCCTGCTGAACTCAGGGTACTGCTCAAGATGCATCACCTGCACTGTGTCAGAGAACTGAAGGTGGGGATTGTGTGAAGTCCTTACCCGCACTCTTCCAGGGGAACAGGGGAAACCTTGAAATTCTGCAACCCATCCCACAAAAGCTCAGGTGAGTGGGTGTCCTGGAGTTCACGGGTATGGGGAATAAAGTCAGTTGAGGACATGGGGCAGAAGAGACTTTAAAGGGAAAAAGAAAACTCACCTGAGTCCCCACAAGGAACCCTCTCCACATGCCCTTCCAGAACCCTGCCTCCCACCTGGGGCGCACCCTACCCCCGGACCCCCACCCCAGTGCACGCTGCTCACTCACCAGCAGGGATCTCCACAGGGCAACTCTCTCTCTCTCTCAGTGCCCCTTCTTTGCCCCAAGTCTGCAACCCACTGCAAGTCTGGGACTGCCCACAGAGACATAGCTCCACCCCCAAGCGGTGAATGGTTGGTGAGGGTGGTGCCTGAGCCCCTTGGATGCTGGGCAACCCGCCCTCAAGCCCCTGGAACCCTGAAAGTGCAGGGGGCCCAAGAAGCGCCTGCTCGACCCAACACCCAGCACAGGCATGGGTGGGGTCGTGGGCCGAGGTCCCCCCACACACCTGGCCCCTTCCAGGGACCCCTCTAGCTGCAGACCACCCTCAGAGTCCTGCCCCTTCCCTTTCTGCACCAGCCCTCCCTGCTGGGGTGTGCCTGGTTTTGGGCAAGTCTCTCAGACCCTCCAAGGCTTGGGCTTTAGGAAATGCAATGTTTTTATGCATTTTCAGTATGTACATGTCAGTATGACTTTAATCTTATGGGAGCCAAAGAGGTTCTTTATTTTTTCTTATCTTTATGTTGGCATTTTTGGTTATTGTTTTCTTCTCGAAGCAGATGTACAACATGTGCTTGGGGCAGAAATAGGGCCCATGCTTTCAGGTTTTGCCCAGTCATTTTGAGCCGGGTAAAATGTTAAAGGATAGCTTCCCTGGGAGCCCAGGATCAGGGCCCACAGATGATATAAGATAAAAATTACTTTCATCATTATAATTACTCCTAAATGGAGGAATTTGAGACAAATGCACCTTTCACAACAGTACCAAGAATTCAAAATGAATCCCACAGAAGGCTACCTGCTCCATGGTCAGCACAGGTAACAGAAGTGTTCACAGTCTCTGGACTCCTGCCCTTCTCTTGCCCAAATCTCTAAAGTACACAGACCACTTAAAATCGGAATTGTAGAACTGCTAGACACCTTAGAGATGTCTGGCACCATTCCCTTGGACTGCAGAAGAAAACACAGTAGCTCGTTGTCACAAACTAATTTCAACATGAAGTGCCCCCTGGATGCACTAAGTTCTTTCTCTGCAAATGTTGACTAATGTAAGTCACAGTCATACCATTTAAAAACTACGATGGCTGGGAAGTCATCGTAGGTAAGGGAATATTTTAGCCATGTTTATAAGCATTGGCTCACTTTGTAGAAGAGGCTGAGCTGAGTGTTTTTAAATACTATTTCAGGTACAAGAGAGGAGTTAAGATGGCGGAGGAGTAGGAGACCCCTTTTTCAGCAGGTCCCCTGAGTTGAGCTGGATAGGTACCAGACCAGCCTAAACAACCACGGAATCAGCCTGAGAGGCAGGAAGATACATCTGGACCTCTACAAATGAACATCTCCAGCGCTGAGTATTGAGGTATGAAGCGGGGAGCCTTGAAACCGGGCACAGATATCAGAAGATAAACGGAAGGGGGGGAGCCGCCATGTTCTGGCACCCGGAAGCAGCAACCACCTGCACCAGGGAGCGGGCGGACTCATGGATGGCACACGGGAGAGAGTGGACTGAGACCGGTGAGCCCAGAGCGTGCGCCACCAGGCTTCTCCTGGAACACCGGAATCCCGGTGTGCTCACCAGGCATAGACTGAGACCAGGAGACCCGGGAGCCCACGGGGCGGCTGGCGGCTGGCAGGCCACCTGCACAGGGGATCTGGCGGACTTGCGGTAGGCACCTGCGAAACAGCAGACTGAGACCCTGAACCAGGTGCCAGAGCCACCAGGCTTCTCATGGAACTCTAGAATCCCGGTGTGCTCAGGGGATCCAGACTGAGACCAGGAGCTTCCAGAGAGAGATCAGGTCTTCTGGTGGCTGGCAGCATTAGAAACACAAAGGACAGAGATGCACTAGCCCCGGAATTGAGGCCAGGGACACCAGGTGTGGGGTGCACATCCCAGGATGCTACAGGGTTGAGCAGCACCAACAGTAATGGAGTTAAAGTGGCCAGAACAAGGGTGGAGAACAGGCCGCATTCCCTCTGTTCTGTGACAATTCAGCCTCTGCTGCTCTGACTCTCAGAAAAGGCACAGCAGATCACCAGAGAAAGCCGCCAGGGAACAAAAGCCTGGAAATACTGGCCCAGAGCATGCCCACCCCCATTCACCCTTGCAGGGGACACGGAAACTCTACCCAAACAGGGTTGCCTGAGTATGGGCATGGGAAAATACAAACCCTTAACAATAGAGAACAAATGGATGGTTACCAGAGAGGAGGTGGATAGAGGGATGAGTGAAATAGATGAAGCGGATTAAGAGGACACTTTTCTTGATGACCACTGAGTAATATATAGAATTACTGAATCACTCTATTGTACACCTGAAACGAATGTAACACTGTATGTTAGCTCTACTGGAATTAAAATAAATTTTTAAAAAAGATTTTTCTTTCAGGAACCTCTTTAAAAAAGCTTTTCCTGTGCACTGTGCATAAGCCCTACTTGGGAGGATTCACTCTACAATAATTATTCACTCTATGCCTTGAATTCAGATTTCACTGAGTTCTTACTGTGGATCCCAGGCCACGGGAGCCATGGTCCTTTTCTGTCCAGGCTCAGCACCTATGCATTCAAGATTGGAAGTAGAGACACATGTCACTTCACAGTCCAGAAAGCTATTATTGTTTCTGTTTCAGTGTGAGAGAGTCACAGACTTTTGGACAGGTTTCAGAGCAGGTATATTATGGATCCTGGATCTCTACTTCAATGTTCATTGCCTGGATCCATTTGGCTAATAGGTTGCCTGTGGATGGGCTTGCTTCCAAGCACATACATGGAAGATGCAACGGTGGGTGGGCTTGGTGCGGGACAGGAAGAAGATCAAAAACAGACAAGGGTCCAACCCCTCCCCTGATCCAGGAACTGCTACAGGAGAGGGTACGGGAGGTAGAATCCATGCGAAACTCCAAGGTCACCAGCTGAACACAGAAGGCATAAGTCAAGGGATCTGGAGATGCAGGGGTTGAAGGCTGCTCTGAGCTACCTCTGGGAGGAAGGGAGGGAAGGAATGAGAAGGAGACACTGCCTGCCCCTGGCCCATGCCGGCTGCCCACCGCTCCAACACACATCAGTCTACACAACTGACACAGCCTGGGTTCAGGATGGGCTGGCTCAGGTCCCTCAATCCTCAGTGGGACAGCTGGTCTCAGGGCTCAGAGACATGCTGAGGGAGATGAGAGGGAAAGCTGTCCCACCCAGGTCATCCCCTCCATGAGCAGACAGCCCTTCAGAACTGCTAAAAAGAAACCCCACTAATGGGGCTGAAAGACATGCCATGGATGAACTAAGGCATAGAGATATGTAAAATAATATTCATTTTTAAGTTCAGAGCTGTCCGCTCAGAAAGTGGGGAGAGATTCCCTGAAGAAGACTGAGGGGAGGGCAGGCCATGCTGAAAAGGGAGACATGGCTCTCCTAATTGGGGACCTGCAGCCCCCTTCCAGGGCAGGGCATCATCCTCGCATCACAAGAGATCCATGGAAGTGTTCCATCAGGGCCAGATATTTGTCTCGAGAAGGCTACCCTGGCATCAGACAGCACAGGGCACCAGGGACGAGGGCCAGATGGAGGACGGACAATACCCTGGAGGCCATGGGGCAAGAGCAGAGTCACATGACCTTGAAGATGATGATGAAAAGCAGGAGGTGGCAGCATGGAGCTGGCACGAAGTACCATGGGAGCAGTGCCCAAAGCTACACTGACTGGGTGCCTCCTTGTCAGGTGTGGCTCACTTCAGTGGGCTCCAGACTAGACCTGACCACAAGTCTAGGAAGTGTGCACCACCCCCGGCCTCCTCTCCCCTTGCGGCTGCTAGGAATCACAGTCACAGACGCTGGGCAGCTTTCGTGGAAACCAAGCAGTGGCTCCCACGCACGCTGCACCTCTGGTGGTGGGCCAGTGCGACCCTCATGCCTGGCCAGACACTGATGTCTACCTGTCTCCACAAAAATCCACAGACAGGAGGGTGTCCCTGAATTCCACAGCACCTGATGAGACAGATCCACAGAACCCAACACCCAGTGGGTCACTCGGGACCTCACCTATGGTCATGGAGCTCACCATATCTTATTTCTGTCACTTCCCACAGAAAGCCTGTTTCTGATCACCCACAATACCATACATCCTGGTTGGTGACCTGGGGTCATGCCATGAACCCACATGGCACCTTTCTTTAAGAGAAGGCTATGCCTACACCTCCTAGAAAATATTTCTAATGAAGTACAAGTCCATCAGGACTACGGTGTGAACAGTAGCACACAGCCTGCATGGTAGTAGTCAGTAATTCTAACAAGGGTTAACCCCACCCCCGTCTCACAAAACCTTCCTCCGTCCCACGGAACTCATGCTCTGCCCTCAGAAAACCCTTCAGGAAACAAACCTTTATCTGAATGCTCTCTTCACCTTCTGCTTCAAATCTTGTCCAACCACAATGATATGAAACTAGAAATCAGTCTCAAGAAAAAAATGGGACAGTCAAAAATAGGTGGAGATTGGGGGGCCTGGGTGGATCAGTTGTTAAGGATCTGCCTTCAGCTCAGGTCCTGATCCCAGGATCCTGGGATTTAGCCTGGAATCAGGCTCCTTGCTCAGCGGGAAGCCCGCTTCTCCCTCTCCCACCCCCCTGCTTCCATTCCCTCTTTCACTGTCTCACTCTCTGTCAGATACCTAAATAATCTTAAAAAAATATGTGGAGATTTAACAACAAGCTACTGAACAACCAACAGTCAAAGAAGAAATCAAAAAAGATTTTAGAAGTACCTTGACACTGATGAAAAAGACAACTTACAAAAACATAAGGGATGCAGCAAAAGTAGCTTTATGGGGGACATTCATAGAAACTCAAGTCTTCATCAATCCATGAGAATGGTCTCCAATAAACAACTTGATTTATGTGGTAAAGAAGTAGAAAATAAAACAACAAACAAAGCCCCAAATTAGTAGAAATAAGGAAATAACAAAAAGGAATGCATAAATAAATCCAACGGAGACTAAAAAGACAAAAAAAAAACAATGAAAATGAAAGCTGCCTTTTTTGGAAAGATAAACAAAACTGACAAACTTAGCTAGACTCACCAAGAAAGACAGAGGACTCGAATACAATCAGGAAAGAAAGATAATGGATTCCTGTCTCATATCAAAATCAAAAGAACTCTTCAAACTTGGACACAACAACTTCTTGCAAGCCACGTCTCTAAAGGCAAAGGAAATAAAAGCAAAAAAGGAACTATTGGCACTTCACCAAGATAAAAAGCTTCTGCAGGGCAAAGCAAATGATCAACAAAACAAAAAGTCAACCTATGGAATCGAAGAAGATATCTGCAAATGATATTACAGATAAAGGGCTAGTATCCAAGATCTATAAAGAACTCCTCAAACTCGACACCCAAAAAATGGGCAGAAGACACAAAGGGATACTTCTCCAAAGAAGACATACAAATGGCCAACAGACACATGAAAAAATGCTCCACATCACTTGCCATCAGGCAAATACAAATCAAAACGACAATGAGATACCACCTTATACCAGTTAGAATGGTTAAAATTAACAACACAGGGGGCACCTGGGTAGTACAGAGGTTAAGCGTCTGTCTTCGGCTAAGGGCGTGATCCTGGCATTACGGGATCGAGCCCCACATCAGGCTCCTCCGCTATGAGCCTGCTTCTTCCTCTCCCACTCCCCCTGCTTGTGTTCCCTCTCTCGCTGGCCATCTCTATCTCTGTGGAATAAATAAATAAAATCTTGAAAAACAAATTAACAAGACAGGAAATTACAAAAAGTCAGAGAGGATATGGAGAAAGGGGAGCCCTCTTACACTACTCGTGAGAATTCAAGCTGGTATAGGCACTTTTGAACAATATGGGGGTTCCTCAAGACATTAAACACAGAGCTATCCTATGACCCACCAATTGCACTACTGGGTATTTACCCTATAGACACAGAGTAATGAAAAGAAGGGACACCTGTATCCCAACGTTCATAGCAACAATGTCCATAATAGCCAAACTGTGGAAGGAGCCAAGATGTCCTTCAGCAAATGAATGGACGAAGAAGATGTGGTTCATCTATACAATGGAATATTACTCAGTCATCAGAAAGGATGAATACCCACCATTTGCACCAAGGTGGATGGACCAGGAGGGGATTATGCTAAGTGAAATTAAGTCAAGCAGAGAAAGACAATTATCATAAGGTTTGACTCCGATGTGGAATGGAAGGAATAGCATGTAACATTAGAAGAAGGAAGGGAAAAGTGAAGGGGGGGGAATGAGAGGGGGAGATGAACCATGAGAGACTATTGACACTGGGAAACAAAATGAAGGTTGCAGAAAGGGAGGGTAGGGGAATGGGTAATCCTGGTGATGGGTATTAAGGAGGGCACGTGTCATAATGAGCACTAGGGGTTATATGCAAGCAATGAATCATGGAACACTTAATCAAAAACAAATGAAGTACTGTAGGGTGACTAACATCATTTTAAAAAAGGAGAAAGATATGAAATCCATACAGGAAAACTGTCACTATTTGCAAATGACATGAAATCCCGAAAGATTCCACAAAAAAAAAAAAAACTGTTAATTTAAACAAATTCAAGAAAGCTGCAGGATATAAAGTCAATATACAGAGACCTGTTGTCTTTACTTTTTTTCAGATTTTATTTATTTATTTGAGAGGAAGAGAAAAAGCACATGCAGGGGTAGTGTCAGAAAGAGGGAGAAGCAGACCCTCGATAAGCGGGGAGCCCTACACGGGGCTCAATCCCAGAACTCTGGGATCATGACCTGAGCTGAAGGCAGACACGTCACCTATGGGGCCACCCAGATGACCCAACTTCTTGCATTTCTGTATACTGATGACACACTTTCGCAAAGAGAAATTAAAAAAGCAATGCCATTTACAATTGCATCAAAAAAAATCTAGGAATAAAAGTAACCAAAAATGCGAAAGACATAGTACACTCAACACATGGCAGAAAAGAAATGAAAAACATGTGTGTCGAGGGGGGCAGAATGTGTGGTTCAAAGATTTGGAAGGCAACACAAACAAATGGAAGCATACGCCATGCTCCTTAACTGGAAGAGTTAATTATGTGAACATGTCCATCGTACCCAAAGCAATCGACAGATGTGATGAAATCCCTATCTGAATTCCAGTGGCATTATTCAAGGAAATAGATAACAGTCCTCAAACTTGTATGGAATCACAAAAGGCCCCAAAAACGCAAAGCAACCTGAAGAAAGAAAGGTGCAGTCAACACACTCCTGGATTTCAAGCTAGATTACAAAGATGTTGTCATCAAAACAGGATGGTACTGGCATAAACACAGACCCAAGGTCAGTGGAACAGAACAGAAAGCTCACAAACTTACCCACACGTAGATGATCCTAACTTATGACACAGCAGCAGAAGATATGCCATGAGGGAAGGACTGTGTCTACAGTGAGCGGTAACAGCCAAACTGGACACTAAATGCAGAAGAATATAACTGGGTCAATTTCTTACACCACCAAAATTTTTAATGGATGAATGATTTGAAAATAAGACCTGAATCCATAAACCTCCAAGAAGACACAGGTACTAAGTCTCTCGACATAGGTTTTGGCAAAGAGTCTTCAGATCCGACACCAAACGCAAAGAAACAAAAGCAAAAATAAACAAGTGGAACAACTTCAAACTGAAATCTTCCACTTGGCAAAAGAAACCAGCAAAAACTTAAAAGGCCACTGACTCAATAAGAAAAAATATCTGCGAATCATATGTGTGAGAAGAGGCTAATATCCAAAATACACACAACACCCGTACAAATCAAAACAAAAAAAAAATCTGTATTAAAAAATGGGAGAATATGTGAATAGATACTTTCCAAAGATGGCACACAGGTGCCAACAGACAGAGAAAGTTATTCGACATCACTTAATATCGACAGGGAAACATCATCAAACCCACAATCGGCTATCCCCTCACAATTGTTGGAACAGCAATTTTCCCAGAGACAGACACCAGGTGGGGTCAAGGGTGTGCAGACAAGGAGACACTGTGCACTGTTGGTGGGAATGGAAATTGGTGCAGCCATTGTGACAAACGGTATGGAGGTTCCTGAAAAAATAAATACAACTACCACATGACCCAGTAATGGCTCTACAGAGTATTGATTTGGAAAACACAAAAATACTGCCTCAAAAAGACAGATGCACTCCCACATTCAGTGCAGCATTATTCACAAGAACCAGACATGGAAACACAGACCTTGGGGGCCTTATGCCAAGTAACTCAGACACAGAAAGACCAATACCAGATGCTCTCATGTACATTCCACGAGGAATAAACAAATACTGAACGCATAGATACTGAGAGCAGATTGGTAGGTGCCAGATTCGGAGATGGGGTGCTAGAAACGGGTGAAGGTGGTCAAAGTCTCAATGTTTGAGTGAGAAAATCCGACAGTCATGAAATGTTCTGTCCAGCATGGAGACTAAAACTAACCCTGCAGCATGGGGTATAGGTTTCCCTGCTCTTTGAAAGTACAGGGCTTCTGAGAAACCTTGCACAGCAGAAATGGTGTCAAGAAGGAATGACCATTAATTTACACGGAATATTAGACAGTGTGCTCAGACTCCAAAATTCCTCTCTTTGGCTTTTCTTAGGCCTCAGGACACAAGTTTCTAACGGAGGCCCAGCATAAATGAAGATAAAGCAGAAGCAGAGGCTCACAGACACCATTCAAAATGCTGGTGGCTGGATGCGGAGAGCGGATCCCAGCGGAAGGACCTGGTTGGGGTGCACGCCGCCTCTGTCGTGCTTCTCCCCAAAACAGATGCTGAACGCTATTCTCACTGTTCACCTTTTTTCATAAGAGGGAAATCCTCTTCAGGTCTCTTCCTCTTACTGAAGATGGGTAATAACATAGTTCTTTCAAGAAAGCCCAGTGTCTTACTGTGAACGTTTAAAAAGTGGGGGATACTTGTACTTGAGCATTGCTGAGGGAGGAGATGTGAAAGGTACTCCCAGACACAAACCTCAGCAGATCCACCGGGAAAGGCACTTTCCTCAGCATGCGGAACACGGACTACCTCCTACCCCCTGAGAAAACCTCTCCTTCCCCTCGATCAGGAAAACCCACAACAGATGGGATTTACCCCAATTCCTCCGTTCTCCAGCTCCTAATAGCTAATCCATCAGCAAATCCTGCGAGCTCCATCTTCAAAATGGACCCAGAATAGGTCTAACCACTCCATCCAAGGCCACCTGTCTGGTCCACAGTGCCTGAGATCCTGGAAAAGATTCGTCATTGACCTCCCTTGCCATCTTCAACCCTCTGTCATCTGTTCTCAACACTGTAGCCAGGATGGCCCAGTGAAACAGGGTCTCATGGGGTTATAGCCCTGGAATGGCTTTCTGACACCTCTCTGAGGTCATGTCCTAAGCTGTCTCCTGTGGCTACAGGTCCTTCTTGCTGCTCCTGGACATACCTGAAATTCTCCTGCCCCAGAGCCTTTGCACATGCTTTCCCTTCTGTTAAGAATGCTCTTGATGTGTTCTCACTCAACTTCGGAGAAGTCTGAATTGGAGTGACAGGAACAGAAGATGAGGCTGTGTGTTGGGTGAGGATGGCGGCCCAGAAGAAGGTTCTCTGCCAGCTCTCAGCCAGTGCCTCACTTGTCCTCAGCCAGGAACTTGCACACAGCCCTCACCTGTCACAACTCTCACCCAGGAGACCCACAGCCACCCCTGGAGCCCACCCTGAACACACCCTGCTGCAGAATGCATTCAGCTCTCCTCTAGGACCCCTGTCAGCTTTACCCAGACCTGGAACTCCCCCCTGTCTCCTGCAAAGCTCCCGGATTCCCCCTCTGCTTCCAAAATCACACTGACATAAAGCTTTCATGAGAAAGCTATAATGCTAACAAATGAAAGGTTCACACCTGCTTTCCCCTTCTGTTGCCTCTCTCTCCACCTTCTTTCCTACCTGTGCAAACTGTAAAATATCATTGGAACATGAACATGCTCTGAGACCTGAATCTTTCATTGCAGCTTTCTGAGGACTCCTTATGTGATAAGTAACTAGTGTATCCTACAACAGGGTGTTTCACATCTCTCATCTATAGAATAGTACAGCCCAAATCACTACAATTTTACCTCACTCTTCATGAAGCAGAACACTTTTTCCTTTCTTCTTTTACTTAAATTCCAGTTAGTTCACATGCCATGGAATATTCGCTTCAGGGGTAGGATTTAGTGATTCCTCACCTGCATACAGTACCCGGTGCTCATCACAAGTGCCCTCCTTAATACCCCTCACCCATTTAACTCTTCCCCCCATGCCCCTGTCCTGCAGCAACACTCAGTTTGTTCTCCAAGTTTGAGTCTATTTCCTTGTTTGCCTCTCTCATCACCCCTCCACTCTGTTCATCTGTTTTCTTTCTGAAATTCCACAAGCATGAGAGCATAGGATATTTCTCTTTCCTCAAATATTTTGCTTAGCTTAATACACTCTAGGTCCATCCACATCCTTGCAAAGGGTAAGATTTCATTCTTTTTGAAGCTGGGTCATATTCCATTATATATATGTATCCCACTTCTGCTTTATCCATTCATCAGTGCATAGACTTTGGGATTCTCTCCATAGTTTGGCTACTGTGGACATTGCTGCTATAAACATCATGGTGCATGTACCCCCTTTGAATCTGCATTTTTGTATCCTTTGGGTAAATACCTAGGAGAGCAATTGCTGGATCATGGGGTTGTTCAATGTTTAACTTTTTGAGGAACCCCCACACTGTTTCCTAGACTGGCTGCACCACTTTGCATTGCCACCAACAGGATGGGAGTGTTCCCCTTTAAGCAGAACATTATCTGCTGGCAATTTCATAAGATGAAGCAAAACCTCTGTGAGATGCACCCAGGGTCAGGCAAGCAGTTGCAGACTTCACCCCAAGGCTCCTGACGCCAAGCCCCTTGAAGCCACCAGCATGCCACTATCCAAAAGAATTCCCAGACTCTCCTTCTGACTCCACCACCAAAGAAACTACAGAGAGAATATGGCACCTCAAAATATCGAGATAATACATTTAGTAAAACTAGAAAGTCAAGCTCAACTTTTAAACAGGAACAGGCCGGTTTGGATAATTTTGAATTTTCCCTCCACCCTAATTTTAACTCTTCTGATGAATAAACTAATCAATGATGAAACATCACCTTTGTCAAATGACATCATCCAAGTCTGTATCAGATGAAAAAAAGCCACCTAACTCTAGATGCTTGCCACTCAACCATATCTTAGGCCCAATTGAATAAACACTGTTAGATGAAGGAACAAATTAGATGTTACAAACAGGCACAGAGTGAATCTCACCTCCCCTTTCTAATAAAAGATGGTTCCTAGGAAACAGATGGTCAAAATACATTTGTAAGCAATAAATGGACAGAGAAATTGTGATCCCCTGCAAAGTTCTACCTGCAGGGAAACTAAGTAATTCTTGTACCAAACCCAGAATGCTGACAGCTACTTCAATTTTACTTTGTGGCTCAACTAGAGAAAAGAGAAAAGCCCAGGAGGTTTTGGGATAAAGAGAGGTTTTACCTCCAGCCCTGACATAGATAGGACATTTTGCCAAACATACCTGTGCTTTCTCTGAACACTGGCGTCCTGTGACAAGCTGCCTCGCTGACTCCGATGCTGACGTTCAAAACCTTGGGGGTCTTGGAGCCAGACCAGAGAAGTGTTGTCAGCTGGGGACAAGAAGTCACCTCTGACCTAAAGCCTGCACACCTGCTTCGGTTTCTGGGCGAAGGGGCAACACATACTTGTTGTTTAGCAGTAATTATCTTCATTCTCAATAGACCAATGACCTTGCCTTTTCTGGAAGGCAGACTTACTCTTCTAAAGAAACCCTAAATTCGTCTATTCCCAATAAAACTAGAGTGGAACATTTATTTCTCACTTAAATAGAAAACACTGTTATTATCGACATTGCGTGAATGAACTTTTAAAAACATTTTAGAGAGAAAGGAAGAGACCTTAATTCAAACCCAAGTCAGGACAGCTTCCTGGGAGACACAATCTTCACCAAGAAGGGAGTGCTCCGGGGAAGGAACATTTGGGGCAGGCTTATATATTTTTTTCTGTTTTCTTTTAAGTACAGAGTTACACACCACAATGAGGATATTCTTAGATTCTAGAAAGTGACAGACTCTTTCTTATGTTTTCAGTATGTACATGTCAGTATGACTTTAATCTTATGGGAGCCAAAGAGGTTCTTTATTTTTTCTTATCTTTATGTTGGCATTTTTGGTTATTGTTTTCTTCTCGAAGCAGATGTACAACATGTGCTTGGGATAGTAATAGGGCCCATGCTTTCAGGTTTTGCCCAATCAATTTGAGCCGGGTAAAATGTTAAAGGATAGCTTCCCTGGGAGCCCAGGATCAGGGTCCACAGATGATATAAGATAAAAATTACTTTCATCATTATAATTACTCCTAAATGGAGGAATTTGAGACAAATGCACCTTTCACAACAGTACCAAGAATTCAAAATGAATCCCACAGAAGGCTACCTGCTCCATGGTCAGCACAGGTAACAGAAGTGTTCACAGTCTCTGGACTCCTGCCCTTCTCCTGCCCAAATCTATGAAGCACACAGACCACTTAAAATCAGAATTGTAGAACTGCTAGACACCTTAGAGATGTCTGGCACCATTCCCTTGGACTGCAGAATAAAACACAATAGCTCGTTGTCAGAAACTAATTTCAACATGAAGTGCCCCCTGGATGCACTAAGTTCTTTCTCTGCAAATGTTGACTAATGTAAGTGACAGTCATACCATATAAACACTACGATGGCTGGGAAGTCATCGTAGGTAAGGGAATATTTTAGCCATATTTATAAGCATTGGCTCACTTTGTAGAAGAGGCTGAGCTGAGTGTTTTTAAATACTATTTCAGACCTGTTTTACAGCACCCTCTGAACATACCAGAGCCTGAATGGACTAAAAAAGATAGTTGGTTTCAGTAACTTTAATACCAGAAAAATATTATACTGTCTCTATTCCTAAGGATCTTTGAGTATCTTACCCAGAGGTCCTCCACTGAGATAATGATCTTAATGATCACCATGGGCAGATGTGAAAAGGCCCGCTGAATTCGTTCCAGTTGTCCACATGACAAGAAAATCCTGATACTTGATAGGTTTCCAGATTGAGAAGACCAGAGATAAGAGGGAAATAGTACCCTGTATGGAACAACAAGCGATTTGGAGTCAGTTTGGGGATCCCACTTAGGTTTCTGACACTAAAATCCTCTGTGACTCATATCATCCGAGTCCCTTTCTAACCGTCTGAAAATGTGCCTAAAAATATCTACACCCTAGTTGGGAAGTTTAAGAGGCAGAATGCTACAAAGAGCCAGTATGATGTCTCTCAAGAACAAGATCTCAGGAAGCCATAATTGCTATTGGGTCTATTGCTTTTCCAGAATAAAGTACACATGTTGAATCCATATTTCGAATAGATGACTCACCAGATGATTTTCAAACCTGAAGGAATGCCAAGAAGTCACTCTTGTGTCATAGTTCACTCAGAAATCATGTTGTTGGACTGGTGAGGATGATACGATAGCAACGTCATCACTAAGAGTGGGGAGCTTCTAATTTCCATACGGCCATGTTGACCCCCTTAGCTCAAAGCCACCAGAGAGGGCAGCTGGGTAGTGGGCACCGTCATCATTATGAGTGGGCAGCTTCCCATTTCCATATGGCCATGTTGACCCCCTTAGCTCAGGACCACCAGAAAGGACAGCTGAGGGGGACCACAGGCCAAGCCTGCCAGGTGTGGCTGGGGCAGGCAGAACTCTGACTTAAGGCTCATCTCCTGTCTAGGTTATTATAATGCTCTTCACAAAGAAAGTGCCATTGTGTGTGAGCCCTCATGTAGAAAAGGTTCAGAATTTCCATTGAGATTCCCTCTTTGACCTTTAGGATATGTAGCAAAGTTCCATTTAATTTTAAACATTGAAGGACTTCTTGATTTTCTTTTCGCTATGACTGTGGCTCAATTCCGCAGTGGTCTAAGAATAGAATCTAGTTAATTTCAGGGTTTAACATTTGTAGACTTGATTCTTGGCCCCACCTATCATCTATTTGGGTAAAGAGTCTATGACCACTTGAAAATAATATATTCTGCACTTATTATGGAATGTTCCCTATATGTCAATTAGGTCACATTTGTTACCAATGTTTTGTCTGCTTTTTCTTTCAGATATTGAGAAAGGTATATTAAAATCTACAAACAATGATGCTCTATTTATTGTGACATCAGAGAATCTACCAGTGTTTTAAGGCAAGAGAAACAAAAAGGATAAGAATTGAGGGGATAATTGTGACTATTCACAGATAATACGATTGTGTACATAGAAAATCAAAAACAGTGTTTAAATATCATATTAGAATTAAAAATGCAATTTAAAATAATAATAATAATAATAATAATAATAATAATAATAATAAAAGAGGTTTCCTGGGAAACAGATGGTCAAAATACATTTGTAAGCAATAAATGGGCAGAGAAATTGGATTGTAGCTTCCCATTGGACAGTTTCTGAAGAAAACGTAGAACCTGTCAATCTTGGGGTATGACATAGGGTGCACTAACCATTTAAAAGAATTCAGTGGGACTTCATAAAAATGTGACATTTGTAAGCAATAAATGGACAGAGAAAATGGATTGTAGCTTCCCATTGGACAGTTTCTGAAAGAAAACGTAGAACCTGTCAATCTTGGGGTAGGACATAGGGTGCACTAACCATTTAAAAGAATTCAGTGGAACTTCATAAAAATGTGACATTTCTCCTTATCTTATGACCATAAGAAAATGAAAAAGTGAACCGCAGGCTGGGAAGTAAAGATTTGCAATACACACACTGACAAAGACTTGTCAATAAAGAATTCCTGCTCATCAACCATAGAGTCTATTTATAAACGAATACTTCACAAAAGATTGACTGATGGCCAATAAGAACAGGAAAGGGTGCTCTACAGTATTATTTTCAGGAACAGCAAAGCCTTTCCTAAAATGAAAACATACAAACAAACCAGTATTCCCTAGATGGATGACGTCCTTATTTCTGAGGACAGCTTGAAGAACAGACTAGCATCAAAGTAAAGTGATGGAATTCCTGACACTCAGAGGATGGACAATTAACCTCAAACTACAGTACAATTTCTAGGCATCATTTGTTCCTCTGAAGGCAGACAACTAGCACACCCCTTCCTCCACCACACAGGTTGCTTCCCAACCCCTACCATAAACGAAGAAGATGAGAAACAGATAGGACTAGTAGGAAATAGTAAAAATCACATGTGGGGATTATCCTGAAACACACTGATCACATAACTAGTGTAAGGAAGTGTAGGGAACTGACAAGGACAGAGACTCAAGAGGTACTTCTTTGGGAAATGCTGTCTGAAATCGTCACACCTTGGTACCAGCTAATGAGGGCTCTGACCATACCCTAGGGTTTGCTCACAAGGTTCTGCAACACCATCGCTGAGGACTGAAACTCTTCAAGACCTCAAAGCTTGCCTGATTGACTATTGGACTAAGAGATTCCCATGTTCTGAAAACAGATACCAACTCATTGAAAGGTTCACCTGGGCTCTCTCGGAAGCCCTACAAGGAGCTGAACCATTCACTGAAAATCAATTACACACACACACACACACACACACACACACACACACACACACACACCTGTCATTTCAGCAATTACTTAAACATTCAAGGTTCTTCCTACCTTTTCTTTTTCACATTGATATTTATACTCACATGAAATGTCATCATTTCTAATGAACACTGATGTCAAAATAGAGATCCATTGACACAATATTTACAAAATGGAACTTCCCTGCTGTCATTTTCAATATAGCGCGTTTAAAGTTCATACATATTTTAGGTTTTTGGTAACTTATACAGGAGAAGATCAGCATTGAAAAACTCTGAATACTTGACAATGAGTTTTAAGCCTAGAGAACAAAAATTGTCCAATTTCATAGATAATAAGGAACCAAAGGGAAAGCATGGAAGCTGTAGTCGAATAATTTTACACATATGCATCCTCTCTTATTCTACTACTGAGGGGCGTGTTTTATTACCACTATGCATGCATCAATTGTCTTCCACGTGCACCTTCACAGGTATAATGAATTACTACAGTAGAATGAAATGTCTGGGAACTACTTGGCGGCATCTATAATGAACAATGAAATGTCTATCTTATATTTGGTGAACTTCCACTGTCTGTCCCTTTAGATGATGGACCCTAAACAGAAGGGGGAATGAACCACGAGAGACTATGGACTCTGGGAAACAAACTGAGGGCTTCAGAGGGGAGAGGGGTGGGGGATTGGGATGGGCCAGTGATGGGTATTAAGGAAGGTACATATTGCATGGAGCACTGGGTGTTATATGCAAATAATGAATCATGGAACACTACATCAAAAACTAAGGAAATACTGTATAGTGACTAACATATCATAATAACAAATTATTAGTAGAAAAAAATTAAAGGTAAAAAAAACCAATACAGCTTTTCTGTTTCAAGAACAATCACAATTGAGAAAAAACTAACTTAAATCCCTAAAGCAAAACACAGACCAAGTTCCATTTCACTCCCCTTTATTCACATTCTCTGTGGGTTCTAAGCTATTTCCCTACCTCCTTTCCTGCTCAGCAGGGAGCCCGGGCTCAATCCCAGAACCCTGGGATCATAACCTGAGCCAAAGGCACATGCTTAACTGGCTGAGCCAGCCAGGAGCCCCAGCTCCATGTTTTTCTTAAGCAAAAGGACACTTTCTCACAATGCCTTCACATGACTTCACATGGTACCAGAGACCTGCATTTGCTTCTAGGAGGTTGCAGATGAAGGCAATTGCAAACTCTCACAGTGGTTTATCAAATACAATGACCTGCCTGGTGACAGTGAAACCCTTATGAGCCCACGAGAGGGTGCTGTGACACTCAGCTGTGGCTGGGCTGGCACATAGAACCAAATCCATTTCCCTGCCTGATGTCTGTGAGGAACAGATGCCCCCACTGTGAATGAGACCCTGTCACTGAGCTGTCCAGAGATGACCATCCTCACGGAGGATGAGGATAAAGGACAATGCCTGAGGAGACCTCATCTGTCTCTTATCTTTTTATATTTTTGACAGTGGACAAATCACTGCCTAGGAGTCCCCAACTACCTTAGTCTCATCTGTGAATGACCAAGAGGTTTTACAAAACACTTAAGATTTTCACCTCACAAATGGCCACAACCACTTACCATAGGGATTCAACATTAAGCAAAGATACTGTTCGTTGGAAGAGAGGTCCTGCCCACTGTTGTTTCTCACTTATATGCTCATCTTCCTTACCTCATGGTAACATAACCACCTTGATTCCTGCTTCCATCTTCAGGAAGGCTGAGGTGACTTGAAGGGCATTACCCTGACATCGTTCTTTCTTAGCAATAAGATGTGGACATTTCCCTAGTCCTACACACCCAAAGTTGAATTGGAATCAGGATTGAGGAGGCTGATGAGAGTTGAAGGTGTTTTCCTGTACAGGGTGGTTTATTACCAATAAGGATGGGTCAGAGTCCTCGAAATTCCAGAACCTTTTCATTAATGCTTCCTACTCCTGAAAGATGATGTACTTTGGTCTTTCCCTGCATAGTGTGGAGACTCAGAGAAAAGTGCTTAGCCCTTTCGTCAGACTTCCAGGACCACCTTGGGGCTGGCTTCCATATTCAGAAAGGATGATGTTAGGGCTAAGAGGGTTCCTGTACACTGTTATTTCTTACAGATAAGTGTATGGCATTTTTGTTACATTGCCAGAACCACTTAGTGCTGGGCTTGCCGTCCTCCTGGGGACAAACCCTAACCCTAGTCAGCCCCCAAGGGGCCCCTCCCAAGGGGCCTGGCACCACAACGCCAGGGATTGGGGACCGCCGAGGCCAGCGCCTAAGTCTCCCTGCCGCCCCACAGCAACCCGGGCTGCTAAGGGCGCCGCCAGTCATTCAGGGCGAGAGAATGGGCAGGGCCCTCCAAGCCCCGGCGACATTCAAAGGCCCCCCGCGCCAAAACGCTTGGGCCCACACTCCCTCTCGCCAGCACCTTCACCTCGGCCTGCCCCTCCGCCTGCTGTAGAGCTGGGGGAACGGGCCTGCTGGACTCCTGGGGGCTAACACTTACCCTAGGTCGGCCCCCGAGAGGCCCCTCCCAAGGAGCCTGGCACCGCAATGCTGGGGATTTGGGACCCCCGAGCCCCAGTGCTGGACTCACTCTGCCACCCCACAAGCACCCAGGGCGCTAGGGGCGTTGCCAGTCATTCAGGAAGTGAGAACGGGCAGGGCCCTCCTATCCCCCTGCAACGTTCGAAGGCCCCCCGTGAAAAAACTCTGGCTCCCACGCTCCTGCTTGCCAGCGCCCTCACCTCGGCCCACCCCCCGCACGGTGCAGAGCTGGTGGATGAGGCCTGCCCTCCTCCTGGAGGCTATCCATAACCCTAGGTTTGCCCCTGAGGGGCCCCTCCATAGGGGCTTGGCACCGCAATGCTTGGGATTGGGGACCCCCGAGTCCCAGTGCCGGACTCATCATGTTGCCCCGCCGCCACCTGGGCCGCTAGGAGCACTGTCGGTCATTCATGGAGGGAGCACAGGCAGATCCCTCCAAGCCCCTGGTGACATTCGAAGGCCCCCCGCGCCAAAACGCTTGGGCCCATGCTCCCGCTCGCCTATGCCCTCACCTCGGTCCGCCCCTCCGCTCACAGCACAGCCAGTGGATTGGGACTGCCATCCTCCTGGGTGTTACCCTAACCTTTGGTGGGCCCCCGAGGGGCCCATCCCAGGTTCCTATTGCCCCAACACGGGGAATTTGGGAATCCCGAGCCCCAGCGCCCGACTCACCCTCCTGCCCTACCGCCACCTGGACCGCTAGGGGCACCGCCGGTCATTCAGGGAGGGAGAAGGGGCAGGGCCCTCCAAGACTCCAGCGACCTTCGAAGGCCCCCCGCACCAAAACGCAAGGGCCCACGCTCCTGCTCGCCAGCGCCCTTACCTCGGCCATCCCCTCAGCTCGCCACACAGATGGCGGATCGGGCCTGTGGGCCTTCTGGGGGCTAACCCGAACCCTAGGTCGACTCCCTAGTGGCCCCTCCCAAGGGGCCTGGCGCCGCAATGAGGAGGATTGGGGACTTCTGAGCCCCAGCGCCGGACTCACCATGCCTCCCACCGCCACCTGGGCCACAAGGGGCACCACCAGTCATTCAGGGCGGGAGAACGGCAGGGCCCTCCGAGCCCCCAGCGACTTTCGAAGGCCCCCTGCCTCAAAGCGCTTGGGAACACGCTCCCATTCACCATCGCCCTTACCTCGGCCTGACCCTCCTCTCGCCGTACAGCCCACGGATCAGGCCTCCCAGCCTCCTGGGGGCTAACCCTAACCCTAGGTAGGCCCCCCAGGGGCCCATCCCAAAGGGCCTGGCGCAGCAACGCCGGGATTTGGGACTACTGAGCCCCAGCGCCGGACTCACCCTGCAGCTCAGCCACCACCCGGGCCGCTAGGGGAGCCGCCGGTCATTCAGTGCGGGAGAACCGGTAGGGCCCTCTGAGCCCCCAGAGACCTTTGAAGGCTCCCCACGACAAAACGCTTCGGCCCACGCTCCCACTCGCCAGCGCCCTCACCTCGGCCCACCCCTTCGCTGCACACCCGGCTGATAGGGACTGCCGACCTCCTGGGGCCTAAGCCTAACCCTAGGTCGGCCCTCCAGGGGCCCGTCCCAAGGGGCCTGGCGCCGCAACCCCGGGTATTGGGGACCCCTGAACCCCAGCGCTGGACTCACTGTGTTGCCCCGCCGCCACCCGGGCCGCTAGGAGCACTGTCGGTCATTCAGGGAGGGAGTACGGGCAGATCCCTCCGAGCCCCTGGCGACCTTCGAAGGCCCCCCCACGCCAAAACGCTTGGGCCCATGCTCCCGCTCCCTGTGCCCTTACCTCGGTCCGCCCCTCCGCTCGCTGCACAGCTTGTGGATCGGGACTGCCAGCCTCCTGGGTGTTACCCTAACTTTGGTGGGCCCCCGAGGGGCCCATCCCAGGTTCCTATTGCCACAATACCGGGGATAGGGGACCCCCGAGCCCCAGCGCCGGACTCACCCTCCCGCCCTACCGCTCCCTGGGCCGCTAGGGGCACCGCCAGTCATTCAGGGAGGGAGAACGGGCAGGGCCCTCCGAGCCACCGGCGACTTTTGAAGGCCCCCCACACTAAAACGCTTTGGGCCCACGCTCCCGCTCACCTGTGCCCTTACCTCAGTCCGCCACTCCGCTCGCCGCACAGCTGACGGATCGGGCCTCCCAGACTCCTGGTGGATAACCCTAACCCTAGGTAGGCCCCCTAGGGGCCCATCCCAAGGGGCATGGCGCTGCAACGCCAGGGATTGAGGACTCCCGAGCCCCAGCGCCGGACTCACCCTGCAGCTCCGCCACCACCCAGGCTGCTAGGGGAGCCGCCGGTCATTCAGTGCGGGAGAACGGGTAGGGCCCTCTGAGCCCCCGGAGACCTTTGAAGGCTCCCCACGACAAAACGCTTCGGCCCACGCTCCCACTCGCCAGCGCCCTTACCTCGGCCCTCCCCTCCACTCGCCGCACAGCTGGCGGATCGGGCCTGCGGGCCTTCTGGGGGCTAACCCGAACCCTAGGCCTACCCCCTAGTGGCCCCTCCCAAGGGGCCTGGCACCGCAATGACGAGTATTGGGGACTCCTGAGCCCCAGCGCCAGACTCACCATGCCCCCACCGACACCTGGGCCACAAGGGGCACCACCGGTCATTCAGGGCGGGAGAACGGCAGGGCCCTCCAAGCCCCCAGCGACTTTCGAAGGCCCCCCGCGCCAAAGCGCTTGGGACCACGCTCCCACTCGCCATCGCCCTTACCTCGGCCTGCCCCTCCGCTCACCGCACAGCCAGCGGATTGGGCCTCCCAGCCTCCTGGGGGCTAACCCTAACCCCATGTAGGCCCCCTAGGGGCCCATCCCAAGGGGCCTGGAGCCGCAACACAAGGGATTGGGGACAACTGAGCCCCAGCGCCAGACTCACTGTGCCGCCCCACTGCCACCCAGGCCCCTAGCTGCACCGCCGGTCATTCAGGGCGTGAGAACAGGCAGGGCCCTCCGAGCCACGGGCGACCTTCGAAGGCACCCCGCATCAAAACGCTTGTGCCCACGCTACCGCTTGTCAGCGCCCTCACCTCAGCCCGCCCCTCCACTCACCGCAAAGCTGGCTGATCTGGCCTGACGGTCTCCTGGGGGCTAACCCTAACCCTAGATTGGCCCACGAGGTGCCCCTCCCAAGGCACCTGCTGCTGCAATGCCGGGGATTGTGGACCCCTGAGCCCCAGCACCGGACTCACCTTGCTTCCCCGCCACCAACCGGGCTGGTAGAGGCGCTGCTGGTCATTCAGGGAGGGAGAACGGGCAAGGCCCCCTTAGCCCCTGGCGACCTTCGAAGGCTACTCGCGCCAAAACGCTTGGGCCCATGTTCCCGCTCGCCAGCACCCTCATCTCGGCCCGCCCCTCCGCTCGCCACACAGCCGGCAGATCGGGCCTGCCGGCCTCCCGGGGGCTAAACCTAACCCTAGGTCCGTCCCCAAGGGGTCCCTCCCAAAGGCCCTGGCGCCGCAAAGCCGGGGATTGGGGAACCCCGAGCCCCAGTGCCACACTCTCCCTGCCGCCCCGCTGCCAACCGGGCCACAAGGGATGCCGTCGGTCATTCAGAGCAGGAGAATGGGCAGGGCCCTCCAAGCCCCTGGTGACCTTTGAAGGCGCCTCGTGCCAAAATGCTTGGGCCCACATTCCCCGCTGGCCAGTGCTCTCATCTCAGCCCGCCCCTCCGCTCGTCGCACAGCTGGCAGATCGGGCCTACTGGCCTCCTGGGGGTAACCCTAACCCTAGGTCGACCCCCGAGCGGGCCTTCCCAAGGGGCCTGGCGCAGCAACGCCGGATTTTGGGGACCCCGAGCTCCAGCGCTGGACTCACCCTGCCGACCCGACACCACCGGAGCCGCTAGGGGCGCCACCAGTCATTCAGTGCGGGAGAACAGGCAGGGACCTTCAAGCCCCTGGCGACATTTGAAGGCCGCACTTGCGAAAATGCTTGGGCCCACGCTCCTGCTCCCCAGCACCCACATCTTAGCCCACTCCTCCACTTGCCGCACAGGCTGTAGATCAGGCCTGTCGGCATCCTGGGGGCTAACCCTAACACTTGGTCGGCCCACGAGGGGCCCCGCCCAAGGAGCCTTGCGCCGCAACACCGGGGATTGGGGACACCCGAGCCCCAGCGCCAGACTCTCCCTGCTGCCCCACCGCCAACTGGGATGGTAGGGGCACCACCGGTCATTCAAGGAGGGAGAAGGGGCAGGGCCCTCTGAGCCCCAGGCAACCTTCGAATACCTCCCTCGCTAAAACGCTTGGGCCCAACTTCCCCATCGCCAGCACCATCACCTTGGCCCTCCCCTCCGCTCACCACACAACCGGCTGATGAGGCCTGCAGGCCTCCTGTGGGCTAACCCTAACCCTAGGTCGGCCCTCGAGGGGCCCGTCCGATGGGGCCTGGCGCCACAACGCCTGGGATTGCTGACACCCGAGCCCCAGCGCTGGACTAACCGTGCCACCCTGCCGCCACGCGGGCCGCTAGTGGCGCTGCCGGTCATTCAGGGTGGGAGTACGGGCGGGGCCCTCCGAGCCCCCAGCGACTTTCGAAGGACCCCATGCCAAAACGCTTGGGCCAATGCTGCCGCTCGCCAGCGCCCTCACCTCGGCCCGCCCCTCCGCTCTCCAAACAGCGGGCGGATCAGGCCTGCTGGACTCCTAGGGGCTAACCCTAACCATAGGTCGGCCCCCGAGGGGCATATCCCAAGGGGCCTGGCTCCGCAACACAGGGCATTGGGGATCCCCGTGCCCCAGTGCCGGACTCACCGTGTCACCCCGCTGCTACCCGGGCCACTAGGGGTGCCGCCGGTCATTCAGGGCGGGAGAACGGGCAGGGCCCTCCGAGCCTCCGGCGACCTTTGAAGGCCCCCCGCGCCAAAACGTTTGGACACACGCTCCCACTTGCTAGCGCCCTCACCTCGGCCCACCCTTCGCTGCACACCCGGATGATAGGGACTGCCGACCTCCTGGGGCCTAAGCCTAACCCTAGGTCGGCCCTCGAGGGGCCCATCCCAAGGGGCCTGGCGCCGCAACCCCGGGTATTGGGGACCCCCGAACCCCAGCGCTGGACTCACTGTGTTGCCCTGCCGCCACCCGGGCCGCTAGGAGCACCGTCGGTCATTCAGGGAGGGAGTACGGGCAGATCCCTCCGAGCCCCTGGCGACCTTCGAAGGCCCCCCCGTGCCAAAACGCTTGGGCCCATGCTCCCGCTCCCTGTGCCCTTATCTCGGTCCGCCCCTCCGCTCGCTGTACAGCTTGTGGATCGGGACTGCCAGCCTCCTGGGTGTTACCCTAACCTTTGGTGGGCCCCCGAGGGGCCCATCCCAGGTTCCTATTGCCACAATACCGGGGATAGGGGACTCCCGAGCCCCAGCGCCAGACTCACCCTCCCGCCCTACCGCCCCCTGGGCCGCTAGGGGCACCGCCAGTCATTCAGGGAGGGAGAACGGGCAGGGCCCTCCGAGCCACCGGAGACTTTTGAAGGCCCCCCGCACCAAAACGCTTTGGGCCCACGCTCCCGCTCACCTGTGCCCTTACCTCAGTCCGCCACTCCGCTCGCCGCACAGCTGGCGGATTGGGCCTCCCAGACTCCTGGTGGATAACCCTAACCCTAGGTAGGCCCCCTAGGGGCCCATCCCAAGGGGCATGGCGCTGCAACGCCAGGGATTGAGGACTCCTGAGCCCCAGCGCCGGACTCACCTTGCTGCCCCGCCACACCCGGGCCACTAGGGGAGCCAATTGTCATTCAGGGCGGGAGAACAGATAGGGCCCTCTGAGCCCCTGGAGACCTTTGAAGGACCCCCGCGACAAAATGCTTCGGCCCACGCTCCCGCTCGCCAGCGCCCTCACTCGGCCCACCCCTCCACTCGCCGCACAGCTGGCGGATGGGACCTGCCGGCCTCCTGGGGGCTAACCCTAACCCTAGGTCGTCCCCCGAGGGGCCAGTCCAATGGGGCCTGGCACGACAACGCCTGGGATTGCTGACCCCTGAGCCACAGAGCCGGACTCACCATGCCGCCCCCCCGCCACACGGGCCGCTAGCGGCACCATCGGTCATTCAGGGCGTGAGAACAGGAAGGGCCCTCCGAGCCACGGGCGACCTTTGAAGGCCCCCCTCAACAAAACGCTTGTGCCCACACTCCCACTTGTCAGCGCCCTCACCTCGGCCTGCCCCTCCGCTCACCGCAAAGCTGGCCGATCAGGCCTGCTGGCTTCCTGGGGGCTAACCCTAACCATAGGTCAGCCCATGAGGGGCCCCTCCCAAGGCACCTGGCGCCGCAACGCCAGGGATTGTGGACCCCCAAGCCCCAGCGCCAGAGTCACCCTGCTGCCCCGTTGCCACACGGTCCGCTAGGGGTGCCATTGGTCATTCAGGGCGGGAGAAGGGGCAGGGCCCTCTGAGCCCCAGGCAACTTTCGAAGGCCCCCCGCGCCAAAACGCTTGGGCCCATGCTCCCACGCGCCAGCGCCCTCACCTTGGCCCGTCCCTCCGCTAGACTCACAGCCAGCGGATCGGGCCTGCCGGCCTCCTGGGGACTATCCCTATTCCTAGCTTGGCCCACTAGGGGCCCTTCCCAAGGGGCCTGGCGCAGCAATGCTGGGGATCGGGAACCCCCGATCCCCAGCGCCAGACTCACCCTACTGCCCCGCTGCCACCCGGGCTGGTAGGGGCGCCGCCGGTCATTCACGGCGACAGAATGGGCAAGGCCCTCCGAGCCCCCGGCAAACATCGAAGTCCCCCCACGCCAAAACGCTTGGGCCCTCGCTCCCGCTCTCCAGAGCCCTCACCTCGGCCCACCCCTCCGCTCAACGCACAGCTGGCGGATAGGGCCTGCTGGCCTACTGGGGGCTAACCCTAACCCTAGTTCTGTCCTCAAAGGGCCCCTCCCAAGGGGCCTGGCGCCATAACGCCGGGGATTGGGGAACCCCGTGCCCCAGCGCCGGACTCACCCTGCCGCCCCGCCGCCACCCGGGCCGCTAGGGTTGCCGCTGGATATTCAAGGCTGGAAAACGGGCAGGGCCCTTTGAGCCCCCGGCAAACTTCAAAGATACCCCGCGCCAAAACGCTTGAACCCAGGCTCCCGCATGCCAGCGCCCTCACTTTGTCCTGCCCCTCCGCTCACCGGATAGCCAGTGGATCAGGCCCGCCGGGCTTCTGGTGGCTAAACCTAACCCTAGGTCAGCCCCCGAGGGGCCCCTCTGATGGGGCCTGGCGCCACAACGGCTGGGATTGCTGACCCCGAGCCCCAGCGCGGGACTAACCGTGGCACCCCGCCGCCACCCCCGGTTGCTAGGAGCACCATCAGTCATTCAGGGCGGGAAAACAGGCAGGGCCCTCCAAGGCCCTGGTGACCTTCGAAGACCCCCGTGCCAAAACGATTGGGCCCAAGCTCCTGCTCGCCTGTGCCCATACCTTGCACCACCCCTCCGCTCGCCGCATAGCTGGCGGATCGGGCCTGTGGGCCTCCTGGGGGCTAACTTAACCCAAGGTCGACCCCCAAATGGCCCTTCCCAAGGTCCTGGCGACACAACGCCGGGCATTGGGGACCCCCGAGACCCAGTGCCAGACTCACCCTGCTGCCCCGCTGCCACCAGTACTGTGAGGGGCACCGTCGGTCATTCAGGGAGGGAGAACGGGCAGGACCCTCTGAGCCCCTGGCGACCTTCTAGGACCCTCCCTCTAAAACTTTGGTCCCACATTCCCACTCGCCAACGCCCTCATCTCAACCTGCCCCTCCGCTCGCCACACAGCCGGCAGACCGGGCTTCCCGGCCTCCTGGGGGTAACCCTAACCCTAGGTCGGCACCTGAGGGGGCCCTCCCAAGAGGCCTGGGGCTGCAATGCTGGGGATTGGTGACCCCCGAGCAGCAGCGCCGGACTCACTTTGCTGCTCCACTGCCACCGGGGCCGCTAGGGGCCCCTATGGTCATTTAGGGAGGAAGAACAGGCAGGGCCCTCCAAGTCCCCAACGACCTTCGAAAGCCCCCCCAGGCAAAACGCTTCACCCAACACTTCCGTTCCCCAGTGCCCTCACCTCGGTCCGCCCCTCCGCTCGCCGCACAGCCGGTGGATTGGGTCTGCCGGCCTCCTGTGGGCTAACAGTAATGCTTGGTCGGCCCCCTAGAGCCCTTCCGAAGGGGACTGGCACCCCAACGCCGAGGACTGGGGACCCCGAGCCCCAGCGCCAGACTCACCCTACCACCCCTCCTCTAACTGGGCCGCTAGGGTAGCCGCCTGTCATTCAGGGCGGAAGAACGTGTACGGCACTTCGAGCACTCGGCAACCTTCGAAGGACCCCCCCACGAAAACTCCTGGGCCCGGGCTCCTGCTTGCCAGTGGCCTCACCTCCGCCCGACACTCCGCTCGCCGTACAGCTGGCGAATCGGGCCTGCCGGCCTCCTGGGTGCTAACCCTAACACTAGGTCGCACCCAAGGGGCCCCTCCCAAGGGGCCTGGCGCTGCAACAACGGGGATTGGGGACCCCCGAGCCCTAGCGCCGGACTCACACTGCTGCCCCTCTGCAACCCGGGCCGCTAGGTGTGCCGTCGGACATTCAGTGTGGTAGAAAGGGGAAGGACGCTCTGAGCCCCCGACTACTTTCGAATTCCCCCCCACGCCAAAACGCTTGTGCCCATGCTTCCGCTCGACAGCGCCCTCACCTCAGCCTGCCCCTCTGCTCGCCACACAGCCGGCAGATCAGGTCTGCCGGCCTTCTGGGGGCTAACAGTAATGCTTGGTCGGTCCCCTAGAGCCCTTCCGAAGGGGCCTGGCGCCCCAACGCCGAGGATTGGGGACCCTGAACCCCAGCGCCTGACTCACCCTACTGTCCGTCCTCTACCCGGGCTGCTAGGGTAGCCACCAGTCATTCAGGGCGGAAGAACGTGCAGGGCCCTCTGAGCCCCCGGCGACCTCTGAAGGCCCCCGGCACCAAAACGCTTGACTCAAGCACCTGCTCGCCAGCACCCTCATCTCGGACCACCCCTCTGCTCCTTGCGGAGTGGGCGGATCAGGACTGCTGGCCTCCTGGGGGCAAACTCTAACCCTAGGTCGGCCACCGAGGGGGCCATCCCAAGGTGCTTATCGCCGCAACGCCTGGGATTGGGGACCCCCGAGCCCCAGCGCCAGACTCTACCCTGCTGCCCTGCCACAACCCGGGCCGCTAGGCGTGCTGCCGGACATTCAGGGCGGGAGAACGGGCAGGGCCCTCCGAGCCCCTGGCGACCTTCGAAGGCTGCCTGCGCCAGAACACTTGGGTCCACGCTCCGGCTCACCAGCGGCCTCCGCTCGGCCAGCACTTCCGCTCTCCACACAGCCGGCGGATCCGGCCTGAGAGCCTCCTGGGGGCTAACCCTAACCCTAGGTCGGTTCCCAAGAGGCCTGGCACCGCAACGCGGGGGATTGGGTACCCACGAGCCCCAGCGCTGGACTCAACTTGCCGCCCCCAGGCCACCCGAGCCGCTAGGGTCGCCGCCGGTCATTCAGGGCAAGAGAACGGGCAGGGCCCTCCGAGCCACTGGTGACCTTCGAAGGCACCCGTGCCAAAATGCCTGGGCCCACACTCCCGCTCGCCAGAGCCCTCACCTCAGCCTGCCCCTCTGGACGCCACACAGCCGGCGGGTCGGGCCTGCCAGCTTCCTGGGGACTTACACTAAGCCTAGGTCGGCCCCGGAGGGGCCCCTCCCAAGGTGCTGGTGCCACGACGCTGGGGATTTGGGACCCCCAAGCCCAAGCACCGGACTCACCCTGCCCCCCCTCTTCCACCCAGGCCCCTAGGATAACCGAGGATCATGCAGGGCGGGAGAACCGGCAGGGCCCTCAGAGCCCCCGGGAAATTTCGAACGCCGCACGCGCCAGAACGCTAGGGCCCACGCTCCCGCTCACCAGCGGCCTCACCTCGGCCAGCGCTTCCGCTCTCCACACAGTCGGCGGATCGGGCCTGCCAGCCTCCTGGGGACTAACACTAACCCTAGGTCAGCCCACGAGGGGACCCTCCCAAGGGGCCTGGGACCGCAACGCCGGGTTGGGGACCCCGAGCCCCAGTGCCGGACTCACCCTGCGCCCCACCACCACCCAGGCTGCTTGGGGCGCCACCGGTCATTCAGGGCGGGAGAACAGGCAGGGCACTCTGAGTCTTCGGCGACCTTCGAAGGCCCCCCATGCCAAAATGCTTGGGCCCACGCTCCCGCTCGAAGCGCCCTCACCTCGGGCCACCCTTCCACTCGCCGCACAGCAGGCGGATCGGGCCTTCTGGCATCCTGGGTGCTAACCCTAAACCTAGGTCGACCCCTGAGGGGCCCCTCTTAAGTGCCCTTGCACCGCAACGCCGGGGATTGAGAACCCATGAAACCCAGCGTCGGACTCACCACGCCTCCCCATCGCCACCTGGGCCGCTATGGGCGCCGTCGGTCTTTCAGGACGGAAGGACGGGCAGGGCCCTCCGAGCCCCTGGCGACCTCGAAGGCCCCCCAAGCCAATACGCTTGGGTGCACGCTCTCGCTCGCCAGCGACCTCATCTCGGCTCACCCCTCCATTCACCTCACAGCCAGCGGATCAGACCTGCAGGCCTCCTGGGGGCTAACACTAACCCTAGTTGGCCGCAGAGGGGCCTCTCCCAACAGGCCTCGTGCCGGAACGCCCGTGATTTTGGACCCCCGAGCCCCAGCGCCAGACTCACCCTGCCGCCCCGCCTCCACCTGGGCCGATAGGGGCGCCGCCGGTCATTCAGGGCGGGAGAACGGGCAGGGCCCTCTGAGCCCCCTGCAACATTCAAAGGCCCCCCGCCCCAAAACGCTTAGGCCCATGCTCCTTCTCGCCAGCGCCCTCACCTCTGCCCGTGCCTCCGCTCGCGGCACAGCTGGCGGATCGGGCCTGCTGGCCTCCTGGGGGTTAAACCTAACCGTATGTTGGCCCACGAGGGCCCCTCCAAAGGGGCTTGGCACTGCAAAGTGGGCATTGGGGACCACCGAGCCCCTGTGCAAGACTCAACGTGCCGCCCCTCCTCCACCCTGGCCTATAGGGGCACTGCCGGTCATTCAGGGCGGGAGAACGGACAAGGCCCTCAGAGCACCCGGAGACCTTCGAAGGCTCCCCACGCCAAAACGCTTGGGCCCATGCTCCCACTCGCCAGCAGCCTCACCTCGGCCCGCCCCTCCGCTCGACGCACACCTGGCTGATCGGGCCTGATGGCCTCCTGGGAGCTAACCCAAACCATACGTCGCCCCTTGAGGGGCCCCTCCCAAGGGGCCTGGCACCGCCACGCCGGGGCTTGGGGACCCCCGAGCACCAGCGCAAGACTCACCCTGCCTCCTCGCCGTGACCCTGCCCGCTATTAGCGCCGTCCTCATTCAGGGCGGGAGAACAGGCAGGGGCCTCCGAGCCACCAGCAACTTTCGAAGCCCCCCCCGTAACAAAACGCTTGTGCCCACGCTCCCGATGGCCAGCGCCCTCACCTTGGCCCACCACTCCGCTTGCAGCACAGCTGGCGAATTGGGCCTGCCGGCCTCCTTTGGGCTAACCCTACCCTAGATCGGCCCCCGAGGGACCACTCCCAAGTGCCCGGCGCCACCACGCCGGGGATTGGGGACCCCTCCCCAGTGCCGGACTCACCTTGCCGCCCCGTCACCAACCGGGCCGCTACGGGCGCTGCCGGTCATTCAGGGCAGGAGAACTTGCAGCGCCCTCCGAGCCTATGGCAACTACGAAGGCCATCCGCGCCAAAATGCTTGGGCCGACGCTCCTGGTCGCCAGCACCCTCACCTCAGCACGCCACTTCAATTGGCACAGAGCTGGCGGATTGGGCCTGCCGCCCTCCTGGGGGCTAACCCTAACCCAAGTTGGGCCCCAGAGGGACCCCTCCCAAGGGGACTGGCGCCGCAACGCCGGGGATTGGGGAAGCCGAGCCCCGACTGCGGTCTCACCCTGCCCCCATGCCACCACCCGGGCTGCTAGGGGTGCCCCCGGTCATTCAGGGGGGCAGAACTGGCAGGGCCCTCCAAGCCCCCGGCGACCTTTGAAGGCCCCCGTGCCAAAACGCTTGGGCCCACGCTCCCACTCACCAGGGCGCTCACCTCGGTCCACCCCTCTGCTCGCTGGACAGCCAGCAGATAGGGCCTGCTGGTGTCCTGGGGGTTAACCCTAACCCTAGGGCGGCACCCAAGGGGCCCCTCCCAAGGGGCCTGGCGCAGCAACCCCAGGGATTAGGGACCCCCGAGCCCCAAGGCTGGACTCAACATGCCGACCTGCCACCACCTGGGCCGCTAGGAGAGCTGACAGTCATTCAGGGCGGGAGAACGGGCAGGGCACTCCAAGCCCCTGGTGACATCCGAAGGACCTCCGCGCCAAAACGCCTGGGCCCATACTCCCGCTCGCCAGCGGCCTCACCTCCGCCCGCCCCTCCACTCGCCGCATAGCTGCCAGATCTGGCCTGCCGGCCTCCTGGGGTCTAACCCTAACCATAGATCGGCCCCCGAGGTACCCGCCCAAGGGACCTGGAGCCGCAACACCGGGGATTTGGGAACCCCGAGTCCCAGCGCCGGAATCACCCGGACGCCCCGCCGCCACGCGCGACGCTAGAGACGTCGCCGGTCATTCAGGGCAGGAGAACGGACAGGGCCCTCCGAGACCCCGGCGACATTCGAAGGCCCCCCGCACCAAAATGTTTGGGCCCACGCTCCCACTTGCCAGCCCCCTCACCTCAGCGCGCCCATCCGCTCTCCACACAGCCATGGGATTGGGCCTGTTGGCCCCCTGGGGGCTAACCCTAACACTAGGTCGCACCCGAGGGGCCCCTCCCAAGGGGCCTGGTGCTGCCACACCGGGGATTGGGGACCCCCGAGCCCCAGCGCCGTACTCACCATGCCATGCTGCCACCATCTGGGCGGCTAAGGGCGCCTCTGGCCATTCAGGGCGGGAGGACCGGCAGGGCCCTTGAATCCCCCGGCGACCTTCCAAGGCCCCCCGCGCCAAAATGCTTGGGCCCACGCTCCACCTTGCCGGCGCCTTCACCTTGGCCCAGTCCTAAGCTACCACACAGCTGGCGGATCATGCCTGCTGGACTCCTGGGAGCTAACACTAACCCTAGGAGGGCCCCAGAGGTGCCCCTCCCAAGGGGCCTGGCGCTGCAACACACGGCATTGGGGACCCCCAAACCGTAGTGCCAGACTCACATTGCCACACTGCCACCACCCGGGCCGCTAGGGGCACCGCTGGTCATTAAGGGCGGGATAACGGGCAGGGCCCTCCAAGCCTCTAGCGACTTTCAAAGGCCCCCGGCGACAAAACGCTGGATACCATACTCCCGCTCGCCATCGCCCTCACCTTGGCCCACTCCTCCACTTGCCGCACAGCCGGGGCATAGGTCCTGCTGGCCTACTGGGGTCTAACCCTAACCCTAAACCCTAATGCCTAACCTTAAACCCAAACCTTAACCGCTAATCCTAAACCTAACGCTAACCCCTAACCCTTACCCTAAACCTAACCCTACCCTAAACCTAACCCTAAACCCTAATCCTTAAACCCTAAACCCTGACATTAACACTAAACCCTAAACCCTAACCCCTAACCCTAATCCGGAAACCCTAAACATGAAACCCTAACCTTAACCACTAACCCCAAACCCCAAACCCTAACCCTAAACCCTAACCCTACCCAGACACCTACCATACCCCTAACCCTACCCCTAAGCCTACCCCTTCAGCTAACCCTACCCCTAACCCATAACCTAACCCTAAACCTAACCCTAACCCGTACCCTAACCCGTACTCTAACCCTAACTCTAACGCGTACCCTAAACCTAACCCTAACCTGTACCCTAACCCTAACCGTAACCCTAACACGTACTCTAACCCATACCCTAACCCATACCCTAACCTTAACCGTAAACTGTACCCTAACCCGTAATTTAAACCATACCCTAAACCTAACCGTAACCCTAACAAGTACCCTAACCCGTACCCTAACCTTAACCCTAAACCCTGACCTTAACCCATACCATAACTCGTACCATAACCCGTACCCAAACCCTACCCGTACCCTAACCCTAACCCGTACCCTAACTGTAACCCTAAACCCTAAACTGTAACCCGTACCCTAACCCTAACCAGTACCTTTACCTTAACCTTAACCCATACCCTAACTCGTGCCCTATCCCTAACCCGGACCCTAACCCATACCTAACCCTAACCTGTACCCTAACCCGTACCCTAACCCATACCCTAACCCTAAATCGTACCCTATCCCTATCCCTAACCCGTTCCCTAACCCGTACCCTAAGCCTAAACCTAAACCGTAACCTAACCTGTACCATAACCCTAAACTGTACCCTAACCCTAACCGGTACCCTAACCCTAACCCGTACCCTAAACCATACCCAAATCGGTAGGCCAATACTTACCCTAAACTGTACCCTAACCCGTACCCTAAACCGTACCCTAATGCGTACCCTAACCCGTACCCTAACCCTAACCCGTACCCTAACCCTAACCCGTACCCTAAACCTAACCCGTACTCCAACCCTAACCCTAAACCCTAAACCCTAACCCGTACCCTAAACCCTAATCTGTACCCTAACCCATAACCTCCAACCTGTAACCCCTAAACCCAACCCTAACCCGTACCCTCTCCTTACCCTATCCCTAACCCATACTGTAACCGTAACCCATACCCTAACCTTAACCCGTACCCTAATCCGTACCCTAACCCCGGGGATTGGGTACACCTGAGCCCCACCACGGGACTCAGCCTGCCACCCCTCAGGAAACCATGCCCCTTGGGGCGCCACAGAGCATCCCCTGCAGGAGAACTGGTAGGGCCCCCCTGAGCCCCCAGCGATCCTCGGCGACCCCCTACACCCCAACCCTGAGGCCCACGCTCATCCCGCCCCATGCCTTCCCTTCAGCTTGCCACTGAGCTCGTGGCAGAGCCAGCAGATCAGGCCTGCCGGGTTCCTGGGGCCTAGACCTGACCCTAGGTCGGCTGGGTAGGGCCCCTCCCCTGGGGCCCGGTGCCAAAGCCCCAGGGACTGGGGACACCTGACCTCCACTGCAGGACAAAGCCTGCCAGCCTGCAGGAAACCGTGCCCCTTGGGAGTCTGTAGAGCATTCAGGGTGGGAGAACCAGGAGGGCCCCCAGAACCCTGGTGAACTTCGGCGATCCCTAAACCCAACCTTGAAGCCCATGCTCACCCCACAATGCACCCTCACCTCAGCCCGCGGCGGAGCTCGCCACATAGTGGGCAGATCTGGCCTGCGGGGTTCCTGGGCCCCAACCCTAACCCTAGTTCATCTGTGGAGGGGCCCCTCCCCAGGAGCCTGGAGCCACAGCTGCGGGGATTCGGGACACCTGAGCCCCACAGCAGGACTCAGTCTGCCACCCCGCAGGAAACCGTGTGCCTTGGGAGGCCATAGAGCATTCAGGGCGGGAGAACCAGGAGGGCCCTCCTGAGCCACCAGCGAACTTCAGCGGCCACCCGCACCCCAACCTTGAGGCCCACGCTCACCCTCCCCACACCCTCACCTCAGCCCGTGTAGCTCGCCATACAGCCAGCAGATCCAGCCTGCAGGGCTCCTGGGGCCTTACGCTAGCCCTAAGCCGGCTGCGGGTTTGGGGGTCTCCCCAGGAGCCTTATATCGCAGACCCGGGGAATTGGGATACCTGTGCCCCACCGCAGGACTCAGCTTGCCACCCGACAGGAAACCATGCCCCTTGGGGTTCTACGGAGCCTACAGGGCACAAAAATTGGGGAGGCCCCTGGAGCCCATCCCCATCATTGGCAGCCCCCCGTTCCCCAACCCTGAGGCCCATTCTCACCCTCCCTCATGGCCTCCTCTCAGCCATCCACAGAGCTCGCCCCACAGCCTAAAGATTGTCCCTGCCGGGCTCCTGGACCCTAACCCTTACCCTAGGTTGGCCACAGAGAGGTCCCTCCCTAGATTCCTGGCACCACACTCCGGGGGATTGGGGAAACCCAAGCCCCACCGTAGGACTCAGCCTGCAGCCCACAGTAAACTGCACCATTCTGGGGAACAAGAGAGCATTCAGGGCAAGAGAATTGGGGCACACCCTGAGAGCCCCTTCTGGTGAACCCCGACCTTTGTGGGCGCTTCCGGATGAAACCCCAAGGCTCACACTCACCCACCCTTGTGCCCTCATCTCACTCGGCCTGGGAGTTCTCTGAGCACTGGGCAGTTCGGACCTGCTGTCTCTTGAGGCCTAACCTAACCCTGGGTCCTCCGCTGAGTGTCCCTCCCCATTTGCCTGCCTCCAAGGCACCAGGAATTGGGCTCACCTCTGCAAGACTAGAGGACTCAGCCTGCCCCACAGCAGGAAACTGTCCATTTGGGGCTGCAGCAAGAATTCATAGGAAAATCGGAGGGCCCCCTCAGCCCATCCCAGGCAACCCCCACTTTCAGAGATCTCCCCGGATCCAATTAGTAGCTTCACACTGACCTTTAAACTTGCTCTCCATAGAGATCTTTTGAAATTCTCCACACTTCCAACTGATGGCATCATCCAGCTTCAGAGACTTACCCAGCTTTAGGTCTTGAGATGGATTAAAATGGGAAGTCACTTCACTTATGACGACGTACTGGTGACCAAAAGATACATGCATAAATGCTTCATATCACTTGGCTTCAGGGAAATGCAAATCTAAACCCCTATAAATGCCATATTACACGAGGCCGAATATATAAAAATAAGAAGACATGGAACTATACATGTTGGAGAGGATGTGGAGAAACGGGAACCCTCTTACACCCCTGTACGAATGCAGTCCGGTACAGCCACTCTTGAAAATGGTACGGAGTATCCTCAAGAAGTTATAAATAAAGCTACCGATGTCCCAGCAATTGCACTACTGGGTATTTACCCCCAGAGACAGAGGTAGTGAAGACGGGACACATGCACACCAGTGTTCATAGCAGCAATATCCATAATAGACAAACTGTGGAAGGAGCGCAGATGACCATGGATAGATGAATGGATAAAGAAGATGTAGATCATATATATAATGGAATATTACTCAGCCATCAGAAAGGATGAATACTTACCATCACACCGACCTGGGTGGAGCTGGAGGGTATTATGCTGAGTGGAATAAGTCAATGAAAGAAAGACAATGATCATATGCTTTCACTCCTATGTGGAATATCAGAAACAAGGAAGAAGACCATAGGGCAAGGAAGGGAAAATAGAATGGGAAGTCATCAGAGAGGGAGAAAACCCATGATGGACTCTTAACTACCGCAAGAAATTGATGATTGTTGGAGGAGAAGTTGGGGGGGTAACTGGGTGAGTAGCATTAAGGAGGTCACACGATACAATGAGCACTGGGTGTTACACACGACTGAAAATTTATTGAAGACTACATCTGAAACGAATGATGTACTGTAAGTTGGCTAATTGAATTTAAATTAAAGAACAAAAGACCTCGAATAAACAATCCTAAACATTTGTATGGAACCACTAAAGATTCCAAACAGCCAGTGCAATGTGGAAAAGAAAAACAAAGCTGGAGGACTCACAATTGCAGATTTCAGGTTATACTACAAAGCTGCAGTCATCCTAACAAGACAGTACAGCACAAAAATAGACACAGTGACCAAAGGAACAGGATACAAGTTTAGACAGAAACCCACAATTATGTGGTCCATGAATCTTCCACAAAGCAAGCAACGATATCAAAAGGGAAAAGGACAGTCTCTACAACAAATGGTGTTGGGAAAACTAGACAGCTACGTACAGAAGAATGCAATTAGACTCTTTTCTTACACAATAAAGACAAACGCAAAACAGTTTCAAGACCTCAATATGAGACCTGAATCCATAAAAATCCTACAGGAGGGAAGACAGTAACTTCTTGACATGGACCATACCAACGTTTTTCTAGACTGTCTCCTGAGGCAAAGGAAATGAAAGCAAAAATAAACTATTGGGAATACAGCAAAATAAAAAGTTTCCACATGGCAGAAGAACAATGAAAACGTAAAAATAATAAGACAACCTACTCAAAGGGAGAAGATATTTGCAAAGATCATAGGCAATAAAGGGATAGTGTCCAAAACATATACAACTGATACTACTCGACCCCCAAAACAAATAATCCAGTTAAAAAATAGGCAGAAGACATGGACAGACATTTCTCCAAAGAAAAAATACAAATGGCCAACAGTCCCGTGAAAAGATGTTCACCATCACCCATCATCAGGAAAATGTAAATCCAAAGGACAATGAGGTAATACCTCAAACCTGTCAGAATGGCTAACATCAAAAGCACAACAAAGAGCAGGTGTTGGGAGGATGTGGATAAAGGGGAATCCTAGCGAACTGTGGGTGGGAATGCAAACTGTGGTGGCCACCGTGGAAAACAGTATGAAGGTTCCTCAAAAAATTAAATATATAACTACCCTACGATCCAACAATCACACTACTTGTATTTACCCAAAGAATAGGAAAACAGTAACGTAAAAGGATACGTGCACCCCTATGTTTCTTGCACCATTATTTACAATATCACCATATGGAAGCAACCCAAGTGTCTGTAGAAAAATTGACAAATGAGATGATAGATGTGTGTATTCACACACACACACACACACACACACACACACACACACACACACACACACATACAATGGAGTATTACTCGGCTTGAAAAAGAATGAAACCTTGCCATTTGCAGACACATGGATGGAGCTAGAGAGTATTATCCTAACTAAAATCAGTCAGTCAGAGAAAGACAAATCCCATACGATGTCACTCTAATGGGGAATTTAAAAAACAAACAAAAATAAATAACTAAAAGAGAAAAAGGAGACACACCAAAATACAAACTCTTAACAATAGAGAAGAAACGGATGGTTACCAGAGAGGAGGTGGATAGAGGGATGAGTGAAATAGATGAAGGGGATTAATAGGATGCTTTTCTTGATGACCAATGAGTAATATATAGAATTACTGAATCACTCTATTGGACACCTGAAAAGAATGTAACACTGTATGTTAGCTCTACTGGAATTAAAATAAATTTTTAAAAAAGATTTTTCTTTCAGGAACCTCTTTGAAAAAGCTTTTCCTGTGCACTGTGCATAAGCCCTACTTGGGAGGATTCACTCTACAATAATTATTCACTCTATGCCTTGAATTCAGATTTCACTGAGTTCTTACTGTGGATCCCAGGCCACGGGAGCCATGGTCCTTTTCTGTCCAGGCTCAGCACCTATGCATTCAAGATTGGAAGTAGAGACACATGTCACTTCACAGTCCAGAAAGCTATTATTGTTTCTGTTTCAGTGTGAGAGAGTCACAGACTTTTGGACAGGTTTCAGAGCAGGTATATTATGGATCCTGGATCTCTACTTCAATGTTCATTGCCTGGATCCATTTGGCTAATAGGTTCCCTGTGGATGGGCTTGCTTCCAAGCACATACATGGAAGATGCAAAGGCGGATAGGATTGGTGCGGGACAGGAAGAAGACCAAATGCAGACAAGAGTCCGATCCCTCCTCTGATCCAGGAACTGCTACGGGAGAGGGTACAGGAGGTAGAATCCATGCGAAACTCCAAGGTCACCAGCTGAACACAGGAGGCATAGGTCAAGGGATCTGGAGATGCAGGGGTTGAAGGCTGCTCTGAGCTACCTCTGGGAGGAAGGGAGGGAAGGAATGAGAAGGAGACACTGCCTGCCCCTGGCCCATGCCAGCTGCCCACCACTCCGACACGCATCCATCTACACAGCTGACACAGCCTGTGCTCAGGATGGGCTGGCTCATGTCCCTCAATCCTCAGTGGGAGAGCTGGTCCCAGGGCTCAGAGACATGCTGAGGGAGATGAGAGGGAAAGCTGCCCCACCCAGGTCATCCCCTCCTTGAGCAGACAGCCCTTCAGAACTGCTAAAAAAAACCCCACTAACGGGGTTGAAAGACATGCCATGGATGAACTAAGGCATAGAGATATGTAAAATAACATTCAGTTTTAAGTTCTGAGCTGTCATCTCAGGAAGTGGGGAGAGCTTCCCTGAAGAAGACTGATAGGAGGACAGTCCATGCTGAAAAAGGAGACATGGCTCTCCTGATTGGGGACCTGTAGCCCCCTTCCAGGGCAGGGCATCATCCTCGCAACCTACAAGATCCATGAAAGTGTTCCATCAGGGCCAGATGTTTGTTTCAAGAAGGCTACCCTGGCATCAGACTGCACAGGGCACCAGGGACGAGGGCCAGATGGAGGACGGACAATACCCCGGAGGCCATGGGGCAAGAGCAGAGGCACATGACCTTGAAGATGATGATGAAAAGCAGGAGGTGGCAGCATGGAGCCGTCCCGAAAGTACCATGGGAGCAGTGCCCACAGCAACACTGACTGGGTGACTTCTGTGCCCGGTGTCGCTTGCTTCAGTGGGCTCCAGACTAGTCCTGAACACAACTCTCAGAAGTGTGCACCACCCCCGGCCTCCTCTCCCCTTGCAACTGCTAGGAATCAAGGTCAAAGACCCTGGTCAGCTTTCGTGGAAACCAAGCAGTGGCTCCCCCACACGCTGCACCTCTGGTGGTGGTCCAGTGCGACCCTCGTGCCTGGCCAGACACTGATGTCTACCTGTCTCCACACAAATTAACAGAGAGGTGGGTGTCCCTGAATTGCACAGCACTTGATGAGACAGATCCACAGAACCCAACACCCAGTGGGTCACTCGAGACCTCACCTATGGTCATGGAGCTCACCATACCTTATTTCTGTCATTTCCCACAGAAAGCCTGTTTCTGATCCCCCACAATACCATACATCCTGGTTGCTGACCTGGGGTCATGCCATGAACCCACATGGCACCTTTCTTTAAGTGAAAGCTATGCCTACACCTCCTAGAAAATATTCCTAATGAAGTACATGTCCATCAGGACTACGGTGTGAATGGTAGCACACAGCCTGCATGGTAGTAGTCAGTAATTCTAGCAAGGGTTAACCCTACCCCCCGTCTCACAAAACCTTCCTCCGTCACCACTGAACTCATGGTCTGCCCTCAGAAAACCCTCCAGGAAACAAACCTTTCATCTGAATGCTCTCTTCACCTTCTGCTTCAAATCTTGTCCAACCACAATGATAGGAAATTAGAAATCAGTCTCAAGAAAAAAATGGGACAGTCAAAAATAGGTGGAGATTTTTGGGGCCTGGGTGGCTCAGTCGTTAAGGATCTGCTTTCAGCTCAGGTCGTGATCCCAGGATCCTGGGATCTAGCCCCGAATCAGGCTCCTTGCTCAGTGGGAAGCCCGCTTCTCCCTCTCCCACCCCCCTGCTTCCATTCCCTCTTTCACTGTCTCACTCTCTGTCAGATACCTAAATAATCTTAAAAAAATATGTGGAGATTTAACAACAAGCTACTGAACAACCAACAGTCAAAGAAGAAATCAAAAAAAATTTAGAAGTACCTTGACACTGATGAAAAAGACAACCTACAAAAACTTATGGGATGCAGCAAAAGTAGCTTTATGTGGGACATTCATAGAAATTCAAATCTTCATCAATCCATGAGAATAATCTCCAATAAACAACCAGATTTATGTGGTAAAGAAGTAGAAAATAAAACAACAAACAAAGCCCCAAATTAGTAGAAATAAGGAAATAACAAAATGGAATGCATAAATAAATCCAACGGAGACTAAAAAGACCAAAAAAGAAAAAAACCAATGAAAATGAGAGCTGCCTTTTTTGGAAAGATAAACAAAACTGACAAACTTAGCCAGACTCACCAAGAAAGAGGACTCGAATATAAACAGGAAGGAAAGATAATGGATTCCTGTCTCATATCAAAATCAAAAGAACTCTTCAAACTTAGACACAACAACTTCTTGCAAGATAGGTCTCTAAAGGCAAAGGAAATAAAAGCAAAAATGAACTATTGGCACTTCATCAGGATAAAAAGCTTCTTCTTGGCAAAGTAAAAGATCAACAAAACAAGAAGGCAACCTATGGAATCGAAGAAGATATCTGCAAATGATATTACAGATAAAGGGCTGGTACCCAAGATCTATAAAGAACTCCTCAAACTCGACACCGAAAAATGGGCAGAAGACACAGATACTTCTCCAGAGAAGACATACAAATGTCCAACAGACACATGAAGAAATTCTCCACATCACTTGCCATCAGGCAAATACAAATCAAAACGACAATGAGATACCACCGTACACCAGTTAGAATGGTTAAAATTAACAAGACAGGGGGCACCTGGGTGGCACAGTGGGTAAGCATCTGCCTTCGGCTCAGGGCGTGATCCTGGCATTATGGGATCGAGCCCCACATCAGGCTCCTCCGTTATGAGCCTGCTTCTTCCTCTCCCACTCCCCCTGCTTGTGTTCCCTCTCTCGCTGGCTGTCTCTATCTCTGTGGCATAAATAAATAAAATCTTGAAAAAAAATTAGCAACACAGGAAATAAAAAAAAAAGTCAGAGAGGATGTGGAGAAAGCGGAGCCCTCTTACACTACTCGTGAGAATTCAAGCTGGTACAGCCACTTTTGAAAACAATATGGAGGATCCTCAAGACGTTAAACACAGAGCTATCCTATCACCCACCAATTGCACTACTGGGTATTTACCCCATAGACACAGAGTAATGAAAAGAAGGGCACCTGTATCCCAATGTTCATAGCAGCAATGTCCCTAATAGCCAAACTGTGGAAGGAGCCAAGATGTCCTTCAGCAGATGAATGGACAAAGAAGATGTGGTTCATCTATATAATGGAATATTACTCAGTCATCAGAAAGGACGAATACCCACCATTTGCACCAACGTGGATGGACCAGGAGGGGATTATGCTAAGTGAAATTAAGTCAAGCAGAGAAAGACAATTATCATATGGTTTCACTCCTATGTGGAATGGAAGGAATAGCATAGAGGACATTAGAAGAAGGAAGGGAAAAGTGAAGGGGGGGAATGAGAGGGGGAGATGAACCATGAGAGACTACTGACACTGGGAAACAAACTGAAGGTTGCAGAATGGGAGGGGAAGAGGAATGGGTTATCCTGGTGATGGGTATTAAGGAGGGCACGTGTTGGGGTGCCTGGGTGGCACAGCAGTTAAGCGTCTGCCTTCGGCTCAGGGCGTGATCCCGGCGTTATGGGATCGAGCCCCACAACAGGCTCCTCCGCTGTAAGCCTGCTTCTTCCTCTCCCACGCCCCCTGCTTGTGTTCCCTCTCCTGCTGGCTGTGTCTATCTCTGTCGAATAAATAAATAAATTCTTTTTTTAAAAAAAAGGAGGGCACGTGTCATAATGAGCACTAGGTGTTATATGCAAACAATGAATCATGGAGCCCTACATCAAAAACAAATGAAGTACTGTAGGGTGAATAACAATTTTAAAAAAAGAGAAGATATGAAATCCATACAGGAAAACTGGCACAATTTGCAAATGTCATGAAATCCCGAAAGATTCCACACACAAAAAAAACCTGTTAGAATAAAAAAATTCAAGAAAGCTGCAGGATATAATGTCAATATACAGAGACCTCTTGTCTTTATTTTTTTCAGATTTTATTTATTTATTTGACAGGAAGAGAAAAAGCACGAGCAGGGGGAGAGCCAGAAAGAGGGAAAAGCAGACCCTCGCTAAGCGGGCAGCCCAACACGGGGCTCAATCCCAGAACTCTGGGATCATGACCTGAGCTAAAGGTAGATGCTTCACTTATGGAGCCACCCAGATGACCCAACTTCTTGCATTTCTGTATACTGATGACACACTTTCGCACAGAGAAATTAAAAAAGCAACACCATTTAAAATTGCATAAAAAAATCTTGAAATAAAAGTAACCAAGAATGAGAAAGACATAGTACACTCAACACATGGCAGAAAAGAAATGAAAAATATGTGTCGAGGGGGGCAGAATGTATGGGTCAAAGATTTGGAAGGCAACACAAACAAATGGAAGCATACGCCATGCAACTTAACTGGAAGAGTTAATTATGTGAACATGTCCATCATAACCAAAGCAATCGACAGATGTGATTAAATGCCTATCTGAATTCCAGTGGCATTATTCGAGGAAATAGAAAACAGTCCTCAAAGTTGTATGGAATCACAAAAGACCCCAAATACCCAAAGCAACCTGGAGAAAGAGGTGCAGTCTACACACTCCTGGATTTCAAGTTAGATTACAAAGCTGTTGTCATCAAAACAGGATGGTACTGGCATAAACACAGACACCAGGTCAGTGGAACAGAACAGAAAGCTCAGAAACTTACCCACACGTAGATGATCCTAACTTACGACACAGCAGCAGAAGATATGCCATGAGGGAAGGACTGTTTCTTCAGTGAGCGGTAACAGGCAAACTGGACACTAAATGCAGAAGAATATAACCGGGTCACTTTCTTACACCACACACAAAATTTTTAATGGATGAATGATTTGAACATAAGACCTGAATCCATAAACCTCCAAGAAGACACAGGTACTAAGTCTCTCGACATTGGTTTTGGCAAAGAGTCTTCAGATCGGACACCAAATGCAAAGGCAACAAAAGCAAAAATAAACAAGTGGAACAACATCAAACTGAAATCTTCCACACGGCAAAAGACACCAGCAAAAACTTAAAAGGCCACTGACCCAATAAGAAAAAAATATCTGCAAATCATATGTGTGAGAAAAGGCTAATATCCAAAATACACACAACACTCCTACATATCAAAACAAAAAAAAAACTATATAAAAAAATGGGAGGAATATGTGAATAGAAACTTTCCAAAGATGGCACACAGGTGCCAACAGACAGAAAAAGTTGTTCCACATCACTAAATATCGTCAGGGAAACATCAGTCAAACCCACAATCGGCTATCCGCTCACAAGTGTTGGAACAGCAATTGTCCCAGAGACAGACACCAGGTGGGGTCAAGGGTGTGCAGATGAGGAGACACTGTGCACTGTTGGTGGAAATGGAAATTGGTGCAGCCACTGTGACAAACGGTATGGAGGTTCCTGAAAAAATAAATAAACTACCCCATGACCCAGTAATGGCTCTACTGAGTATTGATTTGAAGAACACAAAAATGCTGCCTCAAAAAGACAGATGCACTCCCACGTTCACTGCAGCATTATTCACAAGAACCAGACATGGAAACACAGACCTTGGGGGCCTTATGCTAAGTAACTCAGACACAGAAAGACCAATACCAGATGCTCTCATGTACATTCCACGTGGAATAAAAAAATACTAAACGCATAGATCCTGAGAGCAGATTGGTAGGTGCCAGATACGGGGATGGCGTGGTAGAAACGGGTAAAGGTGGTCAAAGTCTCAATGTTTGAGTGAGAAAATCCGACAGTCATGAAATATTCTGTCCAGCATGGAGACTAAAACTAACCCCGCAGCATGGGGTATAGGTTTCCCTGCTCTTTGAAAGTACAGGGCTTCTGAGAAACCTTGCACAGCAGAAATGGTGTCAAGAAGGAATGGCCATTAATTTACACGAACAATTAGACAGTGTGCTCAGACTCCAAAATTCCTTCTCTTTGGCTTTTCTTAGGCCTCAGGACACAAGTTTCTGACGGAGGCCCAGCATAAATGAAGATAAAGCACAGCAGAGGCTCACAGACACAATTCAAAGTGCTGGTGGCTGGATGCAGAGAGCGGTTCCCAGCGGAAGGAGCTGGTTGGGGTGCACGCCGCCTCTGTCATGCTTCTCCCCAAAACAGATGCTGACCGCGATTCTCACTGTTCACCTTTTTTCATAAGAGGGAAATCCTCTTCAGGTCTCTTCCTCTTACTGAAGCTGGGTAATAACGTAGTTCTTTCAAGAAAGCCCAATGTCTTACTGTGAACGTTTAAAAAGTGGGGAATACTTGTACTTGAGCATTGCTGAGGGAGGAGATGTGAAAGGTTCTCCCAGACACAAACCTCAGCAGATCCACCAGGAAAGGCACATTCCTCAGCATGCAGAACACGGACTACCTCCTACCCCCAGAAACCCTCTCCTTCCCCTCGATCAGGACAACCCACAACAGCTGGGAGTTACCCCAACTCCTCCGTTCTCCTGCTCCTAATAGCTAACCCATCAGCAAATCCTGTGAGCTCCATCTTCAAAATGGACCCAGAATAGGTCTAACCACTCCATCCAAGGCCACCTGTCTGGTCCACAGTGCCTGAGTTCCTGTAAAAGCTTTGTCATTGACCTGCCTTGCCATCTTCAACCCTCTGTCATCTGTTCTCAACACTGTAGCCAGGATGGCCCAGTGAAACAGGGTCTCATGGGGTTATAGCCCTGGAATGGTTTTTTCTGTGACCTCTCTGAGGTCATGTCCTAAGGTGTCTCCTGTGGCCACAGGGCCTTCTTGCTGCTCCTGGACATACCTGAAATTCTCCTGCCCCAGAGCCTTTGCACATGCTTTCCCTTCTGTTAAGAATGCTCTTGATGTGTTCTCACTCACCTTCGGAGAAGTCTGAATTGGAGTGACAGGAACAGAAGACGAGGCTGTGTGTTGGGTGAGGCTGGTGGCCCAGAAGAAGGTTCTCTGCCAGCTCGCCGCCTGTGCCTCCCTTGCCCTCAGCCAGGAACTTGCACACAGCCCTCACCTGTCACAACTCTCACCCAGGAGACCCACAGCCACCCCTTCCCACACCCTGCTGCAGAATGCATTCAGCTCTCCTCTGGGACCCCTGTCAGCTTTACCCAGTCCTGGAACTCCCCTGTCTCCTGCAAAGCTCCCGGATTCCCCCTCTGCTTCCAAAATCGCAAGGCGTTCATGAGAAAGCTATAATGCTAAGTATTGAAAGTTTCGCACCTGCTTTCCCATTCTGTTGCCTCTCTCTCCACCTTCTTTCCTACCTGTGCAAACTGTAACATATCAGTGGAACATGAACATGCTCTGAGACCTGAATCTTTCATTGCAGCTTTCTGAGGACTCCTTATGTGATAAGAAACTAGTGTATCCTACAACAGGGTGTTTCACATCTCTCATCTATAGAATAGTACAGCCCAAATCACTACAATTTTACCTCACTCTTCATGAAGCAGAACACTTTTTCCTTTCTTCTTTTACTTAAATTCCAGTTAGTTCACATGCCATGGAGTATTCGCTTCAGGGGTAGGATTTAGTGATTCCTCACCTGCATACAGTACCCGGTGCTCATCACAAGTGCCCTCCTTAATACCCCTCACCCATTTAACTCTTCCCCCCCGCCCCTGTCCTGCAGCAACACTCAGTTTGTTCTCCAAGTTTGAGTCTATTTCCTTGTTTGCCTCTCTCATCACCCCTCCACTCTGTTCATCTGTTTTCTTTCTGAAATTCCACAAGCATGAGAGCATAGGATATTTCTCTTTCCTCAATGATTTTGCTTAGCTCAATACACTCTAGGTCCATCCACATCCTTGCAAATGGTAAGATTTCATTCTTTTTGAAGCTGGGTCATATTCCATTATATATACGTATCCCACTTCTGCTTTATCCATTCATCAGTGCATGGACTTTGGGATTCTCTCCATAGTTTGGCTACTGTGGACATTGCTGCTATAAACATCATGGTGCATGTACCCCCTTTGAATCTGCATTTTTGTATCCTTTGGGTAAATACCTAGGAGAGCAATTGCTGGATCATGGGGTTGTTCAATGTTTAACTTTTTGAGGAACCCCCACACTGTTTCCCAGACTGGCTGCACCACTTTGCATTGCCACCAACAGGATGGGAGTGTTCCCCTTTAAGCAGAACATTATCTGCCGGCAATTTCATAAGAGGAAACAAAACCTCTGTGAGATGCACCCAGGGTCAGGCAAGCAGTTGCAGACTTCACCCCAAGGCTCCTGACGCCAAGCCCCTTGAAGCCACCAGCATGCCACTATCCAAAAGAATTCCCAGACTCTCCTTCTGACTCCACCACCAAAGAAACTACAGAGAGAATATGGCACCTCAAAATATGGAGATAATACATTTAGTAAAACTAGAAAGTCAAGCTCAACTTTTAAACAGGAACAGGCCGCTTTGGATAATTTTGAATTTTCCCTCCACCCTAATTTTAACGCTTCTGATGAATAAACTAATCAATGATGAAACATCACCTTTGCCAAATGACATCATCCAAGTCTGTATCAGATGAAAATAAGCCACCTAACTCTAGATGCTGGTCACTCAACCATATCTTAGGCCCAATTGAATAAACACTGTTAGATGAAGGAACAAATTAGATGTTACAAACAGGCACAGAGTGAATCTCACCTTCCCTTTCTAATAAAAGAGGGTTGCTAGGAAACAGATGGGCAAAATACATTTGTAAGCAATAAATGGACAGAGAAATTGTGATCCCCTGCAAAGTTCTACCTGCAGGGAAACTAAGTAATTCTTGTACCAAACCCAGAATGCTGACAGCTACTTCAATTTTACTTTGTGGCTCAACTAGAGAAAAGAGAAAAGCCTAGGAGGTTTTGGGATAAAGAGAGGTTTTACCTCCAGCCCTGACATAGATAGGACATTTTGCCAAACATACCTGTGCTTTCTCTGAGCACTGGTGTCCTGTGACAAGCTGCCTCGCTGACTCCGATGCTGACGTTCAAAACCTCGTGTGTCTTGGAGCCAGAGCAGAGAAGTGCTGTCAGCTGGGGAGAAGAAGGCACCTCTGACCTAAAGCCTGCACACCTGCTTCGGTTTCTGGGCGAAGGGGCAACACATACTTGTTGTTTAGCAGTAATTATCTTCATTCTCAATAGACCAATGACCTTGCCTTTTCTGGAAGGCAGACTTACTCTTCTAAAGAAACCCTCAATTCGTCTATTCCCAATGCAACTAGAGTGGGGTCTGGTTTATGCCCGCCTCCAGGCCCCCACCTGGAGGATTTTCCTGCATGATTCTAATAGCCAATTACCACTAACCCGGGGGCACACGGGGCATAATGCTGAAGTTGGGGGATGGCTCTGGGGCATGCTACTGCCACACCTGTGCCTGGGGACCAGGGCACACCCTGCTGAACTCAGGGTACTGCTCAAGATGCATCACCTGCACTGTGTCAGAGAACTGAAGGTGGGGATTGTGTGAAGTCCTTACCCGCACTCTTCCAGGGGAACAGGGGAAACCTTGAAATTCTGCAACCCATCCCACAAAAGCTCAGGTGAGTGGGTGTCCTGGAGTTCACGGGTATGGGGAATAAAGTCAGTTGAGGACATGGGGCAGAAGAGACTTTAAAGGGAAAAAGAAAACTCACCTGAGTCCCCACAAGGAACCCTCTCCACATGCCCTTCCAGAACCCTGCCTCCCACCTGGGGCGCACCCTACCCCCGGACCCCCACCCCAGTGCACGCTGCTCACTCACCAGCAGGGATCTCCACAGGGCAACTCTCTCTCTCTCTCAGTGCCCCTTCTTTGCCCCAAGTCTGCAACCCACTGCAAGTCTGGGACTGCCCACAGAGACATAGCTCCACCCCCAAGCGGTGAATGGTTGGTGAGGGTGGTGCCTGAGCCCCTTGGATGCTGGGCAACCCGCCCTCAAGCCCCTGGAACCCTGAAAGTGCAGGGGGCCCAAGAAGCGCCTGCTCGACCCAACACCCAGCACAGGCATGGGTGGGGTCGTGGGCCGAGGTCCCCCCACACACCTGGCCCCTTCCAGGGACCCCTCTAGCTGCAGACCACCCTCAGAGTCCTGCCCCTTCCCTTTCTGCACCAGCCCTCCCTGCTGGGGTGTGCCTGGTTTTGGGCAAGTCTCTCAGACCCTCCAAGGCTTGGGCTTTAGGAAATGCAATGTTTTTATGCATTTTCAGTATGTACATGTCAGTATGACTTTAATCTTATGGGAGCCAAAGAGGTTCTTTATTTTTTCTTATCTTTATGTTGGCATTTTTGGTTATTGTTTTCTTCTCGAAGCAGATGTACAACATGTGCTTGGGGCAGAAATAGGGCCCATGCTTTCAGGTTTTGCCCAGTCATTTTGAGCCGGGTAAAATGTTAAAGGATAGCTTCCCTGGGAGCCCAGGATCAGGGCCCACAGATGATATAAGATAAAAATTACTTTCATCATTATAATTACTCCTAAATGGAGGAATTTGAGACAAATGCACCTTTCACAACAGTACCAAGAATTCAAAATGAATCCCACAGAAGGCTACCTGCTCCATGGTCAGCACAGGTAACAGAAGTGTTCACAGTCTCTGGACTCCTGCCCTTCTCTTGCCCAAATCTCTAAAGTACACAGACCACTTAAAATCGGAATTGTAGAACTGCTAGACACCTTAGAGATGTCTGGCACCATTCCCTTGGACTGCAGAAGAAAACACAGTAGCTCGTTGTCACAAACTAATTTCAACATGAAGTGCCCCCTGGATGCACTAAGTTCTTTCTCTGCAAATGTTGACTAATGTAAGTCACAGTCATACCATTTAAAAACTACGATGGCTGGGAAGTCATCGTAGGTAAGGGAATATTTTAGCCATGTTTATAAGCATTGGCTCACTTTGTAGAAGAGGCTGAGCTGAGTGTTTTTAAATACTATTTCAGGTACAAGAGAGGAGTTAAGATGGCGGAGGAGTAGGAGACCCCTTTTTCAGCAGGTCCCCTGAGTTGAGCTGGATAGGTACCAGACCAGCCTAAACAACCACGGAATCAGCCTGAGAGGCAGGAAGATACATCTGGACCTCTACAAATGAACATCTCCAGCGCTGAGTATTGAGGTATGAAGCGGGGAGCCTTGAAACCGGGCACAGATATCAGAAGATAAACGGAAGGGGGGGAGCCGCCATGTTCTGGCACCCGGAAGCAGCAACCACCTGCACCAGGGAGCGGGCGGACTCATGGATGGCACACGGGAGAGAGTGGACTGAGACCGGTGAGCCCAGAGCGTGCGCCACCAGGCTTCTCCTGGAACACCGGAATCCCGGTGTGCTCACCAGGCATAGACTGAGACCAGGAGACCCGGGAGCCCACGGGGCGGCTGGCGGCTGGCAGGCCACCTGCACAGGGGATCTGGCGGACTTGCGGTAGGCACCTGCGAAACAGCAGACTGAGACCCTGAACCAGGTGCCAGAGCCACCAGGCTTCTCATGGAACTCTAGAATCCCGGTGTGCTCAGGGGATCCAGACTGAGACCAGGAGCTTCCAGAGAGAGATCAGGTCTTCTGGTGGCTGGCAGCATTAGAAACACAAAGGACAGAGATGCACTAGCCCCGGAATTGAGGCCAGGGACACCAGGTGTGGGGTGCACATCCCAGGATGCTACAGGGTTGAGCAGCACCAACAGTAATGGAGTTAAAGTGGCCAGAACAAGGGTGGAGAACAGGCCGCATTCCCTCTGTTCTGTGACAATTCAGCCTCTGCTGCTCTGACTCTCAGAAAAGGCACAGCAGATCACCAGAGAAAGCCGCCAGGGAACAAAAGCCTGGAAATACTGGCCCAGAGCATGCCCACCCCCATTCACCCTTGCAGGGGACACGGAAACTCTACCCAAACAGGGTTGCCTGAGTATGGGCATGGGAAAATACAAACCCTTAACAATAGAGAACAAATGGATGGTTACCAGAGAGGAGGTGGATAGAGGGATGAGTGAAATAGATGAAGCGGATTAAGAGGACACTTTTCTTGATGACCACTGAGTAATATATAGAATTACTGAATCACTCTATTGTACACCTGAAACGAATGTAACACTGTATGTTAGCTCTACTGGAATTAAAATAAATTTTTAAAAAAGATTTTTCTTTCAGGAACCTCTTTAAAAAAGCTTTTCCTGTGCACTGTGCATAAGCCCTACTTGGGAGGATTCACTCTACAATAATTATTCACTCTATGCCTTGAATTCAGATTTCACTGAGTTCTTACTGTGGATCCCAGGCCACGGGAGCCATGGTCCTTTTCTGTCCAGGCTCAGCACCTATGCATTCAAGATTGGAAGTAGAGACACATGTCACTTCACAGTCCAGAAAGCTATTATTGTTTCTGTTTCAGTGTGAGAGAGTCACAGACTTTTGGACAGGTTTCAGAGCAGGTATATTATGGATCCTGGATCTCTACTTCAATGTTCATTGCCTGGATCCATTTGGCTAATAGGTTGCCTGTGGATGGGCTTGCTTCCAAGCACATACATGGAAGATGCAACGGTGGGTGGGCTTGGTGCGGGACAGGAAGAAGATCAAAAACAGACAAGGGTCCAACCCCTCCCCTGATCCAGGAACTGCTACAGGAGAGGGTACGGGAGGTAGAATCCATGCAAAACTCCAAGGTCACCAGCTGAACACAGAAGGCATAAGTCAAGGGATCTGGAGATGCAGGGGTTGAAGGCTGCTCTGAGCTACCTCTGGGAGGAAGGGAGGGAAGGAATGAGAAGGAGACACTGCCTGCCCCTGGCCCATGCCGGCTGCCCACCGCTCCAACACACATCAGTCTACACAACTGACACAGCCTGGGTTCAGGATGGGCTGGCTCGGGTCCCTCAATCCTCAGTGGGACAGCTGGTCTCAGGGCTCAGAGACATGCTGAGGGAGATGAGAGGGAAAGCTGTCCCACCCAGGTCATCCCCTCCATGAGCAGACAGCCCTTCAGAACTGCTAAAAAGAAACCCCACTAATGGGGCTGAAAGACATGCCATGGATGAACTAAGGCATAGAGATATGTAAAATAATATTCATTTTTAAGTTCAGAGCTGTCCGCTCAGAAAGTGGGGAGAGATTCCCTGAAGAAGACTGAGGGGAGGGCAGGCCATGCTGAAAAGGGAGACATGGCTCTCCTAATTGGGGACCTGCAGCCCCCTTCCAGGGCAGGGCATCATCCTCGCATCACAAGAGATCCATGGAAGTGTTCCATCAGGGCCAGATATTTGTCTCGAGAAGGCTACCCTGGCATCAGACAGCACAGGGCACCAGGGACGAGGGCCAGATGGAGGACGGACAATACCCTGGAGGCCATGGGGCAAGAGCAGAGTCACATGACCTTGAAGATGATGATGAAAAGCAGGAGGTGGCAGCATGGAGCTGGCACGAAGTACCATGGGAGCAGTGCCCAAAGCTACACTGACTGGGTGCCTCCTTGCCAGGTGTGGCTCACTTCAGTGGGCTCCAGACTAGACCTGACCACAAGTCTAGGAAGTGTGCACCACCCCCGGCCTCCTCTCCCCTTGCGGCTGCTAGGAATCACAGTCACAGACGCTGGGCAGCTTTCGTGGAAACCAAGCAGTGGCTCCCACGCACGCTGCACCTCTGGTGGTGGGCCAGTGCGACCCTCATGCCTGGCCAGACACTGATGTCTACCTGTCTCCACAAAAATCCACAGACAGGAGGGTGTCCCTGAATTCCACAGCACCTGATGAGACAGATCCACAGAACCCAACACCCAGTGGGTCACTCGGGACCTCACCTATGGTCATGGAGCTCACCATATCTTATTTCTGTCACTTCCCACAGAAAGCCTGTTTCTGATCACCCACAATACCATACATCCTGGTTGGTGACCTGGGGTCATGCCATGAACCCACATGGCACCTTTCTTTAAGAGAAGGCTATGCCTACACCTCCTAGAAAATATTTCTAATGAAGTACAAGTCCATCAGGACTACGGTGTGAACAGTAGCACACAGCCTGCATGGTAGTAGTCAGTAATTCTAACAAGGGTTAACCCCACCCCCGTCTCACAAAACCTTCCTCCGTCCCACGGAACTCATGCTCTGCCCTCAGAAAACCCTTCAGGAAACAAACCTTTATCTGAATGCTCTCTTCACCTTCTGCTTCAAATCTTGTCCAACCACAATGATATGAAACTAGAAATCAGTCTCAAGAAAAAAATGGGACAGTCAAAAATAGGTGGAGATTGGGGGGCCTGGGTGGATCAGTTGTTAAGGATCTGCCTTCAGCTCAGGTCCTGATCCCAGGATCCTGGGATTTAGCCTGGAATCAGGCTCCTTGCTCAGCGGGAAGCCCGCTTCTCCCTCTCCCACCCCCCTGCTTCCATTCCCTCTTTCACTGTCTCACTCTCTGTCAGATACCTAAATAATCTTAAAAAAATATGTGGAGATTTAACAACAAGCTACTGAACAACCAACAGTCAAAGAAGAAATCAAAAAAGATTTTAGAAGTACCTTGACACTGATGAAAAAGACAACTTACAAAAACATAAGGGATGCAGCAAAAGTAGCTTTATGGGGGACATTCATAGAAACTCAAGTCTTCATCAATCCATGAGAATGGTCTCCAATAAACAACTTGATTTATGTGGTAAAGAAGTAGAAAATAAAACAACAAACAAAGCCCCAAATTAGTAGAAATAAGGAAATAACAAAAAGGAATGCATAAATAAATCCAACGGAGACTAAAAAGACAAAAAAAAAACAATGAAAATGAAAGCTGCCTTTTTTGGAAAGATAAACAAAACTGACAAACTTAGCTAGACTCACCAAGAAAGACAGAGGACTCGAATACAATCAGGAAAGAAAGATAATGGATTCCTGTCTCATATCAAAATCAAAAGAACTCTTCAAACTTGGACACAACAACTTCTTGCAAGCCACGTCTCTAAAGGCAAAGGAAATAAAAGCAAAAAAGGAACTATTGGCACTTCACCAAGATAAAAAGCTTCTGCAGGGCAAAGCAAATGATCAACAAAACAAAAAGTCAACCTATGGAATCGAAGAAGATATCTGCAAATGATATTACAGATAAAGGGCTAGTATCCAAGATCTATAAAGAACTCCTCAAACTCGACACCCAAAAAATGGGCAGAAGACACAAAGGGATACTTCTCCAAAGAAGACATACAAATGGCCAACAGACACATGAAAAAATGCTCCACATCACTTGCCATCAGGCAAATACAAATCAAAACGACAATGAGATACCACCTTATACCAGTTAGAATGGTTAAAATTAACAACACAGGGGGCACCTGGGTAGTACAGAGGTTAAGCGTCTGTCTTCGGCTAAGGGCATGATCCTGGCATTACGGGATCGAGCCCCACATCAGGCTCCTCCGCTATGAGCCTGCTTCTTCCTCTCCCACTCCCCCTGCTTGTGTTCCCTCTCTCGCTGGCCATCTCTATCTCTGTGGAATAAATAAATAAAATCTTGAAAAACAAATTAACAAGACAGGAAATTACAAAAAGTCAGAGAGGATATGGAGAAAGGGGAGCCCTCTTACACTACTCGTGAGAATTCAAGCTGGTATAGGCACTTTTGAACAATATGGGGGTTCCTCAAGACATTAAACACAGAGCTATCCTATGACCCACCAATTGCACTACTGGGTATTTACCCTATAGACACAGAGTAATGAAAAGAAGGGACACCTGTATCCCAACGTTCATAGCAACAATGTCCATAATAGCCAAACTGTGGAAGGAGCCAAGATGTCCTTCAGCAAATGAATGGACGAAGAAGATGTGGTTCATCTATACAATGGAATATTACTCAGTCATCAGAAAGGATGAATACCCACCATTTGCACCAAGGTGGATGGACCAGGAGGGGATTATGCTAAGTGAAATTAAGTCAAGCAGAGAAAGACAATTATCATAAGGTTTGACTCCGATGTGGAATGGAAGGAATAGCATGTAACATTAGAAGAAGGAAGGGAAAAGTGAAGGGGGGGGAATGAGAGGGGGAGATGAACCATGAGAGACTATTGACACTGGGAAACAAAATGAAGGTTGCAGAAAGGGAGGGTAGGGGAATGGGTAATCCTGGTGATGGGTATTAAGGAGGGCACGTGTCATAATGAGCACTAGGGGTTATATGCAAGCAATGAATCATGGAACACTTCATCAAAAACAAATGAAGTACTGTAGGGTGACTAACATCATTTTAAAAAAGGAGAAAGATATGAAATCCATACAGGAAAACTGTCACTATTTGCAAATGACATGAAATCCCGAAAGATTCCACACACAAAAAAAAAAAACTGTTAATTTAAACAAATTCAAGAAAGCTGCAGGATATAAAGTCAATATACAGAGACCTGTTGTCTTTACTTTTTTTCAGATTTTATTTATTTATTTGAGAGGAAGAGAAAAAGCACATGCAGGGGTAGTGTCAGAAAGAGGGAGAAGCAGACCCTCGATAAGCGGGGAGCCCTACACGGGGCTCAATCCCAGAACTCTGGGATCATGACCTGAGCTGAAGGCAGACACGTCACCTATGGGGCCACCCAGATGACCCAACTTCTTGCATTTCTGTATACTGATGACACACTTTCGCAAAGAGAAATTAAAAAAGCAATGCCATTTACAATTGCATCAAAAAAAATCTAGGAATAAAAGTAACCAAAAATGCGAAAGACATAGTACACTCAACACATGGCAGAAAAGAAATGAAAAACATGTGTGTCGAGGGGGGCAGAATGTGTGGTTCAAAGATTTGGAAGGCAACACAAACAAATGGAAGCATACGCCATGCTCCTTAACTGGAAGAGTTAATTATGTGAACATGTCCATCGTACCCAAAGCAATCGACAGATGTGATGAAATCCCTATCTGAATTCCAGTGGCATTATTCAAGGAAATAGATAACAGTCCTCAAACTTGTATGGAATCACAAAAGGCCCCAAAAACGCAAAGCAACCTGAAGAAAGAAAGGTGCAGTCAACACACTCCTGGATTTCAAGCTAGATTACAAAGATGTTGTCATCAAAACAGGATGGTACTGGCATAAACACAGACCCAAGGTCAGTGGAACAGAACAGAAAGCTCACAAACTTACCCACACGTAGATGATCCTAACTTATGACACAGCAGCAGAAGATATGCCATGAGGGAAGGACTGTGTCTACAGTGAGCGGTAACAGCCAACCTGGACACTAAAGGCAGAAGAATATAACTGGGTCAATTTCTTACACCACCAAAATTTTTAATGGATGAATGATTTGAAAATAAGACCTGAATCCATAAACCTCCAAGAAGACACAGGTACTAAGTCTCTCGACATAGGTTTTGGCAAAGAGTCTTCAGATCCGACACCAAACGCAAAGAAACAAAAGCAAAAATAAACAAGTGGAACAACTTCAAACTGAAATCTTCCACTTGGCAAAAGAAACCAGCAAAAACTTAAAAGGCCACTGACTCAATAAGAAAAAATATCTGCGAATCATATGTGTGAGAAGAGGCTAATATCCAAAATACACACAACACCCGTACAAATCAAAACAAAAAAAAAAATCTGTATTAAAAAATGGGAGAATATGTGAATAGATACTTTCCAAAGATGGCACACAGGTGCCAACAGACAGAGAAAGTTATTCGACATCACTTAATATCGACAGGGAAACATCATCAAACCCACAATCGGCTATCCCCTCACAATTGTTGGAACAGCAATTTTCCCAGAGACAGACACCAGGTGGGGTCAAGGGTGTGCAGACAAGGAGACACTGTGCACTGTTGGTGGGAATGGAAATTGGTGCAGCCATTGTGACAAACGGTATGGAGGTTCCTGAAAAAATAAATACAACTACCACATGACCCAGTAATGGCTCTACAGAGTATTGATTCGGAGAACACAAAAATACTGCCTCAAAAAGACAGATGCACTCCCACATTCAGTGCAGCATTATTCACAAGAACCAGACATGGAAACACAGACCTTGGGGGCCTTATGCCAAGTAACTCAGACACAGAAAGACCAATACCAGATGCTCTCATGTACATTCCACGAGGAATAAACAAATACTGAACGCATAGATACTGAGAGCAGATTGGTAGGTGCCAGATTCGGAGATGGGGTGCTAGAAACGGGTGAAGGTGGTCAAAGTCTCAATGTTTGAGTGAGAAAATCCGACAATCATGAAATGTTCTGTCCAGCATGGAGACTAAAACTAACCCTGCAGCATGGGGTATAGGTTTCCCTGCTCTTTGAAAGTACAGGGCTTCTGAGAAACCTTGCACAGCAGAAATGGTGTCAAGAAGGAATGACCATTAATTTACACGGAACAATTAGACAGTGTGCTCAGACTCCAAAATTCCTCTCTTTGGCTTTTCTTAGGCCTCAGGACACAAGTTTCTAACGGAGGCCCAGCATAAATGAAGATAAAGCAGAAGCAGAGGCTCACAGACACCATTCAAAATGCTGGTGGCTGGATGCGGAGAGCGGATCCCAGCGGAAGGACCTGGTTGGGGTGCACGCCGCCTCTGTCGTGCTTTTCCCCAAAACAGATGCTGAACGCTATTCTCACTGTTCACCTTTTTTCATAAGAGGGAAATCCTCTTCAGGTCTCTTCCTCTTACTGAAGATGGGTAATAACATAGTTCTTTCAAGAAAGCCCAGTGTCTTACTGTGAACGTTTAAAAAGTGGGGGATACTTGTACTTGAGCATTGCTGAGGGAGGAGATGTGAAAGGTACTCCCAGACACAAACCTCAGCAGATCCACCGGGAAAGGCACTTTCCTCAGCATGCGGAACACGGACTACCTCCTACCCCCTGAGAAAACCTCTCCTTCCCCTCGATCAGGAAAACCCACAACAGATGGGATTTACCCCAATTCCTCCGTTCTCCAGCTCCTAATAGCTAATCCATCAGCAAATCCTGCGAGCTCCATCTTCAAAATGGACCCAGAATAGGTCTAACCACTCCATCCAAGGCCACCTGTCTGGTCCACAGTGCCTGAGATCCTGGAAAAGATTCGTCATTGACCTCCCTTGCCATCTTCAACCCTCTGTCATCTGTTCTCAACACTGTAGCCACGATGGCCCAGTGAAACAGGGTCTCATGGGGTTATAGCCCTGGAATGGCTTTCTGACACCTCTCTGAGGTCATGTCCTAAGCTGTCTCCTGTGGCTACAGGTCCTTCTTGCTGCTCCTGGACATACCTGAAATTCTCCTGCCCCAGAGCCTTTGCACATGCTTTCCCTTCTGTTAAGAATGCTCTTGATGTGTTCTCACTCAACTTCGGAGAAGTCTGAATTGGAGTGACAGGAACAGAAGATGAGGCTGTGTGTTGGGTGAGGATGGCGGCCCAGAAGAAGGTTCTCTGCCAGCTCTCAGCCAGTGCCTCACTTGTCCTCAGCCAGGAACTTGCACACAGCCCTCACCTGTCACAACTCTCACCCAGGAGACCCACAGCCACCCCTGGAGCCCACCCTGAACACACCCTGCTGCAGAATGCATTCAGCTCTCCTCTAGGACCCCTGTCAGCTTTACCCAGACCTGGAACTCCCCCCTGTCTCCTGCAAAGCTCCCGGATTCCCCCTCTGCTTCCAAAATCACACTGACATAAAGCTTTCATGAGAAAGCTATAATGCTAACAAATGAAAGGTTCACACCTGCTTTCCCCTTCTGTTGCCTCTCTCTCCACCTTCTTTCCTACCTGTGCAAACTGTAAAATATCATTGGAACATGAACATGCTCTGAGACCTGAATCTTTCATTGCAGCTTTCTGAGGACTCCTTATGTGATAAGTAACTAGTGTATCCTACAACAGGGTGTTTCACATCTCTCATCTATAGAATAGTACAGCCCAAATCACTACAATTTTACCTCACTCTTCATGAAGCAGAACACTTTTTCCTTTCTTCTTTTACTTAAATTCCAGTTAGTTCACATGCCATGGAATATTCGCTTCAGGGGTAGGATTTAGTGATTCCTCACCTGCATACAGTACCCGGTGCTCATCACAAGTGCCCTCCTTAATACCCCTCACCCATTTAACTCTTCCCCCCATGCCCCTGTCCTGCAGCAACACTCAGTTTGTTCTCCAAGTTTGAGTCTATTTCCTTGTTTGCCTCTCTCATCACCCCTCCACTCTGTTCATCTGTTTTCTTTCTGAAATTCCACAAGCATGAGAGCATAGGATATTTCTCTTTCCTCAAATATTTTGCTTAGCTTAATACACTCTAGGTCCATCCACATCCTTGCAAAGGGTAAGATTTCATTCTTTTTGAAGCTGGGTCATATTCCATTATATATATGTATCCCACTTCTGCTTTATCCATTCATCAGTGCATAGACTTTGGGATTCTCTCCATAGTTTGGCTACTGTGGACATTGCTGCTATAAACATCATGGTGCATGTACCCCCTTTGAATCTGCATTTTTGTATCCTTTGGGTAAATACCTAGGAGAGCAATTGCTGGATCATGGGGTTGTTCAATGTTTAACTTTTTGAGGAACCCCCACACTGTTTCCTAGACTGGCTGCACCACTTTGCATTGCCACCAACAGGATGGGAGTGTTCCCCTTTAAGCAGAACATTATCTGCTGGCAATTTCATAAGATGAAGCAAAACCTCTGTGAGATGCACCCAGGGTCAGGCAAGCAGTTGCAGACTTCACCCCAAGGCTCCTGACGCCAAGCCCCTTGAAGCCACCAGCATGCCACTATCCAAAAGAATTCCCAGACTCTCCTTCTGACTCCACCACCAAAGAAACTACAGAGAGAATATGGCACCTCAAAATATCGAGATAATACATTTAGTAAAACTAGAAAGTCAAGCTCAACTTTTAAACAGGAACAGGCCGGTTTGGATAATTTTGAATTTTCCCTCCACCCTAATTTTAACTCTTCTGATGAATAAACTAATCAATGATGAAACATCACCTTTGTCAAATGACATCATCCAAGTCTGTATCAGATGAAAAAAAGCCACCTAACTCTAGATGCTTGCCACTCAACCATATCTTAGGCCCAATTGAATAAACACTGTTAGATGAAGGAACAAATTAGATGTTACAAACAGGCACAGAGTGAATCTCACCTCCCCTTTCTAATAAAAGATGGTTCCTAGGAAACAGATGGTCAAAATACATTTGTAAGCAATAAATGGACAGAGAAATTGTGATCCCCTGCAAAGTTCTACCTGCAGGGAAACTAAGTAATTCTTGTACCAAACCCAGAATGCTGACAGCTACTTCAATTTTACTTTGTGGCTCAACTAGAGAAAAGAGAAAAGCCCAGGAGGTTTTGGGATAAAGAGAGGTTTTACCTCCAGCCCTGACATAGATAGGACATTTTGCCAAACATACCTGTGCTTTCTCTGAACACTGGCGTCCTGTGACAAGCTGCCTCGCTGACTCCGATGCTGACGTTCAAAACCTTGGGGGTCTTGGAGCCAGACCAGAGAAGTGTTGTCAGCTGGGGACAAGAAGTCACCTCTGACCTAAAGCCTGCACACCTGCTTCGGTTTCTGGGCGAAGGGGCAACACATACTTGTTGTTTAGCAGTAATTATCTTCATTCTCAATAGACCAATGACCTTGCCTTTTCTGGAAGGCAGACTTACTCTTCTAAAGAAACCCTAAATTCGTCTATTCCCAATAAAACTAGAGTGGAACATTTATTTCTCACTTAAATAGAAAACACTGTTATTATCGACATTGCGTGAATGAACTTTTAAAAACATTTTAGAGAGAAAGGAAGAGACCTTTATTCAAACCCAAGTCAGGACAGCTTCCTGGGAGACACAATCTTCACCAAGAAGGGAGTGCTCCGGGGAAGGAACATTTGGGGCAGGCTTATATATTTTTTTCTGTTTTCTTTTAAGTACAGAGTTACACACCACAATGAGGATATTCTTAGATTCTAGAAAGTGACAGACTCTTTCTTATGTTTTCAGTATGTACATGTCAGTATGACTTTAATCTTATGGGAGCCAAAGAGGTTCTTTATTTTTTCTTATCTTTATGTTGGCATTTTTGGTTATTGTTTTCTTCTCGAAGCAGATGTACAACATGTGCTTGGGATAGTAATAGGGCCCATGCTTTCAGGTTTTGCCCAATCAATTTGAGCCGGGTAAAATGTTAAAGGATAGCTTCCCTGGGAGCCCAGGATCAGGGTCCACAGATGATATAAGATAAAAATTACTTTCATCATTATAATTACTCCTAAATGGAGGAATTTGAGACAAATGCACCTTTCACAACAGTACCAAGAATTCAAAATGAATCCCACAGAAGGCTACCTGCTCCATGGTCAGCACAGGTAACAGAAGTGTTCACAGTCTCTGGACTCCTGCCCTTCTCCTGCCCAAATCTATGAAGCACACAGACCACTTAAAATCAGAATTGTAGAACTGCTAGACACCTTAGAGATGTCTGGCACCATTCCCTTGGACTGCAGAATAAAACACAATAGCTCGTTGTCAGAAACTAATTTCAACATGAAGTGCCCCCTGGATGCACTAAGTTCTTTCTCTGCAAATGTTGACTAATGTAAGTGACAGTCATACCATATAAACACTACGATGGCTGGGAAGTCATCGTAGGTAAGGGAATATTTTAGCCATATTTATAAGCATTGGCTCACTTTGTAGAAGAGGCTGAGCTGAGTGTTTTTAAATACTATTTCAGACCTGTTTTACAGCACCCTCTGAACATACCAGAGCCTGAATGGACTAAAAAAGATAGTTGGTTTCAGTAACTTTAATACCAGAAAAATATTATACTGTCTCTATTCCTAAGGATCTTTGAGTATCTTACCCAGAGGTCCTCCACTGAGATAATGATCTTAATGATCACCATGGGCAGATGTGAAAAGGCCCGCTGAATTCGTTCCAGTTGTCCACATGACAAGAAAATCCTGATACTTGATAGGTTTCCAGATTGAGAAGACCAGAGATAAGAGGGAAATAGTACCCTGTATGGAACAACAAGCGATTTGGAGTCAGTTTGGGGATCCCACTTAGGTTTCTGACACTAAAATCCTCTGTGACTCATATCATCCGAGTCCCTTTCTAACCGTCTGAAAATGTGCCTAAAAATATCTACACCCTAGTTGGGAAGTTTAAGAGGCAGAATGCTACAAAGAGCCAGTATGATGTCTCTCAAGAACAAGATCTCAGGAAGCCATAATTGCTATTGGGTCTATTGCTTTTCCAGAATAAAGTACACATGTTGAATCCATATTTCGAATAGATGACTCACCAGATGATTTTCAAACCTGAAGGAATGCCAAGAAGTCACTCTTGTGTCATAGTTCACTCAGAAATCATGTTGTTGGACTGGTGAGGATGATACGATAGCAACGTCATCACTAAGAGTGGGGAGCTTCTAATTTCCATACGGCCATGTTGACCCCCTTAGCTCAAAGCCACCAGAGAGGGCAGCTGGGTAGTGGGCACCGTCATCATTATGAGTGGGCAGCTTCCCATTTCCATATGGCCATGTTGACCCCCTTAGCTCAGGACCACCAGAAAGGACAGCTGAGGGGGACCACAGGCCAAGCCTGCCAGGTGTGGCTGGGGCAGGCAGAACTCTGACTTAAGGCTCATCTCCTGTCTAGGTTATTATAATGCTCTTCACAAAGAAAGTGCCATTGTGTGTGAGCCCTCATGTAGAAAAGGTTCAGAATTTCCATTGAGATTCCCTCTTTGACCTTTAGGATATGTAGCAAAGTTCCATTTAATTTTAAACATTGAAGGACTTCTTGATTTTCTTTTCGCTATGACTGTGGCTCAATTCCGCAGTGGTCTAAGAATAGAATCTAGTTAATTTCAGGGTTTAACATTTGTAGACTTGATTCTTGGCCCCACCTATCATCTATTTGGGTAAAGAGTCTATGACCACTTGAAAATAATATATTCTGCACTTATTATGGAATGTTCCCTATATGTCAATTAGGTCACATTTGTTACCAATGTTTTGTCTGCTTTTTCTTTCAGATATTGAGAAAGGTATATTAAAATCTACAAACAATGATGCTCTATTTATTGTGACATCAGAGAATCTACCAGTGTTTTAAGGCAAGAGAAACAAAAAGGATAAGAATTGAGGGGATAATTGTGACTATTCACAGATAATACGATTGTGTACATAGAAAATCAAAAACAGTGTTTAAATATCATATTAGAATTAAAAATGCAATTTAAAATAATAATAATAATAATAATAATAATAATAATAATAATAATAATAATAAAAAAAGAGGTTTCCTGGGAAACAGATGGTCAAAATACATTTGTAAGCAATAAATGGGCAGAGAAATTGGATTGTAGCTTCCCATTGGACAGTTTCTGAAGAAAACGTAGAACCTGTCAATCTTGGGGTATGACATAGGGTGCACTAACCATTTAAAAGAATTCAGTGGGACTTCATAAAAATGTGACATTTGTAAGCAATAAATGGACAGAGAAAATGGATTGTAGCTTCCCATTGGACAGTTTCTGAAAGAAAACGTAGAACCTGTCAATCTTGGGGTAGGACATAGGGTGCACTAACCATTTAAAAGAATTCAGTGGAACTTCATAAAAATGTGACATTTCTCCTTATCTTATGACCATAAGAAAATGAAAAAGTGAACCGCAGGCTGGGAAGTAAAGATTTGCAATACACACACTGACAAAGACTTGTCAATAAAGAATTCCTGCTCATCAACCATAGAGTCTATTTATAAACGAATACTTCACAAAAGATTGACTGATGGCCAATAAGAACAGGAAAGGGTGCTCTACAGTATTATTTTCAGGAACAGCAAAGCCTTTCCTAAAATGAAAACATACAAACAAACCAGTATTCCCTAGATGGATGACGTCCTTATTTCTGAGGACAGCTTGAAGAACAGACTAGCATCAAAGTAAAGTGATGGAATTCCTGACACTCAGAGGATGGACAATTAACCTCAAACTACAGTACAATTTCTAGGCATCATTTGTTCCTCTGAAGGCAGACAACTAGCACACCCCTTCCTCCACCACACAGGTTGCTTCCCAACCCCTACCATAAACGAAGAAGATGAGAAACAGATAGGACTAGTAGGAAATAGTAAAAATCACATGTGGGGATTATCCTGAAACACACTGATCACATAACTAGTGTAAGGAAGTGTAGGGAACTGACAAGGACAGAGACTCAAGAGGTACTTCTTTGGGAAATGCTGTCTGAAATCGTCACACCTTGGTACCAGCTAATGAGGGCTCTGACCATACCCTAGGGTTTGCTCACAAGGGTCTGCAACACCATCGCTGAGGACTGAAACTCTTCAAGACCTCAAAGCTTGCCTGATTGACTATTGGACTAAGAGATTCCCATGTTCTGAAAACAGATACCAACTCATTGAAAGGTTCACCTGGGCTCTCTCGGAAGCCCTACAAGGAGCTGAACCATTCACTGAAAATCAATTACACACACACACACACACACACACACACACACACACACACCTGTCATTTCAGCAATTACTTAAACATTCAAGGTTCTTCCTACCTTTTCTTTTTCACATTGATATTTATACTCACATGAAATGTCATCATTTCTAATGAACACTGATGTCAAAATAGAGATCCATTGACACAATATTTACAAAATGGAACTTCCCTGCTGTCATTTTCAATATAGCGCGTTTAAAGTTCATACATATTTTAGGTTTTTGGTAACTTATACAGGAGAAGATCAGCATTGAAAAACTCTGAATACTTGACAATGAGTTTTAAGCCTAGAGAACAAAAATTGTCCAATTTCATAGATAATAAGGAACCAAAGGGAAAGCATGGAAGCTGTAGTCGAATAATTTTACACATATGCATCCTCTCTTATTCTACTACTGAGGGGCGTGTTTTATTACCACTATGCATGCATCAATTGTCTTCCACGTGCACCTTCACAGGTATAATGAATTACTACAGTAGAATGAAATGTCTGGGAACTACTTGGCGGCATCTATAATGAACAATGAAATGTCTATCTTATATTTGGTGAACTTCCACTGTCTGTCCCTTTAGATGATGGACCCTAAACAGAAGGGGGAATGAACCACGAGAGACTATGGACTCTGGGAAACAAACTGAGGGCTTCAGAGGGGAGAGGGGTGGGGGATTGGGATGGGCCAGTGATGGGTATTAAGGAAGGTACATATTGCATGGAGCACTGGGTGTTATATGCAAATAATGAATCATGGAACACTACATCAAAAACTAAGGAAATACTGTATAGTGACTAACATATCATAATAACAAATTATTAGTAGAAAAAAATTAAAGGTAAAAAAAACCAATACAGCTTTTCTGTTTCAAGAACAATCACAATTGAGAAAAAACTAACTTAAATCCCTAAAGCAAAACACAGACCAAGTTCCATTTCACTCCCCTTTATTCACATTCTCTGTGGGTTCTAAGCTATTTCCCTACCTCCTTTCCTGCTCAGCAGGGAGCCCGGGCTCAATCCCAGAACCCTGGGATCATAACCTGAGCCAAAGGCACATGCTTAACTGGCTGAGCCAGCCAGGAGCCCCAGCTCCATGTTTTTCTTAAGCAAAAGGACACTTTCTCACAATGCCTTCACATGACTTCACATGGTACCAGAGACCTGCATTTGCTTCTAGGAGGTTGCAGATGAAGGCAATTGCAAACTCTCACAGTGGTTTATCAAATACAATGACCTGCCTGGTGACAGTGAAACCCTTATGAGCCCACGAGAGGGTGCTGTGACACTCAGCTGTGGCTGGGCTGGCACATAGAACCAAATCCATTTCCCTGCCTGATGTCTGTGAGGAACAGATGCCCCCACTGTGAATGAGACCCTGTCACTGAGCTGTCCAGAGATGACCATCCTCACGGAGGATGAGGATAAAGGACAATGCCTGAGTAGACCTCATCTGTCTCTTATCTTTTTATATTTTTGACAGTGGACAAATCACTGCCTAGGAGTCCCCAACTACCTTAGTCTCATCTGTGAATGACCAAGAGGTTTTACAAAACACTTAAGATTTTCACCTCACAAATGGCCACAACCACTTACCATAGGGATTCAACATTAAGCAAAGATACTGTTCGTTGGAAGAGAGGTCCTGCCCACTGTTGTTTCTCACTTATATGCTCATCTTCCTTACCTCATGGTAACATAACCACCTTGATTCCTGCTTCCATCTTCAGGAAGGCTGAGGTGACTTGAAGGGCATTACCCTGACATCGTTCTTTCTTAGCAATAAGATGTGGACATTTCCCTAGTCCTACACACCCAAAGTTGAATTGGAATCAGGATTGAGGAGGCTGATGAGAGTTGAAGGTGTTTTCCTGTACAGGGTGGTTTATTACCAATAAGGATGGGTCAGAGTCCTCGAAATTCCAGAACCTTTTCATTAATGCTTCCTACTCCTGAAAGATGATGTACTTTGGTCTTTCCCTGCATAGTGTGGAGACTCAGAGAAAAGTGCTTAGCCCTTTCGTCAGACTTCCAGGACCACCTTGGGGCTGGCTTCCATATTCAGAAAGGATGATGTTAGGGCTAAGAGGGTTCCTGTACACTGTTATTTCTTACAGATAAGTGTATGGCATTTTTGTTACATTGCCAGAACCACTTAGTGCTGGGCTTGCCGTCCTCCTGGGGACAAACCCTAACCCTAGTCAGCCCCCAAGGGGCCCCTCCCAAGGGGCCTGGCACCACAACGCCAGGGATTGGGGACCGCCGAGGCCAGCGCCTAAGTCTCCCTGCCGCCCCACAGCAACCCGGGCTGCTAAGGGCGCCGCCAGTCATTCAGGGCGAGAGAATGGGCAGGGCCCTCCAAGCCCCGGCGACATTCAAAGGCCCCCCGCGCCAAAACGCTTGGGCCCACACTCCCTCTCGCCAGCACCTTCACCTCGGCCTGCCCCTCCGCCTGCTGTAGAGCTGGGGGAATGGGCCTGCTGGACTCCTGGGGGCTAACACTTACCCTAGGTCGGCCCCCGAGAGGCCCCTCCCAAGGAGCCTGGCACCGCAATGCCGGGGATTTGGGAACATCGAGCCCCAGTGCTGGACTCACTCTGCCACCCCACAAGCACCCAGGGCGCTAGGGGCGTTGCCAGTCATTCAGGAAGTGAGAACGGGCAGGGCCCTCCTATCCCCCTGCAACGTTCGAAGGCCCCCCGTGAAAAAACTCTGGCTCCCACGCTCCTGCTTGCCAGCGCCCTCACCTCGGCCCACCCCCCGCACGGTGCAGAGCTGGTGGATGAGGCCTGCCCTCCTCCTGGAGGCTATCCATAACCCTAGGTTTGCCCCTGAGGGGCCCCTCCATAGGGGCTTGGCACCGCAATGCTTGGGATTGGGGACCCCCGAGTCCCAGTGCCGGACTCATCATGTTGCCCCGCCGCCACCTGGGCCGCTAGGAGCACTGTCGGTCATTCATGGAGGGAGCACAGGCAGATCCCTCCAAGCCCCTGGTGACATTCGAAGGCCCCCCGCGCCAAAACGCTTGGGCCCATGCTCCCGCTCGCCTATGCCCTCACCTCGGTCCGCCCCTCCGCTCACAGCACAGCCAGTGGATTGGGACTGCCATCCTCCTGGGTGTTACCCTAACCTTTGGTGGGCCCCCGAGGGGCCCATCCCAGGTTCCTATTGCCCCAACACGGGGAATTTGGGAATCCCGAGCCCCAGCGCCCGACTCACCCTCCTGCCCTACCGCCACCTGGACCGCTAGGGGCACCGCCGGTCATTCAGGGAGGGAGAAGGGGCAGGGCCCTCCAAGACTCCAGCGACCTTCGAAGGCCCCCCGCACCAAAACGCAAGGGCCCACGCTCCTGCTCGCCAGCGCCCTTACCTCGGCCATCCCCTCAGCTCGCCACACAGATGGCGGATCGGGCCTGTGGGCCTTCTGGGGGCTAACCCGAACCCTAGGTCGACTCCCTAGTGGCCCCTCCCAAGGGGCCTGGCGCCGCAATGAGGAGGATTGGGGACTTCTGAGCCCCAGCGCCGGACTCACCATGCCTCCCACCGCCACCTGGGCCACAAGGGGCACCACCAGTCATTCAGGGCGGGAGAACGGCAGGGCCCTCCGAGCCCCCAGCGACTTTCGAAGGCCCCCTGCCTCAAAGCGCTTGGGAACACGCTCCCATTCACCATCGCCCTTACCTCGGCCTGACCCTCCTCTCGCCGTACAGCCCACGGATCAGGCCTCCCAGCCTCCTGGGGGCTAACCCTAACCCTAGGTAGGCCCCCCAGGGGCCCATCCCAAAGGGCCTGGCGCAGCAACGCCGGGATTTGGGACTACTGAGCCCCAGCGCCGGACTCACCCTGCAGCTCAGCCACCACCCGGGCCGCTAGGGGAGCCGCCGGTCATTCAGTGCGGGAGAACCGGTAGGGCCCTCTGAGCCCCCAGAGACCTTTGAAGGCTCCCCACGACAAAACGCTTCGGCCCACGCTCCCACTCGCCAGCGCCCTCACCTCGGCCCACCCCTTCGCTGCACACCCGGCTGATAGGGACTGCCGACCTCCTGGGGCCTAAGCCTAACCCTAGGTCGGCCCTCCAGGGGCCCGTCCCAAGGGGCCTGGCGCCGCAACCCCGGGTATTGGGGACCCCTGAACCCCAGCGCTGGACTCACTGTGTTGCCCCGCCGCCACCCGGGCCGCTAGGAGCACTGTCGGTCATTCAGGGAGGGAGTACGGGCAGATCCCTCCGAGCCCCTGGCGACCTTCGAAGGCCCCCCCACGCCAAAACGCTTGGGCCCATGCTCCCGCTCCCTGTGCCCTTACCTCGGTCCGCCCCTCCGCTCGCTGCACAGCTTGTGGATCGGGACTGCCAGCCTCCTGGGTGTTACCCTAACTTTGGTGGGCCCCCGAGGGGCCCATCCCAGGTTCCTATTGCCACAATACCGGGGATAGGGGACCCCCGAGCCCCAGCGCCGGACTCACCCTCCCGCCCTACCGCTCCCTGGGCCGCTAGGGGCACCGCCAGTCATTCAGGGAGGGAGAACGGGCAGGGCCCTCCGAGCCACCGGCGACTTTTGAAGGCCCCCCACACTAAAACGCTTTGGGCCCACGCTCCCGCTCACCTGTGCCCTTACCTCAGTCCGCCACTCCGCTCGCCGCACAGCTGACGGATCGGGCCTCCCAGACTCCTGGTGGATAACCCTAACCCTAGGTAGGCCCCCTAGGGGCCCATCCCAAGGGGCATGGCGCTGCAACGCCAGGGATTGAGGACTCCCGAGCCCCAGCGCCGGACTCACCCTGCAGCTCCGCCACCACCCAGGCTGCTAGGGGAGCCGCCGGTCATTCAGTGCGGGAGAACGGGTAGGGCCCTCTGAGCCCCCGGAGACCTTTGAAGGCTCCCCACGACAAAACGCTTCGGCCCACGCTCCCACTCGCCAGCGCCCTTACCTCGGCCCTCCCCTCCACTCGCCGCACAGCTGGCGGATCGGGCCTGCGGGCCTTCTGGGGGCTAACCCGAACCCTAGGCCTACCCCCTAGTGGCCCCTCCCAAGGGGCCTGGCACCGCAATGACGAGTATTGGGGACTCCTGAGCCCCAGCGCCAGACTCACCATGCCCCCACCGCCACCTGGGCCACAAGGGGCACCACCGGTCATTCAGGGCGGGAGAACGGCAGGGCCCTCCAAGCCCCCAGCGACTTTCGAAGGCCCCCCGCGCCAAAGCGCTTGGGACCACGCTCCCACTCGCCATCGCCCTTACCTCGGCCTGCCCCTCCGCTCACCGCACAGCCAGCGGATTGGGCCTCCCAGCCTCCTGGGGGCTAACCCTAACCCCATGTAGGCCCCCTAGGGGCCCATCCCAAGGGGCCTGGAGCCGCAACACAAGGGATTGGGGACAACTGAGCCCCAGCGCCAGACTCACTGTGCCGCCCCACTGCCACCCAGGCCCCTAGCTGCACCGCCGGTCATTCAGGGCGTGAGAACAGGCAGGGCCCTCCGAGCCACGGGCGACCTTCGAAGGCACCCCGCATCAAAACGCTTGTGCCCACGCTACCGCTTGTCAGCGCCCTCACCTCAGCCCGCCCCTCCACTCACCGCAAAGCTGGCTGATCTGGCCTGACGGTCTCCTGGGGGCTAACCCTAACCCTAGATTGGGCCACGAGGTGCCCCTCCCAAGGCACCTGCTGCTGCAATGCCGGGGATTGTGGACCCCTGAGCCCCAGCACCGGACTCACCTTGCTTCCCCGCCACCAACCGGGCTGGTAGAGGCGCTGCTGGTCATTCAGGGAGGGAGAACGGGCAAGGCCCCCTTAGCCCCTGGCGACCTTCGAAGGCTACTCGCGCCAAAACGCTTGGGCCCATGTTCCCGCTCGCCAGCACCCTCATCTCGGCCCGCCCCTCCGCTCGCCACACAGCCGGCAGATCGGGCCTGCCGGCCTCCCGGGGGCTAAACCTAACCCTAGGTCCGTCCCCAAGGGGTCCCTCCCAAAGGCCCTGGCGCCGCAAAGCCGGGGATTGGGGAACCCCGAGCCCCAGTGCCACACTCTCCCTGCCGCCCCGCTGCCAACCGGGCCACAAGGGATGCCGTCGGTCATTCAGAGCAGGAGAATGGGCAGGGCCCTCCAAGCCCCTGGTGACCTTTGAAGGCGCCTCGTGCCAAAATGCTTGGGCCCACATTCCCCGCTGGCCAGTGCTCTCATCTCAGCCCGCCCCTCCGCTCGTCGCACAGCTGGCAGATCGGGCCTACTGGCCTCCTGGGGGTAACCCTAACCCTAGGTCGACCCCCGAGCGGGCCTTCCCAAGGGGCCTGGCGCAGCAACGCCGGATTTTGGGGACCCCGAGCTCCAGCGCTGGACTCACCCTGCCGACCCGACACCACCGGAGCCGCTAGGGGCGCCACCAGTCATTCAGTGCGGGAGAACAGGCAGGGACCTTCAAGCCCCTGGCGACATTTGAAGGCCGCACTTGCGAAAATGCTTGGGCCCACGCTCCTGCTCCCCAGCACCCACATCTTAGCCCACTCCTCCACTTGCCGCACAGGCTGTAGATCAGGCCTGTCGGCATCCTGGGGGCTAACCCTAACACTTGGTCGGCCCACGAGGGGCCCCGCCCAAGGAGCCTTGCGCCGCAACACCGGGGATTGGGGACACCCGAGCCCCAGCGCCAGACTCTCCCTGCTGCCCCACCGCCAACTGGGATGGTAGGGGCACCACCGGTCATTCAAGGAGGGAGAAGGGGCAGGGCCCTCTGAGCCCCAGGCAACCTTCGAATACCTCCCTCGCTAAAACGCTTGGGCCCAACTTCCCCATCGCCAGCACCATCACCTTGGCCCTCCCCTCCGCTCACCACACAACCGGCTGATGAGGCCTGCAGGCCTCCTGTGGGCTAACCCTAACCCTAGGTCGGCCCTCGAGGGGCCTGTCCGATGGGGCCTGGCGCCACAACGCCTGGGATTGCTGACACCCGAGCCCCAGCGCTGGACTAACCGTGCCACCCTGCCGCCACGCGGGCCGCTAGTGGCGCTGCCGGTCATTCAGGGTGGGAGTACGGGCGGGGCCCTCCGAGCCCCCAGCGACTTTCGAAGGACCCCATGCCAAAACGCTTGGGCCAATGCTGCCGCTCGCCAGCGCCCTCACCTCGGCCCACCCCTCCGCTCTCCAAACAGCGGGCGGATCAGGCCTGCTGGACTCCTAGGGGCTAACCCTAACCATAGGTCGGCCCCCGAGGGGCATATCCCAAGGGGCCTGGCTCCGCAACACAGGGCATTGGGGATCCCCGTGCCCCAGTGCCGGACTCACTGTGTCACCCCGCTGCTACCCGGGCCACTAGGGGTGCCGCCGGTCATTCAGGGCGGGAGAACGGGCAGGGCCCTCCGAGCCTCCGGCGACCTTTGAAGGCCCCCCGCGCCAAAACGTTTGGACACACGCTCCCACTTGCTAGCGCCCTCACCTCGGCCCACCCTTCGCTGCACACCCGGATGATAGGGACTGCCGACCTCCTGGGGCCTAAGCCTAACCCTAGGTCGGCCCTCGAGGGGCCCATCCCAAGGGGCCTGGCGCCGCAACCCCGGGTATTGGGGACCCCCGAACCCCAGCGCTGGACTCACTGTGTTGCCCTGCCGCCACCCGGGCCGCTAGGAGCACCGTCGGTCATTCAGGGAGGGAGTACGGGCAGATCCCTCCGAGCCCCTGGCGACCTTCGAAGGCCCCCCCGTGCCAAAACGCTTGGGCCCATGCTCCCGCTCCCTGTGCCCTTATCTCGGTCCGCCCCTCCGCTCGCTGTACAGCTTGTGGATCGGGACTGCCAGCCTCCTGGGTGTTACCCTAACCTTTGGTGGGCCCCCGAGGGGCCCATCCCAGGTTCCTATTGCCACAATACCTGGGATAGGGGACTCCCGAGCCCCAGCGCCAGACTCACCCTCCCGCCCTACCGCCCCCTGGGCCGCTAGGGGCACCGCCAGTCATTCAGGGAGGGAGAACGGGCAGGGCCCTCCGAGCCACCGGAGACTTTTGAAGGCCCCCCGCACCAAAACGCTTTGGGCCCACGCTCCCGCTCACCTGTGCCCTTACCTCAGTCCGCCACTCCGCTCGCCGCACAGCTGGCGGATTGGGCCTCCCAGACTCCTGGTGGATAACCCTAACCCTAGGTAGGCCCCCTAGGGGCCCATCCCAAGGGGCATGGCGCTGCAACGCCAGGGATTGAGGACTCCTGAGCCCCAGCGCCGGACTCACCTTGCTGCCCCGCCACACCCGGGCCACTAGGGGAGCCAATTGTCATTCAGGGCGGGAGAACAGATAGGGCCCTCTGAGCCCCTGGAGACCTTTGAAGGACCCCCGCGACAAAATGCTTCGGCCCACGCTCCCGCTCGCCAGCGCCCTCACTCGGCCCACCCCTCCACTCGCCGCACAGCTGGCGGATGGGACCTGCCGGCCTCCTGGGGGCTAACCCTAACCCTAGGTCGTCCCCCGAGGGGCCAGTCCAATGGGGCCTGGCACGACAACGCCTGGGATTGCTGACCCCTGAGCCACAGAGCCGGACTCACCATGCCGCCCCCCCCGCCACACGGGCCGCTAGCGGCACCATCGGTCATTCAGGGCGTGAGAACAGGAAGGGCCCTCCGAGCCACGGGCGACCTTTGAAGGCCCCCCTCAACAAAACGCTTGTGCCCACACTCCCACTTGTCAGCGCCCTCACCTCGGCCTGCCCCTCCGCTCACCGCAAAGCTGGCCGATCAGGCCTGCTGGCTTCCTGGGGGCTAACCCTAACCATAGGTCAGCCCATGAGGGGCCCCTCCCAAGGCACCTGGCGCCGCAACGCCAGGGATTGTGGACCCCCAAGCCCCAGCGCCAGAGTCACCCTGCTGCCCCGTTGCCACACGGTCCGCTAGGGGTGCCATTGGTCATTCAGGGCGGGAGAAGGGGCAGGGCCCTCTGAGCCCCAGGCAACTTTCGAAGGCCCCCCGCGCCAAAACGCTTGGGCCCATGCTCCCACGCGCCAGCGCCCTCACCTTGGCCCGTCCCTCCGCTAGACTCACAGCCAGCGGATCGGGCCTGCCGGCCTCCTGGGGACTATCCCTATTCCTAGCTTGGCCCACTAGGGGCCCTTCCCAAGGGGCCTGGCGCAGCAATGCTGGGGATCGGGAACCCCCGATCCCCAGCGCCAGACTCACCCTACTGCCCCGCTGCCACCCGGGCTGGTAGGGGCGCCGCCGGTCATTCACGGCGACAGAATGGGCAAGGCCCTCCGAGCCCCCGGCAAACATCGAAGTCCCCCCACGCCAAAACGCTTGGGCCCTCGCTCCCGCTCTCCAGAGCCCTCACCTCGGCCCACCCCTCCGCTCAACGCACAGCTGGCGGATAGGGCCTGCTGGCCTACTGGGGGCTAACCCTAACCCTAGTTCTGTCCTCAAAGGGCCCCTCCCAAGGGGCCTGGCGCCATAACGCCGGGGATTGGGGAACCCCGTGCCCCAGCGCCGGACTCACCCTGCCGCCCCGCCGCCACCCGGGCCGCTAGGGTTGCCGCTGGATATTCAAGGCTGGAAAACGGGCAGGGCCCTTTGAGCCCCCGGCAAACTTCAAAGATACCCCGCGCCAAAACGCTTGAACCCAGGCTCCCGCATGCCAGCGCCCTCACTTTGTCCTGCCCCTCCGCTCACCGGATAGCCAGTGGATCAGGCCCGCCGGGCTTCTGGTGGCTAAACCTAACCCTAGGTCAGCCCCCGAGGGGCCCCTCTGATGGGGCCTGGCGCCACAACGGCTGGGATTGCTGACCCCGAGCCCCAGCGCGGGACTAACCGTGGCACCCCGCCGCCACCCCGGTTGCTAGGAGCACCATCAGTCATTCAGGGCGGGAAAACAGGCAGGGCCCTCCAAGGCCCTGGTGACCTTCGAAGACCCCCGTGCCAAAACGATTGGGCCCAAGCTCCTGCTCGCCTGTGCCCATACCTTGCACCACCCCTCCGCTCGCCGCATAGCTGGCGGATCGGGCCTGTGGGCCTCCTGGGGGCTAACTTAACCCAAGGTCGACCCCCAAATGGCCCTTCCCAAGGTCCTGGCGACACAACGCCGGGCATTGGGGACCCCCGAGACCCAGTGCCAGACTCACCCTGCTGCCCCGCTGCCACCAGTACTGTGAGGGGCACCGTCGGTCATTCAGGGAGGGAGAACGGGCAGGACCCTCTGAGCCCCTGGCGACCTTCTAGGACCCTCCCTCTAAAACTTTGGTCCCACATTCCCACTCGCCAACGCCCTCATCTCAACCTGCCCCTCCGCTCGCCACACAGCCGGCAGACCGGGCTTCCCGGCCTCCTGGGGGTAACCCTAACCCTAGGTCGGCACCTGAGGGGGCCCTCCCAAGAGGCCTGGGGCTGCAATGCTGGGTATTGGTGACCCCCGAGCAGCAGCGCCGGACTCACTTTGCTGCTCCACTGCCACCGGGGCCGCTAGGGGCCCCTATGGTCATTTAGGGAGGAAGAACAGGCAGGGCCCTCCAAGTCCCCAACGACCTTCGAAAGCCCCCCCAGGCAAAACGCTTCACCCAACACTTCCGTTCCCCAGTGCCCTCACCTCGGTCCGCCCCTCCGCTCGCCGCACAGCCGGTGGATTGGGTCTGCCGGCCTCCTGTGGGCTAACAGTAATGCTTGGTCGGCCCCCTAGAGCCCTTCCGAAGGGGACTGGCACCCCAACGCCGAGGACTGGGGACCCCGAGCCCCAGCGCCAGACTCACCCTACCACCCCTCCTCTAACTGGGCCGCTAGGGTAGCCGCCTGTCATTCAGGGCGGAAGAACGTGTACGGCACTTCGAGCACTCGGCAACCTTCGAAGGACCCCCCCGCGAAAACTCCTGGGCCCGGGCTCCTGCTTGCCAGTGGCCTCACCTCCGCCCGACACTCCGCTCGCCGTACAGCTGGCGAATCGGGCCTGCCGGCCTCCTGGGTGCTAACCCTAACACTAGGTCGCACCCAAGGGGCCCCTCCCAAGGGGCCTGGCGCTGCAACAACGGGGATTGGGGACCCCCGAGCCCTAGCGCCGGACTCACACTGCTGCCCCTCTGCAACCCGGGCCGCTAGGTGTGCCGTCGGGCATTCAGTGTGGTAGAAAGGGGAAGGACGCTCTGAGCCCCCGACTACTTTCGAATTCCCCCCCACGCCAAAACGCTTGTGCCCATGCTTCCGCTCGACAGCGCCCTCACCTCAGCCTGCCCCTCTGCTCGCCACACAGCCGGCAGATCAGGTCTGCCGGCCTTCTGGGGGCTAACAGTAATGCTTGGTCGGTCCCCTAGAGCCCTTCCGAAGGGGCCTGGCGCCCCAACGCCGAGGATTGGGGACCCTGAACCCCAGCGCCTGACTCACCCTACTGTCCGTCCTCTACCCGGGCTGCTAGGGTAGCCACCAGTCATTCAGGGCGGAAGAACGTGCAGGGCCCTCTGAGCCCCCGGCGACCTCTGAAGGCCCCCGGCACCAAAACGCTTGACTCAAGCACCTGCTCGCCAGCACCCTCATCTCGGACCACCCCTCTGCTCCTTGCGGAGTGGGCGGATCAGGACTGCTGGCCTCCTGGGGGCAAACTCTAACCCTAGGTCGGCCACCGAGGGGGCCATCCCAAGGTGCTTATCGCCGCAACGCCTGGGATTGGGGACCCCCGAGCCCCAGCGCCAGACTCTACCCTGCTGCCCTGCCACAACCCGGGCCGCTAGGCGTGCTGCCGGACATTCAGGGCGGGAGAACGGGCAGGGCCCTCCGAGCCCCTGGCGACCTTCGAAGGCTGCCTGCGCCAGAACACTTGGGTCCACGCTCCGGCTCACCAGCGGCCTCCGCTCGGCCAGCACTTCCGCTCTCCACACAGCCGGCGGATCCGGCCTGAGAGCCTCCTGGGGGCTAACCCTAACCCTAGGTCGGTTCCCAAGAGGCCTGGCACCGCAACGCGGGGGATTGGGTACCCACGAGCCCCAGCGCTGGACTCAACTTGCCGCCCCCAGGCCACCCGAGCCGCTAGGGTCGCCGCCGGTCATTCAGGGCAAGAGAACGGGCAGGGCCCTCCGAGCCACTGGTGACCTTCGAAGGCACCCGTGCCAAAATGCCTGGGCCCACACTCCCGCTCGCCAGAGCCCTCACCTCAGCCTGCCCCTCTGGACGCCACACAGCCGGCGGGTCGGGCCTGCCAGCTTCCTGGGGACTTACACTAAGCCTAGGTCGGCCCCGGAGGGGCCCCTCCCAAGGTGCTGGTGCCACGACGCTGGGGATTTGGGACCCCCAAGCCCAAGCACCGGACTCACCCTGCCCCCCCTCTTCCACCCAGGCCCCTAGGATAACCGAGGATCATGCAGGGCGGGAGAACCGGCAGGGCCCTCAGAGCCCCCGGGAAATTTCGAACGCCGCACGCGCCAGAACGCTAGGGCCCACGCTCCCGCTCACCAGCGGCCTCACCTCGGCCAGCGCTTCCGCTCTCCACACAGTCGGCGGATCGGGCCTGCCAGCCTCCTGGGGACTAACACTAACCCTAGGTCAGCCCACGAGGGGACCCTCCCAAGGGGCCTGGGACCGCAACGCCGGGTTGGGGACCCCGAGCCCCAGTGCCGGACTCACCCTGCGCCCCACCACCACCCAGGCTGCTTGGGGCGCCACCGGTCATTCAGGGCGGGAGAACAGGCAGGGCACTCTGAGTCTTCGGCGACCTTCGAAGGCCCCCCATGCCAAAATGCTTGGGCCCACGCTCCCGCTCGAAGCGCCCTCACCTCGGGCCACCCTTCCACTCGCCGCACAGCAGGCGGATCGGGCCTTCTGGCATCCTGGGTGCTAACCCTAAACCTAGGTCGACCCCTGAGGGGCCCCTCTTAAGTGCCCTTGCACCGCAACGCCGGGGATTGAGAACCCATGAAACCCAGCGTCGGACTCACCACGCCTCCCCATCGCCACCTGGGCCGCTATGGGCGCCGTCGGTCTTTCAGGACGGAAGGACGGGCAGGGCCCTCCGAGCCCCTGGCGACCTCGAAGGCCCCCCAAGCCAATACGCTTGGGTGCACGCTCTCGCTCGCCAGCGACCTCATCTCGGCTCACCCCTCCATTCACCTCACAGCCAGCGGATCAGACCTGCAGGCCTCCTGGGGGCTAACACTAACCCTAGTTGGCCGCAGAGGGGCCTCTCCCAACAGGCCTCGTGCCGGAACGCCCGTGATTTTGGACCCCCGAGCCCCAGCGCCAGACTCACCCTGCCGCCCCGCCTCCACCTGGGCCGATAGGGGCGCCGCCGGTCATTCAGGGCGGGAGAACGGGCAGGGCCCTCTGAGCCCCCTGCAACATTCAAAGGCCCCCCGCCCCAAAACGCTTAGGCCCATGCTCCTTCTCGCCAGCGCCCTCACCTCTGCCCGTGCCTCCGCTCGCGGCACAGCTGGCGGATCGGGCCTGCTGGCCTCCTGGGGGTTAAACCTAACCGTATGTTGGCCCACGAGGGCCCCTCCAAAGGGGCTTGGCACTGCAAAGTGGGCATTGGGGACCACCGAGCCCCTGTGCAAGACTCAACGTGCCGCCCCTCCTCCACCCTGGCCTATAGGGGCACTGCCGGTCATTCAGGGCGGGAGAACGGACAAGGCCCTCAGAGCACCCGGAGACCTTCGAAGGCTCCCCACGCCAAAACGCTTGGGCCCATGCTCCCACTCGCCAGCAGCCTCACCTCGGCCCGCCCCTCCGCTCGACGCACACCTGGCTGATCGGGCCTGACGGCCTCCTGGGAGCTAACCCAAACCATACGTCGCCCCTTGAGGGGCCCCTCCCAAGGGGCCTGGCACCGCCACGCCGGGGCTTGGGGACCCCCGAGCACCAGCGCAAGACTCACCCTGCCTCCTCGCCGTGACCCTGCCCGCTATTAGCGCCGTCCTCATTCAGGGCGGGAGAACAGGCAGGGGCCTCCGAGCCACCAGCAACTTTCGAAGCCCCCCCCGTAACAAAACGCTTGTGCCCACGCTCCCGATGGCCAGCGCCCTCACCTTGGCCCACCACTCCGCTTGCAGCACAGCTGGCGAATTGGGCCTGCCGGCCTCCTTTGGGCTAACCCTACCCTAGATCGGCCCCCGAGGGACCACTCCCAAGTGCCCGGCGCCACCACGCCGGGGATTGGGGACCCCTCCCCAGTGCCAGACTCACCTTGCCGCCCCGTCACCAACCGGGCCGCTACGGGCGCTGCCGGTCATTCAGGGCAGGAGAACTTGCAGCGCCCTCCGAGCCTATGGCGACTACGAAGGCCATCCGCGCCAAAATGCTTGGGCCGACGCTCCTGGTCGCCAGCACCCTCACCTCAGCACGCCACTTCAATTGGCACAGAGCTGGCGGATTGGGCCTGCCGCCCTCCTGGGGGCTAACCCTAACCCAAGTTGGGCCCCAGAGGGACCCCTCCCAAGGGGACTGGCGCCGCAACGCCGGGGATTGGGGAAGCCGAGCCCCGACTGCGGTCTCACCCTGCCCCCATGCCACCACCCGGGCTGCTAGGGGTGCCCCCGGTCATTCAGGGGGGCAGAACTGGCAGGGCCCTCCAAGCCCCCGGCGACCTTTGAAGGCCCCCGTGCCAAAACGCTTGGGCCCACGCTCCCACTCACCAGGGCGCTCACCTCGGTCCACCCCTCTGCTCGCTGGACAGCCAGCAGATAGGGCCTGCTGGTGTCCTGGGGGTTAACCCTAACCCTAGGGCGGCACCCAAGGGGCCCCTCCCAAGGGGCCTGGCGCAGCAACCCCAGGGATTAGGGACCCCCGAGCCCCAAGGCTGGACTCAACATGCCGACCTGCCACCACCTGGGCCGCTAGGAGAGCTGACAGTCATTCAGGGCGGGAGAACGGGCAGGGCACTCCAAGCCCCTGGTGACATCCGAAGGACCTCCGCGCCAAAACGCCTGGGCCCATACTCCCGCTCGCCAGCGGCCTCACCTCCGCCCGCCCCTCCACTCGCCGCATAGCTGCCAGATCTGGCCTGCCGGCCTCCTGGGGTCTAACCCTAACCATAGATCGGCCCCCGAGGTACCCGCCCAAGGGACCTGGAGCCGCAACACCGGGGATTTGGGAACCCCGAGTCCCAGCACCGGAATCACCCGGACGCCCCGCCGCCACGCGCGATGCTAGAGGCGTCGCCGGTCATTCAGGGCAGGAGAACGGACAGGGCCCTCCGAGACCCCGGCGACATTCGAAGGCCCCCCGCACCAAAACGTTTGGGCCCATGCTCCCACTTGCCAGCCCCCTCACCTCAGCGCGCCCATCCGCTCTCCACACAGCCATGGGATTGGGCCTGTTGGCCTCCTGGGGGCTAACCCTAACACTAGGTCGCACCCGAGGGGCCCCTCCCAAGGGGCCTGGTGCTGCCACACCGGGGATTGGGGACCCCCGAGCCCCAGCGCCGTACTCACCATGCCATGCCGCCACCATCTGGGCGGCTAAGGGCGCCTCTGGCCATTCAGGGCGGGAGGACCGGCAGGGCCCTTGAATCCCCCGGCGACCTTCCAAGGCCCCCCGCGCCAAAATGCTTGGGCCCACGCTCCACCTTGCCGGCGCCTTCACCTTGGCCCAGTCCTAAGCTACCACACAGCTGGCGGATCATGCCTGCTGGACTCCTGGGAGCTAACACTAACCCTAGGAGGGCCCCAGAGGTGCCCCTCCCAAGGGGCCTGGCGCTGCAACACACGGCATTGGGGACCCCCAAACCGTAGTGCCAGACTCACATTGCCACACTGCCACCACCCGGGCCGCTAGGGGCACCGCTGGTCATTAAGGGCGGGATAACGGGCAGGGCCCTCCAAGCCTCTAGCGACTTTCAAAGGCCCCCGGCGACAAAACGCTGGATACCATACTCCCGCTCGCCATCGCCCTCACCTTGGCCCACTCCTCCGCTTGCCGCACAGCCGGGGCATAGGTCCTGCTGGCCTACTGGGGTCTAACCCTAACCCTAAACCCTAATGCCTAACCTTAAACCCAAACCTTAACCGCTAATCCTAAACCTAACGCTAACCCCTAACCCTTACCCTAAACCTAACCCTACCCTAAACCTAACCCTAAACCCTAATCCTTAAACCCTAAACCCTGACATTAACACTAAACCCTAAACCCTAACCCCTAACCCTAATCCGGAAACCCTAAACATGAAACCCTAACCTTAACCACTAACCCCAAACCCCAAACCCTAACCCTAAACCCTAACCCTACCCAGACACCTACCATACCCCTAACCCTACCCCTAAGCCTACCCCTTCAGCTAACCCTACCCCTAACCCATAACCTAACCCTAAACCTAACCCTAACCCGTACCCTAACCCGTACTCTAACCCTAACTCTAACGCGTACCCTAAACCTAACCCTAACCTGTACCCTAACCCTAACCGTAACCCTAACACGTACTCTAACCCATACCCTAACCCATACCCTAACCTTAACCGTAAACTGTACCCTAACCCGTAATTTAAACCATACCCTAAACCTAACCGTAACCCTAACAAGTACCCTAACCCGTACCCTAACCTTAACCCTAAACCCTGACCTTAACCCATACCATAACTCGTACCATAACCCGTACCCAAACCCTACCCGTACCCTAACCCTAACCCGTACCCTAACTGTAACCCTAAACCCTAAACTGTAACCCGTACCCTAACCCTAACCAGTACCTTTACCTTAACCTTAACCCATACCCTAACTCGTGCCCTATCCCTAACCCGGACCCTAACCCATACCTAACCCTAACCTGTACCCTAACCCGTACCCTAACCCATACCCTAACCCTAAATCGTACCCTATCCCTATCCCTAACCCGTTCCCTAACCCGTACCCTAAGCCTAAACCTAAACCGTAACCTAACCTGTACCATAACCCTAAACTGTACCCTAACCCTAACCGGTACCCTAACCCTAACCCGTACCCTAAACCGTACCCAAATCGGTAGGCCAATACTTACCCTAAACTGTACCCTAACCCGTACCCTAAACCGTACCCTAATGCGTACCCTAACCCGTACCCTAACCCTAACCCGTACCCTAACCCTAACCCGTACCCTAAACCTAACCCGTACTCCAACCCTAACCCTAAACCCTAAACCCTAACCCGTACCCTAAACCCTAATCTGTACCCTAACCCATAACCTCCAACCTGTAACCCCTAAACCCAACCCTAACCCGTACCCTCTCCTTACCCTATCCCTAACCCATACTGTAACCGTAACCCATACCCTAACCTTAACCCGTACCCTAATCCGTACCCTAACCCCGGGGATTGGGTACACCTGAGCCCCACCACGGGACTCAGCCTGCCACCCCTCAGGAAACCATGCCCCTTGGGGCGCCACAGAGCATCCCCTGCAGGAGAACTGGTAGGGCCCCCCTGAGCCCCCAGCGATCCTCGGCGACCCCCTACACCCCAACCCTGAGGCCCACGCTCATCCCGCCCCATGCCTTCCCTTCAGCTTGCCACTGAGCTCGTGGCAGAGCCAGCAGATCAGGCCTGCCGGGTTCCTGGGGCCTAGACCTGACCCTAGGTCGGCTGGGTAGGGCCCCTCCCCTGGGGCCCGGTGCCAAAGCCCCAGGGACTGGGGACACCTGACCTCCACTGCAGGACAAAGCCTGCCAGCCTGCAGGAAACCGTGCCCCTTGGGAGTCTGTAGAGCATTCAGGGTGGGAGAACCAGGAGGGCCCCCAGAACCCTGGTGAACTTCGGCGATCCCTAAACCCAACCTTGAAGCCCATGCTCACCCCACAATGCACCCTCACCTCAGCCCGCGGCGGAGCTCGCCACATAGTGGGCAGATCTGGCCTGCGGGGTTCCTGGGCCCCAACCCTAACCCTAGTTCATCTGTGGAGGGGCCCCTCCCCAGGAGCCTGGAGCCACAGCTGCGGGGATTCGGGACACCTGAGCCCCACAGCAGGACTCAGTCTGCCACCCCGCAGGAAACCGTGTGCCTTGGGAGGCCATAGAGCATTCAGGGCGGGAGAACCAGGAGGGCCCTCCTGAGCCACCAGCGAACTTCAGCGGCCACCCGCACCCCAACCTTGAGGCCCACGCTCACCCTCCCCACACCCTCACCTCAGCCCGTGTAGCTCGCCATACAGCCAGCAGATCCAGCCTGCAGGGCTCCTGGGGCCTTACGCTAGCCCTAAGCCGGCTGCGGGTTTGGGGGTCTCCCCAGGAGCCTTATATCGCAGACCCGGGGAATTGGGATACCTGTGCCCCACCGCAGGACTCAGCTTGCCACCCGACAGGAAACCATGCCCCTTGGGGTTCTACGGAGCCTACAGGGCACAAAAATTGGGGAGGCCCCTGGAGCCCATCCCCATCATTGGCAGCCCCCCGTTCCCCAACCCTGAGGCCCATTCTCACCCTCCCTCATGGCCTCCTCTCAGCCATCCACAGAGCTCGCCCCACAGCCTAAAGATTGTCCCTGCCGGGCTCCTGGACCCTAACCCTTACCCTAGGTTGGCCACAGAGAGGTCCCTCCCTAGATTCCTGGCACCACACTCCGGGGGATTGGGGAAACCCAAGCCCCACCGTAGGACTCAGCCTGCAGCCCACAGTAAACTGCACCATTCTGGGGAACAAGAGAGCATTCAGGGCAAGAGAATTGGGGCACAACCTGAGAGCCCCTTCTGGTGAACCCCGACCTTTGTGGGCGCTTCCGGATGAAACCCCAAGGCTCACACTCACCCACCCTTGTGCCCTCATCTCACTCGGCCTGGGAGTTCTCTGAGCACTGGGCAGTTCGGACCTGCTGTCTCTTGAGGCCTAACCTAACCCTGGGTCCTCCGCTGAGTGTCCCTCCCCATTTGCCTGCCTCCAAGGCACCAGGAATTGGGCTCACCTCTACAAGACTAGAGGACTCAGCCTGCCCCACAGCAGGAAACTGTCCATTTGGGGCTGCAGCAAGAATTCATAGGAAAATCGGAGGGCCCCCCTCAGCCCATCCCAGGCAACCCCCACTTTCAGAGATCTCCCCGGATCCAATTAGTAGCTTCACACTGACCTTTAAACTTGCTCTCCATGGAGATCTTTTGAAATTCTCCACACTTCCAACTGATGGCATCATCCAGCTTCAGAGACTTACCCAGCTTTAGGTCTTGAGATGGATTAAAATGGGAAGTCACTTCACTTATGATGACGTACTGGTGACCAAAAGATACATGCATAAATGCTTCATATCACTTGGCTTCAGGGAAATGCAAATCTAAACCCCTATAAATGCCATATTACACGAGGCCGAATATATAAAAATAAGAAGACATGAAACTATACATGTTGGAGAGGATGTGGAGAAACGGGAACCCTCTTACACCCCTGTACGAATGCAGTCCGGTACAGCCACTCTTGAAAATGGTACGGAGTATCCTCAAGAAGTTATAAATAAAGCTACCGATGTCCCAGCAATTGCACTACTGGGTATTTACCCCCAGAGACAGAGGTAGTGAAGACGGGACACATGCACACCAGTGTTCATAGCAGCAATATCCATAATAGACAAACTGTGGAAGGAGCGCAGATGACCATGGATAGATGAATGGATAAAGAAGATGTAGATCATATATATAATGGAATATTACTCAGCCATCAGAAAGGATGAATACTTACCATCACACCGACCTGGGTGGAGCTGGAGGGTATTATGCTGAGTGGAATAAGTCAATGAAAGAAAGACAATGATCATATGCTTTCACTCCTATGTGGAATATCAGAAACAAGGAAGAAGACCATAGGGCAAGGAAGGGAAAATAGAATGGGAAGTCATCAGAGAGGGAGAAAACCCATGATGGACTCTTAACTACCGCAAGAAACTGATGATTGTTGGAGGAGAAGTTGGGGGGGTAACTGGGTGAGTAGCATTAAGGAGGTCACACGATACAATGAGCACTGGGTGTTACACACGACTGAAAATTTATTGAAGACTACATCTGAAACGAATGATGTACTGTAAGTTGGCTAATTGAATTTAAATTAAAGAACAAAAGACCTCGAATAAACAATCCTAAACATTTGTATGGAACCACTAAAGATTCCAAACAGCCAGTGCAATGTGGAAAAGAAAAACAAAGCTGGAGGACTCACAATTGCAGATTTCAGGTTATACTACAAAGCTGCAGTCATCCTAACAAGACAGTACAGCACAAAAATAGACACAGTGACCAAAGGAACAGGATACAAGTTTAGACAGAAACCCACAATTATGTGGTCCATGAATCTTCCACAAAGCAAGCAACGATATCAAAAGGGAAAAGGACAGTCTCTACAACAAATGGTGTTGGGAAAACTAGACAGCTACGTACAGAAGAATGCAATTAGACTCTTTTCTTACACAATAAAGACAAACGCAAAACAGTTTCAAGACCTCAATATGAGACCTGAATCCATAAAAATCCTACAGGAGGGAAGACAGTAACTTCTTGACATGGACCATACCAACGTTTTTCTAGACTGTCTCCTGAGGCAAAGGAAATGAAAGCAAAAATAAACTATTGGGAATACAGCAAAATAAAAAGTTTCCACATGGCAGAAGAACAATGAAAACGTAAAAATAATAAGACAACCTACTCAAAGGGAGAAGATATTTGCAAAGATCATAGGCAATAAAGAGATAGTGTCCAAAACATATACAACTGATACTACTCGACCCCCAAAACAAATAATCCAGTTAAAAAATAGGCAGAAGACATGGACAGACATTTCTCCAAAGAAAAAATACAAATGGCCAACAGTCCCGTGAAAAGATGTTCACCATCACCCATCATCAGGAAAATGTAAATCCAAAGGACAATGAGGTAATACCTCAAACCTGTCAGAATGGCTAACATCAAAAGCACAACAAAGAGCAGGTGTTGGGAGGATGTGGATAAAGGGGAATCCTCGTGAACTGTGGGTGGGAATGCAAACTGTGGTGGCCACCGTGGAAAACAGTATGAAGGTTCCTCAAAAAATTAAATATATAACTACCCTACGATCCAACAATCACACTACTTGTATTTACCCAAAGAATAGGAAAACAGTAACGTAAAAGGATACGTGCACCCCTATGTTTCTTGCACCATTATTTACAATATCACCATATGGAAGCAACCCAAGTGTCTGTAGAAAAATTGACAAATGAGATGATAGATGTGTGTATTCACACACACACACACACACACACACACACACACACACACACACATACACACATACAATGGAGTATTACTCGGCTTGAAAAAGAATGAAACCTTGCCATTTGCAGACACATGGATGGAGCTAGAGAGTATTATCCTAACTAAAATCAGTCAGTCAGAGAAAGACAAATCCCATACGATGTCACTCTAATGGGGAATTTAAAAAACAAACAAAAATAAATAACTAAAAGAGAAAAAGGAGACACACCAAAGTACAAACTCTTAACAATAGAGAACAAACGGATGGTTACCAGAGAGGAGGTGGATAGAGGGATGAGTGAAATAGATGAAGGGGATTAATAGGATGCTTTTCTTGATGACCAATGAGTAATATATAGAATTACTGAATCACTCTATTGGACACCTGAAAAGAATGTAACACTGTATGTTAGCTCTACTGGAATTAAAATAAATTTTTAAAAAAGATTTTTCTTTCAGGAACCTCTTTGAAAAAGCTTTTCCTGTGCACTGTGCATAAGCCCTACTTGGGAGGATTCACTCTACAATAATTATTCACTCTATGCCTTGAATTCAGATTTCACTGAGTTCTTACTGTGGATCCCAGGCCACGGGAGCCATGGTCCTTTTCTGTCCAGGCTCAGCACCTATGCATTCAAGATTGGAAGTAGAGACACATGTCACTTCACAGTCCAGAAAGCTATTATTGTTTCTGTTTCAGTGTGAGAGAGTCACAGACTTTTGGACAGGTTTCAGAGCAGGTATATTATGGATCCTGGATCTCTACTTCAATGTTCATTGCCTGGATCCATTTGGCTAATAGGTTCCCTGTGGATGGGCTTGCTTCCAAGCACATACATGGAAGATGCAAAGGCGGATAGGATTGGTGCGGGACAGGAAGAAGACCAAATGCAGACAAGAGTCCGATCCCTCCTCTGATCCAGGAACTGCTACGGGAGAGGGTACAGGAGGTAGAATCCATGCGAAACTCCAAGGTCACCAGCTGAACACAGGAGGCATAGGTCAAGGGATCTGGAGATGCAGGGGTTGAAGGCTGCTCTGAGCTACCTCTGGGAGGAAGGGAGGGAAGGAATGAGAAGGAGACACTGCCTGCCCCTGGCCCATGCCAGCTGCCCACCACTCCGACACGCATCCATCTACACAGCTGACACAGCCTGTGCTCAGGATGGGCTGGCTCATGTCCCTCAATCCTCAGTGGGAGAGCTGGTCCCAGGGCTCAGAGACATGCTGAGGGAGATGAGAGGGAAAGCTGCCCCACCCAGGTCATCCCCTCCTTGAGCAGACAGCCCTTCAGAACTGCTAAAAAAAAACCCCACTAACGGGGTTGAAAGACATGCCATGGATGAACTAAGGCATAGAGATATGTAAAATAACATTCAGTTTTAAGTTCTGAGCTGTCATCTCAGGAAGTGGGGAGAGCTTCCCTGAAGAAGACTGATAGGAGGACAGTCCATGCTGAAAAAGAAGACATGGCTCTCCTGATTGGGGACCTGTAGCCCCCTTCCAGGGCAGGGCATCATCCTCGCAACCTACAAGATCCATGAAAGTGTTCCATCAGGGCCAGATGTTTGTTTCAAGAAGGCTACCCTGGCATCAGACTGCACAGGGCACCAGGGACGAGGGCCAGATGGAGGACGGACAATACCCCGGAGGCCATGGGGCAAGAGCAGAGGCACATGACCTTGAAGATGATGATGAAAAGCAGGAGGTGGCAGCATGGAGCCGTCCCGAAAGTACCATGGGAGCAGTGCCCACAGCAACACTGACTGGGTGACTTCTGTGCCCGGTGTCGCTTGCTTCAGTGGGCTCCAGACTAGTCCTGAACACAACTCTCAGAAGTGTGCACCACCCCCGGCCTCCTCTCCCCTTGCAACTGCTAGGAATCAAGGTCAAAGACCCTGGTCAGCTTTCGTGGAAACCAAGCAGTGGCTCCCCCACACGCTGCACCTCTGGTGGTGGTCCAGTGCGACCCTCGTGCCTGGCCAGACACTGATGTCTACCTGTCTCCACACAAATTAACAGAGAGGTGGGTGTCCCTGAATTGCACAGCACTTGATGAGACAGATCCACAGAACCCAACACCCAGTGGGTCACTCGAGACCTCACCTATGGTCATGGAGCTCACCATACCTTATTTCTGTCACTTCCCACAGAAAGCCTGTTTCTGATCCCCCACAATACCATACATCCTGGTTGCTGACCTGGGGTCATGCCATGAACCCACATGGCACCTTTCTTTAAGTGAAAGCTATGCCTACACCTCCTAGAAAATATTCCTAATGAAGTACATGTCCATCAGGACTACGGTGTGAATGGTAGCACACAGCCTGCATGGTAGTAGTCAGTAATTCTAGCAAGGGTTAACCCTACCCCCCGTCTCACAAAACCTTCCTCCGTCACCACTGAACTCATGGTCTGCCCTCAGAAAACCCTCCAGGAAACAAACCTTTCATCTGAATGCTCTCTTCACCTTCTGCTTCAAATCTTGTCCAACCACAATGATAGGAAATTAGAAATCAGTCTCAAGAAAAAAATGGGACAGTCAAAAATAGGTGGAGATTTTTGGGGCCTGGGTGGCTCAGTCGTTAAGGATCTGCTTTCAGCTCAGGTCGTGATCCCAGGATCCTGGGGTCTAGCCCCGAATCAGGCTCCTTGCTCAGCGGGAAGCCCGCTTCTCCCTCTCCCACCCCCCTGCTTCCATTCCCTCTTTCACTGTCTCACTCTCTGTCAGATACCTAAATAATCTTAAAAAAATATGTGGAGATTTAACAACAAGCTACTGAACAACCAACAGTCAAAGAAGAAATCAAAAAAAATTTAGAAGTACCTTGACACTGATGAAAAAGACAACCTACAAAAACTTATGGGATGCAGCAAAAGTAGCTTTATGTGGGACATTCATAGAAATTCAAATCTTCATCAATCCATGAGAATAATCTCCAATAAACAACCAGATTTATGTGGTAAAGAAGTAGAAAATAAAACAACAAACAAAGCCCCAAATTAGTAGAAATAAGGAAATAACAAAATGGAATGCATAAATAAATCCAACGGAGACTAAAAAGACCAAAAAAGAAAAAAACCAATGAAAATGAGAGCTGCCTTTTTTGGAAAGATAAACAAAACTGACAAACTTAGCCAGACTCACCAAGAAAGAGGACTCGAATATAAACAGGAAGGAAAGATAATGGATTCCTGTCTCATATCAAAATCAAAAGAACTCTTCAAACTTAGACACAACAACTTCTTGCAAGATAGGTCTCTAAAGGCAAAGGAAATAAAAGCAAAAATGAACTATTGGCACTTCATCAGGATAAAAAGCTTCTTCTTGGCAAAGTAAAAGATCAACAAAACAAGAAGGCAACCTATGGAATCGAAGAAGATATCTGCAAATGATATTACAGATAAAGGGCTGGTACCCAAGATCTATAAAGAACTCCTCAAACTCGACACCGAAAAATGGGCAGAAGACACAGATACTTCTCCAGAGAAGACATACAAATGTCCAACAGACACATGAAGAAATTCTCCACATCACTTGCCATCAGGCAAATACAAATCAAAACGACAATGAGATACCACCGTACACCAGTTAGAATGGTTAAAATTAACAAGACAGGGGGCACCTGGGTGGCACAGTGGGTAAGCATCTGCCTTCGGCTCAGGGCGTGATCCTGGCATTATGGGATCGAGCCCCACATCAGGCTCCTCCGTTATGAGCCTGCTTCTTCCTCTCCCACTCCCCCTGCTTGTGTTCCCTCTCTCGCTGGCTGTCTCTATCTCTGTGGCATAAATAAATAAAATCTTGAAAAAAAATTAGCAACACAGGAAATAAAAAAAAAAGTCAGAGAGGATGTGGAGAAAGCGGAGCCCTCTTACACTACTCGTGAGAATTCAAGCTGGTACAGCCACTTTTGAAAACAATATGGAGGATCCTCAAGACGTTAAACACAGAGCTATCCTATCACCCACCAATTGCACTACTGGGTATTTACCCCATAGACACAGAGTAATGAAAAGAAGGGCACCTGTATCCCAATGTTCATAGCAGCAATGTCCCTAATAGCCAAACTGTGGAAGGAGCCAAGATGTCCTTCAGCAGATGAATGGACAAAGAAGATGTGGTTCATCTATATAATGGAATATTACTCAGTCATCAGAAAGGATGAATACCCACCATTTGCACCAACGTGGATGGACCAGGAGGGGATTATGCTAAGTGAAATTAAGTCAAGCAGAGAAAGACAATTATCATATGGTTTCACTCCTATGTGGAATGGAAGGAATAGCATAGAGGACATTAGAAGAAGGAAGGGAAAAGTGAAGGGGGGGAATGAGAGGGGGAGATGAACCATGAGAGACTACTGACACTGGGAAACAAACTGAAGGTTGCAGAATGGGAGGGGAAGAGGAATGGGTTATCCTGGTGATGGGTATTAAGGAGGGCACGTGTTGGGGTGCCTGGGTGGCACAGCAGTTAAGCGTCTGCCTTCGGCTCAGGGCGTGATCCCGGCGTTATGGGATCGAGCCCCACAACAGGCTCCTCCGCTGTAAGCCTGCTTCTTCCTCTCCCACGCCCCCTGCTTGTGTTCCCTCTCCTGCTGGCTGTGTCTATCTCTGTCGAATAAATAAATAAATTCTTTTTTTAAAAAAAAGGAGGGCACGTGTCATAATGAGCACTAGGTGTTATATGCAAACAATGAATCATGGAGCCCTACATCAAAAACAAATGAAGTACTGTAGGGTGAATAACAATTTTAAAAAAAGAGAAGATATGAAATCCATACAGGAAAACTGGCACAATTTGCAAATGTCATGAAATCCCGAAAGATTCCACACAAAAAAAAACCTGTTAGAATAAAAAAATTCAAGAAAGCTGCAGGATATAATGTCAATATACAGAGACCTCTTGTCTTTATTTTTTTCAGATTTTATTTATTTATTTGACAGGAAGAGAAAAAGCACGAGCAGGGGGAGAGCCAGAAAGAGGGAAAAGCAGACCCTCGCTAAGCGGGCAGCCCAACACGGGGCTCAATCCCAGAACTCTGGGATCATGACCTGAGCTAAAGGTAGATGCTTCACTTATGGAGCCACCCAGATGACCCAACTTCTTGCATTTCTGTATACTGATGACACACTTTCGCACAGAGAAATTAAAAAAGCAACACCATTTAAAATTGCATAAAAAAATCTTGAAATAAAAGTAACCAAGAATGAGAAAGACATAGTACACTCAACACATGGCAGAAAAGAAATGAAAAATATGTGTCGAGGGGGGCAGAATGTATGGGTCAAAGATTTGGAAGGCAACACAAACAAATGGAAGCATACGCCATGCAACTTAACTGGAAGAGTTAATTATGTGAACATGTCCATCATAACCAAAGCAATCGACAGATGTGATTAAATGCCTATCTGAATTCCAGTGGCATTATTCGAGGAAATAGAAAACAGTCCTCAAAGTTGTATGGAATCACAAAAGACCCCAAATACCCAAAGCAACCTGGAGAAAGAGGTGCAGTCTACACACTCCTGGATTTCAAGTTAGATTACAAAGCTGTTGTCATCAAAACAGGATGGTACTGGCATAAACACAGACACCAGGTCAGTGGAACAGAACAGAAAGCTCAGAAACTTACCCACACGTAGATGATCCTAACTTACGACACAGCAGCAGAAGATATGCCATGAGGGAAGGACTGTTTCTTCAGTGAGCGGTAACAGGCAAACTGGACACTAAATGCAGAAGAATATAACCGGGTCACTTTCTTACACCACACACAAAATTTTTAATGGATGAATGATTTGAACATAAGACCTGAATCCATAAACCTCCAAGAAGACACAGGTACTAAGTCTCTCGACATTGGTTTTGGCAAAGAGTCTTCAGATCGGACACCAAATGCAAAGGCAACAAAAGCAAAAATAAACAAGTGGAACAACATCAAACTGAAATCTTCCACACGGCAAAAGACACCAGCAAAAACTTAAAAGGCCACTGACCCAATAAGAAAAAAATATCTGCAAATCATATGTGTGAGAAAAGGCTAATATCCAAAATACACACAACACTCCTACATATCAAAACAAAAAAAAAACTATATAAAAAAATGGGAGGAATATGTGAATAGAAACTTTCCAAAGATGGCACACAGGTGCCAACAGACAGAAAAAGTTGTTCCACATCACTAAATATCGTCAGGGAAACATCAGTCAAACCCACAATCGGCTATCCGCTCACAAGTGTTGGAACAGCAATTGTCCCAGAGACAGACACCAGGTGGGGTCAAGGGTGTGCAGATGAGGAGACACTGTGCACTGTTGGTGGAAATGGAAATTGGTGCAGCCACTGTGACAAACGGTATGGAGGTTCCTGAAAAAATAAATAAACTACCCCATGACCCAGTAATGGCTCTACTGAGTATTGATTTGAAGAACACAAAAATGCTGCCTCAAAAAGACAGATGCACTCCCACGTTCACTGCAGCATTATTCACAAGAACCAGACATGGAAACACAGACCTTGGGGGCCTTATGCTAAGTAACTCAGACACAGAAAGACCAATACCAGATGCTCTCATGTACATTCCACGTGGAATAAAAAAATACTAAACGCATAGATCCTGAGAGCAGATTGGTAGGTGCCAGATACGGGGATGGCGTGGTAGAAACGGGTAAAGGTGGTCAAAGTCTCAATGTTTGAGTGAGAAAATCCGACAGTCATGAAATATTCTGTCCAGCATGGAGACTAAAACTAACCCCGCAGCATGGGGTATAGGTTTCCCTGCTCTTTGAAAGTACAGGGCTTCTGAGAAACCTTGCACAGCAGAAATGGTGTCAAGAAGGAATGGCCATTAATTTACACGAACAATTAGACAGTGTGCTCAGACTCCAAAATTCCTTCTCTTTGGCTTTTCTTAGGCCTCAGGACACAAGTTTCTGACGGAGGCCCAGCATAAATGAAGATAAAGCACAGCAGAGGCTCACAGACACAATTCAAAGTGCTGGTGGCTGGATGCAGAGAGCGGTTCCCAGCGGAAGGAGCTGGTTGGGGTGCACGCCGCCTCTGTCATGCTTCTCCCCAAAACAGATGCTGACCGCGATTCTCACTGTTCACCTTTTTTCATAAGAGGGAAATCCTCTTCAGGTCTCTTCCTCTTACTGAAGCTGGGTAATAACGTAGTTCTTTCAAGAAAGCCCAATGTCTTACTGTGAACGTTTAAAAAGTGGGGAATACTTGTACTTGAGCATTGCTGAGGGAGGAGATGTGAAAGGTTCTCCCAGACACAAACCTCAGCAGATCCACCAGGAAAGGCACATTCCTCAGCATGCAGAACACGGACTACCTCCTACCCCCAGAAACCCTCTCCTTCCCCTCGATCAGGACAACCCACAACAGCTGGGAGTTACCCCAACTCCTCCGTTCTCCTGCTCCTAATAGCTAACCCATCAGCAAATCCTGTGAGCTCCATCTTCAAAATGGACCCAGAATAGGTCTAACCACTCCATCCAAGGCCACCTGTCTGGTCCACAGTGCCTGAGTTCCTGTAAAAGCTTTGTCATTGACCTGCCTTGCCATCTTCAACCCTCTGTCATCTGTTCTCAACACTGTAGCCAGGATGGCCCAGTGAAACAGGGTCTCATGGGGTTATAGCCCTGGAATGGTTTTTTCTGTGACCTCTCTGAGGTCATGTCCTAAGGTGTCTCCTGTGGCCACAGGGCCTTCTTGCTGCTCCTGGACATACCTGAAATTCTCCTGCCCCAGAGCCTTTGCACATGCTTTCCCTTCTGTTAAGAATGCTCTTGATGTGTTCTCACTCACCTTCGGAGAAGTCTGAATTGGAGTGACAGGAACAGAAGACGAGGCTGTGTGTTGGGTGAGGCTGGTGGCCCAGAAGAAGGTTCTCTGCCAGCTCGCCGCCTGTGCCTCCCTTGCCCTCAGCCAGGAACTTGCACACAGCCCTCACCTGTCACAACTCTCACCCAGGAGACCCACAGCCACCCCTTCCCACACCCTGCTGCAGAATGCATTCAGCTCTCCTCTGGGACCCCTGTCAGCTTTACCCAGTCCTGGAACTCCCCTGTCTCCTGCAAAGCTCCCGGATTCCCCCTCTGCTTCCAAAATCGCAAGGCGTTCATGAGAAAGCTATAATGCTAAGTATTGAAAGTTTCGCACCTGCTTTCCCATTCTGTTGCCTCTCTCTCCACCTTCTTTCCTACCTGTGCAAACTGTAACATATCAGTGGAACATGAACATGCTCTGAGACCTGAATCTTTCATTGCAGCTTTCTGAGGACTCCTTATGTGATAAGAAACTAGTGTATCCTACAACAGGGTGTTTCACATCTCTCATCTATAGAATAGTACAGCCCAAATCACTACAATTTTACCTCACTCTTCATGAAGCAGAACACTTTTTCCTTTCTTCTTTTACTTAAATTCCAGTTAGTTCACATGCCATGGAGTATTCGCTTCAGGGGTAGGATTTAGTGATTCCTCACCTGCATACAGTACCCGGTGCTCATCACAAGTGCCCTCCTTAATACCCCTCACCCATTTAACTCTTCCCCCCCGCCCCTGTCCTGCAGCAACACTCAGTTTGTTCTCCAAGTTTGAGTCTATTTCCTTGTTTGCCTCTCTCATCACCCCTCCACTCTGTTCATCTGTTTTCTTTCTGAAATTCCACAAGCATGAGAGCATAGGATATTTCTCTTTCCTCAATGATTTTGCTTAGCTCAATACACTCTAGGTCCATCCACATCCTTGCAAATGGTAAGATTTCATTCTTTTTGAAGCTGGGTCATATTCCATTATATATACGTATCCCACTTCTGCTTTATCCATTCATCAGTGCATGGACTTTGGGATTCTCTCCATAGTTTGGCTACTGTGGACATTGCTGCTATAAACATCATGGTGCATGTACCCCCTTTGAATCTGCATTTTTGTATCCTTTGGGTAAATACCTAGGAGAGCAATTGCTGGATCATGGGGTTGTTCAATGTTTAACTTTTTGAGGAACCCCCACACTGTTTCCCAGACTGGCTGCACCACTTTGCATTGCCACCAACAGGATGGGAGTGTTCCCCTTTAAGCAGAACATTATCTGCCGGCAATTTCATAAGAGGAAACAAAACCTCTGTGAGATGCACCCAGGGTCAGGCAAGCAGTTGCAGACTTCACCCCAAGGCTCCTGACGCCAAGCCCCTTGAAGCCACCAGCATGCCACTATCCAAAAGAATTCCCAGACTCTCCTTCTGACTCCACCACCAAAGAAACTACAGAGAGAATATGGCACCTCAAAATATGGAGATAATACATTTAGTAAAACTAGAAAGTCAAGCTCAACTTTTAAACAGGAACAGGCCGCTTTGGATAATTTTGAATTTTCCCTCCACCCTAATTTTAACGCTTCTGATGAATAAACTAATCAATGATGAAACATCACCTTTGCCAAATGACATCATCCAAGTCTGTATCAGATGAAAATAAGCCACCTAACTCTAGATGCTGGTCACTCAACCATATCTTAGGCCCAATTGAATAAACACTGTTAGATGAAGGAACAAATTAGATGTTACAAACAGGCACAGAGTGAATCTCACCTTCCCTTTCTAATAAAAGAGGGTTGCTAGGAAACAGATGGGCAAAATACATTTGTAAGCAATAAATGGACAGAGAAATTGTGATCCCCTGCAAAGTTCTACCTGCAGGGAAACTAAGTAATTCTTGTACCAAACCCAGAATGCTGACAGCTACTTCAATTTTACTTTGTGGCTCAACTAGAGAAAAGAGAAAAGCCTAGGAGGTTTTGGGATAAAGAGAGGTTTTACCTCCAGCCCTGACATAGATAGGACATTTTGCCAAACATACCTGTGCTTTCTCTGAGCACTGGTGTCCTGTGACAAGCTGCCTCGCTGACTCCGATGCTGACGTTCAAAACCTCGTGTGTCTTGGAGCCAGAGCAGAGAAGTGCTGTCAGCTGGGGAGAAGAAGGCACCTCTGACCTAAAGCCTGCACACCTGCTTCGGTTTCTGGGCGAAGGGGCAACACATACTTGTTGTTTAGCAGTAATTATCTTCATTCTCAATAGACCAATGACCTTGCCTTTTCTGGAAGGCAGACTTACTCTTCTAAAGAAACCCTCAATTCGTCTATTCCCAATGCAACTAGAGTGGGGTCTGGTTTATGCCCGCCTCCAGGCCCCCACCTGGAGGATTTTCCTGCATGATTCTAATAGCCAATTACCACTAACCCGGGGGCACACGGGGCATAATGCTGAAGTTGGGGGATGGCTCTGGGGCATGCTACTGCCACACCTGTGCCTGGGGACCAGGGCACACCCTGCTGAACTCAGGGTACTGCTCAAGATGCATCACCTGCACTGTGTCAGAGAACTGAAGGTGGGGATTGTGTGAAGTCCTTACCCGCACTCTTCCAGGGGAACAGGGGAAACCTTGAAATTCTGCAACCCATCCCACAAAAGCTCAGGTGAGTGGGTGTCCTGGAGTTCACGGGTATGGGGAATAAAGTCAGTTGAGGACATGGGGCAGAAGAGACTTTAAAGGGAAAAAGAAAACTCACCTGAGTCCCCACAAGGAACCCTCTCCACATGCCCTTCCAGAACCCTGCCTCCCACCTGGGGCGCACCCTACCCCCGGACCCCCACCCCAGTGCACGCTGCTCACTCACCAGCAGGGATCTCCACAGGGCAACTCTCTCTCTCTCTCAGTGCCCCTTCTTTGCCCCAAGTCTGCAACCCACTGCAAGTCTGGGACTGCCCACAGAGACATAGCTCCACCCCCAAGCGGTGAATGGTTGGTGAGGGTGGTGCCTGAGCCCCTTGGATGCTGGGCAACCCGCCCTCAAGCCCCTGGAACCCTGAAAGTGCAGGGGGCCCAAGAAGCGCCTGCTCGACCCAACACCCAGCACAGGCATGGGTGGGGTCGTGGGCCGAGGTCCCCCCACACACCTGGCCCCTTCCAGGGACCCCTCTAGCTGCAGACCACCCTCAGAGTCCTGCCCCTTCCCTTTCTGCACCAGCCCTCCCTGCTGGGGTGTGCCTGGTTTTGGGCAAGTCTCTCAGACCCTCCAAGGCTTGGGCTTTAGGAAATGCAATGTTTTTATGCATTTTCAGTATGTACATGTCAGTATGACTTTAATCTTATGGGAGCCAAAGAGGTTCTTTATTTTTTCTTATCTTTATGTTGGCATTTTTGGTTATTGTTTTCTTCTCGAAGCAGATGTACAACATGTGCTTGGGGCAGAAATAGGGCCCATGCTTTCAGGTTTTGCCCAGTCATTTTGAGCCGGGTAAAATGTTAAAGGATAGCTTCCCTGGGAGCCCAGGATCAGGGCCCACAGATGATATAAGATAAAAATTACTTTCATCATTATAATTACTCCTAAATGGAGGAATTTGAGACAAATGCACCTTTCACAACAGTACCAAGAATTCAAAATGAATCCCACAGAAGGCTACCTGCTCCATGGTCAGCACAGGTAACAGAAGTGTTCACAGTCTCTGGACTCCTGCCCTTCTCTTGCCCAAATCTCTAAAGTACACAGACCACTTAAAATCGGAATTGTAGAACTGCTAGACACCTTAGAGATGTCTGGCACCATTCCCTTGGACTGCAGAAGAAAACACAGTAGCTCGTTGTCACAAACTAATTTCAACATGAAGTGCCCCCTGGATGCACTAAGTTCTTTCTCTGCAAATGTTGACTAATGTAAGTCACAGTCATACCATTTAAAAACTACGATGGCTGGGAAGTCATCGTAGGTAAGGGAATATTTTAGCCATGTTTATAAGCATTGGCTCACTTTGTAGAAGAGGCTGAGCTGAGTGTTTTTAAATACTATTTCAGGTACAAGAGAGGAGTTAAGATGGCGGAGGAGTAGGAGACCCCTTTTTCAGCAGGTCCCCTGAGTTGAGCTGGATAGGTACCAGACCAGCCTAAACAACCACGGAATCAGCCTGAGAGGCAGGAAGATACATCTGGACCTCTACAAATGAACATCTCCAGCGCTGAGTATTGAGGTATGAAGCGGGGAGCCTTGAAACCGGGCACAGATATCAGAAGATAAACGGAAGGGGGGGAGCCGCCATGTTCTGGCACCCGGAAGCAGCAACCACCTGCACCAGGGAGCGGGCGGACTCATGGATGGCACACGGGAGAGAGTGGACTGAGACCGGTGAGCCCAGAGCGTGCGCCACCAGGCTTCTCCTGGAACACCGGAATCCCGGTGTGCTCACCAGGCATAGACTGAGACCAGGAGACCCGGGAGCCCACGGGGCGGCTGGCGGCTGGCAGGCCACCTGCACAGGGGATCTGGCGGACTTGCGGTAGGCACCTGCGAAACAGCAGACTGAGACCCTGAACCAGGTGCCAGAGCCACCAGGCTTCTCATGGAACTCTAGAATCCCGGTGTGCTCAGGGGATCCAGACTGAGACCAGGAGCTTCCAGAGAGAGATCAGGTCTTCTGGTGGCTGGCAGCATTAGAAACACAAAGGACAGAGATGCACTAGCCCCGGAATTGAGGCCAGGGACACCAGGTGTGGGGTGCACATCCCAGGATGCTACAGGGTTGAGCAGCACCAACAGTAATGGAGTTAAAGTGGCCAGAACAAGGGTGGAGAACAGGCCGCATTCCCTCTGTTCTGTGACAATTCAGCCTCTGCTGCTCTGACTCTCAGAAAAGGCACAGCAGATCACCAGAGAAAGCCGCCAGGGAACAAAAGCCTGGAAATACTGGCCCAGAGCATGCCCACCCCCATTCACCCTTGCAGGGGACACGGAAACTCTACCCAAACAGGGTTGCCTGAGTATGGGCATGGGAAAATACAAACCCTTAACAATAGAGAACAAATGGATGGTTACCAGAGAGGAGGTGGATAGAGGGATGAGTGAAATAGATGAAGCGGATTAAGAGGACACTTTTCTTGATGACCACTGAGTAATATATAGAATTACTGAATCACTCTATTGTACACCTGAAACGAATGTAACACTGTATGTTAGCTCTACTGGAATTAAAATAAATTTTTAAAAAAGATTTTTCTTTCAGGAACCTCTTTAAAAAAGCTTTTCCTGTGCACTGTGCATAAGCCCTACTTGGGAGGATTCACTCTACAATAATTATTCACTCTATGCCTTGAATTCAGATTTCACTGAGTTCTTACTGTGGATCCCAGGCCACGGGAGCCATGGTCCTTTTCTGTCCAGGCTCAGCACCTATGCATTCAAGATTGGAAGTAGAGACACATGTCACTTCACAGTCCAGAAAGCTATTATTGTTTCTGTTTCAGTGTGAGAGAGTCACAGACTTTTGGACAGGTTTCAGAGCAGGTATATTATGGATCCTGGATCTCTACTTCAATGTTCATTGCCTGGATCCATTTGGCTAATAGGTTGCCTGTGGATGGGCTTGCTTCCAAGCACATACATGGAAGATGCAACGGTGGGTGGGCTTGGTGCGGGACAGGAAGAAGATCAAAAACAGACAAGGGTCCAACCCCTCCCCTGATCCAGGAACTGCTACAGGAGAGGGTACGGGAGGTAGAATCCATGCGAAACTCCAAGGTCACCAGCTGAACACAGAAGGCATAAGTCAAGGGATCTGGAGATGCAGGGGTTGAAGGCTGCTCTGAGCTACCTCTGGGAGGAAGGGAGGGAAGGAATGAGAAGGAGACACTGCCTGCCCCTGGCCCATGCCGGCTGCCCACCGCTCCAACACACATCAGTCTACACAACTGACACAGCCTGGGTTCAGGATGGGCTGGCTCAGGTCCCTCAATCCTCAGTGGGACAGCTGGTCTCAGGGCTCAGAGACATGCTGAGGGAGATGAGAGGGAAAGCTGTCCCACCCAGGTCATCCCCTCCATGAGCAGACAGCCCTTCAGAACTGCTAAAAAGAAACCCCACTAATGGGGCTGAAAGACATGCCATGGATGAACTAAGGCATAGAGATATGTAAAATAATATTCATTTTTAAGTTCAGAGCTGTCCGCTCAGAAAGTGGGGAGAGATTCCCTGAAGAAGACTGAGGGGAGGGCAGGCCATGCTGAAAAGGGAGACATGGCTCTCCTAATTGGGGACCTGCAGCCCCCTTCCAGGGCAGGGCATCATCCTCGCATCACAAGAGATCCATGGAAGTGTTCCATCAGGGCCAGATATTTGTCTCGAGAAGGCTACCCTGGCATCAGACAGCACAGGGCACCAGGGACGAGGGCCAGATGGAGGACGGACAATACCCTGGAGGCCATGGGGCAAGAGCAGAGTCACATGACCTTGAAGATGATGATGAAAAGCAGGAGGTGGCAGCATGGAGCTGGCACGAAGTACCATGGGAGCAGTGCCCAAAGCTACACTGACTGGGTGCCTCCTTGTCAGGTGTGGCTCACTTCAGTGGGCTCCAGACTAGACCTGACCACAAGTCTAGGAAGTGTGCACCACCCCCGGCCTCCTCTCCCCTTGCGGCTGCTAGGAATCACAGTCACAGACGCTGGGCAGCTTTCGTGGAAACCAAGCAGTGGCTCCCACGCACGCTGCACCTCTGGTGGTGGGCCAGTGCGACCCTCATGCCTGGCCAGACACTGATGTCTACCTGTCTCCACAAAAATCCACAGACAGGAGGGTGTCCCTGAATTCCACAGCACCTGATGAGACAGATCCACAGAACCCAACACCCAGTGGGTCACTCGGGACCTCACCTATGGTCATGGAGCTCACCATATCTTATTTCTGTCACTTCCCACAGAAAGCCTGTTTCTGATCACCCACAATACCATACATCCTGGTTGGTGACCTGGGGTCATGCCATGAACCCACATGGCACCTTTCTTTAAGAGAAGGCTATGCCTACACCTCCTAGAAAATATTTCTAATGAAGTACAAGTCCATCAGGACTACGGTGTGAACAGTAGCACACAGCCTGCATGGTAGTAGTCAGTAATTCTAACAAGGGTTAACCCCACCCCCGTCTCACAAAACCTTCCTCCGTCCCACGGAACTCATGCTCTGCCCTCAGAAAACCCTTCAGGAAACAAACCTTTATCTGAATGCTCTCTTCACCTTCTGCTTCAAATCTTGTCCAACCACAATGATATGAAACTAGAAATCAGTCTCAAGAAAAAAATGGGACAGTCAAAAATAGGTGGAGATTGGGGGGCCTGGGTGGATCAGTTGTTAAGGATCTGCCTTCAGCTCAGGTCCTGATCCCAGGATCCTGGGATTTAGCCTGGAATCAGGCTCCTTGCTCAGCGGGAAGCCCGCTTCTCCCTCTCCCACCCCCCTGCTTCCATTCCCTCTTTCACTGTCTCACTCTCTGTCAGATACCTAAATAATCTTAAAAAAATATGTGGAGATTTAACAACAAGCTACTGAACAACCAACAGTCAAAGAAGAAATCAAAAAAGATTTTAGAAGTACCTTGACACTGATGAAAAAGACAACTTACAAAAACATAAGGGATGCAGCAAAAGTAGCTTTATGGGGGACATTCATAGAAACTCAAGTCTTCATCAATCCATGAGAATGGTCTCCAATAAACAACTTGATTTATGTGGTAAAGAAGTAGAAAATAAAACAACAAACAAAGCCCCAAATTAGTAGAAATAAGGAAATAACAAAAAGGAATGCATAAATAAATCCAACGGAGACTAAAAAGACAAAAAAAAAACAATGAAAATGAAAGCTGCCTTTTTTGGAAAGATAAACAAAACTGACAAACTTAGCTAGACTCACCAAGAAAGACAGAGGACTCGAATACAATCAGGAAAGAAAGATAATGGATTCCTGTCTCATATCAAAATCAAAAGAACTCTTCAAACTTGGACACAACAACTTCTTGCAAGCCACGTCTCTAAAGGCAAAGGAAATAAAAGCAAAAAAGGAACTATTGGCACTTCACCAAGATAAAAAGCTTCTGCAGGGCAAAGCAAATGATCAACAAAACAAAAAGTCAACCTATGGAATCGAAGAAGATATCTGCAAATGATATTACAGATAAAGGGCTAGTATCCAAGATCTATAAAGAACTCCTCAAACTCGACACCCAAAAAATGGGCAGAAGACACAAAGGGATACTTCTCCAAAGAAGACATACAAATGGCCAACAGACACATGAAAAAATGCTCCACATCACTTGCCATCAGGCAAATACAAATCAAAACGACAATGAGATACCACCTTATACCAGTTAGAATGGTTAAAATTAACAACACAGGGGGCACCTGGGTAGTACAGAGGTTAAGCGTCTGTCTTCGGCTAAGGGCGTGATCCTGGCATTACGGGATCGAGCCCCACATCAGGCTCCTCCGCTATGAGCCTGCTTCTTCCTCTCCCACTCCCCCTGCTTGTGTTCCCTCTCTCGCTGGCCATCTCTATCTCTGTGGAATAAATAAATAAAATCTTGAAAAACAAATTAACAAGACAGGAAATTACAAAAAGTCAGAGAGGATATGGAGAAAGGGGAGCCCTCTTACACTACTCGTGAGAATTCAAGCTGGTATAGGCACTTTTGAACAATATGGGGGTTCCTCAAGACATTAAACACAGAGCTATCCTATGACCCACCAATTGCACTACTGGGTATTTACCCTATAGACACAGAGTAATGAAAAGAAGGGACACCTGTATCCCAACGTTCATAGCAACAATGTCCATAATAGCCAAACTGTGGAAGGAGCCAAGATGTCCTTCAGCAAATGAATGGACGAAGAAGATGTGGTTCATCTATACAATGGAATATTACTCAGTCATCAGAAAGGATGAATACCCACCATTTGCACCAAGGTGGATGGACCAGGAGGGGATTATGCTAAGTGAAATTAAGTCAAGCAGAGAAAGACAATTATCATAAGGTTTGACTCCGATGTGGAATGGAAGGAATAGCATGTAACATTAGAAGAAGGAAGGGAAAAGTGAAGGGGGGGGAATGAGAGGGGGAGATGAACCATGAGAGACTATTGACACTGGGAAACAAAATGAAGGTTGCAGAAAGGGAGGGTAGGGGAATGGGTAATCCTGGTGATGGGTATTAAGGAGGGCACGTGTCATAATGAGCACTAGGGGTTATATGCAAGCAATGAATCATGGAACACTTCATCAAAAACAAATGAAGTACTGTAGGGTGACTAACATCATTTTAAAAAAGGAGAAAGATATGAAATCCATACAGGAAAACTGTCACTATTTGCAAATGACATGAAATCCCGAAAGATTCCACAAAAAAAAAAAAAACTGTTAATTTAAACAAATTCAAGAAAGCTGCAGGATATAAAGTCAATATACAGAGACCTGTTGTCTTTACTTTTTTTCAGATTTTATTTATTTATTTGAGAGGAAGAGAAAAAGCACATGCAGGGGTAGTGTCAGAAAGAGGGAGAAGCAGACCCTCGATAAGCGGGGAGCCCTACACGGGGCTCAATCCCAGAACTCTGGGATCATGACCTGAGCTGAAGGCAGACACGTCACCTATGGGGCCACCCAGATGACCCAACTTCTTGCATTTCTGTATACTGATGACACACTTTCGCAAAGAGAAATTAAAAAAGCAATGCCATTTACAATTGCATCAAAAAAAATCTAGGAATAAAAGTAACCAAAAATGCGAAAGACATAGTACACTCAACACATGGCAGAAAAGAAATGAAAAACATGTGTGTCGAGGGGGGCAGAATGTGTGGTTCAAAGATTTGGAAGGCAACACAAACAAATGGAAGCATACGCCATGCTCCTTAACTGGAAGAGTTAATTATGTGAACATGTCCATCGTACCCAAAGCAATCGACAGATGTGATGAAATCCCTATCTGAATTCCAGTGGCATTATTCAAGGAAATAGATAACAGTCCTCAAACTTGTATGGAATCACAAAAGGCCCCAAAAACGCAAAGCAACCTGAATAAAGAAAGGTGCAGTCAACACACTCCTGGATTTCAAGCTAGATTACAAAGATGTTGTCATCAAAACAGGATGGTACTGGCATAAACACAGACCCAAGGTCAGTGGAACAGAACAGAAAGCTCACAAACTTACCCACACGTAGATGATCCTAACTTATGACACAGCAGCAGAAGATATGCCATGAGGGAAGGACTGTGTCTACAGTGAGCGGTAACAGCCAAACTGGACACTAAATGCAGAAGAATATAACTGGGTCAATTTCTTACACCACCAAAATTTTTAATGGATGAATGATTTGAAAATAAGACCTGAATCCATAAACCTCCAAGAAGACACAGGTACTAAGTCTCTCGACATAGGTTTTGGCAAAGAGTCTTCAGATCCGACACCAAACGCAAAGAAACAAAAGCAAAAATAAACAAGTGGAACAACTTCAAACTGAAATCTTCCACTTGGCAAAAGAAACCAGCAAAAACTTAAAAGGCCACTGACTCAATAAGAAAAAATATCTGCGAATCATATGTGTGAGAAGAGGCTAATATCCAAAATACACACAACACCCGTACAAATCAAAACAAAAAAAAAATCTGTATTAAAAAATGGGAGAATATGTGAATAGATACTTTCCAAAGATGGCACACAGGTGCCAACAGACAGAGAAAGTTATTCGACATCACTTAATATCGACAGGGAAACATCATCAAACCCACAATCGGCTATCCCCTCACAATTGTTGGAACAGCAATTTTCCCAGAGACAGACACCAGGTGGGGTCAAGGGTGTGCAGACAAGGAGACACTGTGCACTGTTGGTGGGAATGGAAATTGGTGCAGCCATTGTGACAAACGGTATGGAGGTTCCTGAAAAAATAAATACAACTACCACATGACCCAGTAATGGCTCTACAGAGTATTGATTTGGAAAACACAAAAATACTGCCTCAAAAAGACAGATGCACTCCCACATTCAGTGCAGCATTATTCACAAGAACCAGACATGGAAACACAGACCTTGGGGGCCTTATGCCAAGTAACTCAGACACAGAAAGACCAATACCAGATGCTCTCATGTACATTCCACGAGGAATAAACAAATACTGAACGCATAGATACTGAGAGCAGATTGGTAGGTGCCAGATTCGGAGATGGGGTGCTAGAAACGGGTGAAGGTGGTCAAAGTCTCAATGTTTGAGTGAGAAAATCCGACAATCATGAAATGTTCTGTCCAGCATGGAGACTAAAACTAACCCTGCAGCATGGGGTATAGGTTTCCCTGCTCTTTGAAAGTACAGGGCTTCTGAGAAACCTTGCACAGCAGAAATGGTGTCAAGAAGGAATGACCATTAATTTACACGGAATATTAGACAGTGTGCTCAGACTCCAAAATTCCTCTCTTTGGCTTTTCTTAGGCCTCAGGACACAAGTTTCTAACGGAGGCCCAGCATAAATGAAGATAAAGCAGAAGCAGAGGCTCACAGACACCATTCAAAATGCTGGTGGCTGGATGCGGAGAGCGGATCCCAGCGGAAGGACCTGGTTGGGGTGCACGCCGCCTCTGTCGTGCTTCTCCCCAAAACAGATGCTGAACGCTATTCTCACTGTTCACCTTTTTTCATAAGAGGGAAATCCTCTTCAGGTCTCTTCCTCTTACTGAAGATGGGTAATAACATAGTTCTTTCAAGAAAGCCCAGTGTCTTACTGTGAACGTTTAAAAAGTGGGGGATACTTGTACTTGAGCATTGCTGAGGGAGGAGATGTGAAAGGTACTCCCAGACACAAACCTCAGCAGATCCACCGGGAAAGGCACTTTCCTCAGCATGCGGAACACGGACTACCTCCTACCCCCTGAGAAAACCTCTCCTTCCCCTCGATCAGGAAAACCCACAACAGATGGGATTTACCCCAATTCCTCCGTTCTCCAGCTCCTAATAGCTAATCCATCAGCAAATCCTGCGAGCTCCATCTTCAAAATGGACCCAGAATAGGTCTAACCACTCCATCCAAGGCCACCTGTCTGGTCCACAGTGCCTGAGATCCTGGAAAAGATTCGTCATTGACCTCCCTTGCCATCTTCAACCCTCTGTCATCTGTTCTCAACACTGTAGCCAGGATGGCCCAGTGAAACAGGGTCTCATGGGGTTATAGCCCTGGAATGGCTTTCTGACACCTCTCTGAGGTCATGTCCTAAGCTGTCTCCTGTGGCTACAGGTCCTTCTTGCTGCTCCTGGACATACCTGAAATTCTCCTGCCCCAGAGCCTTTGCACATGCTTTCCCTTCTGTTAAGAATGCTCTTGATGTGTTCTCACTCAACTTCGGAGAAGTCTGAATTGGAGTGACAGGAACAGAAGATGAGGCTGTGTGTTGGGTGAGGATGGCGGCCCAGAAGAAGGTTCTCTGCCAGCTCTCAGCCAGTGCCTCACTTGTCCTCAGCCAGGAACTTGCACACAGCCCTCACCTGTCACAACTCTCACCCAGGAGACCCACAGCCACCCCTGGAGCCCACCCTGAACACACCCTGCTGCAGAATGCATTCAGCTCTCCTCTAGGACCCCTGTCAGCTTTACCCAGACCTGGAACTCCCCCCTGTCTCCTGCAAAGCTCCCGGATTCCCCCTCTGCTTCCAAAATCACACTGACATAAAGCTTTCATGAGAAAGCTATAATGCTAACAAATGAAAGGTTCACACCTGCTTTCCCCTTCTGTTGCCTCTCTCTCCACCTTCTTTCCTACCTGTGCAAACTGTAAAATATCATTGGAACATGAACATGCTCTGAGACCTGAATCTTTCATTGCAGCTTTCTGAGGACTCCTTATGTGATAAGTAACTAGTGTATCCTACAACAGGGTGTTTCACATCTCTCATCTATAGAATAGTACAGCCCAAATCACTACAATTTTACCTCACTCTTCATGAAGCAGAACACTTTTTCCTTTCTTCTTTTACTTAAATTCCAGTTAGTTCACATGCCATGGAATATTCGCTTCAGGGGTAGGATTTAGTGATTCCTCACCTGCATACAGTACCCGGTGCTCATCACAAGTGCCCTCCTTAATACCCCTCACCCATTTAACTCTTCCCCCCATGCCCCTGTCCTGCAGCAACACTCAGTTTGTTCTCCAAGTTTGAGTCTATTTCCTTGTTTGCCTCTCTCATCACCCCTCCACTCTGTTCATCTGTTTTCTTTCTGAAATTCCACAAGCATGAGAGCATAGGATATTTCTCTTTCCTCAAATATTTTGCTTAGCTTAATACACTCTAGGTCCATCCACATCCTTGCAAAGGGTAAGATTTCATTCTTTTTGAAGCTGGGTCATATTCCATTATATATATGTATCCCACTTCTGCTTTATCCATTCATCAGTGCATAGACTTTGGGATTCTCTCCATAGTTTGGCTACTGTGGACATTGCTGCTATAAACATCATGGTGCATGTACCCCCTTTGAATCTGCATTTTTGTATCCTTTGGGTAAATACCTAGGAGAGCAATTGCTGGATCATGGGGTTGTTCAATGTTTAACTTTTTGAGGAACCCCCACACTGTTTCCTAGACTGGCTGCACCACTTTGCATTGCCACCAACAGGATGGGAGTGTTCCCCTTTAAGCAGAACATTATCTGCTGGCAATTTCATAAGATGAAGCAAAACCTCTGTGAGATGCACCCAGGGTCAGGCAAGCAGTTGCAGACTTCACCCCAAGGCTCCTGACGCCAAGCCCCTTGAAGCCACCAGCATGCCACTATCCAAAAGAATTCCCAGACTCTCCTTCTGACTCCACCACCAAAGAAACTACAGAGAGAATATGGCACCTCAAAATATCGAGATAATACATTTAGTAAAACTAGAAAGTCAAGCTCAACTTTTAAACAGGAACAGGCCGGTTTGGATAATTTTGAATTTTCCCTCCACCCTAATTTTAACTCTTCTGATGAATAAACTAATCAATGATGAAACATCACCTTTGTCAAATGACATCATCCAAGTCTGTATCAGATGAAAAAAAGCCACCTAACTCTAGATGCTTGCCACTCAACCATATCTTAGGCCCAATTGAATAAACACTGTTAGATGAAGGAACAAATTAGATGTTACAAACAGGCACAGAGTGAATCTCACCTCCCCTTTCTAATAAAAGATGGTTCCTAGGAAACAGATGGTCAAAATACATTTGTAAGCAATAAATGGACAGAGAAATTGTGATCCCCTGCAAAGTTCTACCTGCAGGGAAACTAAGTAATTCTTGTACCAAACCCAGAATGCTGACAGCTACTTCAATTTTACTTTGTGGCTCAACTAGAGAAAAGAGAAAAGCCCAGGAGGTTTTGGGATAAAGAGAGGTTTTACCTCCAGCCCTGACATAGATAGGACATTTTGCCAAACATACCTGTGCTTTCTCTGAACACTGGCGTCCTGTGACAAGCTGCCTCGCTGACTCCGATGCTGACGTTCAAAACCTTGGGGGTCTTGGAGCCAGACCAGAGAAGTGTTGTCAGCTGGGGACAAGAAGTCACCTCTGACCTAAAGCCTGCACACCTGCTTCGGTTTCTGGGCGAAGGGGCAACACATACTTGTTGTTTAGCAGTAATTATCTTCATTCTCAATAGACCAATGACCTTGCCTTTTCTGGAAGGCAGACTTACTCTTCTAAAGAAACCCTAAATTCGTCTATTCCCAATAAAACTAGAGTGGAACATTTATTTCTCACTTAAATAGAAAACACTGTTATTATCGACATTGCGTGAATGAACTTTTAAAAACATTTTAGAGAGAAAGGAAGAGACCTTAATTCAAACCCAAGTCAGGACAGCTTCCTGGGAGACACAATCTTCACCAAGAAGGGAGTGCTCCGGGGAAGGAACATTTGGGGCAGGCTTATATATTTTTTTCTGTTTTCTTTTAAGTACAGAGTTACACACCACAATGAGGATATTCTTAGATTCTAGAAAGTGACAGACTCTTTCTTATGTTTTCAGTATGTACATGTCAGTATGACTTTAATCTTATGGGAGCCAAAGAGGTTCTTTATTTTTTCTTATCTTTATGTTGGCATTTTTGGTTATTGTTTTCTTCTCGAAGCAGATGTACAACATGTGCTTGGGATAGTAATAGGGCCCATGCTTTCAGGTTTTGCCCAATCAATTTGAGCCGGGTAAAATGTTAAAGGATAGCTTCCCTGGGAGCCCAGGATCAGGGTCCACAGATGATATAAGATAAAAATTACTTTCATCATTATAATTACTCCTAAATGGAGGAATTTGAGACAAATGCACCTTTCACAACAGTACCAAGAATTCAAAATGAATCCCACAGAAGGCTACCTGCTCCATGGTCAGCACAGGTAACAGAAGTGTTCACAGTCTCTGGACTCCTGCCCTTCTCCTGCCCAAATCTATGAAGCACACAGACCACTTAAAATCAGAATTGTAGAACTGCTAGACACCTTAGAGATGTCTGGCACCATTCCCTTGGACTGCAGAATAAAACACAATAGCTCGTTGTCAGAAACTAATTTCAACATGAAGTGCCCCCTGGATGCACTAAGTTCTTTCTCTGCAAATGTTGACTAATGTAAGTGACAGTCATACCATATAAACACTACGATGGCTGGGAAGTCATCGTAGGTAAGGGAATATTTTAGCCATATTTATAAGCATTGGCTCACTTTGTAGAAGAGGCTGAGCTGAGTGTTTTTAAATACTATTTCAGACCTGTTTTACAGCACCCTCTGAACATACCAGAGCCTGAATGGACTAAAAAAGATAGTTGGTTTCAGTAACTTTAATACCAGAAAAATATTATACTGTCTCTATTCCTAAGGATCTTTGAGTATCTTACCCAGAGGTCCTCCACTGAGATAATGATCTTAATGATCACCATGGGCAGATGTGAAAAGGCCCGCTGAATTCGTTCCAGTTGTCCACATGACAAGAAAATCCTGATACTTGATAGGTTTCCAGATTGAGAAGACCAGAGATAAGAGGGAAATAGTACCCTGTATGGAACAACAAGCGATTTGGAGTCAGTTTGGGGATCCCACTTAGGTTTCTGACACTAAAATCCTCTGTGACTCATATCATCCGAGTCCCTTTCTAACCGTCTGAAAATGTGCCTAAAAATATCTACACCCTAGTTGGGAAGTTTAAGAGGCAGAATGCTACAAAGAGCCAGTATGATGTCTCTCAAGAACAAGATCTCAGGAAGCCATAATTGCTATTGGGTCTATTGCTTTTCCAGAATAAAGTACACATGTTGAATCCATATTTCGAATAGATGACTCACCAGATGATTTTCAAACCTGAAGGAATGCCAAGAAGTCACTCTTGTGTCATAGTTCACTCAGAAATCATGTTGTTGGACTGGTGAGGATGATACGATAGCAACGTCATCACTAAGAGTGGGGAGCTTCTAATTTCCATACGGCCATGTTGACCCCCTTAGCTCAAAGCCACCAGAGAGGGCAGCTGGGTAGTGGGCACCGTCATCATTATGAGTGGGCAGCTTCCCATTTCCATATGGCCATGTTGACCCCCTTAGCTCAGGACCACCAGAAAGGACAGCTGAGGGGGACCACAGGCCAAGCCTGCCAGGTGTGGCTGGGGCAGGCAGAACTCTGACTTAAGGCTCATCTCCTGTCTAGGTTATTATAATGCTCTTCACAAAGAAAGTGCCATTGTGTGTGAGCCCTCATGTAGAAAAGGTTCAGAATTTCCATTGAGATTCCCTCTTTGACCTTTAGGATATGTAGCAAAGTTCCATTTAATTTTAAACATTGAAGGACTTCTTGATTTTCTTTTCGCTATGACTGTGGCTCAATTCCGCAGTGGTCTAAGAATAGAATCTAGTTAATTTCAGGGTTTAACATTTGTAGACTTGATTCTTGGCCCCACCTATCATCTATTTGGGTAAAGAGTCTATGACCACTTGAAAATAATATATTCTGCACTTATTATGGAATGTTCCCTATATGTCAATTAGGTCACATTTGTTACCAATGTTTTGTCTGCTTTTTCTTTCAGATATTGAGAAAGGTATATTAAAATCTTCAAACAATGATGCTCTATTTATTGTGACATCAGAGAATCTACCAGTGTTTTAAGGCAAGAGAAACAAAAAGGATAAGAATTGAGGGGATAATTGTGACTATTCACAGATAATACGATTGTGTACATAGAAAATCAAAAACAGTGTTTAAATATCATATTAGAATTAAAAATGCAATTTAAAATAATAATAATAATAATAATAATAATAATAATAATAATAATAATAATAAAAGAGGTTTCCTGGGAAACAGATGGTCAAAATACATTTGTAAGCAATAAATGGGCAGAGAAATTGGATTGTAGCTTCCCATTGGACAGTTTCTGAAGAAAACGTAGAACCTGTCAATCTTGGGGTATGACATAGGGTGCACTAACCATTTAAAAGAATTCAGTGGGACTTCATAAAAATGTGACATTTGTAAGCAATAAATGGACAGAGAAAATGGATTGTAGCTTCCCATTGGACAGTTTCTGAAAGAAAACGTAGAACCTGTCAATCTTGGGGTAGGACATAGGGTGCACTAACCATTTAAAAGAATTCAGTGGAACTTCATAAAAATGTGACATTTCTCCTTATCTTATGACCATAAGAAAATGAAAAAGTGAACCGCAGGCTGGGAAGTAAAGATTTGCAATACACACACTGACAAAGACTTGTCAATAAAGAATTCCTGCTCATCAACCATAGAGTCTATTTATAAACGAATACTTCACAAAAGATTGACTGATGGCCAATAAGAACAGGAAAGGGTGCTCTACAGTATTATTTTCAGGAACAGCAAAGCCTTTCCTAAAATGAAAACATACAAACAAACCAGTATTCCCTAGATGGATGACGTCCTTATTTCTGAGGACAGCTTGAAGAACAGACTAGCATCAAAGTAAAGTGATGGAATTCCTGACACTCAGAGGATGGACAATTGACCTCAAACTACAGTACAATTTCTAGGCATCATTTGTTCCTCTGAAGGCAGACAACTAGCACACCCCTTCCTCCACCACACAGGTTGCTTCCCAACCCCTACCATAAACGAAGAAGATGAGAAACAGATAGGACTAGTAGGAAATAGTAAAAATCACATGTGGGGATTATCCTGAAACACACTGATCACATAACTAGTGTAAGGAAGTGTAGGGAACTGACAAGGACAGAGACTCAAGAGGTACTTCTTTGGGAAATGCTGTCTGAAATCGTCACACCTTGGTACCAGCTAATGAGGGCTCTGACCATACCCTAGGGTTTGCTCACAAGGTTCTGCAACACCATCGCTGAGGACTGAAACTCTTCAAGACCTCAAAGCTTGCCTGATTGACTATTGGACTAAGAGATTCCCATGTTCTGAAAACAGATACCAACTCATTGAAAGGTTCACCTGGGCTCTCTCGGAAGCCCTACAAGGAGCTGAACCATTCACTGAAAATCAATTACACACACACACACACACACACACACACACACACACACACACACCTGTCATTTCAGCAATTACTTAAACATTCAAGGTTCTTCCTACCTTTTCTTTTTCACATTGATATTTATACTCACATGAAATGTCATCATTTCTAATGAACACTGATGTCAAAATAGAGATCCATTGACACAATATTTACAAAATGGAACTTCCCTGCTGTCATTTTCAATATAGCGCGTTTAAAGTTCATACATATTTTAGGTTTTTGGTAACTTATACAGGAGAAGATCAGCATTGAAAAACTCTGAATACTTGACAATGAGTTTTAAGCCTAGAGAACAAAAATTGTCCAATTTCATAGATAATAAGGAACCAAAGGGAAAGCATGGAAGCTGTAGTCGAATAATTTTACACATATGCATCCTCTCTTATTCTACTACTGAGGGGCGTGTTTTATTACCACTATGCATGCATCAATTGTCTTCCACGTGCACCTTCACAGGTATAATGAATTACTACAGTAGAATGAAATGTCTGGGAACTACTTGGCGGCATCTATAATGAACAATGAAATGTCTATCTTATATTTGGTGAACTTCCACTGTCTGTCCCTTTAGATGATGGACCCTAAACAGAAGGGGGAATGAACCACGAGAGACTATGGACTCTGGGAAACAAACTGAGGGCTTCAGAGGGGAGAGGGGTGGGGGATTGGGATGGGCCAGTGATGGGTATTAAGGAAGGTACATATTGCATGGAGCACTGGGTGTTATATGCAAATAATGAATCATGGAACACTACATCAAAAACTAAGGAAATACTGTATAGTGACTAACATATCATAATAACAAATTATTAGTAGAAAAAAATTAAAGGTAAAAAAAACCAATACAGCTTTTCTGTTTCAAGAACAATCACAATTGAGAAAAAACTAACTTAAATCCCTAAAGCAAAACACAGACCAAGTTCCATTTCACTCCCCTTTATTCACATTCTCTGTGGGTTCTAAGCTATTTCCCTACCTCCTTTCCTGCTCAGCAGGGAGCCCGGGCTCAATCCCAGAACCCTGGGATCATAACCTGAGCCAAAGGCACATGCTTAACTGGCTGAGCCAGCCAGGAGCCCCAGCTCCATGTTTTTCTTAAGCAAAAGGACACTTTCTCACAATGCCTTCACATGACTTCACATGGTACCAGAGACCTGCATTTGCTTCTAGGAGGTTGCAGATGAAGGCAATTGCAAACTCTCACAGTGGTTTATCAAATACAATGACCTGCCTGGTGACAGTGAAACCCTTATGAGCCCACGAGAGGGTGCTGTGACACTCAGCTGTGGCTGGGCTGGCACATAGAACCAAATCCATTTCCCTGCCTGATGTCTGTGAGGAACAGATGCCCCCACTGTGAATGAGACCCTGTCACTGAGCTGTCCAGAGATGACCATCCTCACGGAGGATGAGGATAAAGGACAATGCCTGAGTAGACCTCATCTGTCTCTTATCTTTTTATATTTTTGACAGTGGACAAATCACTGCCTAGGAGTCCCCAACTACCTTAGTCTCATCTGTGAATGACCAAGAGGTTTTACAAAACACTTAAGATTTTCACCTCACAAATGGCCACAACCACTTACCATAGGGATTCAACATTAAGCAAAGATACTGTTCGTTGGAAGAGAGGTCCTGCCCACTGTTGTTTCTCACTTATATGCTCATCTTCCTTACCTCATGGTAACATAACCACCTTGATTCCTGCTTCCATCTTCAGGAAGGCTGAGGTGACTTGAAGGGCATTACCCTGACATCGTTCTTTCTTAGCAATAAGATGTGGACATTTCCCTAGTCCTACACACCCAAAGTTGAATTGGAATCAGGATTGAGGAGGCTGATGAGAGTTGAAGGTGTTTTCCTGTACAGGGTGGTTTATTACCAATAAGGATGGGTCAGAGTCCTCGAAATTCCAGAACCTTTTCATTAATGCTTCCTACTCCTGAAAGATGATGTACTTTGGTCTTTCCCTGCATAGTGTGGAGACTCAGAGAAAAGTGCTTAGCCCTTTCGTCAGACTTCCAGGACCACCTTGGGGCTGGCTTCCATATTCAGAAAGGATGATGTTAGGGCTAAGAGGGTTCCTGTACACTGTTATTTCTTACAGATAAGTGTATGGCATTTTTGTTACATTGCCAGAACCACTTAGTGCTGGGCTTGCCGTCCTCCTGGGGACAAACCCTAACCCTAGTCAGCCCCCAAGGGGCCCCTCCCAAGGGGCCTGGCACCACAACGCCAGGGATTGGGGACCGCCGAGGCCAGCGCCTAAGTCTCCCTGCCGCCCCACAGCAACCCGGGCTGCTAAGGGCGCCGCCAGTCATTCAGGGCGAGAGAATGGGCAGGGCCCTCCAAGCCCCGGCGACATTCAAAGGCCCCCCGCGCCAAAACGCTTGGGCCCACACTCCCTCTCGCCAGCACCTTCACCTCGGCCTGCCCCTCCGCCTGCTGTAGAGCTGGGGGAACGGGCCTGCTGGACTCCTGGGGGCTAACACTTACCCTAGGTCGGCCCCCGAGAGGCCCCTCCCAAGGAGCCTGGCACCGCAATGCTGGGGATTTGGGACCCCCGAGCCCCAGTGCTGGACTCACTCTGCCACCCCACAAGCACCCAGGGCGCTAGGGGCGTTGCCAGTCATTCAGGAAGTGAGAACGGGCAGGGCCCTCCTATCCCCCTGCAACGTTCGAAGGCCCCCCGTGAAAAAACTCTGGCTCCCACGCTCCTGCTTGCCAGCGCCCTCACCTCGGCCCACCCCCCGCACGGTGCAGAGCTGGTGGATGAGGCCTGCCCTCCTCCTGGAGGCTATCCATAACCCTAGGTTTGCCCCTGAGGGGCCCCTCCATAGGGGCTTGGCACCGCAATGCTTGGGATTGGGGACCCCCGAGTCCCAGTGCCGGACTCATCATGTTGCCCCCGCCGCCACCTGGGCCGCTAGGAGCACTGTCGGTCATTCATGGAGGGAGCACAGGCAGATCCCTCCAAGCCCCTGGTGACATTCGAAGGCCCCCCGCGCCAAAACGCTTGGGCCCATGCTCCCGCTCGCCTATGCCCTCACCTCGGTCCGCCCCTCCGCTCACAGCACAGCCAGTGGATTGGGACTGCCATCCTCCTGGGTGTTACCCTAACCTTTGGTGGGCCCCCGAGGGGCCCATCCCAGGTTCCTATTGCCCCAACACGGGGAATTTGGGAATCCCGAGCCCCAGCGCCCGACTCACCCTCCTGCCCTACCGCCACCTGGACCGCTAGGGGCACCGCCGGTCATTCAGGGAGGGAGAAGGGGCAGGGCCCTCCAAGACTCCAGCGACCTTCGAAGGCCCCCCGCACCAAAACGCAAGGGCCCACGCTCCTGCTCGCCAGCGCCCTTACCTCGGCCATCCCCTCAGCTCGCCACACAGATGGCGGATCGGGCCTGTGGGCCTTCTGGGGGCTAACCCGAACCCTAGGTCGACTCCCTAGTGGCCCCTCCCAAGGGGCCTGGCGCCGCAATGAGGAGGATTGGGGACTTCTGAGCCCCAGCGCCGGACTCACCATGCCTCCCACCGCCACCTGGGCCACAAGGGGCACCACCAGTCATTCAGGGCGGGAGAACGGCAGGGCCCTCCGAGCCCCCAGCGACTTTCGAAGGCCCCCTGCCTCAAAGCGCTTGGGAACACGCTCCCATTCACCATCGCCCTTACCTCGGCCTGACCCTCCTCTCGCCGTACAGCCCACGGATCAGGCCTCCCAGCCTCCTGGGGGCTAACCCTAACCCTAGGTAGGCCCCCCAGGGGCCCATCCCAAAGGGCCTGGCGCAGCAACGCCGGGATTTGGGACTACTGAGCCCCAGCGCCGGACTCACCCTGCAGCTCAGCCACCACCCGGGCCGCTAGGGGAGCCGCCGGTCATTCAGTGCGGGAGAACCGGTAGGGCCCTCTGAGCCCCCAGAGACCTTTGAAGGCTCCCCACGACAAAACGCTTCGGCCCACGCTCCCACTCGCCAGCGCCCTCACCTCGGCCCACCCCTTCGCTGCACACCCGGCTGATAGGGACTGCCGACCTCCTGGGGCCTAAGCCTAACCCTAGGTCGGCCCTCCAGGGGCCCGTCCCAAGGGGCCTGGCGCCGCAACCCCGGGTATTGGGGACCCCTGAACCCCAGCGCTGGACTCACTGTGTTGCCCCGCCGCCACCCGGGCCGCTAGGAGCACTGTCGGTCATTCAGGGAGGGAGTACGGGCAGATCCCTCCGAGCCCCTGGCGACCTTCGAAGGCCCCCCCACGCCAAAACGCTTGGGCCCATGCTCCCGCTCCCTGTGCCCTTACCTCGGTCCGCCCCTCCGCTCGCTGCACAGCTTGTGGATCGGGACTGCCAGCCTCCTGGGTGTTACCCTAACTTTGGTGGGCCCCCGAGGGGCCCATCCCAGGTTCCTATTGCCACAATACCGGGGATAGGGGACCCCCGAGCCCCAGCGCCGGACTCACCCTCCCGCCCTACCGCTCCCTGGGCCGCTAGGGGCACCGCCAGTCATTCAGGGAGGGAGAACGGGCAGGGCCCTCCGAGCCACCGGCGACTTTTGAAGGCCCCCCACACTAAAACGCTTTGGGCCCACGCTCCCGCTCACCTGTGCCCTTACCTCAGTCCGCCACTCCGCTCGCCGCACAGCTGACGGATCGGGCCTCCCAGACTCCTGGTGGATAACCCTAACCCTAGGTAGGCCCCCTAGGGGCCCATCCCAAGGGGCATGGCGCTGCAACGCCAGGGATTGAGGACTCCCGAGCCCCAGCGCCGGACTCACCCTGCAGCTCCGCCACCACCCAGGCTGCTAGGGGAGCCGCCGGTCATTCAGTGCGGGAGAACGGGTAGGGCCCTCTGAGCCCCCGGAGACCTTTGAAGGCTCCCCACGACAAAACGCTTCGGCCCACGCTCCCACTCGCCAGCGCCCTTACCTCGGCCCTCCCCTCCACTCGCCGCACAGCTGGCGGATCGGGCCTGCGGGCCTTCTGGGGGCTAACCCGAACCCTAGGCCTACCCCCTAGTGGCCCCTCCCAAGGGGCCTGGCACCGCAATGACGAGTATTGGGGACTCCTGAGCCCCAGCGCCAGACTCACCATGCCCCCACCGACACCTGGGCCACAAGGGGCACCACCGGTCATTCAGGGCGGGAGAACGGCAGGGCCCTCCAAGCCCCCAGCGACTTTCGAAGGCCCCCCGCGCCAAAGCGCTTGGGACCACGCTCCCACTCGCCATCGCCCTTACCTCGGCCTGCCCCTCCGCTCACCACACAGCCAGCGGATTGGGCCTCCCAGCCTCCTGGGGGCTAACCCTAACCCCATGTAGGCCCCCTAGGGGCCCATCCCAAGGGGCCTGGAGCTGCAACACAAGGGATTGGGGACAACTGAGCCCCAGCGCCAGACTCACTGTGCCGCCCCACTGCCACCCAGGCCCCTAGCTGCACCGCCGGTCATTCAGGGCGTGAGAACAGGCAGGGCCCTCCGAGCCACGGGCGACCTTCGAAGGCACCCCGCATCAAAACGCTTGTGCCCACGCTACCGCTTGTCAGCGCCCTCACCTCAGCCCGCCCCTCCACTCACCGCAAAGCTGGCTGATCTGGCCTGACGGTCTCCTGGGGGCTAACCCTAACCCTAGATTGGCCCACGAGGTGCCCCTCCCAAGGCACCTGCTGCTGCAATGCCGGGGATTGTGGACCCCTGAGCCCCAGCACCGGACTCACCTTGCTTCCCCGCCACCAACCGGGCTGGTAGAGGCGCTGCTGGTCATTCAGGGAGGGAGAACGGGCAAGGCCCCCTTAGCCCCTGGCGACCTTCGAAGGCTACTCGCGCCAAAACGCTTGGGCCCATGTTCCCGCTCGCCAGCACCCTCATCTCGGCCCGCCCCTCCGCTCGCCACACAGCCGGCAGATCGGGCCTGCCGGCCTCCCGGGGGCTAAACCTAACCCTAGGTCCGTCCCCAAGGGGTCCCTCCCAAAGGCCCTGGCGCCGCAAAGCCGGGGATTGGGGAACCCCGAGCCCCAGTGCCACACTCTCCCTGCCGCCCCGCTGCCAACCGGGCCACAAGGGATGCCGTCGGTCATTCAGAGCAGGAGAATGGGCAGGGCCCTCCAAGCCCCTGGTGACCTTTGAAGGCGCCTCGTGCCAAAATGCTTGGGCCCACATTCCCCGCTGGCCAGTGCTCTCATCTCAGCCCGCCCCTCCGCTCGTCGCACAGCTGGCAGATCGGGCCTACTGGCCTCCTGGGGGTAACCCTAACCCTAGGTCGACCCCCGAGCGGGCCTTCCCAAGGGGCCTGGCGCAGCAACGCCGGATTTTGGGGACCCCGAGCTCCAGCGCTGGACTCACCCTGCCGACCCGACACCACCGGAGCCGCTAGGGGCGCCACCAGTCATTCAGTGCGGGAGAACAGGCAGGGACCTTCAAGCCCCTGGCGACATTTGAAGGCCGCACTTGCGAAAATGCTTGGGCCCACGCTCCTGCTCCCCAGCACCCACATCTTAGCCCACTCCTCCACTTGCCGCACAGGCTGTAGATCAGGCCTGTCGGCATCCTGGGGGCTAACCCTAACACTTGGTCGGCCCACGAGGGGCCCCGCCCAAGGAGCCTTGCGCCGCAACACCGGGGATTGGGGACACCCGAGCCCCAGCGCCAGACTCTCCCTGCTGCCCCACCGCCAACTGGGATGGTAGGGGCACCACCGGTCATTCAAGGAGGGAGAAGGGGCAGGGCCCTCTGAGCCCCAGGCAACCTTCGAATACCTCCCTCGCTAAAACGCTTGGGCCCAACTTCCCCATCGCCAGCACCATCACCTTGGCCCTCCCCTCCGCTCACCACACAACCGGCTGATGAGGCCTGCAGGCCTCCTGTGGGCTAACCCTAACCCTAGGTCGGCCCTCGAGGGGCCCGTCCGATGGGGCCTGGCGCCACAACGCCTGGGATTGCTGACACCCGAGCCCCAGCGCTGGACTAACCGTGCCACCCTGCCGCCACGCGGGCCGCTAGTGGCGCTGCCGGTCATTCAGGGTGGGAGTACGGGCGGGGCCCTCCGAGCCCCCAGCGACTTTCGAAGGACCCCATGCCAAAACGCTTGGGCCAATGCTGCCGCTCGCCAGCGCCCTCACCTCGGCCCGCCCCTCCGCTCTCCAAACAGCGGGCGGATCAGGCCTGCTGGACTCCTAGGGGCTAACCCTAACCATAGGTCGGCCCCCGAGGGGCATATCCCAAGGGGCCTGGCTCCGCAACACAGGGCATTGGGGATCCCCGTGCCCCAGTGCCGGACTCACCGTGTCACCCCGCTGCTACCCGGGCCACTAGGGGTGCCGCCGGTCATTCAGGGCGGGAGAACGGGCAGGGCCCTCCGAGCCTCCGGCGACCTTTGAAGGCCCCCCGCGCCAAAACGTTTGGACACACGCTCCCACTTGCTAGCGCCCTCACCTCGGCCCACCCTTCGCTGCACACCCGGATGATAGGGACTGCCGACCTCCTGGGGCCTAAGCCTAACCCTAGGTCGGCCCTCGAGGGGCCCATCCCAAGGGGCCTGGCGCCGCAACCCCGGGTATTGGGGACCCCCGAACCCCAGCGCTGGACTCACTGTGTTGCCCTGCCGCCACCCGGGCCGCTAGGAGCACCGTCGGTCATTCAGGGAGGGAGTACGGGCAGATCCCTCCGAGCCCCTGGCGACCTTCGAAGGCCCCCCCGTGCCAAAACGCTTGGGCCCATGCTCCCGCTCCCTGTGCCCTTATCTCGGTCCGCCCCTCCGCTCGCTGTACAGCTTGTGGATCGGGACTGCCAGCCTCCTGGGTGTTACCCTAACCTTTGGTGGGCCCCCGAGGGGCCCATCCCAGGTTCCTATTGCCACAATACCGGGGATAGGGGACTCCCGAGCCCCAGCGCCAGACTCACCCTCCCGCCCTACCGCCCCCTGGGCCGCTAGGGGCACCGCCAGTCATTCAGGGAGGGAGAACGGGCAGGGCCCTCCGAGCCACCGGAGACTTTTGAAGGCCCCCCGCACCAAAACGCTTTGGGCCCACGCTCCCGCTCACCTGTGCCCTTACCTCAGTCCGCCACTCCGCTCGCCGCACAGCTGGCGGATTGGGCCTCCCAGACTCCTGGTGGATAACCCTAACCCTAGGTAGGCCCCCTAGGGGCCCATCCCAAGGGGCATGGCGCTGCAACGCCAGGGATTGAGGACTCCTGAGCCCCAGCGCCGGACTCACCTTGCTGCCCCGCCACACCCGGGCCACTAGGGGAGCCAACTGTCATTCAGGGCGGGAGAACAGATAGGGCCCTCTGAGCCCCTGGAGACCTTTGAAGGACCCCCGCGACAAAATGCTTCGGCCCACGCTCCCGCTCGCCAGCGCCCTCACTCGGCCCACCCCTCCACTCGCCGCACAGCTGGCGGATGGGACCTGCAGGCCTCCTGGGGGCTAACCCTAACCCTAGGTCGTCCCCCGAGGGGCCAGTCCAATGGGGCCTGGCACGACAACGCCTGGGATTGCTGACCCCTGAGCCACAGAGCCGGACTCACCATGCCGCCCCCCCGCCACACGGGCCGCTAGCGGCACCATCGGTCATTCAGGGCGTGAGAACAGGAAGGGCCCTCCGAGCCACGGGCGACCTTTGAAGGCCCCCCTCAACAAAACGCTTGTGCCCACACTCCCACTTGTCAGCGCCCTCACCTCGGCCTGCCCCTCCGCTCACCGCAAAGCTGGCCGATCAGGCCTGCTGGCTTCCTGGGGGCTAACCCTAACCATAGGTCAGCCCATGAGGGGCCCCTCCCAAGGCACCTGGCGCCGCAACGCCAGGGATTGTGGACCCCCAAGCCCCAGCGCCAGAGTCACCCTGCTGCCCCGTTGCCACACGGTCCGCTAGGGGTGCCATTGGTCATTCAGGGCGGGAGAAGGGGCAGGGCCCTCTGAGCCCCAGGCAACTTTCGAAGGCCCCCCGCGCCAAAACGCTTGGGCCCATGCTCCCACGCGCCAGCGCCCTCACCTTGGCCCGTCCCTCCGCTAGACTCACAGCCAGCGGATCGGGCCTGCCGGCCTCCTGGGGACTATCCCTATTCCTAGCTTGGCCCACTAGGGGCCCTTCCCAAGGGGCCTGGCGCAGCAATGCTGGGGATCGGGAACCCCCGATCCCCAGCGCCAGACTCACCCTACTGCCCCGCTGCCACCCGGGCTGGTAGGGGCGCCGCCGGTCATTCACGGCGACAGAATGGGCAAGGCCCTCCGAGCCCCCGGCAAACATCGAAGTCCCCCCACGCCAAAACGCTTGGGCCCTCGCTCCCGCTCTCCAGAGCCCTCACCTCGGCCCACCCCTCCGCTCAACGCACAGCTGGCGGATAGGGCCTGCTGGCCTACTGGGGGCTAACCCTAACCCTAGTTCTGTCCTCAAAGGGCCCCTCCCAAGGGGCCTGGCGCCATAACGCCGGGGATTGGGGAACCCCGTGCCCCAGCGCCGGACTCACCCTGCCGCCCCGCCGCCACCCGGGCCGCTAGGGTTGCCGCTGGATATTCAAGGCTGGAAAACGGGCAGGGCCCTTTGAGCCCCCGGCAAACTTCAAAGATACCCCGCGCCAAAACGCTTGAACCCAGGCTCCCGCATGCCAGCGCCCTCACTTTGTCCTGCCCCTCCGCTCACCGGATAGCCAGTGGATCAGGCCCGCCGGGCTTCTGGTGGCTAAACCTAACCCTAGGTCAGCCCCCGAGGGGCCCCTCTGATGGGGCCTGGCGCCACAACGGCTGGGATTGCTGACCCCGAGCCCCAGCGCGGGACTAACCGTGGCACCCCGCCGCCACCCCGGTTGCTAGGAGCACCATCAGTCATTCAGGGCGGGAAAACAGGCAGGGCCCTCCAAGGCCCTGGTGACCTTCGAAGACCCCCGTGCCAAAACGATTGGGCCCAAGCTCCTGCTCGCCTGTGCCCATACCTTGCACCACCCCTCCGCTCGCCGCATAGCTGGCGGATCGGGCCTGTGGGCCTCCTGGGGGCTAACTTAACCCAAGGTCGACCCCCAAATGGCCCTTCCCAAGGTCCTGGCGACACAACGCCGGGCATTGGGGACCCCCGAGACCCAGTGCCAGACTCACCCTGCTGCCCCGCTGCCACCAGTACTGTGAGGGGCACCGTCGGTCATTCAGGGAGGGAGAACGGGCAGGACCCTCTGAGCCCCTGGCGACCTTCTAGGACCCTCCCTCTAAAACTTTGGTCCCACATTCCCACTCGCCAACGCCCTCATCTCAACCTGCCCCTCCGCTCGCCACACAGCCGGCAGACCGGGCTTCCCGGCCTCCTGGGGGTAACCCTAACCCTAGGTCGGCACCTGAGGGGGCCCTCCCAAGAGGCCTGGGGCTGCAATGCTGGGGATTGGTGACCCCCGAGCAGCAGCGCCGGACTCACTTTGCTGCTCCACTGCCACCGGGGCCGCTAGGGGCCCCTATGGTCATTTAGGGAGGAAGAACAGGCAGGGCCCTCCAAGTCCCCAACGACCTTCGAAAGCCCCCCCAGGCAAAACGCTTCACCCAACACTTCCGTTCCCCAGTGCCCTCACCTCGGTCCGCCCCTCCGCTCGCCGCACAGCCGGTGGATTGGGTCTGCCGGCCTCCTGTGGGCTAACAGTAATGCTTGGTCGGCCCCCTAGAGCCCTTCCGAAGGGGACTGGCACCCCAACGCCGAGGACTGGGGACCCCGAGCCCCAGCGCCAGACTCACCCTACCACCCCTCCTCTAACTGGGCCGCTAGGGTAGCCGCCTGTCATTCAGGGCGGAAGAACGTGTACGGCACTTCGAGCACTCGGCAACCTTCGAAGGACCCCCCCACGAAAACTCCTGGGCCCGGGCTCCTGCTTGCCAGTGGCCTCACCTCCGCCCGACACTCCGCTCGCCGTACAGCTGGCGAATCGGGCCTGCCGGCCTCCTGGGTGCTAACCCTAACACTAGGTCGCACCCAAGGGGCCCCTCCCAAGGGGCCTGGCGCTGCAACAACGGGGATTGGGGACCCCCGAGCCCTAGCGCCGGACTCACACTGCTGCCCCTCTGCAACCCGGGCCGCTAGGTGTGCCGTCGGACATTCAGTGTGGTAGAAAGGGGAAGGACGCTCTGAGCCCCCGACTACTTTCGAATTCCCCCCCACGCCAAAACGCTTGTGCCCATGCTTCCGCTCGACAGCGCCCTCACCTCAGCCTGCCCCTCTGCTCGCCACACAGCCGGCAGATCAGGTCTGCCGGCCTTCTGGGGGCTAACAGTAATGCTTGGTCGGTCCCCTAGAGCCCTTCCGAAGGGGCCTGGCGCCCCAACGCCGAGGATTGGGGACCCTGAACCCCAGCGCCTGACTCACCCTACTGTCCGTCCTCTACCCGGGCTGCTAGGGTAGCCACCAGTCATTCAGGGCGGAAGAACGTGCAGGGCCCTCTGAGCCCCCGGCGACCTCTGAAGGCCCCCGGCACCAAAACGCTTGACTCAAGCACCTGCTCGCCAGCACCCTCATCTCGGACCACCCCTCTGCTCCTTGCGGAGTGGGCGGATCAGGACTGCTGGCCTCCTGGGGGCAAACTCTAACCCTAGGTCGGCCACCGAGGGGGCCATCCCAAGGTGCTTATCGCCGCAACGCCTGGGATTGGGGACCCCCGAGCCCCAGCGCCAGACTCTACCCTGCTGCCCTGCCACAACCCGGGCCGCTAGGCGTGCTGCCGGACATTCAGGGCGGGAGAACGGGCAGGGCCCTCCGAGCCCCTGGCGACCTTCGAAGGCTGCCTGCGCCAGAACACTTGGGTCCACGCTCCGGCTCACCAGCGGCCTCCGCTCGGCCAGCACTTCCGCTCTCCACACAGCCGGCGGATCCGGCCTGAGAGCCTCCTGGGGGCTAACCCTAACCCTAGGTCGGTTCCCAAGAGGCCTGGCACCGCAACGCGGGGGATTGGGTACCCACGAGCCCCAGCGCTGGACTCAACTTGCCGCCCCCAGGCCACCCGAGCCGCTAGGGTCGCCGCCGGTCATTCAGGGCAAGAGAACGGGCAGGGCCCTCCGAGCCACTGGTGACCTTCGAAGGCACCCGTGCCAAAATGCCTGGGCCCACACTCCCGCTCGCCAGAGCCCTCACCTCAGCCTGCCCCTCTGGACGCCACACAGCCGGCGGGTCGGGCCTGCCAGCTTCCTGGGGACTTACACTAAGCCTAGGTCGGCCCCGGAGGGGCCCCTCCCAAGGTGCTGGTGCCACGACGCTGGGGATTTGGGACCCCCAAGCCCAAGCACCGGACTCACCCTGCCCCCCCTCTTCCACCCAGGCCCCTAGGATAACCGAGGATCATGCAGGGCGGGAGAACCGGCAGGGCCCTCAGAGCCCCCGGGAAATTTCGAACGCCGCACGCGCCAGAACGCTAGGGCCCACGCTCCCGCTCACCAGCGGCCTCACCTCGGCCAGCGCTTCCGCTCTCCACACAGTCGGCGGATCGGGCCTGCCAGCCTCCTGGGGACTAACACTAACCCTAGGTCAGCCCACGAGGGGACCCTCCCAAGGGGCCTGGGACCGCAACGCCGGGTTGGGGACCCCGAGCCCCAGTGCCGGACTCACCCTGCGCCCCACCACCACCCAGGCTGCTTGGGGCGCCACCGGTCATTCAGGGCGGGAGAACAGGCAGGGCACTCTGAGTCTTCGGCGACCTTCGAAGGCCCCCCATGCCAAAATGCTTGGGCCCACGCTCCCGCTCGAAGCGCCCTCACCTCGGGCCACCCTTCCACTCGCCGCACAGCAGGCGGATCGGGCCTTCTGGCATCCTGGGTGCTAACCCTAAACCTAGGTCGACCCCTGAGGGGCCCCTCTTAAGTGCCCTTGCACCGCAACGCCGGGGATTGAGAACCCATGAAACCCAGCGTCGGACTCACCACGCCTCCCCATCGCCACCTGGGCCGCTATGGGCGCCGTCGGTCTTTCAGGATGGAAGGACGGGCAGGGCCCTCCGAGCCCCTGGCGACCTCGAAGGCCCCCCAAGCCAATACGCTTGGGTGCACGCTCTCGCTCGCCAGCGACCTCATCTCGGCTCACCCCTCCATTCACCTCACAGCCAGCGGATCAGACCTGCAGGCCTCCTGGGGGCTAACACTAACCCTAGTTGGCCGCAGAGGGGCCTCTCCCAACAGGCCTCGTGCCGGAACGCCCGTGATTTTGGACCCCCGAGCCCCAGCGCCAGACTCACCCTGCCGCCCCGCCTCCACCTGGGCCGATAGGGGCGCCGCCAGTCATTCAGGGCGGGAGAACGGGCAGGGCCCTCTGAGCCCCCTGCAACATTCAAAGGCCCCCCACCCCAAAACGCTTAGGCCCATGCTCCTTCTCGCCAGCGCCCTCACCTCTGCCCGTGCCTCCGCTCGCGGCACAGCTGGCGGATCGGGCCTGCTGGCCTCCTGGGGGTTAAACCTAACCGTATGTTGGCCCACGAGGGCCCCTCCAAAGGGGCTTGGCACTGCAAAGTGGGCATTGGGGACCACCGAGCCCCTGTGCAAGACTCAACGTGCCGCCCCTCCTCCACCCTGGCCTATAGGGGCACTGCCGGTCATTCAGGGCGGGAAAACGGACAAGGCCCTCAGAGCACCCGGAGACCTTCGAAGGCTCCCCACGCCAAAACGCTTGGGCCCATGCTCCCACTCGCCAGCAGCCTCACCTCGGCCCGCCCCTCCGCTCGACGCACACCTGGCTGATCGGGCCTGACGGCCTCCTGGGAGCTAACCCAAACCATACGTCGCCCCTTGAGGGGCCCCTCCCAAGGGGCCTGGCACCGCCACGCCGGGGCTTGGGGACCCCCGAGCACCAGCGCAAGACTCACCCTGCCTCCTCGCCGTGACCCTGCCCGCTATTAGCGCCGTCCTCATTCAGGGCGGGAGAACAGGCAGGGGCCTCTGAGCCACCAGCAACTTTCGAAGCCCCCCCCGTAACAAAACGCTTGTGCCCACGCTCCCGATGGCCAGCGCCCTCACCTTGGCCCACCACTCCGCTTGCAGCACAGCTGGCGAATTGGGCCTGCCGGCCTCCTTTGGGCTAACCCTACCCTAGATCGGCCCCCGAGGGACCACTCCCAAGTGCCCGGCGCCACCACGCCGGGGATTGGGGACCCCTCCCCAGTGCCGGACTCACCTTGCCGCCCCGTCACCAACCGGGCCGCTACGGGCGCTGCCGGTCATTCAGGGCAGGAGAACTTGCAGCGCCCTCCGAGCCTATGGCAACTACGAAGGCCATCCGCGCCAAAATGCTTGGGCCGACGCTCCTGGTCGCCAGCACCCTCACCTCAGCACGCCACTTCAATTGGCACAGAGCTGGCGGATTGGGCCTGCCGCCCTCCTGGGGGCTAACCCTAACCCAAGTTGGGCCCCAGAGGGACCCCTCCCAAGGGGACTGGCGCCGCAACGCCGGGGATTGGGGAAGCCGAGCCCCGACTGCGGTCTCACCCTGCCCCCATGCCACCACCCGGGCTGCTAGGGGTGCCCCCGGTCATTCAGGGGGGCAGAACTGGCAGGGCCCTCCAAGCCCCCGGCGACCTTTGAAGGCCCCCGTGCCAAAACGCTTGGGCCCACGCTCCCACTCACCAGGGCGCTCACCTCGGTCCACCCCTCTGCTCGCTGGACAGCCAGCAGATAGGGCCTGCTGGTGTCCTGGGGGTTAACCCTAACCCTAGGGCGGCACCCAAGGGGCCCCTCCCAAGGGGCCTGGCGCAGCAACCCCAGGGATTAGGGACCCCCGAGCCCCAAGGCTGGACTCAACATGCCGACCTGCCACCACCTGGGCCGCTAGGAGAGCTGACAGTCATTCAGGGCGGGAGAACGGGCAGGGCACTCCAAGCCCCTGGTGACATCCGAAGGACCTCCGCGCCAAAACGCCTGGGCCCATACTCCCGCTCGCCAGTGGCCTCACCTCCGCCCGCCCCTCCACTCGCCGCATAGCTGCCAGATCTGGCCTGCCGGCCTCCTGGGGTCTAACCCTAACCATAGATCGGCCCCCGAGGTACCCGCCCAAGGGACCTGGAGCCGCAACACCGGGGATTTGGGAACCCCGAGTCCCAGCGCCGGAATCACCCGGACGCCCCGCCGCCACGCGCGACGCTAGAGACGTCGCCGGTCATTCAGGGCAGGAGAACGGACAGGGCCCTCCGAGACCCCGGCGACATTCGAAGGCCCCCCGCACCAAAATGTTTGGGCCCACGCTCCCACTTGCCAGCCCCCTCACCTCAGCGCGCCCATCCGCTCTCCACACAGCCATGGGATTGGGCCTGTTGGCCCCCTGGGGGCTAACCCTAACACTAGGTCGCACCCGAGGGGCCCCTCCCAAGGGGCCTGGTGCTGCCACACCGGGGATTGGGGACCCCCGAGCCCCAGCGCCGTACTCACCATGCCATGCTGCCACCATCTGGGCGGCTAAGGGCGCCTCTGGCCATTCAGGGCGGGAGGACCGGCAGGGCCCTTGAATCCCCCGGCGACCTTCCAAGGCCCCCCGCGCCAAAATGCTTGGGCCCACGCTCCACCTTGCCGGCGCCTTCACCTTGGCCCGGTCCTAAGCTACCACACAGCTGGCGGATCATGCCTGCTGGACTCCTGGGAGCTAACACTAACCCTAGGAGGGCCCCAGAGGTGCCCCTCCCAAGGGGCCTGGCGCTGCAACACACGGCATTGGGGACCCCCAAACCGTAGTGCCAGACTCACATTGCCACACTGCCACCACCCGGGCCGCTAGGGGCACCGCTGGTCATTAAGGGCGGGATAACGGGCAGGGCCCTCCAAGCCTCTAGCGACTTTCAAAGGCCCCCGGCGACAAAACGCTGGATACCATACTCCCGCTCGCCATCGCCCTCACCTTGGCCCACTCCTCCACTTGCCGCACAGCCGGGGCATAGGTCCTGCTGGCCTACTGGGGTCTAACCCTAACCCTAAACCCTAATGCCTAACCTTAAACCCAAACCTTAACCGCTAATCCTAAACCTAACGCTAACCCCTAACCCTTACCCTAAACCTAACCCTACCCTAAACCTAACCCTAAACCCTAATCCTTAAACCCTAAACCCTGACATTAACACTAAACCCTAAACCCTAACCCCTAACCCTAATCCGGAAACCCTAAACATGAAACCCTAACCTTAACCACTAACCCCAAACCCCAAACCCTAACCCTAAACCCTAACCCTACCCAGACACCTACCATACCCCTAACCCTACCCCTAAGCCTACCCCTTCAGCTAACCCTACCCCTAACCCATAACCTAACCCTAAACCTAACCCTAACCCGTACCCTAACCCGTACTCTAACCCTAACTCTAACGCGTACCCTAAACCTAACCCTAACCTGTACCCTAACCCTAACCGTAACCCTAACACGTACTCTAACCCATACCCTAACCCATACCCTAACCTTAACCGTAAACTGTACCCTAACCCGTAATTTAAACCATACCCTAAACCTAACCGTAACCCTAACAAGTACCCTAACCCGTACCCTAACCTTAACCCTAAACCCTGACCTTAACCCATACCATAACTCGTACCATAACCCGTACCCAAACCCTACCCGTACCCTAACCCTAACCCGTACCCTAACTGTAACCCTAAACCCTAAACTGTAACCCGTACCCTAACCCTAACCAGTACCTTTACCTTAACCTTAACCCATACCCTAACTCGTGCCCTATCCCTAACCCGGACCCTAACCCATACCTAACCCTAACCTGTACCCTAACCCGTACCCTAACCCATACCCTAACCCTAAATCGTACCCTATCCCTATCCCTAACCCGTTCCCTAACCCGTACCCTAAGCCTAAACCTAAACCGTAACCTAACCTGTACCATAACCCTAAACTGTACCCTAACCCTAACCGGTACCCTAACCCTAACCCGTACCCTAAACCGTACCCAAATCGGTAGGCCAATACTTACCCTAAACTGTACCCTAACCCGTACCCTAAACCGTACCCTAATGCGTACCCTAACCCGTACCCTAACCCTAACCCGTACCCTAACCCTAACCCGTACCCTAAACCTAACCCGTACTCCAACCCTAACCCTAAACCCTAAACCCTAACCCGTACCCTAAACCCTAATCTGTACCCTAACCCATAACCTCCAACCTGTAACCCCTAAACCCAACCCTAACCCGTACCCTCTCCTTACCCTATCCCTAACCCATACTGTAACCGTAACCCATACCCTAACCTTAACCCGTACCCTAATCCGTACCCTAACCCCGGGGATTGGGTACACCTGAGCCCCACCACGGGACTCAGCCTGCCACCCCTCAGGAAACCATGCCCCTTGGGGCGCCACAGAGCATCCCCTGCAGGAGAACTGGTAGGGCCCCCCTGAGCCCCCAGCGATCCTCGGCGACCCCCTACACCCCAACCCTGAGGCCCACGCTCATCCCGCCCCATGCCTTCCCTTCAGCTTGCCACTGAGCTCGTGGCAGAGCCAGCAGATCAGGCCTGCCGGGTTCCTGGGGCCTAGACCTGACCCTAGGTCGGCTGGGTAGGGCCCCTCCCCTGGGGCCCGGTGCCAAAGCCCCAGGGACTGGGGACACCTGACCTCCACTGCAGGACAAAGCCTGCCAGCCTGCAGGAAACCGTGCCCCTTGGGAGTCTGTAGAGCATTCAGGGTGGGAGAACCAGGAGGGCCCCCAGAACCCTGGTGAACTTCGGCGATCCCTAAACCCAACCTTGAAGCCCATGCTCACCCCACAATGCACCCTCACCTCAGCCCGCGGCGGAGCTCGCCACATAGTGGGCAGATCTGGCCTGCGGGGTTCCTGGGCCCCAACCCTAACCCTAGTTCATCTGTGGAGGGGCCCCTCCCCAGGAGCCTGGAGCCACAGCTGCGGGGATTCGGGACACCTGAGCCCCACAGCAGGACTCAGTCTGCCACCCCGCAGGAAACCGTGTGCCTTGGGAGGCCATAGAGCATTCAGGGCGGGAGAACCAGGAGGGCCCTCCTGAGCCACCAGCGAACTTCAGCGGCCACCCGCACCCCAACCTTGAGGCCCACGCTCACCCTCCCCACACCCTCACCTCAGCCCGTGTAGCTCGCCATACAGCCAGCAGATCCAGCCTGCAGGGCTCCTGGGGCCTTACGCTAGCCCTAAGCCGGCTGCGGGTTTGGGGGTCTCCCCAGGAGCCTTATATCGCAGACCCGGGGAATTGGGATACCTGTGCCCCACCGCAGGACTCAGCTTGCCACCCGACAGGAAACCATGCCCCTTGGGGTTCTACGGAGCCTACAGGGCACAAAAATTGGGGAGGCCCCTGGAGCCCATCCCCATCATTGGCAGCCCCCCGTTCCCCAACCCTGAGGCCCATTCTCACCCTCCCTCATGGCCTCCTCTCAGCCATCCACAGAGCTCGCCCCACAGCCTAAAGATTGTCCCTGCCGGGCTCCTGGACCCTAACCCTTACCCTAGGTTGGCCACAGAGAGGTCCCTCCCTAGATTCCTGGCACCACACTCCGGGGGATTGGGGAAACCCAAGCCCCACCGTAGGACTCAGCCTGCAGCCCACAGTAAACTGCACCATTCTGGGGAACAAGAGAGCATTCAGGGCAAGAGAATTGGGGCACACCCTGAGAGCCCCTTCTGGTGAACCCCGACCTTTGTGGGCGCTTCCGGATGAAACCCCAAGGCTCACACTCACCCACCCTTGTGCCCTCATCTCACTCGGCCTGGGAGTTCTCTGAGCACTGGGCAGTTCGGACCTGCTGTCTCTTGAGGCCTAACCTAACCCTGGGTCCTCCGCTGAGTGTCCCTCCCCATTTGCCTGCCTCCAAGGCACCAGGAATTGGGCTCACCTCTGCAAGACTAGAGGACTCAGCCTGCCCCACAGCAGGAAACTGTCCATTTGGGGCTGCAGCAAGAATTCATAGGAAAATCGGAGGGCCCCCCTCAGCCCATCCCAGGCAACCCCCACTTTCAGAGATCTCCCCGGATCCAATTAGTAGCTTCACACTGACCTTTAAACTTGCTCTCCATAGAGATCTTTTGAAATTCTCCACACTTCCAACTGATGGCATCATCCAGCTTCAGAGACTTACCCAGCTTTAGGTCTTGAGATGGATTAAAATGGGAAGTCACTTCACTTATGACGACGTACTGGTGACCAAAAGATACATGCATAAATGCTTCATATCACTTGGCTTCAGGGAAATGCAAATCTAAACCCCTATAAATGCCATATTACACGAGGCCGAATATATAAAAATAAGAAGACATGGAACTATACATGTTGGAGAGGATGTGGAGAAACGGGAACCCTCTTACACCCCTGTACGAATGCAGTCCGGTACAGCCACTCTTGAAAATGGTACGGAGTATCCTCAAGAAGTTATAAATAAAGCTACCGATGTCCCAGCAATTGCACTACTGGGTATTTACCCCCAGAGACAGAGGTAGTGAAGACGGGACACATGCACACCAGTGTTCATAGCAGCAATATCCATAATAGACAAACTGTGGAAGGAGCGCAGATGACCATGGATAGATGAATGGATAAAGAAGATGTAGATCATATATATAATGGAATATTACTCAGCCATCAGAAAGGATGAATACTTACCATCACACCGACCTGGGTGGAGCTGGAGGGTATTATGCTGAGTGGAATAAGTCAATGAAAGAAAGACAATGATCATATGCTTTCACTCCTATGTGGAATATCAGAAACAAGGAAGAAGACCATAGGGCAAGGAAGGGAAAATAGAATGGGAAGTCATCAGAGAGGGAGAAAACCCATGATGGACTCTTAACTACCGCAAGAAACTGATGATTGTTGGAGGAGAAGTTGGGGGGGTAACTGGGTGAGTAGCATTAAGGAGGTCACACGATACAATGAGCACTGGGTGTTACACACGACTGAAAATTTATTGAAGACTACATCTGAAACGAATGATGTACTGTAAGTTGGCTAATTGAATTTAAATTAAAGAACAAAAGACCTCGAATAAACAATCCTAAACATTTGTATGGAACCACTAAAGATTCCAAACAGCCAGTGCAATGTGGAAAAGAAAAACAAAGCTGGAGGACTCACAATTGCAGATTTCAGGTTATACTACAAAGCTGCAGTCATCCTAACAAGACAGTACAGCACAAAAATAGACACAGTGACCAAAGGAACAGGATACAAGTTTAGACAGAAACCCACAATTATGTGGTCCATGAATCTTCCACAAAGCAAGCAACGATATCAAAAGGGAAAAGGACAGTCTCTACAACAAATGGTGTTGGGAAAACTAGACAGCTACGTACAGAAGAATGCAATTAGACTCTTTTCTTACACAATAAAGACAAACGCAAAACAGTTTCAAGACCTCAATATGAGACCTGAATCCATAAAAATCCTACAGGAGGGAAGACAGTAACTTCTTGACATGGACCATACCAACGTTTTTCTAGACTGTGTCCTGAGGCAAAGGAAATGAAAGCAAAAATAAACTATTGGGAATACAGCAAAATAAAAAGTTTCCACATGGCAGAAGAACAATGAAAACGTAAAAATAATAAGACAACCTACTCAAAGGGAGAAGATATTTGCAAAGATCATAGGCAATAAAGGGATAGTGTCCAAAACATATACAACTGATACTACTCGACCCCCAAAACAAATAATCCAGTTAAAAAATAGGCAGAAGACATGGACAGACATTTCTCCAAAGAAAAAATACAAATGGCCAACAGTCCCGTGAAAAGATGTTCACCATCACCCATCATCAGGAAAATGTAAATCCAAAGGACAATGAGGTAATACCTCAAACCTGTCAGAATGGCTAACATCAAAAGCACAACAAAGAGCAGGTGTTGGGAGGATGTGGATAAAGGGGAATCCTCGTGAACTGTGGGTGGGAATGCAAACTGTGGTGGCCACCGTGGAAAACAGTATGAAGGTTCCTCAAAAAATTAAATATATAACTACCCTACGATCCAACGTCACACTACTTGTATTTACCCAAAGAATAGGAAAACAGTAACGTAAAAGGATACGTGCACCCCTATGTTTCTTGCACCATTATTTACAATATCACCATATGGAAGCAACCCAAGTGTCTGTAGAAAAATTGACAAATGAGATGATAGATGTGTGTATTCACACACACACACACACACACACACACACACACACACATACACACATACAATGGAGTATTACTCGGCTTGAAAAAGAATGAAACCTTGCCATTTGCAGACACATGGATGGAGCTAGAGAGTATTATCCTAACTAAAATCAGTCAGTCAGAGAAAGACAAATCCCATACGATGTCACTCTAATGGGGAATTTAAAAAACAAACAAAAATAAATAACTAAAAGAGAAAAAGGAGACACACCAAAGTACAAACTCTTAACAATAGAGAACAAACGGATGGTTACCAGAGAGGAGGTGGATAGAGGGATGAGTGAAATAGATGAAGGGGATTAATAGGATGCTTTTCTTGATGACCAATGAGTAATATATAGAATTACTGAATCACTCTATTGGACACCTGAAAAGAATGTAACACTGTATGTTAGCTCTACTGGAATTAAAATAAATTTTTAAAAAAGATTTTTCTTTCAGGAACCTCTTTGAAAAAGCTTTTCCTGTGCACTGTGCATAAACCCTACTTGGGAGGATTCACTCTACAATAATTATTCACTCTATGCCTTGAATTCAGATTTCACTGAGTTCTTACTGTGGATGCCAGGCCACGGGAGCCATGGTCCTTTTCTGTCCAGGCTCAGCACCTATGCATTCAAGATTGGAAGTAGAGACACATGTCACTTCACAGTCCAGAAAGCTATTATTGTTTCTGTTTCAGTGTGAGAGAGTCACAGACTTTTGGACAGGTTTCAGAGCAGGTATATTATGGATCCTGGATCTCTACTTCAATGTTCATTGCCTGGATCCATTTGGCTAATAGGTTCCCTGTGGATGGGCTTGCTTCCAAGCACATACATGGAAGATGCAAAGGCGGATAGGATTGGTGCGGGACAGGAAGAAGACCAAATGCAGACAAGAGTCCGATCCCTCCTCTGATCCAGGAACTGCTACGGGAGAGGGTACAGGAGGTAGAATCCATGCGAAACTCCAAGGTCACCAGCTGAACACAGGAGGCATAGGTCAAGGGATCTGGAGATGCAGGGGTTGAAGGCTGCTCTGAGCTACCTCTGGGAGGAAGGGAGGGAAGGAATGAGAAGGAGACACTGCCTGCCCCTGGCCCATGCCAGCTGCCCACCACTCCGACACGCATCCATCTACACAGCTGACACAGCCTGTGCTCAGGATGGGCTGGCTCATGTCCCTCAATCCTCAGTGGGAGAGCTGGTCCCAGGGCTCAGAGACATGCTGAGGGAGATGAGAGGGAAAGCTGCCCCACCCAGGTCATCCCCTCCTTGAGCAGACAGCCCTTCAGAACTGCTAAAAAAAACCCCACTAACGGGGTTGAAAGACATGCCATGGATGAACTAAGGCATAGAGATATGTAAAATAACATTCAGTTTTAAGTTCTGAGCTGTCATCTCAGGAAGTGGGGAGAGCTTCCCTGAAGAAGACTGATAGGAGGACAGTCCATGCTGAAAAAGAAGACATGGCTCTCCTGATTGGGGACCTGTAGCCCCCTTCCAGGGCAGGGCATCATCCTCGCAACCTACAAGATCCATGAAAGTGTTCCATCAGGGCCAGATGTTTGTTTCAAGAAGGCTACCCTGGCATCAGACTGCACAGGGCACCAGGGACGAGGGCCAGATGGAGGACGGACAATACCCCGGAGGCCATGGGGCAAGAGCAGAGGCACATGACCTTGAAGATGATGATGAAAAGCAGGAGGTGGCAGCATGGAGCCGTCCCGAAAGTACCATGGGAGCAGTGCCCACAGCAACACTGACTGGGTGACTTCTGTGCCCGGTGTCGCTTGCTTCAGTGGGCTCCAGACTAGTCCTGAACACAACTCTCAGAAGTGTGCACCACCCCCGGCCTCCTCTCCCCTTGCAACTGCTAGGAATCAAGGTCAAAGACCCTGGTCAGCTTTCGTGGAAACCAAGCAGTGGCTCCCCCACACGCTGCACCTCTGGTGGTGGTCCAGTGCGACCCTCGTGCCTGGCCAGACACTGATGTCTACCTGTCTCCACACAAATTAACAGAGAGGTGGGTGTCCCTGAATTGCACAGCACTTGATGAGACAGATCCACAGAACCCAACACCCAGTGGGTCACTCGAGACCTCACCTATGGTCATGGAGCTCACCATACCTTATTTCTGTCACTTCCCACAGAAAGCCTGTTTCTGATCCCCCACAATACCATACATCCTGGTTGCTGACCTGGGGTCATGCCATGAACCCACATGGCACCTTTCTTTAAGTGAAAGCTATGCCTACACCTCCTAGAAAATATTCCTAATGAAGTACATGTCCATCAGGACTATGGTGTGAATGGTAGCACACAGCCTGCATGGTAGTAGTCAGTAATTCTAGCAAGGGTTAACCCTACCCCCCGTCTCACAAAACCTTCCTCCGTCACCACTGAACTCATGGTCTGCCCTCAGAAAACCCTCCAGGAAACAAACCTTTCATCTGAATGCTCTCTTCACCTTCTGCTTCAAATCTTGTCCAACCACAATGATAGGAAATTAGAAATCAGTCTCAAGAAAAAAATGGGACAGTCAAAAATAGGTGGAGATTTTTGGGGCCTGGGTGGCTCAGTCGTTAAGGATCTGCTTTCAGCTCAGGTCGTGATCCCAGGATCCTGGGGTCTAGCCCCGAATCAGGCTCCTTGCTCAGTGGGAAGCCCGCTTCTCCCTCTCCCACCCCCCTGCTTCCATTCCCTCTTTCACTGTCTCACTCTCTGTCAGATACCTAAATAATCTTAAAAAAATATGTGGAGATTTAACAACAAGCTACTGAACAACCAACAGTCAAAGAAGAAATCAAAAAAAATTTAGAAGTACCTTGACACTGATGAAAAAGACAACCTACAAAAACTTATGGGATGCAGCAAAAGTAGCTTTATGTGGGACATTCATAGAAATTCAAATCTTCATCAATCCATGAGAATAATCTCCAATAAACAACCAGATTTATGTGGTAAAGAAGTAGAAAATAAAACAACAAACAAAGCCCCAAATTAGTAGAAATAAGGAAATAACAAAATGGAATGCATAAATAAATCCAACGGAGACTAAAAAGACCAAAAAAGAAAAAAACCAATGAAAATGAGAGCTGCCTTTTTTGGAAAGATAAACAAAACTGACAAACTTAGCCAGACTCACCAAGAAAGAGGACTCGAATATAAACAGGAAGGAAAGATAATGGATTCCTGTCTCATATCAAAATCAAAAGAACTCTTCAAACTTAGACACAACAACTTCTTGCAAGATAGGTCTCTAAAGGCAAAGGAAATAAAAGCAAAAATGAACTATTGGCACTTCATCAGGATAAAAAGCTTCTTCTTGGCAAAGTAAAAGATCAACAAAACAAGAAGGCAACCTATGGAATCGAAGAAGATATCTGCAAATGATATTACAGATAAAGGGCTGGTACCCAAGATCTATAAAGAACTCCTCAAACTCGACACCGAAAAATGGGCAGAAGACACAGATACTTCTCCAGAGAAGACATACAAATGTCCAACAGACACATGAAGAAATTCTCCACATCACTTGCCATCAGGCAAATACAAATCAAAACGACAATGAGATACCACCGTACACCAGTTAGAATGGTTAAAATTAACAAGACAGGGGGCACCTGGGTGGCACAGTGGGTAAGCATCTGCCTTCGGCTCAGGGCGTGATCCTGGCATTATGGGATCGAGCCCCACATCAGGCTCCTCCGTTATGAGCCTGCTTCTTCCTCTCCCACTCCCCCTGCTTGTGTTCCCTCTCTCGCTGGCTGTCTCTATCTCTGTGGCATAAATAAATAAAATCTTGAAAAAAAATTAGCAACACAGGAAATAAAAAAAAAGTCAGAGAGGATGTGGAGAAAGCGGAGCCCTCTTACACTACTCGTGAGAATTCAAGCTGGTACAGCCACTTTTGAAAACAATATGGAGGATCCTCAAGACGTTAAACACAGAGCTATCCTATCACCCACCAATTGCACTACTGGGTATTTACCCCATAGACACAGAGTAATGAAAAGAAGGGCACCTGTATCCCAATGTTCATAGCAGCAATGTCCCTAATAGCCAAACTGTGGAAGGAGCCAAGATGTCCTTCAGCAGATGAATGGACAAAGAAGATGTGGTTCATCTATATAATGGAATATTACTCAGTCATCAGAAAGGACGAATACCCACCATTTGCACCAACGTGGATGGACCAGGAGGGGATTATGCTAAGTGAAATTAAGTCAAGCAGAGAAAGACAATTATCATATGGTTTCACTCCTATGTGGAATGGAAGGAATAGCATAGAGGACATTAGAAGAAGGAAGGGAAAAGTGAAGGGGGGGAATGAGAGGGGGAGATGAACCATGAGAGACTACTGACACTGGGAAACAAACTGAAGGTTGCAGAATGGGAGGGGAAGAGGAATGGGTTATCCTGGTGATGGGTATTAAGGAGGGCACGTGTTGGGGTGCCTGGGTGGCACAGCAGTTAAGCGTCTGCCTTCGGCTCAGGGCGTGATCCCGGCGTTATGGGATCGAGCCCCACAACAGGCTCCTCCGCTGTAAGCCTGCTTCTTCCTCTCCCACGCCCCCTGCTTGTGTTCCCTCTCCTGCTGGCTGTGTCTATCTCTGTCGAATAAATAAATAAATTCTTTTTTTAAAAAAAAGGAGGGCACGTGTCATAATGAGCACTAGGTGTTATATGCAAACAATGAATCATGGAGCCCTACATCAAAAACAAATGAAGTACTGTAGGGTGAATAACAATTTTAAAAAAAGAGAAGATATGAAATCCATACAGGAAAACTGGCACAATTTGCAAATGTCATGAAATCCCGAAAGATTCCACACACAAAAAAAACCTGTTAGAATAAAAAAATTCAAGAAAGCTGCAGGATATAATGTCAATATACAGAGACCTCTTGTCTTTATTTATTTCAGATTTTATTTATTTATTTGACAGGAAGAGAAAAAGCACGAGCAGGGGGAGAGCCAGAAAGAGGGAAAAGCAGACCCTCGCTAAGCGGGCAGCCCAACACGGGGCTCAATCCCAGAACTCTGGGATCATGACCTGAGCTAAAGGTAGATGCTTCACTTATGGAGCCACCCAGATGACCCAACTTCTTGCATTTCTGTATACTGATGACACACTTTCGCACAGAGAAATTAAAAAAGCAACACCATTTAAAATTGCATAAAAAAATCTTGAAATAAAAGTAACCAAGAATGAGAAAGACATAGTACACTCAACACATGGCAGAAAAGAAATGAAAAATATGTGTCGAGGGGGGCAGAATGTATGGGTCAAAGATTTGGAAGGCAACACAAACAAATGGAAGCATACGCCATGCAACTTAACTGGAAGAGTTAATTATGTGAACATGTCCATCATAACCAAAGCAATCGACAGATGTGATTAAATGCCTATCTGAATTCCAGTGGCATTATTCGAGGAAATAGAAAACAGTCCTCAAAGTTGTATGGAATCACAAAAGACCCCAAATACCCAAAGCAACCTGGAGAAAGAGGTGCAGTCTACACACTCCTGGATTTCAAGTTAGATTACAAAGCTGTTGTCATCAAAACAGGATGGTACTGGCATAAACACAGACACCAGGTCAGTGGAACAGAACAGAAAGCTCAGAAACTTACCCACACGTAGATGATCCTAACTTACGACACAGCAGCTGAAGATATGCCATGAGGGAAGGACTGTTTCTTCAGTGAGCGGTAACAGGCAAACTGGACACTAAATGCAGAAGAATATAACCGGGTCACTTTCTTACACCACACACAAAATTTTTAATGGATGAATGATTTGAACATAAGACCTGAATCCATAAACCTCCAAGAAGACACAGGTACTAAGTCTCTCGACATTGGTTTTGGCAAAGAGTCTTCAGATCGGACACCAAATGCAAAGGCAACAAAAGCAAAAATAAACAAGTGGAACAACATCAAACTGAAATCTTCCACACGGCAAAAGACACCAGCAAAAACTTAAAAGGCCACTGACCCAATAAGAAAAAAATATCTGCAAATCATATGTGTGAGAAAAGGCTAATATCCAAAATACACACAACACTCCTACATATCAAAACAAAAAAAAAACTATATAAAAAAAATGGGAGGAATATGTGAATAGAAACTTTCCAAAGATGGCACACAGGTGCCAACAGACAGAAAAAGTTGTTCCACATCACTAAATATCGTCAGGGAAACATCAGTCAAACCCACAATCGGCTATCCGCTCACAAGTGTTGGAACAGCAATTGTCCCAGAGACAGACACCAGGTGGGGTCAAGGGTGTGCAGATGAGGAGACACTGTGCACTGTTGGTGGAAATGGAAATTGGTGCAGCCACTGTGACAAACGGTATGGAGGTTCCTGAAAAAATAAATAAACTACCCCATGACCCAGTAATGGCTCTACTGAGTATTGATTTGAAGAACACAAAAATGCTGCCTCAAAAAGACAGATGCACTCCCACGTTCACTGCAGCATTATTCACAAGAACTAGACATGGAAACACAGACCTTGGGGGCCTTATGCTAAGTAACTCAGACACAGAAAGACCAATACCAGATGCTCTCATGTACATTCCACGTGGAATAAAAAAATACTAAACGCATAGATCCTGAGAGCAGATTGGTAGGTGCCAGATACGGGGATGGCGTGGTAGAAACGGGTAAAGGTGGTCAAAGTCTCAATGTTTGAGTGAGAAAATCCGACAGTCATGAAATATTCTGTCCAGCATGGAGACTAAAACTAACCCCGCAGCATGGGGTATAGGTTTCCCTGCTCTTTGAAAGTACAGGGCTTCTGAGAAACCTTGCACAGCAGAAATGGTGTCAAGAAGGAATGGCCATTAATTTACACGAACAATTAGACAGTGTGCTCAGACTCCAAAATTCCTTCTCTTTGGATTTTCTTAGGCCTCAGGACACAAGTTTCTAACAGAGGCCCAACATAAATGAAGATAAAGCACAGCAGAAGCCCACAGACACCATTCAAAGTGCTGGTGGCTGGATGCGGAGAGTGGTTCCCAGAGAAAGGAGCTGGTTGGGGTGCACGCCGACTCTTTCATGCTTCTCCCCAAAACAGATGCTGAACGCGATTCTCACTGTTCACCTTTTTTCATAAGAGGGAAATCCTCTTCAGGTATGTTCCTCTTACTGAAGCTGGGTAATAACGTAGTTCTTTCAAGAAAGCCCAGTGTCTTACTGTGAACGTTTAAAAAGTGGGGGATACTTGTACCTGAGCATTGCTGAGGGAGGAGATGTGAAAGGTTCTCCCAGACACAAATCTCAGCAGATCCACTGGGAAAGGCACCTTCCTCAGCATGCAGAACACAGACTACCTCCTACCCCACGAGAAACCCTCTCCTTCCCCTTGATCAGGACAACCCACAACAGCTGGGAGTTACCCCAATTCCTCCCTTCTCCTGCTCCTAATAGCTAACCCATCAGCAAATCCTGTGAGCTCCATCTTCAAAATGAACCCAGAAGAGGTCTAACCACTCCATCCAAGGCCACCTGTCTGGTCCACAGTGCCTGAGTTCCTGGAAAAGCTTCGTCATTGACCTGCCTTGCCATCTTCAACCCACTGTCATCTGTTCTCAACACTGTAGCCAGGATGGCCCAGTGATACAGGGTCTCATGGGGTTATGGCCCTGGAATGGCTTTCTGTCACCCTCTGTCACCTCTCTGAGGTAATGTCCTAAGCTGTCTCCTGTGGCCACAGGGCCTTCTTGCTGCTCCTGGACATACCTGGAATTCTCCTGCCCCAGAGACTTTGCACAAGCGTTCCCTTCTATTCAGAATGCTCTTGATGTGTTCTCACTCACCTTCTGAGAAGTCTGAATTGGAGTGACAGAGACAGAATATGAGGCTGTGTGTGTTGGGTGAGGCTGGTGGCTCAGAAGAAGATTCTCTGCCAGCTCTCCACCTGTGCCTCACTTGTCCTCAGCCAGGAACTTGCACACAGCCCTCACCTGTCACAACTCTCACCCAGGAGACCCACAGCCACCCCTGGAGCCCACCCTGAACACACCCTTCTGCAGAATACATTCAGCTCTCCTCTGGGACCCCTGTCAGCTTTACCCAGTCCTGGAACTCCCCCGTCTCCTGCAAAGCTCCCATATTCCCCCTCTGCTTCCAAAATCACACTGGTGCAAGTATTTCATGAGAAAGCTATAATGCTAACTAATGAAAGGTTCACACCTACTTTCCCTTTCTGTTGCCTTTCTCTCCACCTTCTTTCCTACCTGTGCAAACTGTAAGATATCAGTGGAACACGAACATGCTTTGAGATCTGAATCTTTCATTGGAGCTTTCTGAGGACTCCTTATGTGATAAAACTCTATTGTATCCTACAACAGGTTGTTTTACATCTATCCTCTATAGAATAGTACAGCCCAAATCACTACAATTTTACCTCACTCTTCATGAAGCAGAACACTTTTTCCTTTCTTCTTTTACTTAAATTCCAGTTAGTTCACATGCCATGGAATATTTGCTCCAGGGGTAGGATTTAGTGATTCCTCACCTGCATACAGTACCCGGTGCTCAACACAAGTGCCCTCCTTAATACCCCTTACCCATTTGACACTTCCCCCCACACCCTTGTCCTGCAGCAACACTCAGTTTGTTCTCCAAGGTTGAGTCTATTTCCTTGTTTGCCTCTCTCATCACCCCTCCACTCTGTTCACCTTTTTTTTTCTGAATTTCCAGAAGCATTAGAGTATAGGATATTTGTCCTTCCTCACTGATTTTGCTTAGCTTAATACACTCTAGATCCATCCACATCCTTGCAAATGGTAAGATTTCATTCTTTTTGAAGCTGGGTCATATTCCATTATATATATGTATCCCACATCTGCTTTATCGATTCATCAGTGCATGGACTTTGGGATTCTCTCCATAGTTTGGCTACTGTGGACATTACTGCCATAAACATCATTGTGCATGGACCCCCTTCAAATCTGCATTTCTGTATCCTTTGTGTAATTACATAGGAGAGCAATTGCTGGATCATGTGGTTTTTCAATGTTTAACTTTTTGAGGAACTCCCACACTGTTTTCCAGACTGGCTGCACCACTTTGCATTCCCACAAACAGGATGGGAGGGTTCCCCTTTAAGCAGAACATTATCTGCCGGCAATTTCATAAGAGGAAACAAAACCTCTGTGAGATGCACCCAGGGTCAGGCAAGCAGTTGCAGACTTCACCCCAAGGCTCCTGACGCCAAGCCCCTTGAAGCCACCAGCATGCCACTATCCAAAAGAATTCCCAGACTCTCCTTCTGACTCCACCACCAAAGGAACTACAGAGAGAATATGGCACCTCAAAATATCGAGATAATACTTTTAGTAAAACTAGAAAGTCAAGCTCAACTTTTAAACAGGAACAGGCCGCTTTGGATAATTTTGAATTTCCCCTCCACCCTAATTTTAACTCTTCTGATGAATAAACTAAGCAATGATGAAACATCACCTTTGTCAAATGACATCATCCAAGTCTGTATCAGATGAAAAAAGCCACCTAACTCTAGATGCTGGTCGCTCAACCATATCTTAGGCCCAATTGAATAAACACTGTTAGATGAAGGAACAAATTAGATGTTACAAACAGGCACAGAGTGAATCTCACCTTCCTTTTCTAATAAAAGAGGGTTTCTAGGAAACAGATGGTCAAAATACATTTGTAAGCAATAAATGGACAGAGAAATTGTGATCCCCTGCAAAGTTCTACCTGCAGGGAAACTAAGTAATTCTTGCACCAAACCCAGAATGCTGGCAGCTACTTCAATTTTACTTTGTGGCCCAACTTGAGAAAAGGGAAAAGCCCAGGAGATTTTGGGATAATGACAGATTTACCTCCATCCCTGACATAGATAGGACATTTTGCCAAACATACCTGTGCTTTCTCTGAACACTGGCGTCCTGTGACAAGCTGCCTCGCTGACTGCGATGCTGACGTTCAAAACCTCGGGTGTCTTGTAGCCAGAGTAGAGAAGTGCCGTCAGCTGGGGAGAAGAAGGCACCTCTGACCTAAAGCCTGCACACATGCTTTGGTTTCTGGGCGAAGGGGCAACACGTACTTGTTGTTTAGCAGTAATTATCTTCATTCTCAATAGACCAATGACCTTGCCTTTTCTGGATAGCAGACTTACTATTCTAAAGGAACCCTCAATTCGTCTATTCCCAATGCAACTAGAGTGGAACGTTTATTTGTCACTTAAATAGAAAACACTGTTATTGTCGACACTGCGTGAATGAACTGTTAAAAACATTTTAGAGAAAAAGGAAGAGACCTTTATTCAAACCCAAGTCAGGACAGCTGCCTGGGAGACACAATCTTCACCAAGAAGGGAGTGCTCCGGGGAAAGAACATTTGGGGCAGGCTTATATATTTTTTTCTGTTTTGTTTCAGGTACAGAGTTACACACCACAATGAGGATCTTCTTAGATTCCAGAAAGTGACAGATTCTTTCTTATGTTTTCAGTATGTACATGTCAGTATGACTTTAATCTTATGAGAGCCAAAGAGGTTCTTTATTTTTTCTTATATTTATGTTGGCATTTTTGGTTATTGTTTTCTTCTCGAAGCAGATGTACAACATGTGCTTGGGGCAGAAATAGGGCCCATGCTTTCAGGTGTTGCCCAGTCATTTTGAGCCGGGTAAAATGTTAAAGGATAGCTTCCCTGGGAGCCGAGGATCAGGGCCCACAGATGATATAAGATAAAAACTCCTTTTATCATTATAATTACTCCTAAATGGAGGAATTTGAGACAAATGCACCTTTCACAACAGTACCAAGAAATCAAAATGATGCCCACGGAAGGCTTACTGCTCCATGGTCAGCACAGGTAACAGAAGTGTTAACAGTCTCTGGACTACTGCCCTTCTCCTGCCCAAATCTATGAAGCACACAGACCACTTAAAATCAGAATTGTAGAACTGCTAGACACCTTAGAGATGTCTGGCACCATTCCCTTGGACTGCAGAATAAAACACAGTAGCTCATTGTCACAATCTAATTTCAACATGAAGTGCCCACTGGATGCACTGAGTTCTTTCTCTGCAAATGTTGACTAATATAAGTCACAGTCATACCATATAAACACTACGATGGCTGGGAAGTCATCGTAGGTAAGGGAATATTTTAGCCATGTTTATAAGCATTGGCTCACTTTGTAGAAGAGGCTGAGCTGAGTGTTTTTAAATACTATTTCAGACCTGTTTTACAGCACCCTCTGAACATACCAGAGCCTGAATGGACTGAAAAAGATAGTTGGTTTCAGTAACTTTAATACCAGAAAAATATTATACTGTCTGTATTCCTTAGGATCTTTGAGTATCTTACCCAGAGGTCCTCCACTGAGATAATGATCTTAATGATCACCATGGGTAGATGTGAAAAGGCCCGCTGAATTCATTCCAGTTGTCCACATGACAAGAAAATCCTGATACTTGATAGGTTTCCAGATCGAGAAGACCAGAGATAAGAGGGAAATAGTACCCTGTATGGAACAACAAGGGACTTGTAGTCAATTTGGGGATGCCACTTAGGTTTCTGACACTAAAATCCTCTGTGACTCATATCATCTGAGTCCCTTTCTAACCGTCTGAAAATGTGCCTAAAAATATCTACACCCTAGATTCAAGTTTAAGAGGCAAAATGCTATTAAGAGGCAGTATGATGTCTCTCAAGAACAGGTGCTCAGGAAGCCATAATTGCTATTAGGTCTATTTCTTTTCCAGAAGAAAGAACACATGTTGAATCCATATTCCTAATAGATGACTCACCAGATGATTTTCAAACCTGAAGGAAGGCCAAGAAGTCGCTCTTGTGTCATATTTCACTCAGAAATCAGATTGTTGGACTGGTGAGGACGATACGATAGCAACGTTATCACTAAGAGTGGGGAGCTTCTAATTTCCATACGGCCATGTTGACCCCCTTAGCTCAGAGCCACCAGAAAGGGCAGCTGGGGAGTGGGCACCGCCATCACTATGAGTGGGGAGCTTCCCATTTCCATATGGCCATGATGACCCCCTTAGCTCAGGGCCACCAGAAAGGACAGCTGAGGGGGACCACAGGCCAAGCCTGCCAGGTGTGGCTGGGGCAGGCAGAACTCTGACTTAAGGCGCAACTCCTGTCTAGGTTATTATAATGCTCTTCACAAAGAAAGTGCCATTGTGTGTGAGCCCTCATGTAGAAAAGGTTCAGAATTTCCATTAAGATTCCCTCTCTGACCTTTAGGATATGTAGCAAAGTTCCATTTAATTTTTAAACATTGAAGGACTTCCTGGTTTTCTTTTCACTATGACTGTGGCTCAATTCCCCTGTGGTCTAGGAATAGAACCTAGTTAATTTCAGGGTTTAACATTTGTAGCCTTGATTCATGGCCCCACCTATCATCTATTTGGCTAAAGAGTCTATGACCACTTGAAAATAATGTATTCTGCACTTATTATGGAATGTTCCCTATATGTCAATTAGGTCACATTTGTTACCAATGTTTTGTCTGCTTTTTCTGTCAGATATTGAGAAAGGTATATTAAAATCTTCAAACAATGCTGCTCTATTCAACGTGGCATCGAAGAATCTACCAGTGTTAGAAGGCAAGAGAAACAAAAAGTATAAGAATTGAGGGGATAATTGTGACTATTCACAGATAATACGATTGTGTACATAGAAAATCCAAAACAGTCTATAAATACCCTATTAGAATTAAAAATGTAATTTATAAATTTGAGATGGATTGTAGCTTCCCATTGGACAGTTTCTGAAAGAAAACGTAGAACCTGTCAATCTTGGGGTAAGACATAGTGTGCAATAACCATTGAGAAGAATTCAGTGGGACTTCATAAAAATGTGACATTTCTCCTCATCTTATGACCATAAGAAAATGAAAAAGTGAACCGCAGGCTGGGAAGTAAAGATTTGCAATACACACACTGACAAAGACTTGTCAATAATGAATTCCTGCTCATCAACCATAAAAAGTCTATGTACAAATGAATACTTCACAAAAGATTGACTGATGGCCAATAAGAACAGGAAAGGGTGCTCTACAGTATTATTTTCAGGAACAGCAAGGCCTTTCCTAAAATGAAAACATACACACAAACCAGTATTCCCTAGATGGATGATGTCCTTATTTCTGAGGACAGCTTGAAGAACAAGAACACACTAGCATCAAAGTAAAGTGATGGAATTCCTGACACTCAGAGGATGGATAATTGACCTCAAACTACAGTACAATTTCTAGGCATCATTCGGTCCTCTGAAGGCAGACAACTACCACACCCCTTCCTACACCACACAGGTTGCTTCCCAACCCCTACCATAAACGAAGAAGATGAGAAACAGATAGGACTAGTAGGAAATAGTAAAAATCACATGTGGGGATTATCCTGAAACACACTGATCACATAACTAGTGTAAGGAAGTGTAGGGAACTGACAAGGACAGAGACTCAAGAGGTACTTCTTTGGGAAATGTTGTCTGAAATCGTCACACGTTGGTACCAGCTAATGAGGGCTCTGAGCATATCCTAGGGTTTGCTCACAAGGGTCTGCAACACCATCGCTGAGGACTGAAACTCTTCAAGACCTCAAAGCTTGCCTGATTGACTATTGGACTAAGAGATTCCCATGTTCTGAAAACAGATAACAACTCACTGAAAGGTTCACCTGGGCTCTCACGGAGGCCCTACAAGTAGCTGAACCATTCATTGAAAATCAATTACACACACACACACACACACACACACACACACACACACACACACACCTTTCATTTCACCAATTACTTAAACATTCAAGGTTCTTCCTACCTTTTCTTTTTCACATTGATATTTATACTCACATGAAATGTCATCATTTCTAATGAACACTGATGTCAAAATAGAGATCCATTGACACAATATTCACAAAATGGAACTTCCCTGCTGTCATTTTCAATATAGCGTTTTTTAAAGTTCATACATATTTTAGGTTTTTGGTAACTTATACAGGAGAAGATCAGCATTGAAAAACTCTGAATACTGACAATGAGTTTTAAGCCTAGAGAACAAAAATTGTCCAATTTCATAGATAATAAGGAACCAAAGGCAAAACATAGAAGCTGTAGTTGAATAATTTTACACATATGCATCCTCTATTATTCTACTACTGAGGGGTATGTTTTATTACCACTATACATGCATCAATTGTCTTCCACGTGCACTTGCACAGGTATAATGAATTACTACAGTAGAATGAAATGTCTGGGAACTACTTGGTGGCATGTATAATGAACAATTAAATTTCGATCTTATATTTGGTGAAATTCCACTGTCTGTCCCTTTAGACAATGGACCCTAAACAGAAGGGGGAATATACCACGAGAGACTATGGACTCTGGGAAACAAACTGAGGGCTTCAGAGGGGAGAGGGGTGGGGGATTGGGATGGGCCAGTGATGGGTATTAAGGAAGGTACATATTGCATGGAGCACTGGGTGTTATATGCAAATAATGAATCACGGAACACTACATCAAAAACTAAGGAAATACTGTATAGTGACTAACATATCATAATAAAAATTATTAGTAGAAAAAAATTAAAGGTAAAAAAAAACAATACAGCTTTTCTGTTTCAAGAACAATCACAATTGAGAAAAAACTAACTTCCAATCCCTAAAGCAAAACACAGACCAAGTTCCATTTCACTCCCCTTTATTCACATTCTCTGTGGGTTCTAAGCTATTTCCCTACCTCCTTTCCTGCTGAGCAGGGAGCCCGGGCTCAATCCCAGAACCCTGAGATCATAACCTGAGCCAAAGGCACATGCTTAACTGGCTGAGCCAGCCAGGAGCCCCAGCCATGTTTTTCTTAAGCAAAAGGACACTTTCTCACAATGCCTTCACATGACTTCACATGGTACCAGACACCTGCATTTGCCTCTAGGAGGTTGCAGATGAAGGCAATTGCAAACTCTCACAGTGGTTTATCAAATACAATGACCTGCCTGGTGATAGTGAAACTCTTATGAGCCCACGAGAGGGTGCTGTGACACTCAGCTGTGGCGGGTTGGCACAGAGAACCAAATCCATTTCCCTGCCTGATGTCTGTGAGGAACAGATGCCCCCACTGTGAATGAGACCCTGTCACTGAGCTGTCCAGAGATGGCCATCCTCACGGAGGATGAGGATAAAGGACAATGCCTGAGGAGACCTCATCTGTCTCTTTTATCTTTTCATATTTTTGACAGTGGACAAATCACTGCCTAGGAGTCCCCAACTACCTTAGTCTCAACTGTGAATGACCAAGAGATTTTACAAAACACTCAAGATTTTCACCTCACAATTGGCCACAACCACTTATCATAGGGATTCAACATTAAGCAAAGATAATGTTCCTTGGAAGAGAGGTCCTGCCCACTGTTGTTTCTCACTTATATGCTCATCTTCCTTACCTCATGGTAACATAACCAGATTGATTCCTGCTTCCGTCTTCAGGAAGGCTGAGGTGACTTGAAGGGCATTACCCTGACATCATTCTTTCTTAGCAATAAGATGTGGACATTTCCCTAGTCCTACACACCCAAAGTTGATTCGGAATCAGGATTGAGGAGGCTGATGAGAGTTGAAGGTGTTTTCCTGTACAGGGTGGTTTATTACCAATAAGGATGGGTCAGAATCCTCGAAATTCCAGAACCTTTTCATTAATGCTTCCTACTCGTGAAATATGATGTACATTGGTCTTTCCCTGTATAGTGTGGTGACTCAGAGAAAAGTGCTTAGCCCTTTCGTCAGACTTCCACGACCACTTGGGGCTGGCTTCCATATTCACAAATGATGATATTAGGGCTAAGAGGGTTCCTGTACACTGTTATTTCTTACAGATAAGTTTATGGCATTTTTGTTACATTGCCAGAACCACTTAGCACCGGGTTTGCCGGCCTCCTGGGGACTAACACTAACCCTATGTGGGCCCCCGAGGGGCCCCTCCCAAGGGGCCTGGCACCACAGCGCCGGGGATTGGGGATCCCTGAGCCCAGCGTCGGAGTCACCCTGCCGCCCCGCAGCAATGCGGGCTGCTAGGGGCGCCGCCAGTCTTTCAGGGCGAGAGAACGGGCAGGGCCCTCCAAGCCCCCGGCGACCTTCGAAGGCCCCCCCGCGCCAAAACGCTTGGGCCCACACTCCCTCTCGCCAGTGCCCTCACCTTGGGTTGCCCCTCCACCTGCCTCAGAGCTGGCGGAACGGGCCTGGTGGACTCCTGTGGGCTAACACTTACCCTAGGTCGGCCCCCGCGTGGCCCCTCCCAAAGAGCCTGGCACCGCAATGCCGGAGGTTTGGGACCCCCGAGCCCCAGTGCTGGACTCACTCTGCCACCGGGCAATCACCCAGGGTGCTAGGGGCGTTGCCAGTCATTCAGGAAGGGAGAACGGGCAGGGCCCTCCGATCCCCCTGGGACCTTCAAAGGCCACCCCGCCCAAAAACTCTGGCTCGCATGCGCCTGCTCCCCAGCGCCTTAATCTCGGCCAACCCCTCCGCTCGCTGCAGAGCTGGCGGATTGGGCCTGCCGGCATCCTGGGGGCTAACCCTAACACTAGGTGGGTCCCTGAGGGGCCTCTCACAAGGGGCCTGGCGCAGCAATGCCAGGAATTGGGGACACCGAGCCCCAGCACCTCACCCTGCTGACATGCGCCACCCGGTCTGCTAAGGGCGCCGCTGGTCATTCAGGGCGGGAGTATGGGCAGGTCCCTCTGAGCCCCCGGCGACCTTCAAAGGCCCCCCACGCCAAAACTCAGGAGCCCACACTCCCGCTCACCATCGCCCTCACCTCGGCACGACCATCCGCTCGTGGTACAGCAGTTGGATCGGGCCTGCTGGCCTACTGGGGTCTAACTCTAACCCTAACCCCTAACCCCTAACCCTAAGCCCTAAACCCTAACCCCTAACCCTAACCCTAACCCTAAACCCTAACCCTTACCCTAAACCTAACCCTAACCCTAAACCCTAAACCTTAAACCCTAAACCCTAACGCTAACACTAATCCCTAAACCTTAATCCCTAACCCTAAACCCAAAAGCCTAAATTCTAAACCCTAAACCTAACCGCTAACCCCAAACCCCAAACCCTAACCCTAAACCCTAAACCTACCCCAACTCCTACCCTACCCCCAACCCTACCCCCAACCCTACACCTTCAGCTAACCCTACCCCTAACCCGTACTCTAACCCATATGCTAACCCGTACCCTATCCCTAACCCGAACTCTAACCCATACCCTAACCCGTACCTAACCCTAACATGTACCCTAACCTGTACTCTAACCCTAAACCGTACCCTATCCCTAACCTGTTCCCTAACTCGATTCCTAACTTTAACCCTAAACCGTAACCAAACCCGTACCATAACCCTAACCCATACCTTAACCCTAAACCGTACCCTAAACCGTACCCTAACCCGTACCCTAACCCATACACTAACCCGTACCCTATCCCTAACCCGGACCGTAACCCATACCCTAACCCGTACCTAACCCTAACATGTACCCTAACCCATACCCTAACCCTAAACCGTACCCTATCCCTAACCTGTTCCCTAACTCGTATCCTAACTCTAACCCTAAACCATAACCAAACCCGTACCATAACCCTAACCTGTACCCTAACCCTAAACCGTACCCTAAACTGTACCCTAACCCGTACGCTAACCCGTACCCTAAACCGTACCCTAACCCGTAACCTAAACCTTACCTAATGTCTACCCTAACCCATACACTAACCCTAACCCATACCCTAACACTAACCCGAACTCCAACCCTAATCCTAACCCTAAACCCAAACCCTAATCCCTAACCCGTACCCTAAACCTTAATCCATACCCTAACCCATAACCCCTAACCTGTAACCCCTAAAGCCAACCCCAACCCGTACCCTCACCTTACCCTAACCCTAACCCCTACCCTCACCCGTACACTAACAGTAACCCATACCCTAACCCGTACCCTAATCTGTACCCTAACCCTGGGGATTGGGTACACCTGAACCCCACCACAGGACTCAGCCTGCCACCCCACAGGAAACCATGCCCCTTGGGGCGCCACAGAGCATCCCGTGCAGGAGAACTGGTAGGGCCCACCTGAGCCCCCAGCGATCCTCGGCGGCCCCCTACACCTCAACCCTGGTGCCCACGCTCATCCCGCCCCACGCCTTCCCTTCAGCCTGCCACCGAGCTTGTCGCAAAGCCGGAAGATCAGGCCTGTCGGGTTCCTGGGGCGTAGCCCTGAACCTAGGTCGGCTGGGGAGGGCCCTACCCCGGGGCCCAGGCCGTAGCCCCGGGGACTGGGTACACCTGAGCCCCACTGCAGGACAAAGCCTGCCACCCCGCAGGAAACTGTGCCTCTTGGGGCTCTATGGAGCATACAGGGCTCGAGAACTTGGGGAGGCCCCCGGAGCCTGTCCTCAGCTTTGGCAGCCCCCATGCCCCAACCCTGAGGCCCATGCTCACTCTCCCCCATGACCTCATCTCAGCCCTCCACGGAGCTCACCGCACAGCCTGCGGATTAGCGCTGCCGGTCTCCTGGACCCTAACCCTTACCCTAGGTTGGCCACAGAGGGGCCCTTCCCCAGGGTCCTGGCACCGCACTCTGGGGGATTGGGGATACCCCAGCCCCACCATAGGACTCAGCCTGCAGCCCACAGGAAACTGTACCATTTTGGGACACAACAGAGCATTCAGGGCAAGAGAATTGGGGCACCCCCTGAGAGCCCCTGCTGGTGAACTCCGACATTTGTGGGCCCTTCTGGATGAAACCCCAAAGCTCATATTCACCCGCCCTTGTGCCCTCATCTCACTCGGCCTGGGAGTTCTCTGAGCACTGGGCAGTTCAGAACTGCTGTCTTTTGAGGCCTAACCTAACCCTGGGTCTTCTGCTGAGGGTCCCCTCCCCATTTGCCTGCCTCCAAGGCACCAGGCATTGGGCTCACCTCTGCACGACTAGAGGACTCAGCCAGCCCCACAGCAGGAAACTGTCCATTTGGGGCTGTAGCAAGGATTCATTGGAAAATCGGAGGGCCCCCCTCAGCCCATTCCAGGGAACCCCCACTTTCAGAGATCTCCCCAGATCCAATTAGTAGCTTCACACTGACCTTTAAACTTGCTCTCCACGGAGATCTTTTGAAATTCTCCACACTTCCAACCGATGGCATCATCCAGCTTCAGTGCCTTACCCAGCTTTAGGTCTTGAGATGGATTAAAATGGGAAGTTATTTCACTGATGATGACGTACTGGTGACCAAAAGATACATGCATAAATGCTTCATATCACTTGGCTTCAGGGAAATGCAAATCTAAACCCCTATAGATGCCATATCACACGAGGCCGAATATATAAAAATAAGAAGACATGAAACTATACATGTTGGAGAGGATGTGGAGAAACGGGAACCCTATTACACCCCTGTACGAATGCAGTCCATTACAGCCACTCTTGAAAATGGTACGGCGTTTCCTCAAGAAGTTATAAATAAAGCTACCCTATGTCCCAGCAATTGCACTACTGGGTATTTACCCCAAAGAGACAGAGGTAGTGAAGACGGGACACATGCACCCGTGTTCATAGCAGCAATATCCATAATAGACAAACTGTGGAAAGAATGCAGATGACCATCGACAGATGAATGGATAAAGAAGATGTGGATCATATATATACTGGAATATTACTCAGCCATCAGAAAGCATGAACACTTACCATCACACCGACCTGGGTGGAGCTGGAGGGTATTATGCTGAGTGGAATAAGCCAATGAAAGAAAGACAATGATCATATGCTTTCACTCCTATGTGGAATATCAGAAACAAGGAAGAAGACCATAGGGGAAGGGAGGGAAAATAGAATGGGAAGTCATCAGAGAGGGAGAAAACCCATGATAGACTCTTAACTATGAGCAAATAAAATGATGATTGCTGGAGGAGAAGTTGGGGGGGGGGGTAACTGGGTGAGTGGCATTAAGGAGGCCACACGATACAATGAGCACTGGGTGTTACACACGACTGAAAATTTATTGAAGACTACATCTGAAACTAATGATGTACTGTAAGTTGGCTAATTGAATTTAAATTAAAGAACAAAAGACCACGGATAAACAATCCTAAACATTTGTATGGAACCACTAAAGATTCCGAACAGCCAGTGCAATGTGGAAAAGAAAAACAAAGCTGGAGGACTCACAATTTCAGATTTCAGGTTATACTACAAAGCTGCAGTCATCCTAAGAAGACAGTACGGCACAAAAATAGACACAGCGACCAAAGGAACAGGATACAAGTTCAGACAGAAACCCACAATTATGTGGTCCAT